>NC_072831.1:7605757-8236591 GCF_027744805.1 Dunckerocampus dactyliophorus
GTGTGTGTGCGTGCGAAAAGGACAGGAACAGAACTACCAAAACAAAGGGTTTGTGCGCGTTCCAACACATCATCTACAACATCTCTTGCAATCTGAACTTCATTCGGCGACTGTCACGCCTCTCGCTGATTTCCTGTCAGCATTCACGCGGCGTTCCGCCTTGCACCTTCTAGATTTCAGCACTTTCACGACGAGGCTTTGTAAAAAAAAAAAATAAAAAAAATAATAATAAAAAAAAAGGCTCAAAATGAATGTTTCAGCTGAAGTGTCATACTTCACTGAGCTGCAACTGCATGGAACAAAAAATGCACAACATGATGGAAAAAGACTACATGCTGCAACAAGCGCGCAACAGAAGATACAAATGTTTCCAATACATAATGATATAGCTTGAAGTCTAACAAAATACACACTTAACTCATTCAATCCCAGCCATTTTTCCAAAAGACAACCCCTTCAGTACCGGCCAAGACCATCTTGACTGATCTTTCAAGGCACACAGAATATTGTGTTTTACGGCAATATAAACATGGAACCTACCAAGATTAGACACTCGTCTTTCATCAGAAACCTTTTTCCGTTTTTCTGTAATCAGCAGTAGGTAACATAGGTAAGTATCAGTTCCCGACTAAAACAGGGAGAAAACCAGCTTTTTGTGAAAAGCATAACATTTCAAGCATAACTTTCACTTTGACACAAATGTTTTGCTTTTGTGACAGCTCAAATATCTAAACAACTATACCACAACATAAACAAGACAAAAAAGGGTTGTTTTATATCAAAATAACAATTTACAAATATAACACCATGATCTATTTACAATTTTCACATTTGGAACTCTTGTTCCCTACAATTTTCCTACACTCCTCCACGTTCTTCCACCTCTTCCTTGCTGTCGTGTATGTTTTTTCCATTCAAATTCACATGTTTAGCTCTAATCAAATGCACTTCTGCCACCTTGTGGCCTTTTTATGTCTTAAAACGTCTCTAAAAGTGACATCCATTAGTGTGCAGTTGCATCATCACCTCTTTTTTGCCTCTCGCGCAAAAAAACGTAAAAGAAGTATGAATATGTCTTCGGAATCGGGCATTCGGGTTTATAAAAACGCATAAATACATATTTGGTATTGAATGCGCTAAGCTACATTCACACTGCAGGGTATGATGCCCAATTTTGATATTTTGGTTAGAATTAGATTTTTTATGTAGACGTTCACATTATCAAAAAAATGCAACTTGTTAATGTGAACGGAAAGCATCCAGGAAGTGCTGTGCATACGCAAAAGCACGGCATCACACGCACTTCCATATGTTTATGGGATCAAGACTACTGCAGTGTGTGCTTTCCTTCACACGTTTGTGGCAATTTCAAGGATTTTGTGCGGGAGTCAATATTTTCTTCACCAAATGATTACGTGTAGGAGATTACGATGAAAGCGTGCAAGAACTAAGGCAATGGCAGTTCGTGGAGAACTTGCTACGGCATCTGTTCCGAGGAGTGTGTCGGTGGTAGGAGTGGTGGGACATTGCCGTGAGCCGCTTCACTGACATTTTTTATTTTCGGATGACAAGAAGAACTTTTTCCTACATCGGTGAGTACCACTATCCAAGTCTTGCATGGTAAACCGCACATTTCAATGACATACAGGTCGGATTTATGCGACCTGACCTTTCAGACTGCAGTAGATCAAATTGGATTTCTATCTGTATACGAACGAGGCCTGAGTCGCATTTGAGAAAAAATAATCCAATTGTACTGTTCACACTGACATGAACATTTCAGATACATATGAGCAAAATAATTGGAATTAAACTGCAGTGTGAAC
Organism: Dunckerocampus dactyliophorus; assembly: GCF_027744805.1. Classification (NCBI taxonomy): domain Eukaryota; kingdom Metazoa; phylum Chordata; class Actinopteri; order Syngnathiformes; family Syngnathidae; genus Dunckerocampus; species Dunckerocampus dactyliophorus. The sequence continues at coordinate 7,607,584 of NC_072831.1, forward strand.
GTAGCCTTTGACTAAATTGCCTTCGATATTCTTCAACATTGACGTTAGGTATGTTGAAGACTTTAAACTGTCTTCAGTGTTTCCAACATGTATGTCCTATACACTACTCCAGATCAAAATGTTATGACTAGTTGAAAAATTGCAAGAATTTACATTTTGCACTGTTGGACCTTAAGGTGGTTCTAAGTAGAGCTTCAAAATGTAAAAAGAAGAAACAGGGCAGCATTGGCTCAGGTTGTCCAGAACGGATGGAAGGGTTGGTGGTTCCATCTCCGCTTCCTCCATCCCAGTCACTGTGCTGTTGTGTCCTCGGGAAAGACATTTCACCCACCTTGCCTCCAGTGCTGCCCACACTGGTGTATGTATGTGAATAAATGTTTGCTGATGGTCGGAGAGGCCAAAGGCACGAATTGGAAGCCACTTTTCCGCCACTCCACCCCAGAGCAGCTGAGACAATACAGATAAGACTAAAGAGATGATCATCGACCCAAGAACAAGGGAATAGGAGACGCATAAACCCCTGTTTATTGATGAGACTGAGGTGGAGAGGGTGAAAACCTTCAAGTTCCTTGGCACACACATCAGCGAGGACCTCACCTGGTCTCACAACACCCAACAAATTATGAAGAAGTCCCAAAGGAGACTGTACTTCCTGAGAAGCCTGAGGAAATTTGGCATGTCCACCACAATCCTGAGTTGCTTCTACAGATGCACTATCGAAAGTGTCCTTACCGCCTCCATCACTGTTTGGTATGGTAACTGTACAACACGTGACAGGAAGGCACTCCAGCGGCTGATCAAGACCTCACAGAACATTGTTGGGGCAGCCCTCCCCTCACTGCAAGACATTTATAAAACTAGAGTCCTACGAAGAACACACAACCTCATCAAGGACAGCACACATCCACAACACTCATTATTCACACTCCTACCGTCAGGCAGACGCTACAGGAGTTTGAAGTCCAGGACCACAAGGCTGGCAAACAGCTTTTACCCACAGGCCATCAGGCTTCTCAAGATTTTCATTGCATAGTATAACTGCTGTTTTACCATGCACATGACAATAAAACTCTCTTGAATCTTGACTACAGTGTGTACCAAATGCACCGACGCCACTGATAATTATACATCAGCATAAATGATTAGTCATGACTTTATCATTTTGAGTTTTGTTTCAATTTGTCAAAAAGTTCAGTTAAAAGCATCATGCTTAGGTTATGCATGCAAAGATATTAAACATTTCAAAAATGTACCTGCATTGTTTTGTGACTAACTTAAATTATGTCCAGTCCTATATTTTGTAATTGTACTTTTCCTTAACTCATTGACTGCTAGCCATGTTCAGAGCACAGAGCTCCATACTTCGGCATTTTTGCTGAACTTTCAAGACCCAAAGAATATTGAATTTTAGGTCTACATAAACACTGAAACTATCTAAAGAAACTTTAGACTCTCTTCTTTCATCAGAAAAAAAAAGTTTGTTTTTAGCCTTTTTGGGTCTTTCGATATTGGCAGTAGAACATAGGGTAGTTTCAGCAAAAACAACAGATTTTGACCAAAAAACAGAGAAAATTAGCTTTTCCTGCAGAGAAGCAAATCCAAGCAGAGTGATGGTGGGATCTGCTGGATGTGGGGATGAATCCCTGCTGCTGACAGATCCAGACGACAGCCACTCGTCAGAAGAATCAGGGTTGTGTTCTGAGTCACCCGACTCAGACTGAACTGCTTCCGGTGTCAGGCTCCGGTGTCGCGCCACACAGCTCAGTAACGCTAACCACTAGCTTGTTGCTTCGGCTGCCATTGTCAACTGCATTTGTGTCTACATCACCCATGTCACCTCTATCTTTCGCGACCGCGTCACTACTGAAGGCAGATCCACCCACAGACAAGGTCTGTGATCGTGTTAGCTGCCTGTATTTTCGATCTCAGCTCGATTTCTGCATGTGTTTCGCCATTTTCCTCTCTCAACCCACAATCCGTCTTCTTCATAGACCATGTGTCGCTGCCGGTTGGAGGAAAAGAGAACTGTCAATAGACGTGGCAGTCAACGTTACTTTTTGAAAAGACGTCAATAGATGTCTTTGGCAGTGAAAGAGTTAAAGTAATGTCAAAATATTGTCTCAACTCATTCTCATGATATCGTGTATCATCTTGTCGCATAAGCTTAGTGTATCGTGACACCATGTAAAATACAAAAAAATGTGGGGGCCAGTGTTGAGTAGCTGAAAAGTGAGCTTTTTTGAGAGGAAAGTGGAAGTGGCTGCAGAGCGAGCGAGAGAGGGCCTTGTCATGGTCCAAGCTGACAGTGAGACAACAGCCACAGGGCAAACAGCAACAGAGCGGGCCGAGCTGAATTCCTAAACCCGCCGCCTGCTGCCCTTTTCTCCAGGGTGGCAAACAAGAGCATTGGCACTGTGGCCGATAACTTTGTTTAGTGAACCGCATGGCGACCTGCATGTCCACACTGTGGGTGGCGAAGGAGGGGGGTCAATGTGCGCGTGTCCCAGTTAGCAAAGGGTTTGAGCTGTCCAGCTTTTTGTTGCCATTTGCTGAGGACGAGCTCTCCTCTACTTACCCTCTCACATGGCTAATTAAAGCAGCTGCCATGACACCTGACAGGAGGGGGAGGGGCCGTGGGTGTGATGTGTTGTCTCGCCAATTGCCATCTGTGTTAAAAGGCTCCTTGACAAGGAATTGCTTCAGAGGTGAATGGAACGTGGCCAAGGTAAGACAAGAATGACTCTGAAGAAGAAATATGGTCTTAGACCTGAACACACTTTCAAGAAGCTTGTGGCATCATAGACAAACTAAATTGGGTTTGAATTTGATGGTTTCATAACAAGCACTTAATTAAATTCTTATTATTAATAGTGTACAAAAAGCAAAAGAGAATTAGTTACGTGCGGAAAAATACACAGGTAGAAGAATACACAGTCTCGTGTTGCGACACTGAGGAAGGACAAAGTCACTTTCGTTCTTTTTAGTTAACTTTTTCCCTTCATAATGTCTCCCAAGCGTGAGGCAGACTCTTCTGATTGCAGGGCATCAACGAAACAAAAAGTGAAGTGAAATTAGACGTCGCACAAAGCTCAGAAAGTGGACAAATCAACATTGGCTGCATGACCAGTCAAGCGTGAACAACATACGGATAAAGATGGTATCCTTGAACATGTGAAACGATCTGCTCCTATGAAATGGAAAATGATAACTCAGCGTAAAGCCGCTGCTCCCAATCAAGAGGAGCCAGTTGAGGTTGCTTGGGCATCTAGTCCAGATGCCTCCCTGGTGAGGGGTGAGGTGTTCCGGGCATGCCCAGCTCGGAGGAGGCCCTGGGACAGATCAAGAACACGCTGGAGGGCTTATTTCTCACAGCTGGCTTGGGAATGCTTCGGCGTTCTCCCCAGTGGAACAGGGACACTACTGACACTGCTGCCCCAGCGACTAGGACACGAATAAGCATCCAGGTTTAGTCTGTACTGAGTAATAGCCAATTAGCTTATATAACTGTTTATATGATGTGTGCTACCTGAGCAGCAGCATCCTTGTCACCACAGAAACAGCACTGTAACATCATCATCATCATCATCATCATCACGGAGCACCTCATGGGGCACACCGCATGGCTCAAGGGACTCCCCGCTTCTATCCATTATGAAGCACTGGGTGTTCCTGCAGCTAATAAAGGTGAGGAAGAGGAGCGACTGATCCGACTCCTTCATTATTAATCAAGACAGAGCTGAGAGGCTTTCAGCCTCACCGCAGCACCAATGATGAGGAAGATGAGGAGGAGGAGAGGGCCGCTCCTCGAGCTATCTGATCCATCTTCCTCTGGCATCTCGCTGATGACCTGACAAGGGGGTCAACATGCAAAGCGAGCACGTTCAAGAAGGCAGGGGGTGGTGAAGAGAAGGAAGAAGGAGGGGGAGAAAGAGAAAGATGAAGGCAGGTGAAGATGCATGAGGAATAAGAAACAGGAAGGTGGTTGAGCAGATGGATAGTAGTAAACAGACATGATGATTGACATGACCAGAGAGGAGCATGATGCCCCTGCACAACGACCAGGGAAGCCCCGTAGCGCAGCCAAGAAGTGGAAGACCTTCAAGTGAATTGAATTTTAAGTGGCTGGAGAGTGTTACAAGGAACACTACAAGGAAATGTACTTATCTACTTAGAATACAGAAAAAGGTAAATATCTAAATATCAGAGAATTGCACGGTTGTAAACGACCACAATGTACCCCAGTGGGCATCCTCCAATTGTTCAACAAATAACAAATCTTTCCAGAAATTTGGTGGTATGAACCCATTCAAGTCTGTTTTGTTTAAGGAACTTCGTGTATCACTAGATGTTGAATATGTTGGGGTTTTTTCGTGAATAATGCATTCATCTTTCCAGGGTCACTAACATGATATAACAGCTTTGCTTAAATATGCTCTATATTGTTTGTAATTATATTCTATGTTGTTTGTTTTATGAAAGCCAACGGTAAATTCTCAAAAATTACATTTATTGTTCATGGCTGTAGCCATGACGTACTCCAGTCTCAGAAAAGGGGGCGTTTCCCAAGTCAGCGCAGTCCACCCTCTCAGCGAAAGCAGAGTAAACAAGCGCTCGTCGAGGTAACTCGTCGACTTCATTCGGTATATTTTTTATCAAAATAGGAGTCATGCCCAATCGTTGTGTTGCCACTGGCTGTTCAGTGTCTGAGTGATACTGTAAGACCTATACAAGAAGCATTTGGCTTGAAAGTATGGTATAAAAGCATTTTGGTTGCTAGGATGCTATTCCTGATGCTACGCTACACAGGAAAAAGGACAAGAAGAACGACATCAGTTGCCACAGAACAGGGTCAGTCATGTCTTATTTACATATTGTGTTCTAAACACTATGCCGCCATAGCAACAAGCATTCAAAGCATTATACATGTTATAAAACATACTTTCACAGCGATATGTTGACGGTGGGGGGAGGGCGATGGTGTCAGCGACGGTGACAAAATACACAATGAAAAAGGCTATAAGGACCCCTTTCCACTCATTAAGAAGCCGATATAAAACAATAATTGAAGGATAATCAACTCCAAGGTAATTTACACTCAACAGTCTGTGTTTTGAAGCCGAGCAATCTTCATCTTCATGTCTCGGTCATCGGACACCTCTGCATCATATATGCTAGTTTTATCGCCGGTGGTTCAAATAAATACGGCTAATTGCCTGTTCTGCAACTTCTCTATTTCATCTCCAGGTGTTTCTTCCTCCGCAAAAACTAATCACACATCGCTCAAACCTTTGCTATTATCACTGTAAACATCCTCTGTCTCGTATACCACCATGTTTATTTACTTGTGAAGTTCACCGCCCCTTTTCTGCGACTGGTGATCGTGTCAGTGCTCCCGCCATGAACAATAAATGCAATTTTTGCAAATTTACCATTCGCTTTCATAAAGCAAACAATGTAGAACATAACTACAACCAATATAGAACATATTTAAGCAAAGTTGATCAATCATGTCAGTGACCCATAATAAGATTCCATAATTTAGTATTAGTATGTTGTATTTCTCAGTGTTCTCAATGTTAATTAAATGTCAGATATCCCACCCTTGTGCTTGAAAGTGCTTTTAATAAACCCTACTGGACTTTTGGATTTTTTTTTATTATTATTTTTTTAATAATTTTTTTTTTTATGAGTTGTGTTAGTCCATACCAAACTGTGCCTCTCAAAGACGTGCTATTGTGCACTTTATCCATGCCTTTTAAAATCATATCCAATTAACAGGTGGGACTGCAACTAAGCTGTAGAAACATTTCAACGACGATCAATGGCAACAGAATACACCCGAGTTACTTAATTTTGAGTTACTTGTGTACATGTTAAGCTTTTTACCCATCCATCCATTTATCCATTATGTTAGGTTAACCTATTTGCTGAAGACCAACATGACACACTTCCAGCTCGCACACCTGCAGCTGACTGACAGATTGTTGGCAAAGCTCCTTGGTGCATTTTAATATGTGTAGGGAAGCCTGCTCTGTATCTTTATATGCAATATTATTAAATATGTCACACAAGATGTCTGAGTTTGAACCACCGCCACGACAGAAATCACACAAAACAACATATACTAGAAGTATTCGCTTCAGCAAGCTCAAAAGATAAGAAAGTCAGCTCGCTTGTAAATAAACACAGTTGGAATCTAACATCAGACCCCGCTGAGGTCACACAATTCAGAATTCAGTCATCAATTTTGGAAATATATATGCCTCTAAAGAAACATCAACACTAGCACAGCTACAGTATGTGAGCTAAAGTGCTAACATTACAGCTACATTTTATCATGCTAGGTTAGCCTATTCCAGGGGTGTCAAGTTGTGGCGTGGAGGGCTCAGACGATGCAGGTTTTCTTTCCAGCTGGTCACTAAAGCAGGTGATTTTAATGATCAACACCTCCTTCAATTTGAGGGAAGGCGCTCAATAATTAAATCACCTGCTGGAGAAACTGGTTGGAAAGAAAACCTGCAGTGTCTCGGCCCTTCATTGACACATGTGGCCTATTTGCTACGGAAAAACAAAATGATCAAATTAACAACTCCCACATCTGTACTGACAGATTTTTTGGTGGGTGTATACATGGGGCTGGTTACATTTTCTTTTATCACCATTGTGATAAATTGTGTTTGCATCACAACTAAACTTCTCTCCCTGTCCACCATGTACAGTATGTTCACGCAAAACTTAAACAAGTTAAACCGTTCAAACTCGTGAACCTGTTCGGAGAGACACTCGCAGGTGCGCTAAACAACCGGCGCTTTGCTTCCCACTGGGGACTGCTGGCATGCTAAAAATACACGGCAAGCATCTATGTCGCGCAGAGGCTCCCAGCAGAATGTGTTTCTTTTTCTTTTTTTTTTTTTTTTTTTAAAAAAAAAAAAAAGGCAGCCGCAGTGCACCTCAACTGTGTCGAGAAGTTTCACTCTCAGGGGAGGCGGAATTTTCTGGAACATCAGGCCTCACCGCAACACGGGATGAAGTTGGAGAAGTAAACACAGCAGGGATTGGGCATGAAAAGGCCTTGTTTTATTTTGCTATGACAACACCATCATCTGAAAATAGATTAGCGTTTGTTTTAAATCAATCAAAACGGAACATAATATCTATTATATCTATCTGTGTACCTAATGAAGTGGCAAAGAAGTGGCTTTCTCTGGTAAAGGGTCACTACTAGTGTAGGGCGGCATATCATGCACACTCAGCACGTGCCCAGACAAACACACGCATGCAGCCAAGCGTGCCGTGGACACAGCTCTGCAGTAAATCCTTCTCAGTCATTTTTTAAATCAATAACATATTAGAGCAGTTCCTGTAGAGATGGCACGTGGCCAAGAGATCCATCACGGCTCAGTGTGCACGCGCGCACACGCACACATACACGCCTAAGTCTGTTAATGACACATGACCTGGAAGGCCAACCCAAACCCAGGTTTTGGTAGGCTGGTTACACACTTGACTTCAGCGACAGTGGTTGTCAGTCAGGCTCGTCACCGTGGCAACTGTCTGGCGATTATTTGCCGCTCGTTACCGTGGCAGTGCCCACCAGCTGTTGACTTTGTGACAACAATGATTGCAGCGTCAATTCAATTCAGCGACACGTCTAATTGGCCAAATATGTCGTTAATTGACGGATTATTTACATCCACTCGCATGACTGACATCACTGGATTTACACAAAAAGTGTCTTTCAGATCCTATATGAACATGACTTCAGCAAGCCTTTGATTCTATCTTGTCAAGGAGCAATACTGTAGAAAGTAAACTTGCGTACGGTATATTTTATAGTCAGTGTACGGCTTGTGGAGCACTATAGATGTACAATTCACTGAAAATGAGTCAACACAGCCATCATTGTCTAGATAGCTGGCAACACAAGTGAGTAGCAAGATAATTATGTTTTGCCTACAGTCTGTCACGGTGGTAGGTAGCAGCGTGCAAGAGTGCTGCTGGCATTGGGGGGGAACTGTGGTTCATTGAGGGGAAAGATTAATTCCAATACACTACCGGTCAAAAGTTTTATAACACCCCAATTTTTCCAGTTATTTTTAGAAATTCAAGTCCTTCAAGTCCAATGAATAGTTTGAAATGGTACAATGGTAAGTGGTGAAGTGCCAGAGGTAAAAAAAAATTAAAAGGGTAAGGTTACCCAAAACAAAAAAGAATTACGCATATTTTAGAGTTGGTGCAACTAATTCCTAAAGGTGCTCCAAGTTCTGGAGTACTTACTACCTCCTCTGTCTGCATAAAAACATTGTTCGGAACACACTGTGGTACTATACCCTCGTGAGCATCAGTTGAAAAGTATTGTACTGGAGAAAGTAATTTGTTGATACAAAAATGGCAAGAAAAACGGCCATTAACAATGGAAGAGAAACAGACCATCTTAACACTTAAAAATGTAAGTTTTTCCTGCAGAAAAATTGGAGTGTTCTAAAACTTTTGACTGGTATTATATGTACTGTGACATTGTGAAGTAGAGTATGGTTACCTCGGTTGGGTAGCTTAGTTTTCATTACAGTATATCACATCAAGGGGCAATACTATAGAAAGCAAACTTTAGAGTAGTCAGAGTACAGCTTGTATAGCAGTACAGATTTACTATACACTGAAAACAAGTCAACACGCAGCCATTATTGTCTAAATAGCTAGCAAAACAAGGGAACATGTCCAAATTGTGTCGTTAATATGAACAATTAATATGATACTTATATTTAATACAAGAATCCTCTTCCATTCCCAATGATGACGTCACTGGTGGAGCTGGTCGATGTTTGACACCTTGCGCTCCTTCACCTTCCTTCCTTCCGTATGAGGATGTCCTACAGGTGCTCAATTGGGCTAAGGTGTGGAGGAGACATACTTGGCCACTCCATCACCTTCACCTCCACCTTCCTCAGCAATAACACCTGTCATCTTGGGGGTCTGTCTGTGCTCCTTATGTTGGAAAACTGCCAAGCCCACTTTCTGCTTCACAATGTCACAGTACATGTCGGAATTAAGCTCTCTCCTCAATGAAACGCAGCTCCCCCGGTGCTGCAGCACTCGTGCGTGCTACCACCACCGCCCTTGAGTGTAGGTGAGACAATTATCTCGCCTAAAGACCTGGAAAATGTTTGTTTTGTCGCTATTGACAATTTAAGTCGCCAAGATCTCAGAACAACGTGTGTTTGATGTGTGAACACTTTGGCGAACTACCAGGAAAACAATGCAAGATATGCTGCATGTTGTTATGCCTCAAACTCAAAGAAAAAGAGAGGGGATCGCGCTCTGCTTCACAATGTCTCAATACCAGTTGGAAGTCATCTTTCCCTTCACTGAACCGCAGCTCCTCCAGTATCGGCAGCACTTGTGCACACTACCACCACCATGCTTGACTATGTACACAATTATCTTGCTACTCACTTGATAATTATGGCTGTGTAATATAGCATAGTAAGTATAGTTTGCTTGATGTAGTATTATACTACATCATAGTACTACATAGTATTACACAAGATACAATAAAATGCTTATTGAAAACTTTTGTCAGATACCGTATGTACTTAAGGTCCTTAAAGTCCCGATGTCCCGATACGATCTTCAGGATCGGGATCGGCTGCCGAGTCGCTGTATTTTGAAGATAGGATAAGAGATCGGGCCAATCCGGTTGCCGTATAAGGTTTGTACCTCTGGGCCACACTCCAACACGGTAGGTGCGGTAATGTGCCTCAAAGCTGCTCGCCACTCGACTCCCGCAAGAAGAAGAAAGCACAACACCACCATGCAGACATGTACGCGGTGTACCGTGGTGAAGTTAGTTTCACGTTAGATATTTGACTCCGTAGTTACAGTGGTAGTTCCCCCTCACTGTGGTCGGACTGCTGTGTCATGATGCGGGGAGCTCACATGGGAAGTGCTGGTCTAACCACTGGTCGTTTATTCTGAGGAATGTAAATAATTTACTATTGCATTGAAAGGGGTTTGTTAAAAAATATTATATATTCTAAATCCCACCACAGATTGCTATAACCATGTCAAATGATTAGTTCTTCCCTAAATGTATTTTGCCCGCTCATTTTTTCATATTGTATCTTTTATTGGATGGACTTTTATTGGATCATTTATCGGAGTAGGCACCTGACTCACAGAGGTTTGTTACAAATGCAAAAAAAAATTGTTGGCCGTCCTGTGTAATAAAAAAGTACATTGGGCAATACTTTGGTTGCAATTTTTTTCAGTGCTTTGAAGAACTTTTTTCATAACCATATTCAATTTTAAAAATTCATGTTTGTAACAAAAACTTATAATTAAACACATCCCAAAGACACACACACACGCGCACACACACCAAAGGCCGTGAACACGTGTTGTGTACTTGCGTGCTCACCTGAAGAAGGTGACAAAGAACTGGACCAGGTCCATGAAGTTACTGTGCTGGGAGAAGGCGATCTGTGGAGGAAAGACAGGCTGTCACATGATGACGCCATGCACACGTACATGTTCTATAAATATTAGTGCTTGAACACTCAGGGCAGGAGAAGTCTTTGAAAAAGAAATAATCATCACAAAAGCAATTGTATTACCTCCTTAATCAAGGTTGCCAGGGGCAACATTGGAAGTGCAGCACTTATCCACCCTCCCTCTAAACTCCTACACATCCACCATATTACACCATCGCCTACAACGCCTCAAAAGCACTGCTGCCATGACACCACAACGCCTCACTCTGGCAGCATTGCATAACTGCACCCCCCTCCACCTCCACCTGCCCGCCACCCCATGCGCTCCTGTCCGAGGTGACACCTTGAGGCACAACTCATCAGCACTGCTGCTTGTTATTCCCTCAGCATAGCAAGGATTAGCATACAGTTGGAAAAAAGGGATGGGGGGCTGTGAGCGTGTCAGATTAGTCTATGAATACTTAATACGTGATCAAAATATGTGTACTTATATATGTATGTGGAGGGGTCAGAGTGTGTATAAATGTACTGTGACTAAACACAAGAGATGCACTGAAGGGAAGGGGCGGGGCACTATCTGGCTTGGTGAATTCCTGACTATTTAGTGCTTCCCTGCACACTGAAGAACATCAACACAACTACAACACTGACAAGGTGCCATGTTAGAGCACTTTTCAACAATTACAAAGAAATGCCAAACATCCTGCAGTCATGAATTGGAATATTGCAATAGTTTAAAAGTGCTTTTAGAAAACCCCAATGGCAAATGTTTTGTTTCTGTAACTTTAATGCTAATATGTTCTGTTGGTTTCTGACAGACCGTGTGTCTCCAAGAAGCGCTATTGTGTACTTTAGCCACACTTTAACTCTGCACTTGGCCAACGTAATAGATGCCATATATCATATACAACAGTGTAACATTACAAGGAAAACTGCACTTTTTTGGAATTTTGCCCATCGTCCACAATCCTTATGTGAAAAAAGAACACATGTCTTTCCCTTTTCTGTGCTTTCTAGACAGTGAAAAACTGCTAGCACAATGCAGCTAACAATGCACGTAATGGGATTCACCTAGTTCGCCTATAAAGCGCTCTAAAAACCTTCCAAAAACCATGACCTCCGGCGATTTCCGATGAGTTGATAAGCTCATTGTGAGTTTTCTCATAGCTCATGATTGGCTTCTGTCATATAAAGAACTACCTGGTCTCCACAGATTAGTGCGCGCCATATTATGTAATTTTATGACATGGACATGTGCGACTTATAGTCTGGTGCAGCTTATATATGTACAAATCTGTTTTTCTCTCTAACTTTATTGAGAGCGGCTTAAACATTGGTGCGTCTTATACACCGGAAATTACATATATTGATAAATCATGTTGTTTTATGGTTGAATATGGTCTATTAATTTAAAGTGCATATTGATGCAAAAGTTACATCTTCTTTGCCTAAACATTTTCAAGTATAAAAATGGCTAAATGAAGTAAAATACTAATACATATAGTATATGGTATAATGCCTAGGTTCCCAAAGTAGGGTACACGTACCCCTCGGGTAGGGGTCGGCCACCAGCGACTTTCATTAACTTGAAATATTGAACATGTTTAATTTGTTAATTAATTGTACATTAGGTAAGTAATTGTGGTTCAAAACCTTTTATTTTGCATGGTCAAATTTTGATAAAAGTTTTATGTCAGCACTGATAAATAGATAAGTATTCATCCTACTTATTTCAGCCGGATGTTGGGATCCTTCTGTTTGAATGGGCTGAACTTCACTTTTGTCCACTTGTAATGCTATGATTTAAGTCTGCATATTAATTTGATACCAAATTGAAAGGGAAAGTTAAACAAACATGATAAAGCCGTATCCAAAGTACAAAAATACATACAACCAGTGATAAAGCCTCTTTTTCGGGGGAATCCCCACTCTCTCATCCTATCACGCACATACGGTAAAGCGCTTTTCCACCTCCAAGGCACTCAAAGCGCTTTGACACTGTTAGCACATTTACCTACTGAAGACGCAGCAACTGGGGGTTCAGTATCTTGCTCAAGGATACTTCGACATGATCACTGGAGGACAGAGGATCGAACCCGCAACCTTCAGGTTCAATCTTCAAGATTAAACAGTTTTACGCCTGTTATATGCTTTCCGTGTCTGCGAGGTCCGTGCGGCTCCGTGTGGACAAATGTTATTTTCACATCCACGCCCCCTCGAGTGAACCTTTTTTATGTGGAAAATTCCCGCTCCGCGCAGCTCAACATTTTTCTAACTATGCGGACGGAGACACGTGGAAGAAAATAACAGACAAGCAGGCGATCCTCGCAGCTGAAGTACAGAAATACTGGCATTTATATGAGGCAGCCTGCCCTGAAACACTGAAACAAGTTGTTTTCTTTTGACAAACAAAAAAACAGTACTTCTTACTTGCACAAAAAGAGTTGTACTTTGTTTTTTTTTTGTTTTTTGTGTGTCACATTTTGTCACTATTTGTACTTTTAAAACAATGACAACTGCACAATATTTTTTTGCACTTGGAGAATTGCATTACAAGAACACAATTGGAAGTCGAGCAAACAATGGCAAACTTCTTCCGCTCTGGCTTAGTACCATGGTAGATGTGTGTTTTTGATACACTGCCCCCTGGAGTTTGGGGGCAGACGCCACACAGAGTATAAAGTCACACACCCATTTCTCGAGAAGATTTCTGCGTGACTCGTTTGTGAGGAAAGTATAGCCCAGCCTTCAATGCACAACATAATCATCAAACTTATTTGTTCATATAACTCACAGAGAGCAATGAAGAACTTCATGCTGTCTCCTTCCTTCTTTCTGCTCCGATTGTGTGCTCTGTGCAGTGGGGCTTTCAGTGGGGCGCTGGTTGTTTTTCATTTTTTATTCGTGTACCCCCTATGACAATTGGTGTACCCCTGGGGGTACATCTACCACGCTTTGGAAACCTAGGGTATAAGGTCTAACGTGATGCTATGTAGTATTCTACACTGGTCACTAGGTGTCAGTAATGTTACTGTAATGAGGCACACAAGCATCAATTTGAAGAATTTTGAATTATCTCACAACAGGCACAATAATAAAATGGCACTGCATACCTCTAGTAATAAAATAATATTCATCATATTAAAACGAGCTACTGTTGCAGCTGTAATCCACTCCAAGTTAAAACTCAATTCTGAACCCCCAACATGACTTAAGCTGATGACCGTAGGTGAAGGTAGGAACGTACGTCGACCAACAAATTAAGGGCTTTGTCTGGTACACAGACAGCATTACTGCAGATGCTGCTCCGATGCGCCTGCCAATCTCACGCTACGGCATTCCCTCATTTGTGAACAAGAACCTGAGACACTTGCATTCCTCCACCTGGGCCAAGACCTTACTCCCAACCCGAAGGGTGAAATACACCCTTTTCCGGCTGAGAAGGTGCTGAGTCTCATTCCAGAGGCTTCACACCCAGCTGCGAACCGCCTCAGTAAACGCTGAAGGTCACAGTTTGATGAGGTCATCAGGACCACATCATTCGCAAATAGCAGAGATGAGATCCTAAGGCCCCAAAACTGGACACCCTCAACGACTTGGCTGTGCCTAGAAATTTTTCCATAAAAACAATGAACAGAAACGGTGACAAAGGGCAGCATTAGCAGAGGCCAAAGTTGACTGTGAACAGGCTGGACTTACTGCTGGCTAACATTACGGCCACATTTTAACAGCTGACTGACAGACAGTTGGAAAGCTTTGTTTTAAAATGTGTAGAAAAGCCTGATTTTTGTAAAAGTGGCGGCCGTATACACAGTGGGCTCAATCCAGCTAGGGGTGGGTCAGAGGCGGTACCATGTTCATGAGGAATGAGGGTTTTGCTTCACGAGCGACTCTTTCATAAAGAGAGGCGGGGGAGGGGTGGGTAGTGGGGGAGGTGGAGTTGCTTGAAAGAGAGTTGCCTCTAATCTGGATGATATCTCGACATGTTGGCTACGGCGCTGAGCGTCAGATCACAGCTCTTTTAATGTAATTAGTCTGGGATTTGCCTTTCATTACAAACATCATTAAACTCACATCCATTCTTCATCAAGAGAAGAAGGAGAGGAGGGGGGGCAGTGATGCTCGCTGACTCAGCAGTGCGATTGATTCCGCTTTGATGAGGCGCACTCCTCCATGGCGGCGAGGTCACACAGAGACGTGACGGGTCAGAGCCAGATAAAAAAAGAAAAGTTGTGTTTTTAGTGCAAGTACCAGCCAATTTGTCATGCAACAAGGTGCCTTTGACAGCGAACTCATCGGAATATGGCCGTTAACTGTGTGCACTTTCACACAATGAGATAATTAGATGACGCCTGTGTGAATATTGTCATTCATCCAGGCCACTGTATTCTCAGAGCACTGAATCAATTGCAACTGGACTGTTCAGTCTGTTTAGAAGACGTTTCATCTCTCATTCGAGCAGGCTTCATCAGCTGCTCAAAGACTAGATAGGACAGCTCCAAACCCTCAGACTAAAGCTCTTTAGGATCCTTCACCAACCCCCAGTGTAGGACAGTTCTAGTCTGACGAGTTGATGAAGGATGCAGTGTATCCAATCCCTCAGACTAGAGCTGTCCTATCTGGTCTTTGAGCATGAACTGATGAAGCCTGGGTAGATGACAGACAAAACATCTTCTACGTCAACCTGAACAGTCCAATTAACATCGATTCAATGTCCTGAAAATAGATGACATCTGGGCCAGTGTCTCATGCAAGGGTGTGGCCATTTGTGTACCGCAGCTCGTTTTTGTTTTTTTGTTTTTTTATCGGCCTGTGGCACGTTCTAAAAATAAAATTAAAGAAGAAAAAAAACACAACAGCTCCAATGTCTTCAATGACAAAAAATACTGGCTATTAGACCAAAAAAACAGGAGCGTCCCTTTCTAAATGCAGCACGTGTTTCAGCTTAGCATTCCTCTTTGCCCTTGCCGTGCTCTGATCTCTGCCCACCACTGCTGTCGCCATCCCACACACACACGTCTAAGTCGCATTGCTGAACAGCCACAAGCAGAGATGCTAAACACTGCAAGGAGCTGTGAGAGGAAAAGTGGAAAAGATTACCTGGCCGATGCAGGAACAAGTCCTGCATATTTCGCAACTCTTCTCCTAAACCGGGCCTGAACCGAGCTGAGCTACGTATGCTCCTCTGCAGAACTTCAGACTGGTCATTCCCAACCTTTAAGGCGGAGGCAGGATTTGTTCCCGTTTCAGGAGGAACGGAAAGCGGGTGCATGTTGACAGGCCAATTTCCTTTGAGAAGCATCAAACACGCATGAACACGCACATTCATCCCAGAGCTGCTTCAACCGAACCAGGACTACTCAGTGCTGGTTCTGAGAGGTTCCTACTTGTACAACCACAGACAAGAATCCTATTCATGTGCTACAAGGCCAAGTCAGGTGGACTGTCCCAATAAAAACAAACATATCATCAAGGCCGACCCAAGCAGCAGCACCACCTCCAAGCTGGGGAAATGGACCCACGCAATTTACATATTTTATTATTTTATACCCTCCAGTATTTAAACACGCTCACAGACGTCCACATTCGACAAACATTCTCCCTTAAAAATGTTCAGTTTTGAGAAGTATTACTTTTATGTAGTTTATAATGATGCTTGTACAACTCTACTGTATCATAGAACTGTTTCTAATAGTTTGACCACCTTATTTAAACCTCACGAGAAGCAATAACATAACTTGCAGGTTAAGGGGAAAACTGCACTGCACCCCACCCTCAAAAAAAAACCACCACCACCCACCATTTTTCTGTGGACAATCCTGAAGTTATCATAGAGACAGACATCACCATCTATTGGCCGGGCTAACCTTCTCTTTACTTATTGACTGTGACATCATAGTCAAGGCTAACTCACTTGAATCTTGATGGGCCAAGTGAAGTTGCTGACGTAGACAAAGAAGGTGATGTTGGGGCTGTTCCGGAAGTCAAAGTTCTCGTTGGAGAAGCTGTCTTTGAATTCCTTGATGTTGCTGCGCGACACGATGGGGATCTCCTCGCCCGTCTGCGTCCCCGCTGGAGCCACGTCAACAGAGACAAGTCAGCAAGAATCAACGAGAGGACATACTGACAGCTTTGATGGGCATCACAGTTAGAAGCTTACCTGTGAAGCTGGTGGCCCAGGTGATGTTCAGGTTGAAGTTCTTGGATGCGTTTATGAACATGTCTAAATCTCGGTTTGGCTGAGGGGGAGCAGGCAGAAGCAAAGTTGTTTAAAACAAGTGCACTCACAAGAAGAAAAATGCTTGTATAAATCAAAGATGGCGCTCTAACGACTCCCTGAAAGCCCATTTCAGCCAAGCCAGAAGAAAGTCAATTCAGGAAAAGGCAGAAGAACAACAATGGTGCTTTGAGGGAAAGACGAATAAATGTGTGTGGACTGACAGTACAGAGGACTTATTTCGGAATATCAACCCCATGAAAGTGCAGGTTTTCATGTCGTTATGCAAATGCTAAAAATGGAGTTTAATCCTGCCATGGAGCTTTTAAAAAAGGTTAAACTACAAGAAAAACATTTAAAATATATTGAAAATATCCATCCATCCATCCATCCATTTTCTGTACCGTTTCTCCTCTTTAGGGTCGCGGGGACATGCTGGAGTCTATCCCAGCTGACTTCGGGCGGCAGGCGGGGTACACCCTGGACTGGTCGCCAGCCAATCGCAGGGCACATATAGACAAACAACCATTCACACTCACATTCATACCTATGGGCAATTTAGAGTCGCCAATTAACCTGACATGCATGTTTTTTTTTGGGATGTGGGATCAAACTGGAGTACCCGGAGAAAACCCACGCACGCACGGGGAGAACATGCAAACTCCACACAGAAACGCCCAAAGGAGAATCGAACCCAGGTCTTCCCGATCTCCAGACTGTTACTGTGTTGGCCAACGTGCTAACCACTAGACCAGCGTGCGGCCATATTGAAAATATATTACATTTATTTCAATTTTTCATTATTAAATACAAATAAAACAAATGCAATTTAAAAATAATAAACACTGTATAAAATGGTTTTAAATAAAAAAAAGACATAGTAATACAAATCAAACACACAATAATACTATTAACAATGCTAAAATAATAAAACCAAAACAAACAGAACAATAATGGTGAAAAAAATAATTTCAAAAATATTGATGTAAATAATTATGTACTGTATGTGTCCAGAAAGTGTACGTGGCTGTCAGGTGACACACTCACCTCCTCAGGCGTGGCCACAAAGTTGATGGCAGTGAAGTAGCGGTCGTCCTCCTGCGACAGGCTGAAGGTGAACTGGTAGTCGATGAGCAGAGTGTCTGTGTGAGGCACCCCAGACGCCCCCACAAGATATATATATATAAAAAAGAACAATAATACAAATAATTAATATAAAGGATTCACAAGGGGGCTATGACCAAGCTGGTTTATTCAATGTGGTGACCGCATAAAGACGTTTTCGTTTTGGCTGTTTACATGTATCCTGTGTCTACTTACACTCAGCATTTTGAGTGCATACGTGCGTTCACAACGAGAAGTACAGCCATATGCTGTAAAACTGGTGAATGTGCAGTGCTGGGCTGTGTCTCAATTTCAATGCTTCCGTCAGTACACCTCAATAAGTATACCGTGTATACGAGGCATCTGGCCAGGATGCCTCCCTGTTTGTGTTCACGACTGACCGGCAGGAGGCCTCGGCAAAGACCCAAGACATGTTTGAGAGACAATGTCTCTGAACTGGCAAGGGAATGCCACAGGATCCCCCAGGAGGAGCTGAACAAAGTTGCTGGGGAGAGGGAAGTCTGGGCTTCTGGGAAGTCTTAGAAAAAGCACAAGACAACACCCCTCACCTCTCATCTCCGTGGCCATGCTGCATGTGTCTTCACAGCCCAGATGCCCTCCCCCCTCCCCTTTCCCTCCCCTCAGTAAACGTTCAATCAACTGTTAGTATGCAAATAAGCCAAGATGCAGAGCTGTAACGTCAGGTTTGAAGACAGAGCGGACTTTGAGGAAACGAGAAAGTGACCCATTAGACAAACTAAAAAGAAAGGTTAATATAACGTTTATGTAATGTACTGTATTTTCCGGACTAAGTCGTTCCCCAGTATAACTCGCACCAGCCAAAAATGCACAATGAAAAAGAAAGAAAAACATAAAGTCAAACTGGACTTCAAGTGGCGTTTTTGAGGGGGAAATTTATTTGATAAAATCAGAGACTAAGAACAGACATTTCATCTGAAAGGCAAGTTATAGTAACAACAATAAAATGGAGAACAGGCTAAACAGGCATCTGTAAACGTAACGTGAATAGGTGGTATGTTAACGTAACATTAAGTTATTCAGATAACTGTAGAGTAAACATAACATAACTAGTTTACGTGCAGCTTAGAATCTGCAAAATCTGATTTTCTTTCTGGGGGCATTTGTGTTCCGTCTTTCTCAGTTGTCTTTATAAGTTGATGTTTACATTGTAAATTATCAGTGGTACAGGGGTGATTGAAGTAGCAGACTCGGGCACACAAGCCTAGAGCGCCCTCTCGTGGCTGTCAGCGTGGAAAAAAAAACATAAGTCGCTCCGGAGTATGCGTGGCAGGACCAGCCAAACCATGAAAAAAAAGTGTGACTTTTAGCCTGGAAAAAATGGTATTTGTTCAGTCAACTGGGGGAATAGTTAATAAATATGTGTTTGTCCCCAGTGGGAGCATTCCTCAACCACACAAGCACTGAGGGGAGACTGCATGTAACAGACTGAGGACAAATGAGCTGTGTCCGCAACAAAACACAGTTATCATAAAAAAAAAGGCCCATGATGTGTATGCATAATGCCACCTTCACATTTCTGACTGCACCCCTATATGTGCATGCCTTTTTGTTTGTCTTTCAGTAAGGTCTCTGCAGCAGAAGCACTTGTTCACAGCTCTCCCATCCGTGAGGGATTTTTTGAATTTTTTGTTTGAATCATGTGATGTATTCCATTGTAACTTGCATGGCATGTTCAAATAAAATTAAACCATTACCATTGTTTTGCTCCAATATCCATACAATCCTTAGTGAACATTTATTTGCACGTTGCCTCTCGTATATTTTTCATTAAAAGGGTAGTTTGGATTTTTTTGACATGAAGTTGGATGACATCCCCAACAGCAGTGTATTCCATCAACAGCGCATGAAGAAACTCTCTCACGTCCCGGTCTGACTTTTTTATGGGCAACAGTTTTGTGACGCAAATGTATTACTCTTTTGAATGCATATTGTTTTGAGAAGCAAAATGCTTAATTTAAGAGACCCCAGCAATGGCTCGTGACAGAACTATTTTCCTCCACAACAAAAAACGACCAGAACTGTGATCAAGGGACGAAGTGGGGGAAACGTCACTGCTGATGCACTACACTGCTGATAGGGATGTCAAACTTCATGTAAAAAAATCCGGACTATCCCTTTAAGGGCTAAGCTACCTTATTTTCAGCCTTTGGGGGATACTTCCATATTTCCCATTCACTTGAATTTGTCACGGGTCTGTGTAGGCCTTCACTGGGTCCGCTATTTGGTGATGGCTGTTGTATACAATGGATCCCCGCATACTTGCGATTTCGCATTGGCAACCCCACAAATTTGCAGATTTTTATGAAAAAAAAATTTTTTTTTAAATATACAGTCGTCCTACTTTGCAGTTCGAAAATGGCTTCCTCACTCTTTCATGGTTTTTCAAAAATTAATGTATTAATAAATGATCCCTGTTTCGTGGTGGACTATGGCCAATTATTAGTCCAAAACTACAGACAAGCCATATGTAGTTAACGGCCATAGTTGCTGTAAAATGCAAAAGTAAAATATATATCACTTCTACAGTATGACTCAGATTCAATCTGCTTATCGATCTTTCATTATCATTCATTAGTGGTGAGCAGATTTTATACCTTAAATATGTTTAATAGGTGTGTGGGGGCCGCACGGTGGTCTAGTGGTTAGCACGTTGGCCAACACAGTAACAGCTTGGAGATCGGGAAGACCTGGCTTCGATTCTCCCTGGGTTCGATTCTCCCATGGGCATTTCTGTGTGGAGTTTGCATGTTCTACCGTGTGCACGTGGGTTTTCTCCGGGTACTCCGGTTTCCTCCCACATTCCAAAAACATGCATGTTAGGTTAATTGGAGACTCTAAATTGTCCATAGGTATGAATGTGAGTGTGAATGGTTGTTTGTCTATATGTGCCCTGCGATTGGCTGGCGACCAGTCCAGGGTGTACCCCGCCTGTCGCCCGAAGTCAGCTGGGATAGGCTCCAGCATGAAGCAGTATAGAAGATGAATGGAAGTGTGTGGGGCACACTGAAGAGAAAACAGGAGGGCTCTGGAGCTTACTCTAATCTAATAATTACAACCGTCACTTTTATTGCATTTGTTGATCCAAAATCGGAGAACAACATCAATGTCCACCTAGCGATGTAAAATTGACAATTTTACATCTTTGGCATTGGCATCTCAATCACTATGGATTTTCATCATTTGCAGGCAGTTTTGGAACGTAACCCCGCAAATGTACGTACTGAAGAATACTGACGGAAATATTCCATTTGAGACTCAGCTATCGTGTTTCTTTACCAAAGGGCGTCGCCACCCACTGGCCTCCAGAATACAAAACCCTGTTGCGCTAGCTAATTATCATGTAAAGGCTTGAGGAGAAGCGAAATTAACCTGCTGCTACAAAAACCAGGGCAGCCTGTGAGGGGGGGAAGAAAGCCTTCAAATTGAATGCCTTCAAAAGTTTCGATTGATTTCCACTCGCACTTCAACGCTTCTACGCCTTCTGCTGCTTGTCGGCGCCTCACGTACTCTAACATCAAACTAGCCGAGAGGTGCTTTGATTAAAGCGCTACGTAAGTACACGTTAGCATCGACCCGAGCGCTCCTTGGATTTGAACTATACTTACAGTAGCAGGTGCCTTTGAGAGGGTTGCCTTGGTAACGAGTCTCCACTTCACACCTGAAACACAAGAGGCGGGTGAAACGGCCAACAAGAGAGAGAGCGAGAGAAGCACGAAAAAAGTGAACTTGGAAGAACTAAATGGTTAAGCTGAACGGCGCCACACGATGGACAAGAAGCACAGTGAAGCCAAACATCTTGACTGCCACCAGACGTGAGGATGACAATTGACGTCTTCTGGTTAGAGACACAAAGAGCCGGCGGTGGTAGGGAAAGTCATGTCAATATATCTGCAGGCGTTAATGAAGAGCCTCTCCTGAAACCATCCGGAAAACCCACAGCATGGTGGCAGAGAAAATGGTCTTCTCGACGTGTGGCTCAAAACTCATGCTGGGCTTTCAAATAAGCGTCCACTTTCCATTTTATTCTGCTTATTAGATAACAACAATGCAACATGGAGGACAGCGTGATGGAAAGTAAGGAGGACAAGATGATGGGCAATATTTACGACACTTACAGGTGGCAGCGGTCTCCTTTGATGCCTTTGGTGGTGCAGAAACATTTGCCATTGTTGGGGTTACACATGCTGGCGTGGCCGTTACACTTGCATGCTGAATGGAGGAAACACAGTACTTTTACATCACTTACAAAGTCAAACAGAAGTGAAACCAGCACAATTCAGTAATCCCTCATCGTGTGTGGTTCATTGGTTGCTGACCAGACTCTGATAAGTGAATTTCCGCAAAGTAGGATTCCTTATTTATAAATCAAATATTTTCATAGTTTGAGCATAGAAAACCTGTTTTTCACCTTCTAAATACAGTTTTTAACATTATTAGAGCCCTCTAGACATGAAATAACACACCTATAGTCACCTTACAGTGGTATTACCCGAGATACCTTATCAAAGATGGCGCCCTCCGTGGCAGACGTCTCTGTGACACTCTCCCGTGTTTTTCTATTTTTTGCTATTTTATTGTTCATTTTGGACATTCAACACACTCACGCAGTACATTACAACAGGGAGACACTTTTGAACATCGGCAGGGTTCACCATGAACTTTCATTTAGCCTCTCAGACTTTGCCTTTCTTCTGCGCCGGGAGAACGCAGCAGCCTGCGGCCCCGGTGAGCTGAATACCCGGCGAGCAAAGCATCCGAGGCGTAAACGAGGCAAGCGAGCCGGCCTGCATGCTAGGCTAAAAGCTAGAGCGACTAGGCCACCGCTACCAAGCTTGCTGCTAGCCAACGTCCGCTCTCTTGAAAACAAGATGGACGAACTACGAGCAAGGATTACAGCTCAACGTGAGATCAGGGAATGCTGTGTCCTCACCTTCACAGAAACCTGGCTGACGGAGGATATACCGGACTCGGCGATCCAGTTGGAATCATTTGCTGCTTACCGGGGAGATCGGACTTTAGCGTCTGGTAAACACAGAGGTGGCGGCGTCTGTGTTTACGTAAACAAACGGTGGTGCACAGACGTACAGACGATGGAAAAGCACTGCTCGCAGGACATTGAGCTGCTGATGGTGAAATGCAGACCTTTTTATTTACCTCGTGAGTTTAGCGCTGTGTATTTAACTGCTGTTTACATCCCACCACGAGCTAACACTGCTAATGCACTAGGCCTCCTGCATGACATCATCGATAAACACGAGACCAAACACCCAGACGCTGTATTCATTATATCTGGCGATTTCAACCACTGTAACCTCAGGACTGTCCTCCCCAAATATTACCAGTATGTGAGCTTTCCCACAAGGGAAAATAACATCCTGGACCAAGTCTACTGCAACATGAAAGGTGCTTTGAAGGCTGTTCCAAGACCCCACTTTGGAAAGGCTGACCACATCTCTATATTCCTTTATCCAACGTACAGACAACTTCTCAAAAAAGCTCCCCCTGTAAGTACAGCAGTTAAAGTATGGAATGAAGAAACTGATCAAGTACTTCAGGACTGCTTTGGCTGCACAAACTGGGATGTGTTTAAAACTGCAGCGGGGAGGGAAGATTGTACTGTTGATTTGGATGAATATGCTTCTGCTGTTACTGGCTACATTAGCACATGTATAGAGACTGTTACCACCACCAAGTATTACAGAAAATACCCTAACCAAAAACAGTGGATGAACTGTGATGTAAGGGCTAAGCTACGTGCTCGTTCGACCGCATTTGTCATGGGCACCGCTGATGACTACAAAAAGGCCAGATATGACCTGAGGAGGTCCATACGAGAGGCCAAAAGACAGTACAGACAGAAGCTGGAGGGCTACTATTCCACCTCAGACCCTCGGCGCATGTGGGCGGGGCTCCAGCACATCACAGACTATCGACAGCAGAGTAGCGTAGCCACGTCCAGCCAAACCACACTTCCAGATGAGCTGAACGAGTTCTATGCCCGCTTTGACACCCAAACTTCTGATGAGCAGAGAGGGTGGCTGAACCTGGGGAGCACACAGGACGCACCTCTCATGGTGACATCAGCTGATGTGCGCAGGGTTCTGAACAAAACAAACCCACGAAAAGCAGCAGGCCCAGACAACATCTCAGGACGTGCACTTCGGGTTTGCTCATCAGAGCTAGCTGATGTGCTTGCTGACATATTTAACCTGTCGCTTGCACAAGCATCTGTACCGACCTGCTTTAAGTCCACCACCATAGTGCCCGTACCCAAGAAGAGCAACGTGACCTGCTTGAATGACTATCGCCCTATAGCACTCACTCCTATTGTTATGAAGTGCTTTGAAAGAATAGTCATGACCCACATCAAAAAGAGCATCCCGGCGGCAACTGTGGACCCTCTACAGTTTGCATATCGCCAGAACCGGTCCACGGATGATGCAGTCAACACTGCCATCCACACAGCCCTTTCTCACCTACAGGGCCAGGACACATACGTCAGAATGCTATTTATAGACTATAGCTCTGCTTTTAATACAGTCTGCCCCCACAAACTCACAAATAAGCTCCTCACACTTGGCCTGTCTCCCTCCCTCTGTAACTGGGTGTTTAACTTTCTCACAGGCAGACCCCAGTCAGTCAGAGTCCTCAACCGCACATCCAGCTCAAGAATTGTGAGCACTGGGACCCCACAGGGGTGTGTGCTGAGTCCACTCCTCTACACGCTCTTCACCTACGATTGCGTGGCCTCCCAGAACAACACCAGCATCATTAAATTTGCGGATGACACTACAGTCATCGGACTGATCACTGGTGGTGTTGAAACATCATACAGAAGAGAGGTGGCGGACCTCATAGCTTGGTGTCGTGATAACAATCTCCTTCTCAATACAGATAAGACTAAAGAGATGATCATCGACCCAAGAACAAGGGAAAAGGAGCCACATAGACCCCTGTTTATTGGTGAGACTGAGGTGGAGAGGGTGAAAACCTTCAAGTTCCTTGGCACACACATCAGCGAGGACCTCACCTGGTCTCACAACACCCAACAAATTATGAAGAAGTCCCAAAGGAGACTGTACTTCCTGAGAAGACTGAGGAAATTTGGCATGTCCACCACAATCCTGAGTTGCTTCTACAGATGCACCATCGAAAGTGTCCTTACCGCCTCCATCACTGTTTGGTACGGTAACTGTACAACACGTGATAGGAAGGCACTCCAGCGGGTGATCAAGACCTCACAGAACATTGTTGGGGCAGCCCTCCCCTCACTGCAAGACATTTATACATCTAGAGTCCTACGCAGAACACACAACCTCATCAAGGACAGCACACATCCACAACACTCATTATTCACACTCCTACCATCAGGCAGACGCTACAGGAGTTTGAAGTCCAGGACCACAAGGCTGGCAAACAGCTTTTACCCACAGGCCATCAGGCTTCTCAATGAAGCACTCAGACACGCCACACGCAACACACACTCATAGCACTTTATTTATTTATTTATTTATTTGTATTATTTACTTGCATTAATGTCTCTTCTGTTGTTGCTTAATTTCTTGGTATTTATGTATATGTGTTTATGTTTCTTATGTTCTTATTCTTTCTTGTGTTTTTCTTTCTTTTCCTTGGGAGAATGAACAGAATAAGATTTTCATTGCATGGTATAACTGCTGTTTACCATGCACATGACAATAAAACTCTCTTGAATCTTGAATCTTGAATCTATAGTACACATAATCAGAGAAAATAAGACAATATGTTAGCACTGGGAGAGTTCCTTGTTGTTTATTTTTTACCTCCGCCAAGCGCAAGTGCTTTTTGCCGGAATGTAAAACTATAAACTAAAACTATAAAAATGAGTTTGTGTTTACATTCTTCTAGTCAACCTCTGATGACATCATAGACAGGCTTTGTAGCCGACTTCCGTAGCAAGCGAGCTTTTTTGTTAGAAGCTAAGAACATTTTGTGATTAAAAATACATTAAGAACACAGTTGGACTCACGGAGTGTATTAATAACACAACAAGAATTGTACACTAAATGGAAAATGTATGCAAGCCGAGTAAATTTTCGACGTTAACTGAAAAACACACTAACCGAGGTTCCACTGTACATACTGGTAGTCCTCGCACGTATGTACGTGCTCCCATAAATTAAATACAAACCTAATTTTGGTCCGTGAACATGACTCGCTTGAGAACAAGTTACATCGGAAGAATACACTGTGTGGCTCACGTGCAGCCACACTAGTCCTGACACTGGAGTGTCACGACAATCAATAAGGATAAAGATGGTATTGTAACGTCTACCCACATGTTGTGAGGATGACAAGGAGGCGGTCGATAAACAATGTATTTCTTTGCAAAAGCAAAACAGGCTACTGTCTGCAGCAAGCGTGCCAAAACAACATCAGCAAACTCAACTGTCCTCCCGCACCCACACACACCGTCAGGACAAGTCACATTCACAAACATTCGGAAATCACAAAACTGTTGATCACTAGACACATAACTGCATGGTTGCGGTCTGCTCTTGAAAGCGACAGTAATAACTCAGCAGTGTCGTGTCCTACAGAGGTTGCTCGTGCTTTGGCTTTACTCTTGTATTTAGTGTTTTATTACTGCATTTTATGCCCTTCATGTGTTCTGTGTACAGTATGAGTAAGTAAAGAGTTAATTTATCTATAAGTTAGGTATAACATCTCAGTCTAGAAACAGAACTCAGAGGGAACCTGAGGACCAGTGTAGAATACCATATATATTATCACGTCTTTGAATGTGTCTTCTGAATGCCTTATAATTGTATCTTAGTTCATGTATCCAGTTTTATGCTTGAAAATGCTTAAGGTAAAAATGCTTAGGTAAAACAAAAAACATTTGCTGAAATATGCATATTGTTTGACTAATAGGTCATAATCAACCACAAAAAAGCATGATTTATTAATTCATAGGAATGCTTAGATCAGGGTTTTATGCTGCCGATACCGATCATCCATAAGTGAAATCGGCCGATACAGATACTGAAACTGATCACGTGTAAATTTTTAAATGTACTATTGGCTCCGCTATATGGTATGAAAGCGGAACCATAAAATTTAGACAAAAACATCCATCCATCCATTTTCTATACTGCTTCATCCTCATTAGGGTCGCGGGGGCATGCTGGAGCCAGCTGACTTCGGGCCACAGGCGGGGTACACCCTGGACTGGTCGCCAGCCAATCGCAGGGCAGATATAGACAAACAACCATTCACACTCACAGTCATACCTATGGGCAATTTAGAGTCGCCAATTAACCTCACCTGCATGTTTTTGGGAATGTGGGAGGAAGCCGGAGTGCCCGGAGAAAACCCACGCGCACACGGGGAGAACATGCAAACTCCACAAAGAAATGCCCAGGGGAGAATCGAACCCAGGTCTTCCCGATCTCCAGGCTGTTCCTGTATTGGCCAACGTGCTAACCACTAGACCACCGTGCGGCCCAGACAAAAACATATTTGACTTAATTTTTCAAAATCACTGGTGAAACATAGAGGCTCAGGCGCCTTCTTCAAGGAGAATTTGGATGAGATCAGCTTGATGGCGCTCCAGCAATGACCGCTATCCGCCTTAGACCTCCGACTGCCACACACACGGGCGCTACATTAGCCGCCGCCACATAGCGAGCCTTGATAACTCACCACACCCTGCCAGCTGAAAAATGCCACACCAAACTAAACCTTTTTAACGCGCCATCCATTTTTCGTGGCAGGTTTTGCAGGGTGAAAACCTATATCACTCTCACAACGACAGGTAAGTCTCACACGGCAGCCATGTTTGTTTGGCTTTGTGAAGGGAAAGTGGGCGGTCGCTATAGGCTAGATGCTGCAATGGGGGCGGAGCTGATCTGATATATTTTTTGAAGACATGGTCAGAGAGAAGCTGCAAAATTTGAAGCGAAAAGGGATTACTGTACGTGGTTCTTATGGGAGTCAAATGAGACCAAAACGGTCCAGAAGGTAAATTGTGTGCGCATACAGTGTGCAAACCACCAATTCTAAATACCTTGCAATAAAGAACAATTTATCCTGTACAAGTTTTATACAAGTGGCCTTTAATAATTTTTTAAAATGTGTAGGGGTGCATCAGCAGAGGTGTTTCTTTTATGACGTCATGAATAGACTCAACTTCAAAAGCATTTGAGCGCCTCATCTCTCAAAAGTGGAGCAAAAAACAAGGCCAAGTGTAAAAGAAAATTAGGTAAAATTGCCTGGAGATGGACTTGATTGGTGGTGATGTGCCTTGAGGCTTTTAGCAGCACTCAGGAGCGTAAACGACACTAAACTCTTCAGCGCTCATTGATTGCCTGTCACACCAAGAGTAAATATAATATATATTCCACAGGGTCACCTGGAACTCACCACAATGTTCCTCTCAGGTGTAATAAATCTGATATTTGAGTTAAAGTGTGCTGTGGATGCGGGATGGATGTGCGTGAGGACATCTTTAATATCCCTGGGGCGCACTATAGCGTGCCACCACATGATGACAGCAAATATGAAGTTATTAAACGGAGGCAGGAAAACTCACGCTGGCAGCTTCCGCCGTTTGTGGGGTCGCCGTAGAAACCCGAGATGCAGCTCTCGCAGTGGCGGCCTGTGGTGAGGTCCTCGCACTTCTCGCACATGCTCTGGTTGACGCAGCGGCTGTGGCCGTTACACTGACAAGCTGGAAGAAGAACGAAGAGTGTGGGAATCAGACGGGAAGCGCTTAAGAAAAGCATGTGAGCTGAGTGACTCCTCCCACCTGGACAGTGGATGAAAGACCAGTTATAGCGGGCCTCGCCGGGACACATGCTGGCGTTGAGAGCTGGCGGGGGGTCAGCGGGCAGGCCGGGCAAAGTTGACGGCGCCGGGACCGAGGTTTGGAAGGGACCGCGGTACGAGCCCTCGATGCACTGACCTTTGCCCGTGTTGCTGGAGTCAGTGCACCATCCGCAGCCCGGCTGGTCCAAACACTGACCGCATGTTCTGTAGCCCGAACAGTTCTCAGCTAGAATCACACACACACACACACACACACACACACAATATTTGACATTAAAAGATATTAAACCAATCCTTACATACACAATATTTGACATTAAAAGATATTAAACCAATCCTTGTGAGTCAGTGACATCACATGATTGGTCTGAGCCAATTAAATCACAGGCAACAACACAACTAGAAGAAAAATGTAATTCTCCAAAAACCTTACACATTCTAAATAAATAAACCACTATGATTTTTTTTTTTGAAGAAGAAAGATTGCTAAATACCCCCCTCCCAACTTACGCTAGTTGTAGTGAAGTTGCCATACAGTGAGCCTGCACTTATTATAGTAATTTTCAAGTATTCATAATGACGTTATGTCAATATTTGCACAAAAACGAGCACAACACCATTACTGTAACGGAAAAGTATGCCAAAATAATTATATTGCGGTGTATCGCACAGGATACTATCCATTAGGGGTGTCACGATACATAATATTGGGTTCACAAGAACAAGACGATATTTTAACATTATTTTCAAGAAAACTACAACGACAAAATATAGGACTGGACAAACAGACTTTTTTTATTTAACTGAGTCACAAAACAATGCAGATACAATTTGAAATGTTTTATGACTTTGCATGCATGACCTATGCATGATGCGTTCTACCGTTAAAACTTTTTTCCACAAATTGAAACAAAAACGAAAATTATCCAAGTTAAAATAGTGATGACAGTTGTAGCTGCTACTACGAATCATTTATGTTGATGTGTAGTTATGCAAAGACACATGTAAAACAGATTGCAGATTGTAGTAGACTCGTTTAATGTTTATGTTAAAATAACTACCGTTCCCATGATGCTAACCAGGTACCAGGAAGCACTGAATCTGCGCTACTATCACATGTGCTGATAAAGATTTGATCAAATGTAGAATTACTACAGCTTCTGCTTGGACATTAACACGGCGGCAGCTGTTCAACTCTGATAGGAAAAACAGCCACACGTTGCGAGAGAGTGACGCTGGGAACACCGAGGAAGGCTGGATTGCAAGGTTTACAGTGTGCGTTAAGTACTTAATGTGTGGTCCTAATCCACGAGGCGGGATTGCTACTTCCATATCACGTGACTATCATTCATAGTAGCAATGCCATAGTTCATAGTCTGATTGGCTTTTGGCTACCCTGTTCTCACGAGACAGCTTTTCTCTAAATGAGAAATATCGTCACGTTTTATTCTCATGAGATCTCGCGACACCCCAACTATCCATACATCAACATTAGCTATTGAGAGTGCTGCTGTCCAATAAGAGTGGATTAATATGTTTAATAGTGTAATTTATTTGATATCTGCGTGTTTAATGTGATTCTACAAGTTTTTTCTTACTTCACTTGCATATCTATGCAAAAAGAAACGCTACTGTCGCGTTGCTGATTTTCGCCTAACCAATTCCACAATTATAAAGCAAGTTACTCTGCTATTCCCACAGCTATTGTACCAGCTGATTTATAAAATGTACAGATCTGTTAAAAACAGGAAATCAACACTTGTTGACGACCACAATGAATCCCACCAGGATTTTATTGCGCATTCCAATACACAAGTGGATCATGCACAAATAGTAGTAGCGCTCCCTGGTGGAGAAGCTGGAAAATGACACTTTTTTCACCCTTGGGGAATTTTCTTTCAATAAATTGAAGCAGCGCTAAAAGTCATTGCGGCAACGATTAAATTCAAGTCTCTCTGTGGAATACAATCAAGGACGACAAAGCTGTCGAGAGTATTTTCAAAGTCAAAGCACACAAACTTGTCACTTGAAGTAAAAAAGAACAGCAAGTCCAGCCTGAATTAGAAGAAAAAGAAAGACTAGAGGGCCTGAGGCACTCCCCGTCCGTCAAACAAGACAATGAACGACCTATTGCCGATGTGCTGACAACAAGAGGCTAATTTTAGTGGCAATCTTGGCTTGCTTACGTGGACAGGTGCTCATGGTGTACCACTCCATGCACTGGCCGAAGGGGAAGGAGGCCACGTAGGCGTTGGAGTCCACGCACTGCTTCATGTTGCTGCACCACATGCACTCCGAGCTGCTGCTGGTGCACTCGCTGCAGGTGGCGCGCATGGCGCACGGCGTCCGGCACTGCTTGGCGCTGTGGTTGGCTGAGGACCACAGAGACGTTACCCTTAGCAGACTTGAAAGCAACAAAGGACATCATTTCTCTTATTTTGTCTTCTTCTGGAAGTGACCTGTCCAGTCTAGTCGGTCCAGAAGTGCGGCAGACAAGGCAGAACTAAAAAGTCACGTAGAAATGAAGAACATAAACATGGACACACACCACATTGTGGAGCTATCACATAAGTCTACGAAACGCTTCAGAAAAACAGGCCGTTTAGACACAACATAAAAGCATGGATGCACTTTTTTTTCTTCAAGCTGATACCAATACTGATGACTTCCGGCTTCACAAGACTAATAACGATAAAAGACATAACTGTTTATGTCTATTATTATTTAAATTTAGATTTAACTGTAGTTTGTGTACACAGGGAGGTAAGAATGACTCAAACACAGTTGGATTTGACAAACTGGACCTGTAGATGTGTCCTAACCAAATAGCATGACATCGCTACTATTATGTTTGTTTACAACACATGATTACAGCACAGCACACGTACGAGAAAAGAAGCGCTTGATTTGCTCACGCCAAGCCACCTACAGCACAGTACGGGTAATCTTGCCTATTGGAGCGGTTTAAAATGATCGAGTATCCCAGCTATTTTCTAATGTTATCGGTATGATGTCATAATTCCTCATATCAGTGCAATAATTTTCAAAAAAACATCTTGTTAACAAGTGAAGACTCCACACTTTAATTAACCTACTGTAGTGTACTGACTCAGTGGGTGCTGCTGCTTTGATTAGCAAACAAACAGGCTCAAGCTAAAGCCTGTTTTATGCTTTCCGCATCTGCGAGGCCCATGCGGACAAATGACGTCATTTTCGCACCCGCGCTCCCTTGAGCTGCCCTTTTCATGCTCATGCGGAGAATTCCTACCCAATTTTTCTAACTACGCAAACAGAGAAACATGGGAAAAAAATGGCAGACAAGCAGGAGATCCTCGCAGAAATACCGGCAGGTTAATGAGGTAGCCAACCATGACATACAGTAGTTTAAGTATTTTTTAAAAAACACTGAAACAAGTTGTGTTTTAAGTCAAGTTGCTTGGTTTTTACTTTTTTTTGCCCTGTTCTGCATGGCTTTTGTAAGGACATTCTCCTGCCAGGGGTACAAGTCCCTGTGGTGGGAAGAATGACGAGCTGCGATTGCAGCACTCCTATTCAAAGGACAAGTGGGCCACCTTCTCTTCCTTTTCTGTCGCAGTAGCAAATAAATACAACACAATTCTTCTTCTTCAAGAAGTAGATGCAAAAGTGTCGCCCTTGTTGGAAGTCAAGTAAACAATGGCAAACTTCTTCTTCTCTAGTTTAGTACCGTGGTAGATGTGTGTTTTTGACATACTGCCCCCTGCAGTTTGAGAGCAGACGTATAAAGTCACACACGGTCTCTTGAGCGGCTCTTTTCTGAGCGGCTCGTTCGCGCGGAAAGTATAACCCAGCCTTAACTCTTTAACCATAGCGTCTATTGATTACTACGTCTACGTACTATATACATGTTTTTTCATGTTTTAAGTGGAAGACAGACACAGCGTCTATAAATAGCACTGCCACTATTTGAGAAAATCCTTTATTTGGTTCTCACCTGGACGCTCACACAGGCTGCCGTTGACTGGGCTGATGCATGTCTGCGCCTTCAGGCCGCTAGAAGCGGGTTCAGCCAGGTAGCCGCAGAAACCGGCGTCACTGGGCTCACCGGGCAGCCACTGGAGGGACGTGTTGGTGAACGGGGACATGTCCTCCCAGCACCAGTAAGACACGTTGATCTTCCGGAGGCCCACCCAGGGAGTCACAGAGGCCTTGTACTGCAAAACAAAGACTCAACTTGAGTGTTTTATTAGAAGCAGTCTATATTACATACAATTATTTCGATGGAGTCTTTTTCTAGTTTTTACAAACGATTTCAGAGGAAACTTTTATTTGTCCTGACATCAATTTCACAGACTGAGCCTTCCGCTACGGACACTATCGGTGATCCAGCACATTCCCAATCAATTTCCATGCTGCTGCACTACTGGTAAACAAAGAAAAAAAGCTCCATCTACTTCAAACGTGGCTCCAATTAAAGCTTCTCCATCCCATCCATTTAATTGCAATTCTTTGATTGATTGCCCCTGTCTGGAAAGAGTTGAAAGAGTGGAAGACGATAGCCTCGAAAGAGACTTGTGGAGAACCACTCCCCTCTCCCTGTGCTTACCACCACACTCATGATCTGCAGCTCTTTGAGAACAAAGTCCACCTTCTTCTGCGTGGTGAGCGAGGCCAGCACGGCGTTGTGGCTGCGGCAGGCCAGCTTGGCGTTGTCGTAGGAGTCCTTGGCTGTGATGAACTTCAAGCAGGAGTTGCCCACCAGGTGCCAGCTCTCGCCGCACACGTTGTCTGGAATGACCGAGAGAGGACGTGAGACACCAACCACTTTTCTATCACCTACATACAGTATACCAGGTGTAGGGTAAGGAAAGGGGGAGATTCTGATGCACTATATATATTACAGATGCTAAACTAAATTCAATGTAGGTCTACAATGTGCCGCGGGCAAATAAACAAGCCACTGGCCGCAAATGACCCTTGGGCCGCACTTTGAACACCACTGCTTTGAGAGATCTTCATCAGGGTTGAGCGTGTAACATGAAGTGAAGTCCGTGAGCAACCACAACTCTTGTGGACTATTTAGCTTGATAGCTTCCCTCGTAGCAAGCGAACCAAAGTCATTAAAGAGGGAAGGGGAGTGTTTTTGCAACTGGAACGAATCGGTGGGTTACAAACACTCATTTTAATGCAAATGTTGATGCAAAATCAGAGGAGAAGGCTTTCGCAGAGGTGGGCTGTATGCCCTCTGAACGAGTTGGATACACGCAGGAAATAATGTTCTATAAGCCGACCAATCGCAGCCTTTACCGTCCATGATGTTATTTTTTGGAGGTGCAAGTCAAGCTACAAAAGAAGGCTTTGCAGGGGAAGGAGCAAGCCTGCGAAGCGTACGCTGGTGCCTACTGCACTCAAAACTGAAACAGGCAAAATTCAACAAAATGTGTGCATGCATGTTGGCAAGTCTGCAACAAAGCAGCAACAGAACCAACATTGTAACGGCGGTAAGAATCAAACTGCTCAGCCAGCATTAATAGTGCTGATGAGTTGATTGTAAGCAACAGTACGTCATGTGTAACACACGTGACTTTCACACCAACAAGCTGTGTCGTGACATATAAAGCACATGCAGAGGTAAATAAAGCTGCTGGATGTTGCTGTATGAGGCTACAGTCATATTGCCAAGTTAACAAAAAGAAAACATCAGGAGGTTGCCTACGGCCACAGCTGGTAATGCTAAAGCTTTTTTGACTCTGCACTAATTAGAGACCCGAGCAGTTATTTGCTTTTGGAGAATATGCCCCAGATAACTATAGGAGACTCTGCGGTTAACTGAATAGAGGTGTGTTAATTGGAACATTTGCACTAATAAATAAGTGGGTATGTTGAACAGATACAAAAAAAAGACGTGCTAACTTATTGTTATCTTAACATTATTAGCTGGCGTTGCCGTGGTTACCTGGCAGCGAGATGCACTCCTGGTTGCGGGGCTCCCACTGGCAGTTCTGGTCTACGGCACAGCTCTTGCAGCTGGTCTTCTTGTTGCACACGTACGACGGGTTGTCCTTGGGGCAGGCATCGTAGTCCACGATGGGACCCTGCCAATGGGTACACAGCACAAAAACGTCATTTCTCCTCGGGTTATTTTACACAAAGGGGGCAGTGGTGATGGGTGAGGTCTCACCGAGGTGGAGGTGCAGTTGCTGCCCAGCGAGACGCACTGGATGGAGCACCACTGGCAGCCGTTGGTGTTGGCGGTGCAGCTGTAGCAGTCTGTGTACTGGTCACAGCGCTCGTTATCCGCATCTGGAAGGGATTTATGTTACAGTAATTCATCAGCATGTACATATGACACATGTGGAGCCCACTTTTTAGGTATCCCTGTTCCTGCTGAGATGACAGATGATAGATGACTGAATGAATGAAGAACAAACGCAATTCAAGCGAGTTGGAAAAAGCGCAAGATGTATCTAATCAAGTGTCTGTTTTGGACTTATAGCAAAGCCCAGCAAAGGAGATAAAGCTGAGAGTTTTCTCAGTCAGCTCTTTAGGGAGAACATGTCAAACCCACGCTGAGAAACTGGGCCAGAGTGTCTCCCTGGCATTAAAAAAGCCTGGAAGAAATTCCAGGACACCACTTCCCATTGGTGGAAATGCAAAGCAGGATGAGGGAGGAATGAGAGCAGCCGTGTTGGGAAAAACAGCAGAGGGGGTTGGATAGAGAGGATTCAGTTCAAAAGATGAATCTAACATGCAGTCATGGTCGCGCCACCTACAAGATCTGGTGTTGCAGCTCGGCGCCTGCTGCTGCTGGTCCACGGCGGAGCTGGAGACGGCGTTGCCCTCCCACGGCAAACATGAAGCCAGCGTGCTGTTCCACACGCAATGGATGCCAGGCCATGCCTGGCTGCATGAGGCGGGGCTAGGGAAGGCAGCGCAGCGGGGAGACGTGTACACAAGGACGTCGCTGAGGAGGAGACTGTTGAACCCTCCGAAGACGTACATCACACTGGGAGAGAAGATAAATATAGCAGTAACATTTAGGAAGAACATTCCACAACACAAATATGAACGCTCACCAGAGAACACGAAGAGTAAAAACTGACATATGAGTGTTAGGGATACATAAAGTCAACTTAATAATAAAGTTGGGAAAAAGAGTTCTGACCAACATGACCAGATGACAGTAAAAACGGCATTCTGAAGCGACATGCAAAACTACATTTGTCATCTTTATTTTCCAAATTTTGGATAAAATAATTCAGCGCTAAGATTTATATTGACACAGTAAAAGGTGTCATTGCATTTGCAAAAGTTTGGACACCAATGCACTAAAGTATCGAATCATGCCAAACTGTGAACTGTCTTTATCGTTGTACCCCTAATACATACATAAGACTATGTAAAAAAAAAATAAAATAAAAAAAAATATATATATATATATATATATATATATATATATATATATATATATATTTTTTTTTTTTTTTTTATTTAAAAAATCCTAACAAATATACGACTATGCTCATAAGATTACAACTTCCTCAAAAGATGTTTTTTTCTAAAAAAAAAAAAAAAGTTATTTTTTTTTCTCCTAAACTTACATCTTCATACTACTAAAACAAACTTTATTCCCATGAGGTCGCAACTTTTTTTCCTAATTTTTATTTATTTATTTTTCCCCTCCTGAAATTTTACAACTTTTTTTCCTAAAAATATTACCGTAATTTCCAGTTTGTAGGCGGCTACTTTTTTCTTAAACTTTGAACCCTGTGGTGGTGGTACAGCGGTGCGGCTAATTTATGGCTAAATTCTAGTCTCGTGACATCTCCTTTACTTCAGAGCTACTACTAATTGTTTAAATACTGTGCCGCTCACGTGTCAGTGAGGAAACGGTAGCTCTTACTTTGGCAGGAGCCAATCACCAGCTATCAGTGCACTCATGAGCTTGTCAACTCATTGGAAATTGCAGGAGGTCATTATATATAACAGTATAACAATACAACTGTCTGACTCACGGTGTCATCTTACAAAACTCATCACACAGCAACTTAACACTGATATACATGGTATATCTGATAAATATGCAAACATGTACTAATACGAGTTCAAAATGGGAAAAAAAAACAATTTTAAAGTTTTCCCATAATGCATTGCATCTGAGCAACACATTCATTGGTGCAATGCCATCAGCCTCCCTCTGGGCTCATCTGGCTCCCTCTGGAGGTCAGAGGTAGCATTGCACCGCCATCCATCTATCCATCCATTTTCCATGCCGCTTGTCCTCCAATGAAATGCGTTTGCTCAGACAAAATGCATTATGGGAAAACTTAAAATAGTTGCATTTTTTATACTCGTGGTTGGTATATCTTTTGAGTGTTAAGTTGCTGTGTGATGATTTTTGTGTTCTTACAGACTTGTACACACCACAATATGCCATTTTATGACGTGGACATGTGGCTTATATGCAGCTTATTTATGTACAAATCTGCTTTTTCCTCTAAATTAGTTGGTGTGGCAGATTTTCTTTCCAGTTTTCACTCAAATGTACGGCTCTTTCATTATCTAATCGTAGCTTCCTCATCACCTGTCTGTTCTTTGGACCAGAATCCAGAAAGACGATGTACAAGCACTCTCAGCTAACGAGGTTTGTTCCGTTCACTTCTAACGTCTGTCGCTTGTCCTCGTGTCTCCATTCTCAACCCATTACACGCCATCTGGCTTCTGACGAGAAAAGTTCCGGCTCAACATTCTAGGTACGACGCGCGACATCCTCCTCAGTCACATTACTCGCAGCTGTGTGGACGTGAGTTGGGGACTAAAACGACCTTCAAATCGAGCCGCGCAGACTTGATTGCTCGTTAGCAACAAGCTAATGTCAAGGAGATGCGCAGTCCAAAGTCTATTTTAAAAGTCTCATGTCAAATAAACAACAGTGAAACCACGAGGCCTATAAGTCAAAGTACAAGTGTGATATTGTGCCTTTAAGGCATCGGTGTCCATTGGCCCTCTGCGTATTGTAAAAAAATAAAATAAAGTAATCATTAATGATGTATACTATTATCGTTTACACTAATACAACACAAATCAAAGGCGTGCAGGTTTTGCTCAAATACGACTCTTTCAAGTTTTTTGTATGCAGCCCTCACTGGAAAAAGTTTGGACCCCCCTGATTCAAGTGCAGTCACCCACAAAGCATCCATCCTCAAGTCCTACTGGAATGTACTGAAACTCACACATTTTTAAATATGCATGTCGAGATAAAAAAAAAAAGACATGCTAGCATGACATGTCTGTGTCTTTAAAAACCATGTGTGCATAATTTAAAAAAACACGCATGGAAGGAGGACACGTCATCCTCGTTTACTCACAAATCACTGCAAAGTGCCTGAGTGCCTCACATGCAAGCATGGCCTGATGAATGAAATGAACGCAAAAAGGCCTGCCAGAAAAGTCCATGTGCACCCAGCCCCCAATGTCATTTTGAATTTTTACAGTTATGTTTTTATTTGGTTAAGAAAGGTGAAATGTCATCAATAATGTGCTGAGTCGAGAGATTCTCCCACTGACCAATCAGAAAAGACAAGGATTTTAGGGCGTGAAGCTTAAACATAATGAGACAGTATTACATTATTGTACGTACAAACTTACTTACAATATAAATACAGTGAAAGCATTGTTAGCGTCGTTAATCCACTCCAGAAGGTCCGATTATAACCAAAACCCACAAATGTTAACACAAAACACATTTTTATAGATTTACAATTAAGTGCTACATGCTGACAACAACTCATAATACATAGACATAATGAATGAAAGGGATACTTGAACATTTAAAGTTACTTTGACCTTCACTGAAGACGTGACTGTTGAAAAAGACACGATGTGGCAGCAAAATCCACTCCGATACCAACTTTGTGTTTTGCCATGAGTTATTCATGGAATTCAGTAGTGTTTCTCACCTCAAGCCTCTGCTTTTCTTTTGATCACAGCTGCAAAATAACCCACAATGGACCCAAAGAAAATTGCAAGTGCCAGTGTTTCTAACTATTTTAACTTCTTATGAATGAACTACAATGTTACATGTATATCACAGATGCCAAATACCATACAATAATATACTGTATATTTATATTGAATGCCATCCACCCATCCATTTGTTTTGGGGTTTTTTGCTCCTTTTGGTCTGGGTCGAGGGGGCAGCTTTAGAAAGGAAGCCCAGACTTCCCGGCCTACGGCCACCTCTTGCAGTTCCACCCGGGAGACGCTACGGC
Source organism: Dunckerocampus dactyliophorus (assembly GCF_027744805.1). Lineage (NCBI taxonomy): Eukaryota > Metazoa > Chordata > Actinopteri > Syngnathiformes > Syngnathidae > Dunckerocampus > Dunckerocampus dactyliophorus. The sequence goes on from NC_072831.1 coordinate 7,646,496, forward strand.
TGTCCTAGGCCTGTTCCGGGGCCTTCTACTGTCTGGGCAGGCCTGAAAACCTCACCAGGAAGGCGTCCATAAGGTATCCAGACTAGATGCCCGAACCATGTCAGCTAGCTCCTCTCCATCTGAAGGCGCAGCAGCTGAACTCTGAGCTCCTCCTGGATGACTGAGCTCCTCACCCTATCTCTTAGGGTGAGTCCAGCCACCCTACAGAGGAAACTCATTTTGTATCCACTTGTATTGGCAATCTTGCTTTTTCAGTCACTATCCAAAGCTCATGACCATAGGTGAGGGTCGGAACGTAGATCTACTGGTAAATCAAGAGCTTTGCCTTCCGGCTAAACTCTCTCTTTACCATGACGGTCAGGTACAACAATCGCAGTACTGCAGATGCTGCACCAATCTGCCGGTTAACCTCATGCTCCACCTTGCCCTCATTCATCAACAAGAGCCCATAGCCCAAGAGGTGTGAACTTCTCCATTTGGGGCAAGATCTCACTCCCAACCTTAATGGTACAATCCACCCTTTCAGACTGAGAAACCATGACCTCAGATTTGGAGGTGCTGAGTTTCATCAGAGAAGCTTCCCAATCAACTGCGAACTGCCTCAGTCAACGCTGAAGGCCACAGCTTGATGAAGCCATACCGTGCAGTACCCTAGGCCAGGGTGTGGAACTGATCCATTGTTCCACGACCTGGACGAAAACCACATTGCACCTCCTGTGCCTGAGGTTCAACTAATGGTCGTACCCTTCTCTTCAACACTTTGGAATAGACTTTCCCAGGGAGGCTCAGGACTGTGATCTCCCTGTGGTTGGAACACACCCTCCGGTCACCCTCCTTGAAAAGGGGACCACCACCCCCGTCTTCCGATCCAGAGGTACTGTTCCCAACTTCCACTCAATGTTGAAGAGACATGTCAACCAAGACAGTCCCACAACGTCCAATACTGAATGGTATAATAGTTTTCTAGTAGTCTCACAAAATGTGCTGTTTTGTTATATAAAAATAAGGATGACCGATATTGGCTTTTTTGCAGATATCCACTATGCCAATATTGTCCATTGTCCAACAGTCAATTTCCGCTACCAATATGTGTATCATCACATATCTCCTGTGGTGGAATGAATACATGTTGTGAAGCTAATGGATACAGCATCAACAATTAGCTTCTCAGCGTGGCTGTAAACAACATTGTACATCTGATAAATACTTGCAACTAGGCTTAGGCGGTGACATTTGTTTTAAAAGTCAACAGAGTAGCCATTTACATTTTTTTGGTCATAAAAAAGTCCAGGGAAGAAAATCAAGTATTATAATTTTCATGTCAGACACAGGAATTGTAACATTCCTACTATTGAGGAGAAGCGGCATAGAAATGGATGGATGGAATAGAAGGAGAGAACTAGTTTGCTACTAGCCACCCACGGTTGTTTGCACGCTTGAGAGACGGTTTGATGAGGTCAATTGCGCAGGAGCCCGTAGGCCTATATACAGCATTATACTTATCATTAGATTGCGTTATAGGGAAAAATCCAGATACCGATATTACATTCTTATGCCAATATTGGGTCGATAATATCGGTGGGCCGATTATCAGACATGCCTATATTATATTTATATATAAATATATAAATTATGAGACAGTGTCACATTTGTTTTAACTTTCACTATAAACTTACTTGGAAAATGTATAATGTATATATTTTTTATGTTTCGGATCAGATCCCCACCTTCTGTTTCCTAGGGGGCACTTGAAGGCCATGGTGTATCAGGGTGAAGATACGAGACATAAATCATCTTAAGCAATGCATCGCCAAAGCAATTCCCAATTCTTTGTTTGTTTGTTTTTTTTAAACGTCATTAAGGCCATTTCTTCAGTCATTCACAACATGTTGTGTCTTACATGCAGCTGATTGATTGATAATTACCTGTCACTTACAACCGCCGAGTGTCCGAAGCGGTTGACATCGTGGTAAAGTTCGGGCCGGGGCAGCAGCGTCCATTCATCACACGCTGGAAAATGGCAGGAGAGACGAGAGGTGGTCAGAAGAGAAGGTTATTTTGTTTTGCTTTGTAGTCAAAATAAAAACTGTAAATTATATGCGCTACAATTGAGTTGTTTTAACAGAACCATCTTTCTAGTGAAAGAAAGGAGCCTTATTGATTGTTTCAAAACCGTAATTTTGCCTGTCACACCAGTAAAAAAGAGACAGGAGGCTGACAGCATCACCATGGTGACTCCATCTAAAGCTAGACACTGCCATTTGGTGACAAAAGCCGGTACTGCAAGCTGTTTAAAAGTCAATGTGGACCTCTAATTGCCTCTAGCTCTATTTTGGGGGAGGGGCAATTAGGCCTCATCTGGCCCATTTTGAGTGTAATTATCAGACAATTAGAGGACGACGAGCCTGAAAGGTGGGGTTGATGAGGAGGCGTTGCGCCAAACAACAAACAAGAGTGTTGACAAGATGAAGGGTGGAGGAGACGGAAGTCACGGCGAAAGACAAATAGTGTTAAAAAAAAAAAAAAAAGCAACATGATGAAAAAAAAAAAATCAGACAGAATTTTTGGAAGCTGGAATGGAATTTTGTGTGTATATATGTGAAAGCAGTGATTAATCGGATTAAAAATATTAATCATTTGGCAGCCCGTGTTTCCTGTTATCTGATCGCTAGCAAACAGCTTGCAGACTCTGAATTCTGCATGTTTTTCTCCCCCACAAAACCCATAATGTCACCGAAACGTTTTACACCCAAAAGGCAGAGGAAGTCACTAAACATTGCACAATAAATTGGACTTGTGGACATGCTGAAGGAAGGACTTTACGTGGCTGTAGGGCGCCATTACGGAATAATGTAAACGAATGTTCGGTTGGAGAAGAAGGACGAGGACAAGGATAGGGCAACAGGACAGATGGGCACGGTCAGAGGAGTGAAATACATGACTCACATAATAATTTCTTGTGTCCAACCTCATAGGTTGGCCACTAAAATTCAAACAAACGTTTGAACTTAGAGTGTTTAAATAAGAGACAAATGTGAGAAAATATTAACGCCTTAAGGTTATGCATTGTAGGGAAAGTGCACATACGCAGTTTAGTTCCAAATGTGAGAATGCTAAATAGTTCATAGTGTTATATTTGTAAATCAGTTGCTATTTTGATGTGAAGCAACTGCTTTTTGTGTTGTTTATGTTGTGGTATCGTTGTTTAGATATTTGAGCTGTCACAAAAGCGAAAAAATTGTGTCAAAGTGAAAGTTATGCTTGGAATGTTATCTTTTCACAAAAAGCAGTTTTTCCTCCTTTTTTTTGTTGGGAACTGATATTTTCCTGAAACTTATCTATGTTCTCCTGCTGATTACTAAAGAACGGAATGAGATAGAAACAAACTTTTTTTCTGATGAAAGACGAGAGTGTAATATTTCTTTTGGTATGTTCCATGTTTATATAGCCGTAGAACACACTATTCTGTGTGCCTTGAAAAATCAGTCAACATCATCTAAAATGGCCGGCGCTGAAGGGGTTGAATTCTGAAAAGATATGTGAAAAGGATATGTATTCAATGATAGCTAATGGTAGTAGCTACACTTTACCACATTGCTATCATTAGCTGACAGACTAATGTGCATGTGCGTGTGTTACGTAGGGCGTGGCTTGCAGGAAGAGGGCGCGCTATAATGCTTGCAGCACATAGAAAAGTTAGCACCCACCATGCAGTACCTAACCTTGAAGTAATACACATTCTTTCAAGCATTTTTCTTGAAATTTAAGCACATTTCAGAACTTGAATGTACGGGTTGTCTCTCCGGGTATACCGGCTTCCCCCCCACACTCAAAAATATGCATGCTAAGTTTATCTAAATTGTCCAAAGGTGTGAATGTGAGTGTGGATGGTTGTTTGTTTAAATAAGCTCCGCGATTGGCTGGCGACCAGGCCACAGTGTACCCAAACTGTCACCCAAAGACAGCTAGTATAGGATTCCTGAATACCCACGACCCTATTGAGGACAAGCGGTATAGAAAATGGATGGATGGATGGATGGATAGATGGATTTCACACCTTGGAAATGTAACATTGAACCATTATACATTTCAGGCATTATTATCTTGGTAAAGGCAGACTTTGTGCATTGGATCCCAGCAAACTGTGTACCTAATGAAGTGTCCATGAGTGTACTTTGGTATGAGCCGTGTTGGACATACAGTATTAAATGTGGTGTGGAGGTGTGACAGTGTGTGTTACTGACCCAGGCTGTAGGCCAGAAAGTCAGAGGAGAAGCACTTGGCACCATGACTCATGGAAGTGTCGTTGTGTGTGTTCCCTCCAAACACCAGCATGGTGCCGCCGCTCACCATAACGGCCGTGTGAAGGTAACGGAAGAAGCCACTGTCCCTCAAGATGGTCCTGTGGTCACAAAACACTGACTATAATAGTCTGAAGGAACCAGTCTTCCCCCCTCAGTGTGATGTCTCTCACCACTTCCTGGTGTCCACGTCCAGCTTGTAGAGGTCTCCTGCCAGGCCGTACTTGTTGGCGCTGAAGGCTTTGTAGCCTCCGTGGATGTAGATGGCCCTGGTGGATGTGTCCAACACGCTGCTGTGGCCGTAGCCCCCCTGGATCAGAGCGCCCTCCGTGGACACCACACTCCACGTGTTCTTGTCTGCACAGTTACATAAATAGGATATAAACTCAATTTATCTGTTACAGGGTCAAACTGTGGCCACTGTAAAACCTTTAAAACAATTTTTACATCCTTCACTGTAATACAAGTCTAAAAAAAAGTTAATAAAACTAAAGCACGCACGTCAACGAGAGGGAAGAGGAAGTCACCTCATGGCCTTTTATAGGCATTGTTCGAACTGTGATTTTTTTTTATTTTATTTTTTTTATTAAAACTGTAGTCACAGGAAAATTCCACTTCTTCTGTGTGGTGTGTTGTTCACCCTTTAGATGCTCAAGTCACATGAGATCTGCTGACATCACTTGTGAAGGTGACGGTTTGAATTTTGTTTGACTTATGAGGCAGATTTTTTTCCCCCACAACATTGTGGTGGAACTATAAATTGTGCTCCACTCTGGTGGTTCGACAGCTGTTTCGCTAGCAGGCGACTACCTGTGTACATATTTGAATGCAAAGTGAATTAAACCATTTAACTGTCTTTAACTGACCACACATTCACCAAATGAAAAAATGTAATTAGTTTGGATTGTGGATTCTCCAAAACATGAACTTCCTGGCCAAACGGTCAAAAATCATAGCTATTCTAAAATGTTTAGTGTTTGGGAACTTACTGATGTTGTACTCTTGCACCAGGCTCATGTACCCATACAGAGGACAGTGTCCAAACAGCACCAACATCACGGGGGCGCCCCCCTCTTGCAGGGGGGGCACCACATGGGCCGAGTGTCCCACCACGGCGTACTGCTCCTTGCTGTGGGGGCTCAGCAGAACCCACGTTTGGTTCTGGATGTGGAAGACCCACAGCTGGCTGGACACGTTTCCAGTGGAGTCGATTTTTCCTCCGTACATGTAGACTTTACCCTGCGGACGAGCGGGACGGGACATGTTGAAAAGAAATCACTAAATACATTTAGAAGGGTTCTTTTATCCAACTTCTATTGCTATTTCTTTCATTAGCCTTCCACGAGCAACTATTTTCATCATTTTTACTGGCCATTTTAGACTATTTTGACTGATTTTTCAAGGCACAAAGAATATCGTGTTCTATGGCTATATAAACATGGAACCTACCAAAAAAAAGATTAGACTCTCGTCTTTCATCAGAAAAAACTTTGTCTCTATCTTATTCCGTTCTTTAGTAATCAGCAGTAGAACATACTGTAGGTAAGTTTCAGGAAAATATCAGTTCCCAACAAAAAAGGAAGAAAAACAGCTTTTTGTGAAAAGATACATTTCAAGCATAACTTTCACTTTGACTTTTTTTTTTTTTTTTTGCTTTTGGGACAGCTCAAATATCTAAACAACTATACCACAACATAAACAACACAAAAAAGGGTTATTTTACATCCAAATAACAATTTATTTACAAATATAACACCATGAACCATTTACAGTTTTCACATTTGGAAGTAAACACTGTGTGCGCGCGTTAAAATTTTCCTACAACGCGTAACCTTCTGCACGCTACACTCATCCATGCTCTCTTACTTCCTCCTTGCTGTGGAGTGTGTTTTTACATGCAAAAGATCCATGCAGAGCTCTTATCAAATGCACGTCTGTCACCTTGTGGCCGTTTTTATGGCTTGTTTTTATGGACATGTTTTAGCGTCCTCTTGCTTCATCACCTCTTTTTGCCTCTCGCGCAAAAAACGTAAACGACGTATAAATACCTCTTTGGGATGGGCGTTCGGGTTTATATAAACGTATAAATACGTCTTTGGTATTGAATGAGTTACAGGGATAGTTCAAATTTTTTGTTTGTTTGTTTTGTTATGCAAATGTATTACTCTTTTGAACGCATATTGTTTTGGGAAGCAAAACGCTTTACTTCAGTGACCCCACCAACTACAACACCGCAAACTGACCAGAACTGGGCTCAAGGGACAAAGTGGGAGGTAGGTCACTATTGGTGCACTACACTGCTGATGGTGATGTCATACAAACGCATGTCAAAAAATCCAAACTATCCCTTAAATGATCAGTTACTCCATTATTCCCACCCTTGCTTCTTAATGTAACGCTCTACTACATTATTGTTTTAATAAATAATTCAATCAAGGAAAGAGCAAAACAAATCTAAAAGAGTCTTAAACCAAAAACACAGAAGAGTGTCAAGATTTAAACAAACCTGTCCTTTGCAGTGAAAAGGACTGGTATATTGGCACAACTGCATAAAAAAATAAAAATAAAAAATCTATAGCACTGTGAAAAGATGAGAGGGTCAGACCTCATCTTCTAGAGTCTCAACAATAATAATAATAATAACAATAATAAAAAATTGGCATTTTCTTTTCCTGCAACCTTCCAAGTGCCCTCAATATTCTTTAGAATACCAAACAGGTAAACTGTCTTTTTCAGATCTTTGGTTTATCATGTGCCCTGCGATTGGCTGGCGACCAGTGCAGGGTGTAGCTGGGTGTACCCCACCTGCCCAAAGTCAGCTGGGATAGGCTCCAGCATACCCCCGTGACCCTAAAGAGGATAAGTGGCATAAAAAATGAATGGATGGATGGATGGATGGATGGTTAATCATGGGAAAATGCGCATCAAGACAAGCCCCACCCCTCTATTACGACAGCAGACGAAGGCTCAGTACCCCCCAGAGGCTGACCCTATTTTATAACTTTATTCTGACCTGGATACATCAACAGCGGTGCAATTGCAACACCCATGTATTTATCTCCAACTCACAAATATGTCTCTCTGTTTATACTGGCAACAACACTTCCTCATTCTCAAGGTGCTTTCACAGACACCCCGAACTCCAAACATCACATCATCATCTTTATTATTCATGTTTTTGTGGTCTAAATGAACAGAAAGACAAAGAACAAATAAGTGCATATTCTTATCAGCATTTAAGTGTGCTGGGAAAAACCCAGTAAATACACTGAAGACAAGTGAATTAACTTCAATGATGTGGTATCTTTGAACACAACCCGCCATTGCTCGTAATACAGTAACATGGTTAACATGGTTAAAGGGTGATGCAAATGTTCTGCTACTATGAAAAGTAGCGGATTCACGGATTCATTGATTCCAGACCCGACCGTGATAATTGAATTTCTGAGAAGTAGGATTCCTTCTTTATAAATGGAATATTATTAAGATTATTAGAGCCCACCGGATATGAAATCCGTCTTATTTTTTCCCCAAATTATTATTATTTTTTTTTAGCAAATTCCGTTCTGTACCGTTTCAATTTTTTTTTTTTTATTCCATTTCACCTTTTGCACCTATTTTACCAGCATAGTGTTTGTACTTTTGTGACAGTAAATAAAATGTCCGTTAATTACATGCAATTGATGCAATACATCTTTGGCCAATTTTGCCCAGTGCGTGCGAAACGGATGTAGCTTGGCTAAATTTTCTAACTCATCCTCTGCACACGTTGCTACAAAATCCTCAACAAACTGTAATGCTCGTGCTTGTAGTTAAGACGGACAGTCAACCAATGTAATTCCAATTGCGTTTTTAGTGCAAGATATTTTTATGACCCCCTTATTTTGTTTATACAATTAGACCGTATGTGTCAAACAGTGCTCTTATTTTTGAAGGCCGGAAGTGTGTTGTGTGTGTCGAGAATGTCTGTTGATGGTTAAGACAAGCTGGGAGCAAGAATAAACGCGCCTCTCCTTGCACTCTCCTCTCCTTGAACTTGCACGACGTCAGCGGGCGTCGTGAAACGCTCGTTTGCATTGACGAGTGGTAAATCACACACAGTGTAAACACACCCATACAGCCTGAAATGCACACATGCAGCCGCGCCAGCATGCTCGGCGGGCTAGTGTTTGTGATGAGATTCCGCCACGATGGAGTCGTCCACCGGGGAAATATTTTCCCCCACAAACGTTTCTTCTCCTCGCGATGACAGCATTTCATTCACATTATGTCAATTTCCGCGAGTTTCCGCTTTTAACAGTAGATTCCAAATCATAAGGCCCTCCTATAGTCACCTTTACACTAATATTACCCTTATAGTAGACATAAGAACAGAAAATAAGACATAATATAGACTCAAACATGAGCAATGAATAAGTTGTTTCTTTTTTTCTTCCGGGACTTCTTGTAGCAGCTAATGTAAAATTACTGACACCTAGTGACCAGTGTAGAATACTACATATCGACGTGTCTTTCACTGTTTTCCGAATGTCTTACATTTGTATTTTAGTTAATTCAGTCACTTTTATGCTAAAATTTTTTTAATTTAGGCCAAAAATACATAAAATTAGCATATTTTGGAAAAAAAAAGGCCTTATTTAACCAATAAACAGCAATGATTTATTTCTTATTTCATATATTTTTGAAAAACCGTACTCGAGTGAAGCCCATGGGGCGAGGGACGGCTGTATAGGTAAATACATTTTCAGACATGTGTGGTATCTTTTAGCTTGATTTAATTGTTCTGCTCATTTACACAGAAGCCAGGAAATAACCTGGAAGTTTTTATTAATCGCCCGAGCGTGTTATGAAGGCACATTCAACTTACATTAAATTAGGCCTCCCATGGGCCCATGTCACCCCCTGGCTTGCATGTTTCGCTGGGAAGGCAACAAAGGAGTGTCAGAGAGTGCCACTGTCGCCGGGTCGGGTCGCACTGGGGCGGGTTTATGCGACTTTCAGACCTGCCCCCTACGGCGGCACTCGCACACTCAGAGGTGGATCTCCGCTCACGCAGCAGACACTTTGGCTTTCTTGCCCGCTGATATTTCATTACCGTCTTCCACTTTGACATGTTACTTTAGTTACTAGTAACTTGAGTAATAATTGTTTACGTACCTCATGAAGAGCCAAAGAGTGTCCATATCGAGGTGTGACAGTGTTGACAGAGGGGTCAAGGGTCACCCAGGACCTGCTGCTTAGGTTATACCTTGAACATGACAGACAGACACCACCAGTCAGAGTGTAACGTTCCCACCAGCACGGAGGAGCTGACTTACGCTTTGACCATGTGGTAGTCGGAGGCGTTGAAGACGTAGCCTCCGATGACCCACATGACGTCCTGGTCCACCACCGCCTTGTGGGATGCCCTGGCCAGGCCGGCATCGCTGAACGCATCGCGGCTCCAGAAGGCCGAGTCGGCGGGGATGGAGACGGAGCAGTCTGGACCTGAAGGTAAAAACCCGAACCAGCGTGTGTAGAATGATTAGTCGTATTTATTTTACAATCCACCATGTTAATAAAGATGAATATTCTAGAAAGTAGAAGCTTTTGTCTTTCGGAGGAGAACACCCATGTGTGCACAATTATTGGACAAACATTACGCTGTACAATTTTCATGGAACTACATGAAAATTCAACATTTTCATGTTGTCCAAGCAGCATCCAGCATCAGCCATTAGCTTCTCGACGTGGCCGTGAACAACGCTGTACAACGTGAGCAAACATCTGAGAAATACTTGCGATCGGGTATGGCAAAGCGTGGCCGAGGAGTCACGTCCCCCTGATGCTTTTTCCGCGTTTTTTTTTTACATCCCCGCTCCCCATAAGCGGTGCTTTGGCAACCCATCACGTCCTGCCACCCCGAGCACGCTCAAGCAAAGCTTCCACTCAAGTATGTGCTGCTCCTAAACTTTGCATAGAAACACGCCCACTAATGTTGTTCAGATTGAAGTTGCATGTCTGCCATCTCCTGGTGTATTCTATGAACTACACGAGGGTGCAAATTCAGCAATGTGGTTTTGCCACTTTGGCACTGAAAGGATTATATTGGCTTTCATTATAAGGGGAAAAAAATCCCGATACCGATATTGACCAATATTATTTTTATGCCAATATGGGCCGCCGATATTATCGGACATCACTAGTAATATACATTATTATAATACAATAATTATTTTTATTAAAAACATGAGCCGTGGGCCTCAAATAGCCCCAGAGCCACACTTTGGACAGCCCTGCAATAAGCATTCAACTCAATACATCTTGGACTTGCTGACAAGTCATCACTGCTGTGTGAAATGTTCCAATCAGAAATGAAAATGCGAGTCACCTTGCCACCCCACCCCGCAGATGCACGTCTTGTCCCTGCAGCGTCCTCTCTCGGGGTATCCGCAGTCGTCTGGGCAGGAAGGAACGTCACAGGCGTCCCCTTTCCACTTTTCCTGACAGTCACAGTACGGCGTTCCCGTGTCGTTGGACAGGCGGCACTCTCCACGGTCGGAACAGTTGTGAGGACATGTGTTCACCCTGTAGAAGAAAAAGAAGTGCCTGAAAAGCAAACTCCACATAAATAAACCATCACTGTGTGTTTAATAATGGAGTTACACATCTGCTGTGGAATTTGTGGCCCAGTTTTGGTCACTGGTGCAAAACCACCCTGAACTGTCGAGGAAAGATTGATTTAGTCCAAACAAGACTGACCTCCTGACCTTGAAGCTGTCCACAATCTCATTTTTGTGTTTTGAGGCAAAAATGCGTACAGATTATTCCGATTTTTAGTAGGAAATGGTCAAAGGTCACTTTGTTCCTGAACATGAAAACACATGTCACACACGGGTCATTCAAGTCAATGATTGACAGCACCACTCTTCAGCTCCCAACGCGAGGTCCATACACCTGTCCGAACCACTCGTGCTAAATGACACACCCACACAAACACACGCTTGCAGCAGCTACACTGAACCTCAGAGCTCCAACAGGAACGCCAGGAAGTGAACATGCTCTTACTGGAAGCTAACACGCTCTTCTTTGGCGCCAACACTTTTTGTCTTTCCGCTAATTGGAATCTTACATACGCTTCTTGGGAGCTAACAGTGTTATTAGCTTTCTGGGCGCTAACAGACTCCTCTTGGGAGATAACGGGATGCTAATATACTCTTCTTTGGAGCTAACACTTTTTTTTTTTTTTTTTTTATAGAGCTAATGGGAATCTTACATATGCTTCTTGGGAGCTAACAGTATTATAAGCTTTCTAGGTGTTAAAATACTCCTCCTGGGAGATGATGGGATGCTAACATACTGGTTTGGGAACTATGGGGATGCTAATATACTCTTCTTTGGAGCTAATTTTGGGAAGATAACATGCTCCTCTTGAGAGATGCTAACACACTCTTCTTTAGGTACGCTTCTTTGGCGCTAAAAGGAAGCTAACATACTCTTATTTGGCGCAAACACGCTCTTCTTCAGAGCTAACAATGTTAATATGCTCTTCTTGGGAGTTATCTGGATGCTAACATCTTCTTGTGGAGCGCTAAAAGGATGCTGATACTGTATATGCTTTTTGTAAAGCTAACATACACTTCTCTGAAGCCAACGGGATGCTAACATACTCTTCTTGGGAGCCATCGGGATGCTAACACACTCCTCTTGGGATTCAGAAGGAGTAAACTACACATCTACTAGAACTTAAAGCATCTGTAGGGAATATAAAACTGTGACTTTAGCAGCTGCAATGAAACCAGTAGTATCAACAATGAATGCTAAAAGAGACGTCTGGCAAAAAAAGAGACACCACGTTGACATTTCCCAAGTATTCCCATTGGCGGACATGTCAGAAAAGTCTTTGTGGGCCCTTGAAAGTAAAATAACGTCATCGCTCTGCTTTCAGGATTTTCTTTTGCTGTCTGGTGTTTTATGTTTGTCAGGGCCCACGGCCACGTAGACTCCATCTTATCAAACCGACTTTAATCCCGTCACCATGGCAATAGCACAAAAAAAGAACAACCAGCACTGCAGGAAGAAGTGCTATTGTGTGCTTTATCCACTTTTCACATGCGTTTATGCTCAGTGCACCTGTCCAACATAATAGATGTATGATTATATGTCACATGCAACAACGCACCTTCAAGCAGTGGGGCAGGAGGACGCAAACGTTAGCCACACTGGTAGCGCAATGTGTGCTACAGTGCTAACGTTCATTACATTTTAACAGCAACATCATGCTAGCTTGGCTTATTAGGTAACTTATCTCATACAAGCCAACTTCCGCAAAGTAGGATTCACTATTGGTAAAAACTGAATAAAAACAGGCACTTCTGGGAAGCTAATCTTCTTGAGAGTTAACATATTCCTCTTGGAAAACTAAAAGTAAGACAAGAGGAAGCTATTATAGCTATTATACAGTAGCTCTTCTTGGAGGCTAACACTCTTTGGGGGCTAACAGGAAAGTAACCTCTTCTTGGGAACTAACATACTGTTCATGGAAGCTAACAGGAACTTCTTGGAAGCTAATATTCTTCTTGAGACCTAACGAGGAGCTAAGAGGAAGCAAATACACTCTTCTTGGAAGCAAAGGATCTTTTTCGGGCGCCAACAGGAAAGTAACGTATTCTTCCTGGGAACTAACAGGAAGCTAGCTTTCTCTGCCGGTGAGCTAAAAGGGAGATAACATGTTCCTCTTGGGATACACTTCTTGGAAGCTAACAGTGTGCTAACGTATGCTTCTTGAAAGCTAACTCGGAGCTAACATTCTTCTTGAGAGCTAATGGGAAGCTACGACGTTCCTCTTGGGAACAAACAGGAAGCTAACAGTGCCCTTGGAAGCTAACATTCTTCTTGAGAGCTAACAGGGAGCCAATAAATTCCTGTTGGGGACCAACAGGAAGTGAACATACTGTTCTTGGACGCCAACAGGAAGCTAACTGGGAAATAACACACTCTCTTGGGAACCAATAGGAAGCTAACATACTCTTCTTTGGAGTCCATGGGAAATCAAGATGCAGACCTTGAAAACAGGCTAAATAAATGCACAGCAGCTTTGGGAATGCTGGATAGATTCACTTGTTAAAAGAACAACAACGTTAGGGCACGTCTGGAAAGACATTCAGGCATTGGGTGTCCTGAGTTGATGCCTTAAAATGCAGTTCAATGGACTCAACACACGTGTCATGAGCGTACAAATGTTTACTTTGGGTTTTGAGTGGCGTCACGCCTCCATTATCAGCATGCAAATAAAGGTAGCTCACTTTGAATAGGCTAACGGCTTACATGCAAACATACGCCTGACAACAAATTAGACCGATAGCGTAAAACGATACCGCACCAGTACCTGTATGAGATGTTGAATCCAGTCAGGTTGTAGGCGGCGTCGCTGAAGAAGTGCAGCAAAGTGTAACCAGACTGCGACACCACCTCGGGCACCGTTTCGTTCCCGTAGCGCTCGGGAATGATCAGACCGCTGCGACAAGAGGCAAACACTTTCTGTTAGCATGCGCTGCGTAAAGGACGCGACGGGCGCGTGTGCCGGTGGAAGAAGTACCTGAAAGCGGCCAGCAGGGGGGCGTAGATGGAGTCTCCGTCATAGACGTAGAGGTGGTCCCAGCTGCACTCTGTGGCAAAGTGGTTGAAGCGTAGTCGAAGGATGGAATTAGCCCTGAGAGACGTAAAGGACAAATAGTTAGCTTGACAGTATTTGATGCTCACATTAACCACAAACCTAAACTACTGAAGTTCTTGCATCATCCCTAGAAAAGAACTCTAGCAACTTTTCATTCATTCATTCATTTTTTATGTTGCTTATCCTCAGATAATTTCATTTAATCCGATTTTTTTCAGGAGGCATTTTTATGATGCCTTTTGAACGCACATTGTTTTGAGAAACCAAACCTCTTTACTTAAATGACACAGCAACTAAGCAGAACTACGTTCCTCGTCACGGAAATCCCACCAGAACTGGACTCGCAGGACCAAATGGGGGGTAAGTCGCTGGTGATGGGCTACACTGCTGATGGGGATGACACACAAATTCATGTCAAGAAATCCCAACTATCCCTTTGACTGCCTGGAAGTGTATTTTAGCCTACTGTTAGCTCTCTAAGGACGTCTTCATGAGCAAATAACAGCTGTTAGCCTAAACGTGCTAACAGTGCTAATAACGTTACTCAGCCACAAGTTTGCAGCCATGTTGTATTTTAAACGATGCAGGTTGACGGTGACCTTTTATGGCACTTGAACGCTTCAATCACATCAATCCACCTTTGTACACACGCTCTTACAAGAATTAAGTGAAACAGTGGCTAGCTTCTTGTTAGCGCCCAAGAAGAATATGTATAAGCAAGCCATTAGCTTAGCAATAATAACGCTAATGCAACGCAGCAGCGAGCTGGCTACTTGGCTTGGCTACTGGATGGAGATACTGTACAGCAACAATGGAGGACCACAAACTACAGTCTGCTTGAACTTACTGTCCCTCGATGAGCCACGTGCACTTGGTCTTGTACTTGTAGTTCCCAGGTCCATCTGACAAGAAGCCAGAGGGCGCCGTTAGCCTGTACAAGAAGAGCGGAAAGTAAAAACATGATGAGCGTAATTGAGCCAAAATGGCTATTATGGTTGCAAGTTGGACTGGAACACTTTTATCGTGTTAGCTTCCCGTTTGCTTCTTAAGGAGAAGGTTAGATTCTCGTTAGGTTCCTGTTAGCTCTCTGAAAAAGTATGTTAGCTTGCCATTAGAACAATAGAAGAGTGTGTTTGCTTCCTGTTACTTCACTGACAGAGTATGTTAGCTTTCTGTTAGCGCCATGGCAGAGAAAATGAGCTAGCTCCCTGGAAAAGAATGTTAGCTTGGTTTAAGCACCCTCAATACTGTAAGCGTGATAGCGTCCTGACTCATCGGAAACGCATGTTAGCTAGTATGTTACCTAGCTACAAGTTAGATTCTCGTTTCAGAGAATATTACCTCCCTGGAAATTAATGTTAGCTCCCTGTTAGCTTCCTGGCAGGAGTAGGTTAGCGGGTTAGCTTGTAGAGGAGCAACATAAACAGGAAGGAGGACAGGTAAGTGAAAGGCGTTAACAAACACAACATGGTAGCTAACTTTAATAACAACATGGACAATGTAGCAGGCTACAGTACTGTAGTAACTAGACGAGTGCACTTTAAGAGGATGTCACGCGCCAACGGCAGACATGCTGTGTCAAAGTCGTAATGCTCTTCCTCATGATCATCATCATCAGGTGAAAGAGCAGAGCAGGTGCACAACAAGCAGCTGTAAACAGGCTAATATGCTGAACTACACTTGGACGCACTCCATGTTTCCATTACCAAGGTACAAAAACACGTTACTGTCCAAAGTCCTGTGACATGACAAAGCTGCAGCTGGGGGCTGCCGCCAAGTCCAACTCACTAGAGACACGCCCGCCAGGTTACACGAGTCTGTTGATGATCAAACTACCACAAACGTCTGCAGCTAAGCTAGCAAAATAACCCATCCACTGTTAGGGTGCTGAGCACTGTACATGGGGTACCGAGAGGGGGCGGGGCTCGACACGGTGCCGTGTGTTGATTGGTGCACAGACAGCAGCCACTTGAAAAGGGGAACATATTGTTGCTTGTGTTCACCTTGCGATATGCTACACACATCTAAGTTCACCTGCACGGTCACTTAGCGACTCGCAAAGCCTACAGAGACAGAGACACACACACACACACACACACACACACACACACACACACACACACACACAACTGGTTCACGTTAGCAAACACACTCAACCCTCCCGAGATGACCAACAACCTCTCAGAGGCGCCGCTGCTTTACCCAAACATCGTCACCCACGACACGGCCGACCACATGCCAATCACAGTATCAGTATCAATATCAATATCAATATCAATATCAATATCAATTCCAACAAGCAACGTCTCTGCACTGCTTTCAGGATTTACCACAAAAACAATGGGCAGAGATCCTCTATGACAAGAGAGAATCTACCGCTAGTCAAAGATCCTCAACAAGAGCGTCCTGCTGCCTTTAAGGAATGACTGCAAAAACACTGGTTGGGTATCTTCTACATGACAGGAGCACGCTGCTGTTTTTAAACATCTTTGACCTACTGAGAGTCAAAGATCCTCTATTATTTAGGATTTACTCCAACAACACTAGTCAAAGACTGTGAACAGACAAGGGTGCTTTGCCGTTTTCCAGGACCTACTGCTCGTCAAAGATCATCTTTACAACAGGAGCTTTCTGCTGTTTTTAAGGATTTACTGCAACAACACTGGTCAAAGATCCTCTAAATGACAGGAACGCTCTGCTGTTTAAGAATCTGCCGCTCATCAGAGATCCTCTATTTTACAAGAGCACCCTGCTGTTTTATTAGAACCTGCAGCTAGCCAAAGATCCTCTATACAACAAGAGCTGTCTGCTGTTTAAGGATTTACTGCAAAAACGCTAGTCCAAGATCCTCTATATCACAGGAACGCTCTGCTGTTTAAGAATCTACTGCTCGTCAAAGACGCTCTATATGACAAGAGCGCTCTGCTGTTTTTCAGGACCTGCGACTAGTCAAAGATCCTCTATACGCAGCAAACAAGCAGTCCCTGCTCTTAAGGATTGACTGGAAAACACTAGTCAAAGATCCTCTATAGGACAAGAGCACGCTGCTGTTTTCAGGACCGGCCGCTAGTCAAAGATCCTTCCTGCTGTTTTTAAGGGCCTACTGCAAAAACACGTAGTCAAAGATCCTTAAATGGCAAGAGCTACAGATATGACAGCCCATGGACTACCAGCTGACTCAAAAAGGTCACGGACTCTGATGGTTCACTTCTTTTTACACTTGAATGCCCCTTCAGGATGTTACACTGTTACTCCAGACAGCCTTTGGAGTCGTAACGCTTCTTACAATCCGACTAAGCTGCTAACTAAAGCAACCAACCGTGGAACAGATGATTCTGACATGTGTTGTTTTTAACCCCAATAAAACAGGGGTGAAGGGTCACAGCACGTTCTCTTCCATGGCAAGCTCATGTATATTTATGCTAAGTACCAAAAGCTAACGTAGCTAATTCGTGTGCCTTGCACGCGGAGGGTGAAATAATAATAAATGGGATGTCCTGCCTCCAGAAGGGCAGACGGGACCATACCACCTCGTCTCCTTGCTGGGGGTGAAAAGTCAGGAGTCCAATGCAGCAAACATTGTTATGATTCAGGTGTGAAGCTGACGAGAAGGGGACGCCATATTACTCAGGTAAGAGAATGTTGTGTCTTATGTGGGGGTCTGCAGGTGTTCCAACATGGAGGATGTACAGTAGCGGTGTCAGGTGAGTGTGGCTCCTACCTGAAGCGTCCTCCGCAGTGCTGGCACTGGTCCCCGACCCAGCCGGGGGAGCACACGCAGCTGCCCGTAGCCGCGTTGCATTGACCGTTCACGCACGGCTTATCGCACTCCTTTGCCTCGGAGCCTCCGGGCAGCCCGGCGAGCACCAGCAGCAGCAGTGCCAGGCTCCGGCCTCCGGGGCCGGACACCGACCAGGCCCGCCGCGTCGCCCGGGACATTGTGTCGCTAAAGATGGCTGCTCTAGCCCAGACGCTCCGCTACTCCTCCTGCTGCTCGGCTGTGGGCGAGCCTGCCTTGGCCGCTCGAACGAGCCTCCGGAGGGGCCGCTTCGCTTGTCCTGGAGGTACCGGCTGTAGTGACGAGGTGAGGAGGCTGGGCCCAGCTCGGCGAGCCTCTTACATCTTTCCAGAGGTTGTGGTTCTCAGCGCCGCACACAGCCGCATATAGACGGCCAGAAGTTACGTCACGACGGCGGAAGTGCGTAAGCCGGGGGAGGCGGTGAAACTCTGGAGCTTTGCGTGCCCATCACCAGAACCAGAATCAGAACCAGAAGATCACGTGTGTTTCTGTACAGTTTGAATCTATTTTTTAAAAAGGAAAAAAAAACAACTTCGCATTGAATGCGGCAGAGCGCACAAAGGGCGCTTCTAGCGTCACCTGCGCTGAAGGTGAAGGACGCCCTTCAGCTACATTTTTCAATTTATGCGACAAACATATTTGTATTATTTCCTTTTTGTGATTTAGTACATTTAAATATTTTTTTATTTCTTATGTTCACTAATTACATTTATGGCAACAAACCTTCAAATAGAAGAAAATCACATTCTACTTTAGATCACATTTTTATAGTATAATACTTTTTTTTAGGAGTATTGCTTTATTATATTTCATTTTTCATATTATATACAGTGTTCCCTCGTTTATCGCGGGGGATAGGTTCCCAAAATAGCCTGCAATAAGTGAAATCCTCGAAGTAGCCAACTGTAAAAGTAGCCAAAAGTAGCCAACTGATGTTTGTTACAATGATTAGATATGTTTTAAGGCTGTAAAACACCTCGCCATACACTTTAGGCAATAACATTTTCTCACATTTCTCTCTCGTTTAAACACTCTCAAAAAAGTTCAAACTTTCGGTTGCATTTTAATGATCAGCCTTAATGATAAACACGAGAAATGATGAAGTCACTCACGCACATTTCACTCCTGTGACCGTGCCTTTTCGTCCTGGCGCCAATCCGCTGTACTGCAGCGTTTTTGTATCCTCGTTAAAACATTGCTGCAGACGAACCGAAGATTCATTTACAAGCTAGCAAGCCACTGCTGCCAACTTTTCAGTAAGAAAAGTAGCTATTGGCTGTCCTAGAAGTCGCTCGATGACAGGATTTAATTTGCATATCATTTGCATATGATGTTGTAAAATGCTGTAGGAAAAAAACATAACCCGATAGGAGACCCAAAAAAAGTGAGCAAAAACACCTTAATTACTTTTTAGAAGTACAAATCAGTTTGAACAGTGGTTTGTTAATTTAAAATTGGCCATGATTTCTTCAAAATAAAATCATTTTAATGTTGTTATCTCGGCCAGCGCCTCCCAAAGTTGTCCCATCACACGTTGGCAATTGAGAACTTTTTTTGAATTGGCACAACTGAACAGCGAGTAACAGATTATGCTGCGTTTATTCCGTGAACATGACTCAGTGTGCTTGATGAGTAGCACGCTCCTATGGTGAGTAGACTGTACAGTATGTAATAGCAACTGCCAACAGAGCAAAACAGTAGGCTTATCAATCACATTTACCCGAAGAATTGTAAGCTAATCCACTTCGTTTTACTACTAAGGAGTAGCTATAGACTAACAATAAAATAGAAACACACCTCCTCTTTTATCCAGGCTTACTGAAGATTAACAAACATTTGCGTTTTAGACCTCTCTACGTAAAACAGGGCGAGCTCCACCCCGCGGCATCGCGGCTCGGAAGCTGACTGTATACTGCCGGCTTGTGACTGTCTTTGGGCGGGGCGGAGCTGTCACCAACACCCGCTGTTGCTCAGTGGCAACACAAAAGGCAGAATACGTGCTTTCACTTTTGAGTCCCCAAATATTAAAAAAAAACCTCCCCAAAGACGCCAAAAAAAAGCCGCTACATTTGTTGCTAGTCGGTTTTGAGAAAATATGTCGCCAAGGGTTGTTGGAATGTGGCCTGATCAAGCGACAAACTCACCAAGTTGGAAACACTTGCTACAGCAAGCGAGCAAGCTAGCGATGACACAGGAGACATGGCAGCACGGCGAAGGAGATTGGCTGGAGACCATTGTCAGCCAATCAGGACGCAGAAAACAATGGGCGGTGCAGACACTCAACTTCCCACAATGCAATTCTTCTTAAAGGGACAGGCTCAGCCTGTAACTGTTTATATGTTGTAATAAAAAAAAGTAATAAAAAAATATAAATGTCGAATCCGCGAAAGGTGGACCGCGATAAACAACACTGTATATGTTACAATAGATATGAATTTATATGTAAGATTTTTATTTATATACAGTATATCATTTATAATTCAACTTGCTTTTTTCATACAACTTAAATCCCTGTACATTTCCATGGCTGCATTCCCATGACTACAAAACATAAGTCTTTATTTCCAACTACAAAAATAGTTAAAGTATAGCAAGGTTATTTTAAAAAAAAAACAAGAAGATCTGAGGTTACGTTATGTTTAGTGTGTTTTTCCTTGGAGTACGTGTGCACATGAAGGACGACAGTGCGTGTTTCCAACAGTTTTATTAAAGTCAGACTTGTAAGAAGTCAAATTCCATTCATATTAAACGCCAACCCAAAATGGATTGATCAATGGCATGGTAACAAATAAAAACAAATGAACATATTTACAATTCAGTATGGACAGGAACGTCACGAGAGAACGTCATCATTTGAACAGAGCATGATGAAACCTCCCGTTTGCTGTTCAGTTAGCGTGGAAGAAAGGCCGTGGAATCATGGATGACGACTAACTTGTGGTGTGATTGTCCACAACGTTGTGCCTGGCTGGAGGTCGCTTTGCTTTACAGAAGCTTCTTCTAAACAAGGGCTCGTCCTTGGGAAGGCTCAGTGGATGGACCTCACGAAACCCCGCCTCCATCTCCTGTCGCTAATAAGAAAATAAAAAAAGAACTGTTCTTATCCAAAACACGGATCTGTAGAAAATTACAATCATTGAAGCACGTGACTGTCAAGTCATGTGACTCTCAGCACTTGGATCACATCACCAACATCAGGTCCACTCCGCACCCTCTGCAGAGGGGGCTTCACTTTGTCTACTAAGTGCAGATCACTGCGGGGGGGGGGATGACGGCTGGATGGGGCGGAGCTTACTTGTACACGTGAAGCGTGACGAGAACCACACCGAAGAGAAAAATAACAACACGACTGGAAAGTCATAGAATTACAGAAATGATTTTTACGAGAAGCGTGTAACTTTGCGGGCAAAGTCATGATATTGCGAGAAAAAGGCTGTCATTTCGGATGAAAAGAGTGGTAATATTACACCGATAAAGTCATTACAGAAAAAAAAACATGAAAAAAGCTGTGATTTTTGGATGAATAAAGTCATAATATTACGACAATAACATCATATAAAAAAAACATTATGAAAAAAATATTTTTAGATGCATCAAGTTGTAATATTACAACAAGAAAGCCATACTACCAAAAAAAAGCTGTTATTTGTAAACAAATGACGCAATATGACATTAGAAAAATGTATTTTGGGATGAACTAAGTCATAATATTACAATAAAGTGATAATATTATGGGGAAAAGGCAATATGGTTTAAAAAAAGAAGCTGTTATTTGTATGAATAAATATAACAATGAAAGCAATATGAGAGAAAAAAAAGCTGTTTTCTGGACGATAACGTCATAATATTATGGCCATAAAGTCATAAAGCAGGAAAGAGTTACTTTAAAAATAGTACTATTATAAGAAAATCTGTTCATTTTGAATGATAAAAAGTTGCACTATCATGACAATGAAGTTGTAATATTATGAAAAATGTTTTAAAAGAAAAAAAATGTTATTTTTGGATAAAGTCGTCATATTTTTACAATAAAGTCATAATATGGGAAAAAAATGGATGAATAAAGTCATAATATGACAATAAAGTCGTAATATTATGGGAAAAAAGTCATAATACTACGGGAAAAAAAAACTTATTTTTGGATGATTAAAGTTGCCATAATATTACGGGGGGAAAAAAGCTGTTATCCTTTGATAAATAAGTCATAATATAACAACAAAAGTCATATTAGGAGATTCCAGTGAAAACTAACAAAGTGATATTGTGAAAATAACAACTTTTCCCGCTCATCATTGAACTCTTTCTTCTGTTTCAGTTTCTGTTTCAGTGTGGCCCTAAAGCTCCGTGGTACTTTAGGCCATGTCCACATATGAGGGTATTAGAAATAATACAGTAATCATAGTTAAAGTCACAACACCAACCACCATTAACCCAGTGGCACATGGAGCATTAAAAAAATCAAATGAAAATCAATCACAAGTTGATGTATGCAAAGCGGCAGGGGGTGCTCTAGCTCTAACCATAAGGGAAGAGCTCAAAAACAAAAGTACAATTTTGCGTTTTTGAAAAATATTTGCATTCTTGTGGGCATGAGCATATTTTGTGCCGCTTAATGTCCCTTCCAGTCGCCACCCCGCTGCGTGGAAACGCTGATAACAAGTTCGAACTGCTATGCAAGTGCGAATGTGCGCTCGAGAGGTCACGCTGCGACAAGCTGCGACATTCAGTGATCATCTCCGCTTGGCTCCGGCCTTAGACTATTTATTTACAGCTTACTTCAAGGCGAAGGCTGGCTGCCATCGCGTCTATGTACACAAAAGAAGAAAGATGAGGCGCGGGGCTGCGTGGGAATGAAGAAGTGATTGTGCACCTCGGTCAAAAGTGAGAAAAAGTCCTGGCTTGGAGATACAGAAACAAAGTCTCCCTTCATGAGGCAGCAGGCCCAGCAATCATTCAGTCTAAAGGCAAATCAGACAGGACTTGATCCACAAACTCCTCTCTATGCAATACAACATGATTTATAAAAGTAAATCATAAATCAAAGGGTCTTTTTTGGTGTTCCACATCAGGCATATTGGCTGTGCTTGCACCAGACTGGATGGTCAAGCATCATCATCATCATCAGTGAAGGCCTCTCCTCGTGGTCGTCATACCTGAGGTGTAGCATGGGTGCGTGAAGCATGGCTCATGTTGGATTGTGCGCCAACATGGCATCTTAGCCAATTCTGTCAGAAAACCAATATTCCATTCAGGCTCAGTGGACGGTAACTCAGGCGGCGGCAGTGGACGACGAGAATCATCCGCACGTTGCTAAATCAAGTAGGTAAGCTCTGCGTTGACTGGGAAATAATCACACACGCTAAAGTGTGACCAGACTTGACGGTGCGGAAACAGCTCGCGTGTTTGCCAAGTGTGCGGGAATCTTGCAAGGGGATGTCCTGCACGCTTGTCATGCCCTGGAGGTGCGGTGGTTTCACAGGTCAGGTGGCCGACGTCTGGCGGGCGGGGCGGCCCGCGGACGAGGCGCTGTAGGTGCGGGACCGCTGCCTGATGGCCAGCCGGCAGGGGAGTTCCAGCTCCTGGAAGAGAGGAGTGCCGGTGATGTCGGCCGCCTCGGGGCGCTCGCTGGGGCTCCGCGACAGCATGGAGCGCACCATGCTCAGCTAGGACACACAAAACAGACGGTGAGGAGCTAGGGCTAATGCTAACAGGCTTCAACTTAAAGCAGAAAACACACACACAGTACAGACATCTAAAAATAGCCAAGAGGAATGCTGGGGTAGCAGGCCAAAGGTTCCTGCGGCACTGCAGCATCCCAGATGATCCAATGGGATTATTGTTAATCTCATTGCCAAGTAAACAGCTACACGTTACGACTAGCTCCTCCCCCTCGCACTCTATTCCATATCTGACCCGCACATGTGTGCATTTCATTTTGTGTTGTTTTAAAATGCAACTTTACAGAAACGTCACGAGTGTGTTTGTTTTAACCAGAGAGCCAGCAGTTCCCCCTCACAGCCACGAGGAGGCAGCAGAGGGCCACTCACCTCTTGAAAGTTGTTTTTGGAGAAGCACTCTGGGAAGTGAAGAGCTCTCACCTCAGTGAGCGTCTAGAGAGATGATGTGCACACGTGACAGTGGAGATGAGCATAATCAGGTAAAAGCAGTGATGTAAACGGATCCAACAGAGACGGACAGAAGTGATGCTGACTCACCCTTACTCTCTCCATCTGGGTCCTAAAAGGGTGGAGCAGCTCAAACAGGATCAGACCCAGAGAGTAAATGTCCACCTTGTGCGAGTACGAGTGTCCAGAGAGCTGCCCCAAGAAAAGTGTACAAAGATTTAGAAGCAGTCTAAGAAGCACCGAGTGCATCTGCGTCCGCTCCGTGGTCCCTCACCTGCTCGGGGCTCATATAGAGCTTGGTGCCCACCTGGCCCGTGTGGCGGGTGAGGAGCGGGGCGGGCGTCAAGGCGCTGTGCTCGTGCTCGTCCTCGTCCTCCTCCTGCTCCATGGCCGTCACCAGACCCAGGTCCCCCACCTTCACCACGTCGTCCATGGTGAAGAAAATGTTTGAGGGCTGCAAACGTGCACAAACATGAATACACATCACTGGGAAGGTACATGGCCAAAATGTATCGACTGGTCATCACTTGCACTTTCGTCAAACGTGGAATTTGAGAGTTTGTGTGAGTGATTCATTTTAACCAGCAGAGGGGGCCATTAACTGTAAATGTCTCACGCGTCATCACGGAGCTACATGAGCGGAGGTAGGATTGCAAGGTTTATAGTGTGTCTTTCTGTGTCAATATCCCTTGTTAGAACGTGGACACCCGCGGCTTACAGACGAGTGCGGCCTGTATACAGTATGTACAACATTTTGTCCTCTTTAAATTTGGTGGGTGCAGCTCATATTCAGGTGAGTACGGAATTTACGGTACTGTAACGCAAGAACAGAGCATTGGAAGGGGCAGGAAGGGAACTGCAGGTGTTTTTCGACTTCCTGGAACACATTTATTGCAAAACATGAGCATGAGTTTTTGTGTAAAATGGTCTATTTTCTCTGTTTATATCTAGTATATTAGGAAATACGAGTGTAAAGGTGACTACAGGGGTGTTATTTCATGTCTATAGAGCTCTAATAATGTTAAGACCTGTACTTAAAAGGTCATAAACAAGTTTTCTATGCTCTAACAAAAACATTCCATTTCTAAAGAAGAAATCGTACGTTGCGGAGCCAATTAACCAAGATAAACGAGGGATTGCTGTACACTTTGAACAGGAATTGTACAGTTGTATCTCGGCCTGTCATGATAATTGATAAATCGAACGATAAAAAATGAAACCACGTCAAACTACGTATTTCTTTTTTTAACCAGAATGAACAAGGTGAGCGCATGAACACCGACAAACTGAGATGTCACATTTGTCCGAAGGACGAGGAAGCAGGGGAATACGACCAACTTGTTTGCACACCTAAAACGGAGGTGGAAAGGAGCCTTCGTCCCCGACGGTGAGTTAGTGTCGCTCGCTAAATTGCAAAACAAATGCAACATTTTGGGAAATGTTAAAAATGTTTGACAGACAGTACGAATTGCCTGGGAGAAGGCACATGCACAACATGTCACAAACAGCAATTCCTGAACTATTAACCGAGTGAAAGAAGACGTGCTGAAGGGCATCAGAAACATAGCATTTTACTCTGCCACCACAGATATGTGGGCCAGCTCAAATATGACACCCTACATTAGTTTAACAATACACTACATAACTGTGTGTGTGGTTTTTATTCAAGTGTTTTTTTTTTCTTAACAGAGAGTCCATTTTATTTTTAGTTTTTTTGGTCTTTTGTTTGTTTAATTTATGATGTTGTTTAATTTATTTAAAAGCTCTTGACATTCCAATTACAATGTTAAATACTCTTGAGAAATTAAAGTTTATTGCTTTTGATACTCATTATTATGCCATATTATACATGAAAAAATGGTCTAAAAAAATGTCAATAATATTGATTATCGACAATAATTTGTAGGACAATTATCGACCAGTAAAATTTGTTATCGTGACAGTATTTTTCACTAGGGTTAACGCGTCAAAGTTAACGCGTTCACAATGAGTAAATGGAAATTCCCTTTGACGCTGCTATTTTTTTTTTTAATACATGATTAACGTATCCTGTTTGATCCTCAGCCCACACCGTAGTTTGAGGAAACGCAGCCGTGTGGCAGTTGATGTGGAGCCACAAGCGAGAACAAATATTGAGCGGAAATGGACAAAGAAAAGAGTATTTTGAATAGTAAGCCCTTGCTGATGGCTATGTCGACCAAAGTTATTTGTATCTACTGTTACTGTATTTGTATCTACTGTTACTGTATTTGTATCTACTGTTAATGTATTTGTATCTACTGTTATTTGTATCTACTGTTATTTGTATCTACTGTTACTGTATTTGTATCTACTGTTAATGTATTTGTATCTACTGTTATTTGTATCTACTGTAATTGTATTTGTATCTACTGTTACTGTATTTGTATCTACTGTAATTTGTATCTACTGTTACTGTATTTGTCTCTACTGTTATTTGTATCTACTGTTATTTGTCTCTACTGTTATTGTATTTGTATCTACTGTTACTGTATTTGTATCTACTGTTATTTGTATCTACTGTAATTTGTATCTACTGTTACTGTATTTGTCTCTACTGTTATTTGTATCTACTGTTATTTGTCTCTACTGTTATTGTATTTGTATCTACTGTTATTTGTATCTACTGTTACTGTATTTGTCTCTACTGTTATTTGTATCTACTGTTATTTGTATCTACTGTTACTGTATTTGTAGCTACTGTTATTTGTCTCTACTGTTACTGTATTTGTATCTACTGTTATTTGTATCTACTGTAATTTGTATCTACTGTTATTTGTCTCTACTGTTATTTGTATCTACTGTTACTGTATTTGTAGCTACTGTTATTTGTCTCTACTGTTACTGTATTTGTATCTACTGTTATTTGTATCTACTGTAATTTGTATCTACTGTTATTTGTCTCTACTGTTATTTGTATCTACTGTTACTGTATTTGTAGCTACTGTTATTTGTCTCTACTGTTACTGTATTTGTATCTACTGTTATTTGTATCTACTGTTATTTGTATCTACTGTTACTGTATTTGTAGCTACTGTTATTTGTCTCTACTGTTACTGTATTTGTATCTACTGTTATTTGTATCTACTGTAATTTGTATCTACTGTTATTTGTCTCTACTGTTATTTGTATCTACTGTTACTGTATTTGTAGCTACTGTTATTTGTCTCTACTGTTACTGTATTTGTATCTACTGTTATTTGTATCTACTGTTATTTGTATCTACTGTTATTTGTCTCTACTGTGACTGTATTTGTATCTACTGTTATTTGTCTCTACTGTTATTTGTATCTACTGTAATTTGTATCTCATGTAATTTGTATCTACTGTTAATGTATTTGTATCTACTGTTCTTTGTATCTACTGTCGCTGATAGTTGAATTGTCACCAGAGGACTTTGAGTCTCAAACGCCAGAGAGAAGGTACTGCAGCACTGCAGGTATTTTTTATTGTCATTTATACAGTGGTACCATGCATTTAAGTGTCCCAACTAAGTGTTTTTTTAGATGAGAGCTATCTCTCGGCTATTTTTTTGGTTTCAACTGCGAGCTAAAACCTGGGTTACAAGCTAGTAGTTACCGGCAGGCATAGCTGAGGACAGCTGTTTGGGGGCTTGTGTCAATGTGACAAAGGCGGAAGTGAGCGAGTACACACACAGCGCTCAATGAGATGGCAGTAAAAGCTAGCAAGGGAATTTATTGTCGTTATTATTTATTAGTGACTTAGTAGCGGTTTTGCTTAAGCTGCAAACTGCAGTGTTTGTCAATGAATAAAACAGTTTGCAGATGAGTACAAGTTGCCTGTTGAAAGACCCGTGGTGTCATACTCCCACGGCATTCAAGTCTCCGGACTAAGAAAAGTGCAATAAAAAAAGGGTGTGTGTGTCTCTGTAAGAGTGTTTGGAAGGAATGTACAAGCTGTCACCTGACTATACTACAGGATATGGGCGCAGTCCTAGTTCTGTAAGCTAGACTGTTCTTGAGCACTTTTTTTTTTTCGTAAGTTGTGAATATTTATTTTTCTAACACCCTGTTTTCATTTCACTTTGTTTAAAAACCTTTGTTATGCTAGTCATAATGATATTTTGGGAGATTACTTGCTTGACAATGCTTAATGGTATTTGAGTGACGGAGGTTTAGCTGACCAATGTCTGCTTTGTACATTGTGTTTGTTTTTTTATACAATGACGCCCATTTTATATTTACCATGCACATGACAATAAAACTCTCTTGAATCTTGAATTTTGTGTTGAGCTGTGTTAAAAAAACGGCTGTTTAATAAACAAAAATGATCGTAATGCAAACACATTATTCAGTCTCATTATAGATAAAAACTTATTTCTGTCTGCAATTAATTAACCGCAATTAATTACCAATTAACTATGGACAACATGCAATTCATCACAAATATAAATATTTTATAAATATTTTAATCGAATGACAGCCCTCTGTTTTACTCATCTTTTATATTTGTATTGTTCACTTGTTTTTAGCGAGACACTTTTTCAAATCTGACGGGGTGAAAAATAGCCTTTTGGCTGATTCTGGTTCATTTGCAGATATGCCACTTAATGTACACCGTCGCTGTCAAATAAACAATATTTCTGTCACTTCTGTTTTTATTTATTTATGTATTCATTTATCTTTAATCGCCTTATACATTTTATTTATGAATTCATGATTCAACACGTCAAACTCAGGAAGTGAACAAATATGAGTAACTGCTGCGACATGGAGAAGGTGTAGGAGTAAATAAGCTCTGCTTCCTCCTCCTACTTTCAGACATGGTGAATTGTGTAAATGTAAACTGTAAAATGTTGCTCAGTGTAACTAACACGTTTCATTCCATCGACTGTGACCTTGTGGCGTGGTGCGTGCAGACAGTGTTCACCTTGAGGTCCCTGTGCATGAGGCCCTTGCTGTGCAGGAAGTCGACAGCCTCCGCGATCTGGAGGAAGATGTCCAAACACTGGTTGTGCTCCCTCTGCTCGGGGAGGCACCGCTGAGCCATCCAGTCCTTCAAGTTCTCCTTGCGGCACAGCTGCATCTGGATGTACAGGTACACCTGGAGAGGGGTCGCATCCAGATTAGCGTCTTTCACAAAAACAAGGCCGAGGTTCCTCAGAATGAAAATGTCTGACTGACCTTGGGAGAAGGTTGTGCTCGCTGGCTCGGAGGAAACGAGGGGAGCGCCAGTGCGAGAGAGGTGGGCCGAGGAGGTGATGATGAGGAGGGGTGAGAGTTTTCCTGCTGTTTGGTGTGTGAGGAAGATGAACCGTTCTTCTCCACGTTGGCCGAGTCTGGATGGGCGGCACTAGAGGCCGAGTCCGTCTCGGCATCTGCATCCCCATCGCATCCCGAATCCTCAAAGACGATGTCAAAGGAGGAGGAGGTGCAGTCGCTCGGCCCGCGCGGGGGGCATAGCTCGAAGGACTCTGGAGTATCCGAGGCCTCCGGGTCGGCCTGGCTGTCCCGCTCCGACATCAGGCTGTCGTGGCCCAGCACGGGGTGGAAAGACAGGTCTCCGTTCATGCTGAAGCCTGCAGCCTCTCTGGAGCTGCTGGAGAGAAGCGGATGATGCCCGTTGACAGACGGCTCCAGAGCACCTCCTTCCGACCCGCTGGTGGGTGACACTGAACTGGACACTGGCACTTTGACTGACAGTGCCTCCATGTTGTCAAGGAAGCTCATCATCGGCCAGTCAGTGGCACTAAAAAAACCCCAAAACAGTCAAGAAAAACAGGACATTTCTGCAGTACAATTTCATTTAAAAGGTGTAGCGAGTCCATCTCACCTGGTGTCTTTCAGCCACCTCTGATCCATCTCCTCCTGCCAGCCCTCGGGGGGACTCTCCTGCCAGGCGTTGAAGTAGCGAATGATCCCAGGATGCTCCAGCTTGGCCAGCGCCTTCACCTCCCGCATCACCTTCTCACGCGCTAGCTCCCTGACAGGACAAAGACCAGGTTAGGAAGTCATTTAGTGGCTGTAAGCTTTAAAGGTGTTTCTTAAAAGATGGTTCTTCTACTGTATTCTTCTTATCTTAACAAGTACAAGTTAGCTTAAATGACTGCGTTACAAAATAGAACAAAGATGTGAGAGGCGCCACCTGTTGGGCAGACGGATCCTTTTGATGGCGTAGTTGCAGTCGTCCACTTTGTTGCGAGCTTCAAACACTACGCCAAAGCCCCCGCGGCCCAGACACTGCACCGGCTCAAAGTCAGTCAGGTACCTGCCGAGTCCAGGGACATACGTCACACACGCACACACACACACACACACACACACACACACACACACACACACACACACACACACACACACACACACACACACACACACAGTATGGCTCAAACATCTGGAGGTCAACGGGGAAATGATAAATTATGGGCACTAATCATATTTGGGATGACAGCGCTGACAGTGACCTCGTGGCCAGCGGGCAGGGCGGGCTTGTTTTCAGCTGAGTTAGCCAATCATGCCAGTGTGGAAGAGAGGTGGTCACCATGGTAACAGGGCCAATTCTGTAGCTACATCGTGAGTAAAACTCACGTGTGACTTTCAAACACCAGCTCACAGTAGTAGTAGCAATGAAGGTTTTAGGGGTCGTTAAAGACATCATTTACAGCTAATGATATACCTGGACACGTATTCGCTGGAACGCGTCTCCGCAGTGACCGGTTCCTTTGCTTCAACAACCTCAAGGTCAAACTTGCTGTCAGTCTGGCACTGCGTCTCTGACTCTTTGCGTTGCTTGGAAGAAAAAGGAGGACAGAACACAGTGATAGCCAAGTCCACATGAACTGGTTTAATGTAATTATGCGCTAGTTGCAAAACTTCAACTGTGTTTTTGTGTGTGTGTGTGTCTGTGTGTGTGTATAGACTGTACAAACAGATAAAACTCTTCTTGCTTGTCTCATTTATGGATTTATTATCAGTCCCATTGATTCCCATTGTTATTATTGTGCCTTTTCCGGAAATGACTTTCTTCATCATGCTGACAGGCTAAAATGGCCTCAGCGTAATAACAGTACTTTGGCATGCAACTGACAGTCGGGAGGGGTATTTGACTAAGACGTCCTTGATCAACTACATTAGTAAAAAAAAATTCTGCTGTATGAAATAATCCATTACTGACCCCAGTGGGTGGAGACCCGTTTTAGAGCACAAACTAGTTGAGACCCTTGCTGGACTCAATTTCGCCTCAATTGCTGCAATTCCACAGAATCAAACACATTTTTAACATGAAATGAATCAGTTACTGTGCTCATCCCTATTAGACATCCTCATAACCAATAATGTAGACTTAAGCTATTCAGGGGTGTGTGAGCCGCACTTACCCGTATGTAGGCCACAGGCGCAGGAGGGTGGAAGAACTTGCGTACGATGTAGGTGGTGGCGGCGATGCAAAAGACGATGGTGCCAAGAATCTCCTTCCACCAGGGCAGCAGCAGCACCGGGTCTTTTTTCCTGCCGTTGTCGGCGCGCGACCCGCTTCTTTTAATCACGCTCACGGCGCTGTCCCGCTTACCCCGGTACCTCTTGCCGTAGGGGAAGTAATAACCGTTATCTACCGGGGACGGACACATAATATGGGTTACTTATTGGAGTCTTACTTGATAGGATGAGCAAGATCTCACCATAAGGATACTGCAGTATAGACAGGGCTCCATTGCTGTATTCATCATAAGAGAATTTGTCATTGTTCAGACACTTGTCGAACTCATCGGAGCCGACCAAGGCTGGAGTCCGAGACGGGGAATCTACATCAAGGACAAGTTGGAGAAGAAGTGGAGAGAGCAGAAGAGAGGAATCAATAAATGTTTTAACTTGTCAGAAAGACTAAGGTTGACTTGTCCTGATTAAGGGTGTGACGGTACCTCACAAGCGCGATTCGGTACATACCTCGGTTTAAGATTACTGAATGATGATGAACAGATGGGTTGTCAGTTGTGGTATGTTCATATGAGGTGTGCTAAAGGGATGGTTCGGATTTTTTGACATAAAGTTGTATGACATCCCCATCAGCATTGTAGTCCAACAGCGACTTACCCCCCACTTGGTCCCCTCAGTCCAGTTCTGGTCAGATTTCGGTAATACGTAGTCCCAGGTAATCATTGGGGTTATACAAATAAAGAGTTTGGCTTCTCAAAACAAGATGCGTTCAAAAGAGTAATACATTTGCATTCTTGTGTATGTGACGAAGACGCTCGCATCTTCTCCCGCTGTGGAACATGCATGTAAACAAGATGGCCACGGCGCTCCGTCGTGGAGGAAGATGCGAGCGTCTTCGTCACATACACAAGAATGGACAGGTGACAGTGCGCAGGGATACGGCGGGAGACAAATATAACGCCAAACAATTTGTGAGGTCAGATTTTTGTTCGAGGAGGCATTTTTGTAATGCAAATGTATTACTCTTTTGAACGCATATTGTTTTCAGAAACCTAACTCCTTACTTGTGGAACCCCAGCGACTACCTGGGACTATGTTCTTCATCACCGAAATCCGACCAGAACTGGACTTTGGAGACCAAGTGGGGGGTAAGTCTCTGTTGATGGACGACACTGCTGATAGGGATGTCATTCAACTTCATGTCAAAAAATCGGAACTATCCCTTAAAGAAGCATTGTTACGATGCCATTTTTTCCACGGAGTTGTGATGATAAGCTACACATACAGTCCCATTGCAAGAGCTCACAAACAGTAGTTACATTAAAAGTACCGTAGTTACATTTTGTATGTGGCAGGCCGCCACAAACTAATTCAATACCAAAGACTTACTTACATGTTTTTGGAAACCCAACGCCCAATCCCAACAATGTATTTATATGTCTTTTATGTTTTTTGCGCAATTTTAAGCCACAAAAACAACCACAAGTTTGCAGAAGTGCATTTGATAGAGCTCGGCAGAGGTCATGTGGATGGAAAAAACATACACGACAGGAAGGAGGAAGTGAGAGGAGAGGAGTGTAGCGGGCAAAAGGTT
This sequence comes from Dunckerocampus dactyliophorus, assembly GCF_027744805.1. Lineage (NCBI taxonomy): Eukaryota > Metazoa > Chordata > Actinopteri > Syngnathiformes > Syngnathidae > Dunckerocampus > Dunckerocampus dactyliophorus. The sequence continues at coordinate 7,679,379 of NC_072831.1, forward strand.
ACGCAGATGTAGAGAAATGTTAACGCATGCACACACACGCACACACATAGTTCAGTTCCAAATGTGAAAATTGTAAATAGTCCATGGTGTTATATTAGTAAATCAACTGTTATTTTGATGTAAAACAACCCCTTTTATGTTAGTATAGTTGTTTCGTTATTTGAGCTGTCTCAAAAGCAAAAAATGATTTGTGTCAAAGTGAAAGATATGCTTGAAATACATCTTTCACAAAAAGTTGGTTTTACCCCTTTTCTTGTGGAGAACTGACATTTTCCTGAAACTTACCTACGTTCTACTGCATGATTACTAAAGAACGGAAAAGGATAGAAACAAACTTTTTTTTCTGATGAAAGATGAGTAATCTTTCTTTCGGTAGGTTCCATGTTTTTTATATAGCCATAGAACCCGATGTTCTGTGCACCTTGAAAATCAGACAAAGTCGTCTCAAACCGCCAGTACTGAAGGTGTTGTCTTTTGAAAAATGTCTGCGACTGAATGAGCTAATGTATGGGAAAATGAAAGATGCCTATTCAACATCCATCATAGCATCTCTGTTACAGGTGACAAAGCAAATTACTGTAATATCTCATTTTATTTCTACAATATCCAGAGGTCCAATAAAAATAAAACAAACAAACAAGCTGCTGCCAAAAATGGCCCCCAGGCAGCACATTGGTTAACAAGGTATCTTTTTTTAGAAAGGAAAAATCTTCGATGATGCAGACAAGCGCAACAGTAAAAGTGTTTGAATGATGATTATATTTGAGCAAATTAAAGTTCCTTATTGGTTGAAGTGCAGCATTAATAGTTCCAGCTTGTAGCCATTGTCTATTGAACAACGGTGGCACACGCTTTTCATCTTATCCACTAGTCCTTGTCCGTTTATGCTTTTCCTTTCTGTCGCTACACCTCTGTACAAAGGTTCCATACCAAAAAATCCAATTACAAATACATGTACCGTTACACTGCAAGCCCCGACATATTCCATCCTCAAACAACAACATCACTGCTAGGCAACTTACGGATGAGAGGCTTCCATTTGACAATGGGAAGTGGAATAATATCTTTCTCGGATCCGATGGCTTTAGAAGGGAACTTTTCAGAAATCCTCACTGAGGACTGGAGGTAGAGTTGGCCCTGGAACATCCCTAAAGAAGCAAACCCAGGCCGCTCGTATGAGGTAACAGGACGGAATTCAAGGACTTGGGATACACAGTGAACAAACGTCTACCCAGGTAAACGCTGGACGCTGAAGCATCTTTGGATTTGCCCGGATTGTCGTCATCCTCTTCCTCATCAGTTTCTGACTGGTTGCTGTAGGCGGTGTCATCAAACAGGCTTATTGGTGTGACTTTCCCTCCTCCCACCAGCCAGGCCGAGGCAATGGGTGTGCAGAACTATCAAAAAAAAAAGTGCGTTAGTCTACTCTTCAGCTGAAGACTTTTTTCATTATTTTGTAAGCCAGACAGTCTGATCACCTGATGCTCCCACACCAGCTGTCCATCAGGCTCGGTGCTGAAGGCCATGACCTTCCAGTCGGGAACAGACACTTTGATGACCAGGTCCAGGTTATGATTTTTCTTGTGGTCCGCCCGCTCCTGTTCTTTGGACTCCTCAGAGATGATTCGCTGATGCTCACTCCAGGAGTTGCCATTGGCAACTTCTCCTTCTAGGAAGCTGATAGTGGACTTGGCCTCTGGAACCAGCTTCAGCTCAAAGTTTCCAACACTGAAGTTCCATCTGGTGGGAAGAGTGACAACACTGATCAGCTGTCATAAACTGCATGGTGAAGATCAGTGATGTCTGAAGTCCGTCCCGGGGAACATATACGGCCCACAGCTTCATCTGCTCGCGACATTTTTTATTTATTTATTTTTAAAAATACCATTAAACACTGCCTGCATCACCACATTATGAAGGATAATTAAGACCCACACTGAAAAGACAAAGTGTTACGAAAAAGAAGTTGTTTGCAGTATTGGCCTCGATTTGGATATTCAAGAACAATTTAAATAAAATTACAACTTTGAAAAGCATAGCAGTCCATCATCAAAAATGATAATTGCCTTTAACAATAAAAAAAAAATCTAATTAACCAAGAATTATTTCTTAATTTTTTTGTAATTTTAATACGACTTTATTCCAAAACAATTAATTAATAAATTAATCACTGGGGGGAAAAAATATTCAATATTATTGAGCATTTGGATCAACAAATGTATTCATTTGAATTTTAAATGAAATAATAACAAATATTGATTGTTGTTTATTACTGACATACAAATCCAAAACACATATCCAGATGCACTGTTTTAGCTGAACACAAACATGAAGAAGATCAAAGCGGTCCTTGCATCCTTCCAGTTTTCCCTATGTGGTCCCTGGTGGAAAAAGACATGCCTGGTCCGGGTAAATGACCAAGAACTCCAAAATATTTTCACAAGTCCAGAAAAGTGAAAGCTCAAACTCACTTCTCCGTTCCTGAGCGTGGCCTAATGGCTCGGACAGTTTTTTGAGTCCTCTGGAGCAGGAGCACGTCTTCGCCGTCCAGCTCATCTTCGCACCAGTGGCGGCAGCCCACCGCAGAGCAGATGTACCGCAGCTGAGGAACGCAAGTCTTGGTTAGTCTACTAAACATGATAGGAAAATAGTTTCAACTTCAAGTCATTCAAGAACTGACTTTGCCACTGTAGGTCCCCAGACCGTAAGTAGTGAGGGACTTGCCCCCGACCAGGACAGTGTCATCTCCGATGCGGTAGGACGACTCCAGCAGGGACTCCACGCTGAAAGGCACTGCCTCCATACTCTCCCTGTCACGATTCCACTGGAACAAGGCACCGTCCAGTGATGGGATGACCATCTTATTGCCAAACACCTGTAGGGGCAAACACGTTGCTTTGTTGTCAACACAATTCCTCAATCCTTTATCTGAAACTGTACCCAAGTGTCTACATAAATGTGTAGTGGGTGATACATGAGGGACGAGTTTGAATACTAATACTGTACTGTTATGAGATCAAACAGCCGTGTCGAAGCCATTAATTTTCTTAATTTACATACTTACACTTAGGAATGCAATACTTCTGTCTCTACAGTTAAAAAAGTATACTGTGCAAACTGTGTACTTAGTTTTTGAGGGAGCAGATTTTGACAGTGCAGTGCTGTCCCAAATCCAATACGGTTGTTGTGTTTACCGGACATTTGCAATATTTACCTTTGTTTTCTTCTCCTGTACTACTTCCCACCGCTTTAGGTTGCTTCTGAGCCACCATTATTTCAAGTTAGTCCCTCCCCATCTGCTACAAAGTCAAAGATGTTGACTGTTGAAGTGCAACATCCAGGTGCTGACAGTGCACTGCATTTTGTCATACTTCTCAGTGTCAAAGCACTTATACATTTAAAGGCTAAGTACAGTAGACGCCCCTACAACGTAAATAATCCGTTCCAAGAACCTTTATGTTTTTGGGTTTTTATGTTATACGAAGCGTAAAATACATGTAAATAGCCTAATCCGTTCCAAGATCTTCCCAAACTCACCCATTTTGGTCCTTCAAAATATCCACCAAATATGGTGGACTTTGAATATTTTGAAGAGTGTAAGAGTCAGCTGGTCTCACAGACAAACGCACACGCACTACACGATAATGCTGTGTGCAAAATTTTAATTTGTAACTTAATTGTTTAATTTAGTTTAAGTGCGACTACGAAGACAAAGGGAGCTTGAAGGGAGCAGCCAGTCTATCGCACACAAACACGGAAGCGCTGGATACGTCAGCCAATGAGATGAGAGCGTTAGCGGTGCCCCAATCATCAGCCAATGAGATGAGAGCGTAGGCGGTGCCCCGATAAATCAGCCAATGAGAGCATGAAGCGTCAGAATTTGTGGATAACTTCCTGCTTCCTTTCGATCGACAACTTTTCCCTTTTTTCTTATCCCTTACACTTGGTTTAGGGCCCATGACTACGGCCATTTTAACACAAAGAAAATCAATAAAATTAAGAAGAGATTTCAATGCGTGCAAACTAGTTTAAGTAAGGGCGACTACGATGAGGAAGGGAGCTCACACACAAACTTGGACGCGCTGGTTAAGTCAGCCAATGAGATAAGAGCGTAGGCGGTGCCCCGATAATCAGCCAATGGGATGAGAGAGTAGGCGGTGCCCCGATATTCAGCCAATGAGAGCGCGAAGCGTCAGAAGGCGTCACCAAGTGTACTCTTGTTCGTCTCTCTGTCGCTTGCACCGACTTGACGCTTTACGTTATATGGAATTCCTTTCGTAATACGATGCAAAAACTTTACATAAATTCTTTACGTTCAGTGGAATTTACGTAAAAGGAGGTTTACGTTATGCGAGGTACTACTGTATAAATATGGAAGTGAGGCGCCCCCCACCAAAAAAAAAAAAAAAAAGTGTACAGGTGGTCCTCGGGTTAGGGTGTTCAGAGTTTTTCTGTTTAGTGGTTAAGTACGCGCGCCAATAAATGCATTCAAAACGTAATTTTGTTCTGTAAACTCTGCATTTGTTCAAAAAGTAGTTTTAGCATGCGCAGTGGATGAATATGTGTTGCATGCTGTAAAGACGCAGTATGTACCCGTCTCATGCATTGCAGATCACAGACTATTCAGATATCAAAATAAACACTTCCACACTAATGTACATGCAAAACAATGCTGGCATTTATAACCAACAAGGCATACTGGGTAACTTCTTGTGGTAGTGTATGTGCGCTTCCCAGCATGCCTTGCGGGTAGTATACTAGTAGCTTCAGTATCAGTATACATGTATATTAGTGTGGAAGTGTTTATTTTGATACCCAGTGCAGTTACATTGTGTGCTCCACATGTGTTACTTGTGCTATTTTTGATTGTACCGTGAGTGAGGTATGCGTTTGGGTTGATGACTTCCTGTTGGTTTGTGTTGTGCGAGTAAGAGCGCAAATGTCAAGCTGATTTCATTCCAAATATTTGTATAGTTGCAAATATATACAGTGGTGCGAAAAATTCCTGATTTCTTATTTTTCTGCATGTTTGTCACAATTAAATGTTTCAAACTTGTTTTTACTTTTTATTATTAAAGGAGAAAAAAACTCCAAAGCTACATGGCCCTGTGTGAAAAAGTGATTGTCCCTAAACCTAATAAGTGGTTGGGCCACCCTTAGCAGCAACAACTGCAATCAAGCGTTTGTGATAACTTGCAATGAGTCTCTTACAGCGCTGTGGAGGAATTTTGGCCCACTCATCTTTGCAGAATTGTTGTCATTCAGCCACATTGGAGGGTTTTCCAGAATGAAGCACCTTTCTAAGGTCATGCCACAGCATCTCAATAGGATTCAGGTCAGGACTTTGACTAGGCCACTCCAAAGTCTTCATTTTGTTTTTCATTTTTGACTTGCTGGTGTGTTTTGGATCATTGTCCTGCTGCAGCACCCAAGTTGGTTTCAGCCTGAGGTCACCAACAGATGGCCGGACTTTTTCCACACAGGGCCATGTAGGTTTGGATTTTTTTTTCTCCTAATAATAAAATGTTTCATTTAAAAACTGCAGTTTGTGTTCAGTTGTGTTGTCATTGACTAATATTTTAATTTGTTTGATGATCTGAAACATTTAAGTGTGACAACTTAAGGCGGGCAAACACTTTTTCACACCACTGTATTTTATATAGTTTATAAATTATCACCAGTTTAGGGTCAATCAGATGGTTTTTAACCCCCCAAAAAATAAATGTCCTGATTATGTGTATGAAAAACACATGTGGGTGGGATTTTTCACAAATTTAAAACAATTATGTTTTGCTCAAAATCCACAAATATGCGGGGTTGCAATCAAAATGTGCACACTCAGGAACTAATTACACAGAATAGCTTTGTTGTATTGTATATTACCAAGTGTACTGACGGACGTAGAGACGGCAGTCGCGAATAAGGAGGGAGCAGATGATCAACAACCGGATCTCATAAGACTAAAAACCGTTTGTGTGACAAAGACAAACGGCAGTGCAGACACTATTGTTCATGACTTTATCTTGCAGCGCTAATCAAGCAGGGATGTGTCAAGTTTGACAAGCTGTCTCAGTAAGAACCAACAATACACATGCCAACCCAGAAGTCACTCCATGACACACATCCGCCCACAAGCAGCCGCTTTGTACTCATTCTACAAGCTCAGTTACACAAGCAAAAGCCTCAGTCGATGACCTGCATCTTTAGCAATGGAGGATACACTATGTGCGTGTGTGCGCCTTGTTTTAAGAGGGAAGACAGGATTACATCATTGCTAAAAACTGACCCCAATCCGTACAAATCAACAGTTTATCAGAGATTGTAAGGGCCTCATTTCCAGCCTTTCCAGTGGACTTGTGACCTTTTGAACCAAGACTTATTCTTACTTATGTGGCCTGCTTTGACAGATGCCACTTTGCCAAGAGTAAGCGTAGAAGATTTATGGTGAATTGAAAGCGCCAGAAGGCTGATTAAATGAGAGCGCAGCCCCGGGCAGAGGTGATGTCATCTCCTCAGACCGAGGTGACTTGAGACGATAAGATTTAGTAAGCTAATGAAGAGGGTGTTAAGGACCGGTGTGGCTTGTCCAGCTCGCGTGTTGCCATAGGAGGCTGGCCAGGGCCACGGGTGAGTCATCCTGCGACTGATGCCTTAATCCTTGTATCTGACCCAGCAGTGTGTTTGCACACTGTTTGACCTGGATCTCCTCACCAATTGTCTTGTCCAGTGTGTCCACAGATGCCCAGATTCATACAATACACAAAAACCATGGGGAAACTTGATGTTTTTAAACTGTTCAGTGCAATTTGCTTAGCAAATTAGTCATTGAAATGACTTATTTATAGGATTGGGCAATAATTTTTATATACACTGATAAAAATTGTTCCAATGGTAAGAACAAGACTTATACCGCTATAAATGATAGTTGATGGCGTGTATTTCCTGCGACTGCGCGCCGCACTGTATTTGAGCAGTGCTGAAGGTGTAGGAGAAGCAAAGACAGGGAGGTACCGCTGTAATATGGAAGTGCTTTGGTTTCATGCAAGAGACCATAATATGCAAAGTTAACAAAGCATCGGTGACGGCAAAAGGTAGGAACATGGCAAATTTGTTCCCAGAGTCAGTCATTATTTAATTCGAAAACATGATGCCTTTATACTCAGTCAAAAAGGACAATATTTAGCTGCATTACAGTTTTGCAATTTGCAGTTGCTTCTAAACTGTATACTTGAATTCTGAATACTTTGCACTGATCTAGTTTGGTAGACACTAAATGCACTCGCTGTTTTGCAGAGTTTGTTACCAATAAAACAATAAATGTGCTTTACAATTTGAGACAAGTGTATGTAATGATATGGGTTAAGGTTTGCAGCTTTTTATACAAGACTGCTGCTAAATTTTATTATATTGTCATATAGTGATACATCCCAAAAATATTGTCATACACGCTAAGGTCCTAGATAGACTTGTTTATATAAAAGAAAGGCAAAAGCGCAAAACAAGCATTCTTGTAAAGAAAACAAGAGCATTTCAACATGTCAGTCCAGCAGTTGAAAAGAAATGCTGCCAAGTTATTGATATGCTAACTTCATCAGCCTGGGGAACCTCAGTCCATTCCCTTGAAATTCAAACTCCAGCATATTGTAAAATTCCTCCTCTGATCAAGCATGTAGGAATATATTATCTTTGACCCCCTCCCCCATATTCCTTTAATGTCTTTGTGCTAAGGCTCTATTGGATCTAAACGCTTTGTTTCATTGACTGCTCAGTAGAAGAAGCCTCACCTTTTACTGCTTTAACTTGCGGAATAATAAAATATTACTTTGTCACAAACCTAGTCAATGAATTATAAAAATCTATATTTTATTTATACGTTAAACAACATTAGTAATTGAGGACATTGTTCCCCATCACCACAATGAGCAGGAGAGCTTAATGATAATGTGATGTTACGAAGTGTCATTGCATCCTTGCCTTGGGGAATGAATACTGTATCTGTGTGTGTCTGTGTGTGTTACTGTGGATGGTCCATTGCACATGTCAAAACAGTGTCAGCTCATGTGTCAGTGTGGACAACATGGCTTCTCAAAGTTGGCGGACAGTGTGCAAATAAATAAATAAATACAAAATAAATAGAGTGCAATTGGAGCAACTGGAGAAGAAAATTGACTTTCTGCTAAAAATATCGCTCGTCTGGCCTTCTCCATTTCCTCCGCCCCGCGCAGGAAGACTTATTGCTTGCCAGGCTACTGGCTAGGATGCAATCAATCACAAGTGACAGTGTGGCGATCCATCACATTTCCTCATTCATTCATTCATTTGTACTGCACGGCTATGCAAGTGTGTGATGACATCATCTCTGGTCAGAAGCATTACCTCACTCAACTCAACCCCCACCCCTTCATCCCCGGTGACTCACATAGCTTTGACACCCTCGTCCAACCTCTCAACACAAACACGCGCACACACACACACACACACACACACACTGAATCCTGCTTCATTTTCTGCAGACAAAGCTGTTTGTGGCTCTTCTGTACAAAAAAAAGAAGACACATGCAGCAGGTGACTGGCTGTCTCCTCCCACGGCATGATGGTGGCTAGCCAATGGCACGGCGGCAGACCCCTCCCCGCCAAGACTCTAATCACCGAGCAGACTGAAAACCACATCCCGATCCCACGGTTAACAGGCGTACAACCTGCACGCAGCACAGCGACACGCCATGTTGCTGAGGGCAGAGGTGGCCAAGTCGCATTAAAAAAAAAAAAATGTCGGCATAAAAAAAAACATCCCACATACTCAGACACACTCACTCTAGGCATCATAACAAGTGACGTCACAGCCAGACACCAGGTTCATAGCGGACAGGCATCCTTCCTCTCTGTCAGCCAAATGAAAATTAACAGGTGAAAAATCCAAGATGTGCACCTACACAAAGTCCCCATGAGGATGTTAATGTCAGTGATGAGGAAGAAATAACAGAACTTTGTTGGTTACTACTACTGCTTCACGTTGTTGCCTTAACAGGCTCTTCCGCCAGGCTCTAAACATTCAACCCGTTCAGTTACTCTGATTTATTTAGATTTCACCCCATACAATCTTCCCATCAGAAATGTTGGAAATCAAAAGAATCTGTTCCAGGGTCAACTGTGGCCATCATAAAAGTTTTATGACCATTACTGGCAATTTTAAGTAACATTTATCATGCTTAACTGTCACACAAGTGTAAAAAAAAATGCTGATATTAACACACTCAAGCTTAACACAGCTTAAAACAAACCTATGAAACCTAAAAGTTTAGGTTTAGAGTCAATAGCTTGTGTGTGTGTGTGTGTGTGTGTGTGTGTGTGTGTGTGTGTGTGTGTGTGTTTAGAGCAGGGATGTCCACAGTGTGGCCTGGGGATCATTTGTTTTGGCCTTTGGCAAATTGTAAAAATTAAATGAATTACTAAAAGAGATATACTATAAGAGAAGCTCAAATGTGGATGCTTTCTTCAGATAGCTTAGCACACGTTGACAAATTGGATTGGTTTCTGGTTTCTGTATGGAAAAAGTTCAGGCACCCCTGGTTTTGAATTCATATGTTCATGTTGCTGAGATGACAAAAATCATCCCTCTGGTGTGATTGTACTCTCATGCCAGGATTAAACAAAGCCGCCGTGAAATCTCCTTTCAAATTCTCACATTATCATTTAAGGACCATGGCAGGCAGTCCAACCAGGAAGGTGTTTTATGTCCCTATATACACACACACACACACCGCGTTCTATGAGAAGGCGGGGGCGAGAATAGACATGTTAAAATGAATAATGCAGGAACACCGTGAAAGAAGAACAATGTATTTGTCACTCGATAATAAAAATGTTTGAAAGTTCTGCAAGTGTGCAAAGAAGCTGTCAGCCAGCAACTACATGAAAACAACATGATGATGTCTTTATATTCAAGGTCACATTTACATTGTGATGCCAGTGGGGTTTAACTACACTGAGACACATGAAAATATGATTGCGCTCGGAGGGTCCTTCAGGGGGATTTATACTTTTGAACCCTGAGGAGCACAGAGAGAAAATAAAGGTCTCTTAACTTCCAAGATTGGGTTTTACATCTCAAACAACACTGGAGTCTCAACTATGAGCTTCTGATAGTTGGAAGACTTTCATTCTAAATTTAAGACAGCTGATTTCACACAAGATATCGTGAGACCTCATAGCTTGACAAAAGTTCTAAAGGGGAGAAAAAATAAGTAGTGCTGGGCATTTATTACAAATTTTAAATCACAATTAAGCACATCGTCATGCACAAAATTCAATAACTACTTCAAAAGTAGTGTATTTCTTCGGGCTGGGAATCTCAGGTTACTTCATGATACCATAAGATTTGTGATGCATGGCTCACGATAACAATATCGTATCACGGTAAGGTCAAACAAAAACAAAAAATTATTTTGTAATTTACATTTCGCAGCATATTTAACCAGAGTACAAACCGCAATAGTGCAAAAACAATGAGACCGTTTTACCTGAAAATACGATTTTATCTTAGGTGTCTGACAAAACAGTGACATTTTATTTTAAAGTCATTCAGAAAATCGATTAAGTAGAAGCATAACAAAAATAAATATTTAGTGTACTATAATAGCAGTGACATCATGGCCGGAGAGAGGCAGAATGACCCAGATGAGGTTGAGCAGCAGGAGGCCAATGTTGACAATAAAATAAGTCAACTAAACACACGCCTCTTGATTGCACAACCCAACATTTTGCATTTGAATAGAGCAATCACCATTCCTGTGAACAGGGTTCTCCACAAGCGTGGTGACGAACAAGGTGACCGTGCAACTTTGTTGTGTCACCCGTGTTTCGTACTTTCTCATCTACACTATAAAAGTCAAAGTGAGCCCACACTTTTGATTTCAACTATGCTGGCGTATCTTTCAGTGACAAGATATCTCGTTTGAAGAAAAGCTGTATTGTGAGAACAGGGCAGCCAGAAACCAATCAGACTGAACTATGGCATCGCTACTATAACTGATAATACAGTAATATGGAAGTGGAAGTGTGCAAGGCATTATTGGAAGCGCACGTTAAGTACTTTAGGCACTCCTTGCAATTCAACCGTCCTTGCTGTTCACAGTGTCAGCGAGTGTCGTGTGGCTGTCCCCCCCCATTGAGTTGAACAGCTATTTACATTTGATCAATTTTACTTCAGATTTGTCAGATCAAGCCACATAGATGTTTGGACTCTATGGAGGCTCATTGCATTTGGCTGAGCGCCTACTTTCAAGCATCGTCGATCACCGGTTTTGCTTCATAACACACTTTATACGTAGAAGAGATCCATGTCGAGCTGTATTTAGCAAGTAAGGATGCGCATTTACTGTTTCTTGCACCGTGCATTTATTAGGTAATTAAAACAAGGTAATCAACAAAGGTGATTGTCTGCCGAGCGGGAGTGTGCTCCACCTTCGTTAACGCCGTGCAATGCATGTCTGAAAGCTGTAAAAACTCGTCCATAATGCAACCCAGCCTGTGACCAACAGCGTCAAGAAGGCACAGCTTGGACACACTCCACTTGCCTTCCTGGCAAAACACACATGGGTGTCCAAAGTGTGGCACAGGGGTCATCTGTGGAATGTGGTTCATTGCAGAAATAAACAAAAACCCAGCAAAAGTTGAAAAATAAAGCAAAAAGGCATAATGTAACTAGGCAAAGCTAAAATGTTGATATAATAATAAAAATAAAACGATTTGGCTTTAAATATATATATATATATATATATATATATATATATATATATATTGTATTACACACTGTTTTTTAATTAAACGCTAACGCTAAACGCTTCATAATTATAACTATCAAAGGACAGCCCTAATGTAAACAGACAAAGTAGACGAGACTACTACTACTACTACTACTACTACTACTACAGGGCTCCAGACTGAGACTAAATGAGACATCATGCATAAATTACCAAATTAAAAGTACGCCCATTGAGAAGTGATGCACTTTGTTCTTTATTACTGTGGGAATTAAAAATAGTGTGTAAAATCAGGGCTCAATTGATGACAGCTTGTCACATGCTAAGCCTATCGATTCCAGCGTGTGTGATCGCTCTCAATCGCATTCGATCAACTTTTCTACCATCTTTGTTTACACATTTTGCCTGGCTCACACTTTTTTCTGTTCTCTCTGGTGGCAGCTAACTAGCTAGAGTTATCCGCCATAGCCTCTGGTCCACAGACTCCAAATGTGACTTTTTTTTTTTTACCACGTTGACATTTTGTCGTTAAAACAAAGAAGCAATGCAGTTCATTCGAAGCTCGTGTTTGTCCCACAGGGAAGCTACAAGTGGCTGCCATATTTATGGGCTACGTACTAACTTGCTTTTTTTAAGTGTCACTTAATCTTGCTCTCTGCTCTTGTTCTCTCCAGTCTGATTTTGAGTAGTTCACCAAAGATTATTTGCTTCAACCTTGTGACACCACTACGGCGCGTTTTTTTTTTTCCGCCCAATTTTCTGTCACTCCCGTGAGGAGCTCCTTCTGGATGACATGTAAAATGGCGAATCCATTTGGCCCCATGGCGGGTTATTTAGCAGTAAATCACCCAAAAAACAATACATGGGCAAACAGACTAGTTTGTTATGCACAATGTTTAGCTGTATGAAAACTGAGACCAAATTTTGTCAAAAATTGTACGAAAAAGTAGGGCGTTCGTATGTGCAGTCATTGGAAAGAAACAAGAGATAGACAATACAATGGTCCCTTACAGAATAAAGATGTCCTCCGTTGCTGTCCTTTATTTATTTTTTTACAATGTTGAATTTGTGGGAGTCTTACATTGCGTCGCCATGCTATGATGTCACACTATATATAGTATAGTGTGGTGTCATGTGGACTGCACCATTTCATGTAAACATGCCTCCAGAGAGAGACTAACATTAAACGGATCTGTGCCTCCATCCAGGCCCTCGTTATGGCGGGCCGGCTCCCCTGAGTAGGAACCCTCACATGGAGCGAGTCCACATCAAAAGGGAAAAAGGCGTCTGTGTGTGCGCGAAAGCACTCACTGTAGTCCCGCTCGGAGCGCCACTTGGGTTTTTAGAGTGTCAATGTGGGCGGTTTAAGCTGCCGCATACGTGTTCATCCCAGGGTCTTGCTGCGTTTGTATGTTTAAATCTCAGCAGCGAACAAAAGAGAATAATCCTCCAGGCGAAACAGCTACACTTAGCGTGGGGCGCTAGTACATGGTGTTTGGTGCCCATTGTGAGCGTGTTTACATGTTAGGAATGTAGGCGCATGCTCCATGTTCAAAGTGCACTGAGTTCAGTCACTAGTATTAAAGAGGGGGAGTCATGGGAATTCTGAAAACATGGGTGCATCCTTGACCTCCAAAGGGAGGTTTTTTTATCTTATAGAACTGAAGGTTAAACCTGATATACTGTTAAATCTACATGTGTATTAATTAATGTGTATTCATACTGGTTTAAACTGCTCGGCATTAATACGTTTATATGAGGCGAGCATGTGTTGGACGCCATTTGCATACCTCAGGTTTGCTGAGGCTGGAGGACACCAGGCACCCTGAGCCGACGTCCAGGTCCCACTGCTTCCGACCTTGGTTGTGAGGATCCAGAGCGGAGATGTGCCCATCCAGAGTACTGATGATCACAAGAGACCTGCGGGATGAATGCTGACCATTAGAAAACACCATTAAGTAGAATAATTTCTTGCGCACACTGGTTAGATCCAATACATGGAGTGCCATTTAGCAAAATGTTTATTTTGGCGGTTTCCAGGGGTGTACGACTGTACTGTATCATACTTTTAGCTACACAAGATGGTGCGATCTATAAAATAAGAGCAGTGTTTGTGGAAGACCGCCATGAATACATTTGGACCGCAACAAATAGATTTATTCACCCTCACCCACAAACACATTTCACCGCACTTGGCCTGCCAGAAAAGAAGAAGATGGCGCAGGAGACATCAGTGCTGCCAACTTAGTGACTTGGTTGTTATATTTTGTAATCAGACTCCTCATGATAAACTTTTTCCAAAAAAAAAAAAGCAACCAATCTAGTGAAGAGACTTTTGGAGAGTCCGACATGAAAGCATCGTTTTGCTGTTCTCAACAAGTAGGGAGTCCTGCCATCTAAAAGCACCCGCAGAGGGCTTCATCTTGTTATTTTAACGACGGCAGAAAAGTTCAATTGTAGCTCTAAACACATTTGTTATGCTTTCCATGTTTTTTTACTCACTTCTTGCCAATGTGTCGTGGCCAATTATGTAAAGTGGATTATTACGCCAGTACGTCACCGTCCCCTCAACCCACTGTCGCCACAAATAGCTTGCAGCCCTGTGAGAAACACTTGAGAGGTGGTGCAGATCTTTGGCTATGCTTATCTATATAGCATTTTTTAGGAAGCAAAGTGACCTTCAGCATCCCACCTGTGCCATGACAACAACAACCCATCACGTGATGAGGGGTGGTTGTTGATTTAAGAGGCACGCGAGCCTGAAGGTTATAGCGTCACTGTACATCTTGCACAAAAGCCAAAGACTACAAGTGGAGAAGATCAAAGTCAACTAATGATGTGACCACTTTTGACCATTTCAGCTCATATTTCTAGTAAATCAAATCTAGTAGGGGTGTATTCTGGTCACTTTTGGGTACAGTAAGATAAGAAAATGCAAAAAACACAAGTGCAATAGGAATGGTTTAAAGAGTGTGAATGATTATTTTATTTTCAGTAAATTAAAGTTCCTTATTTGTTGAAGTGCCGTAATAATAGTTCCAGCTTGTAGGCCCATTCTCCTGAAAAATGGCAGCGCACTGCTTTCATCTTATCCACTTGTCTTTGTCTGTTTACGTATTTCATCAGGAAGGCCAAGTGAATGCCAAACAGGAGATGAATGACGGAAGATGGGCTCCAGGCTCTGGCTTCTCCTTGGCACCAACTCTAGCCATGAGCGGCACTGTACTTGTTTTTCTTGTGGACACAACACAAACACTTTCTGTCCCTCACTCAAAGTGTACCGTGTGGGAACTCCGTACCAAACCGAAGAAGGATCTACTTCTTCTTTCTAGTTTGGAGGACTTGGCAAATTAATGACAACTCCGGTCTTGTTGGTAGGCAGGACTTTGCAGCCCCCTCAGGGACGAGGAACGCACAGATGGTGGCAGTGTGAGTGCACACATTGCAACTTTCCACAGGCCATTAAAAAAAACGGGCTCATTTACATTTAAACTCTCAAATAAATGTTGAACGCCGAGACGACACCGAGCGTTTTTGTCTGGTAACTGCTGGCGAGAGGGGAATGAGTGGAGGTGTCTGCTCCACCCTTTGTGCCGCACTGCTTCTTGTCAATCAAGTGTGGAGCTGTGTGCACCGAGTATTGATTGGAACCAGGCTGTCACTGATGCTTTCAGCTCTATTTAACCTGAACGCATACCGCTGAGGGTCAACTGCAGTTTTTAATTACTCAGCCGCACAGCTATAAACGCGAGATGGCACCATCAATTAAGTAAATTAAATATGGTGCGCCCTCAAAAGTTGAATGCTTGTTGTTGTTTGTGTGTGATTAACTTATTTTTATACTTGCGTGGCAGATAAGATTTATTGCTTGTACACTTTTTGGATAGATCATTTTTATGTCCATCATTTCTGATGGGAATCATTGTTTTGAAATGTGATTAAATCTGAAGAGTGGACTGTGACCTAGCAGCGTCTCTCGCTCACTGTGCAGCGATGGAGAAATAATCTGCTATTGACTTGATGTATTGAACACCTCTTAGCCATCAAGGAGAGGAAGCGTGTTCAACGAGGTGTAAGCCTGGAAACAGAAGCACGGATTAATCCAAATCGATATGAGGAAGTTTTGTCTTCTGTTCCACTGTTCCGAATCAGAGAGCAACACTTGCTGCTTATCTGAGACAGGAGCGAGGAGTGTACACCAAAAGGCAAACATGGTAATGAGCCATGTGTCTTTCTGCACCATCAAAGCCCAGATGATCACCCAAATCTGCTCCTGGCATTATCAGGAGTGGTAAAAAGAAACACATTGTTTTTCCTCGCTCAGCCACCAATAAAAAAAAGAAGAAATTCGTCCTTCCCATTGGCTGTCGGAGCCTACCAAAAATATTGGGGCTGATTGGTTGTTGCTAAGCAGTCGCCTCTGCGAGAGGGCGTAGGCTTAGCACCAGAGGCCCCGCCCACTTCAAGTCATGCTGAGAATGAAGAAGTCACTGGGAGCACTGAGTACAAGTTAAGAGATGGAGATGAAAAAGCGCTGTTGATAAAAGATGAGGAGGAGGGTGGGGAGGCGCATCTTGTATGATGGTAATGGAGTAAATGAGCAGCAGCAGAATGGAGCGGAGCAAGCCAAACAAAAGAAGACAACTACACAAAAAGGCCCCCAAAGAAGCGTTTACAACTGCAGGCAGTTTATTTTCTAGTCGCCACAGGGACAGAGCAGCTGAAGAAGACAGGGATGAGGGGCTAGGAGTGGGGGAGGTGGTTGGGGAGGGTAACAGACGGCGGCTCGTTAGAGTCTTTCTTAGTATAACGCTGTCAACGTGTCATAATAGCGGCGAGCGTGTCTTCAATCACAAAACGCACACCAGAGCAGGGAGCCAATTAGCCTTGCTCTCACGGCTCCTTGGAGACACACACGCGCACACGCGCGCGCGCGCGCGCGCGCGCACACACACACACACACACACACACACACACACACACACAGTGAGGTGTTAAAGCGGGCTGTAAACACACTCCATTGAAAGAAACAAGCAGGATGTTTACATATGGCAAGGCTCTGAGGAGCACAGGCTCAACCAATCACAGCCACCTCCTGCTTTCCAGCAGCCAATGGAGGCCGTGTTGTCCTCCTCGCTCGGCCAACGGGCACACGGCTCTGCGTGGCACCGACCAATGGCGGCATGGGGCTGCTTGTAACCATGCGACAGCGAGCGGCGGCCTATATGCAACAAAAATACGAGCGCATGGTGAGCACGTGGTAGGGAGAAAGTTATGGATGCAGCGCTCAGCCGGCCGCACCCAGCATCAGAACATCAGCACGAGCATCACAGCATCAGCACCAAGCGGATACTTCACATCAGGTGTAGCCGTGCACAAACTGACCTGCTTTTATTCTGAAGCACACTTTGTGAAAATGGTTAAGAAAACAAAGACTATGCAAAGTTAACACCAAATGAAAATAAAAGCTTTGCAGCCTAAAGGTGTAAATCCCATGGTGCACTGCAGTTATTTTAAGGTGTATGTGGCAACTCAAGTCAAAAGAACTATCAGGTAAAAAAAGAACATGTGCTGTCTTTCACCCAATACACAAAGAAAGGTAATGATAATTAAAAGTTACACTAAGCTACAGTATTATAATGCTGTAAAAATGTTTAACATATTACATTTCTATAAGATGTTATAAATACAATTTTACTTAAATAACAAAGTAATAAATTAAGCAATTTACATTATCCTGGTGAATCATTATTTTTAAATTATTATTATTATAAATTTTTTAAGTTAATAAACTACAGGGTGTCCCTAAAGTTTGGACACAAAGAAAATGGAGTTAGAGTTATTGAGCTCACATGAATCTTGCAATGCCACGTGCATCAACCTTTCACAAATGATGGAAAACATATTGAAAATATTGTTGATTGATATTCCAGTTAAGTAAAATATGATGTATTTGTGAACTTGAGGAGTCCATCTCTCATTAATCAGGGACACTGCAGAGGAAAGGGTGTGGTTTTTAGGTAGAAAACAGTGTCTCTCCTTGCTTGCATAAGTCCTCAGCCCATGCCTTCTCACACGTGGTTAAATCCAAACTGCGTGGCGCCACGCTCCTGGCTGCTGATTGGCCGAGCAACCGACCGATGCCAGGATGCTATTGGTTGTTGCTAAGCAGTGAGGAGTGCGAAAACAAGACAGCGTGGTCCTCCTCGCTACCGGCTAACTTATTGTTTTTCTTCCTCACTGCTCCTCACTCCCTCCCTGTCTCGAAGCGTACCACCTATTTTTTTGCCTTTGCCCCACCCAGACTGCTGCAGTGCTGCGGGATGTGTCCTGCCGACTTGCAAAATAGCCCCTGACCTCGTAAATCTACTTTTCTGCACTGATAGCAACTTTTTTCAAACAATATCAAGCAAGCTTCAGTCAGGAAGTGAACAACTACCAACAAAAAAAATCATCCAATTTGTAGTAAAATACACAACAGAAGTGGTTAATGACATTACAATACTGTAGAATGAGACATGGATCAAAACAAGATCACATAATGACGACACAGACGGTTAGATAAGATTACATTATGTAAGTAGTAAAGTAGAATGTGCGCTACATGTGTGCTTGAAAACTTGACTTTACACTCGACTTTGCCCATTTTGGGGACAGCAGCTATTAATAAAACCCACAGCATCTCCCTGGTTACAGCCAGACGATTACTGGAACTAAGTTAGGCAGACAAAATAAAAAGGAGAAAAAAGCCCAACATGAACTCCTCCTCTTCTCCAGACTAACTATAGCCAGACCCATGTGGCCCTCACACTCAAATGCTGAGGAGCAGTCTCGTCTCTTTAATGCAATTGGCCAACAAGGCGCCCGGCTCGGCCCATTGGCTGTTGCTAAGCAGTAGGCTGCTGGGAGCCGGGGCGGCGAGCGCGGCGCCTCACAAGAGCTGTTGCCGCCACGGGGCCCTGAGGGGTGGGGGGTAGTGGCGGCGGTATGGAAGGTTCAAACGATGCTGGTGTCCTCTCACCTACCAGTGCTCCCATAGGTGCTGCTGGGGCCCCGATGGAGAGTGCCTGCTGGCGGAGGTATCAAACCTGGCAGCAGCACATGCATGATTCACACACACACACACACACACACACACACACACACACACACACACACACACACACACACACACCCACACCTGCACATGTAAACACGCGGTCTCCAGGGTGGCGTTTGTAACATGCACAGAGGAGCCTTTACAGGTGAGGTGACAGCAGCTGGCGTCAGAGTGATGCTAGATCAAAGCAATATTTGATCAGCATCTGCAATATTTATAGACGACAGGAAACGCATGATAGTGTGTTCAGGCCGGGGGGGGGTACAAAACAACACAAATATATACAAATGACATCACATCACTCTCCGCAATAACAGCGGACAGTTTGTTTTTCTACTCCAAAATCTTAATTTTGAAAACAATAAACACACCAAAGGCAAGGCACAACATTGTAAAGAAGATAACTCAGAGAGCGCAGACGTCCGCCTCCTCCAGGAAGTAAACAGCCCGCAAAATGGGCACAACATAATGGCAGACCTGTTGATGTTAGGTGACTTTCACAAACATTCAAAGCAGTAAGACTCCAGCATTACCATACGCATCCTAACTTGTTAGCAAATATGCTCACTTGCATTGTTAACAATGCTTCCATTCCCCCCCCCCTTTTATCACATGAATAACGAATGTTAAAATGTTGCCAAAAACGTCAATTATTTTCTACCGCAAGGGTGTCCGGCTTTTTTTTTTTGTACACTGAATACACTAAAAGCAATCCAATGTAAGTCAAAATATGCTTAACTACCTGAACAAAACATCTGAGCTTTGTCTTATAAGTAACAAAGCAAATTAGTGTCTAATAATGATCTAATAGTGTATTTCATTAATAATTAGGGGTGTCACAAGATCTCGCGAGATTAAAACGTGACAAAATTTCTCCCAAACAGAAAAAAGAAAAAAGGTTGGGACAATAATAAATGTATTAAATTATTACATTTTATTAAATTTGTATTTATTTATTAAATTTATTGCACAATAAATGAAAATGAACTCAATAATTTACATATCAATATACAGCCATGTGCATGCATGCCTGTTTCCTCGTCTCCAGACGGGAAGGAACTCACTCATGTTTGTTCCATAGAACAATGGCATGAACGGAGTGACCCATACAGTCAGTCATACAGTCTTTGTCTCAGTGGGTGGAGGCGAGGCCGGTAGCATACACAGAGTGCAGAAGAGTGTAGTAGAATTAGAAATAAATCAGTAGGTTGCAATATATTGTCATACATTTTTTCATTGTACTTTTCCTAAAAGTAATGTTAAAAACTCATCTCATCTTGTTCTTGTACACAATTTCGTATATTGTCTCATGAACTGAGTGTCTCGTGACACCCGTATTAATGATCCATTTATTTTATTTTCACAAAACTGTGAGAGACGATAAAAAAAATGAGCTGCAGGCCGAAAATGCACCCGGGCCGCACTTTGGACACTGCTTTCCTATGGGGGAAATTGGTCCAATTGTAGCTACTTTATTGGCAGAAAAACACTGTGTGTGTATATTGCAGTGGCCATTAATAGGCGAGTCACATCTGGCTTGCTGAACATCACCGAAATAATGTGAACCATTCCGCATAACTCAAGAAGTGCACGTTCATGTGTGAACTTCCTGCGCTCTGCAGGGGGCAACAGTGAGGCGTACGCGACAGACAGTTTACGCCACACAGCAGCCACTACAAAAAAATGGCCAGTATGACTTGTGAACATGGATGTTTGAAAGTGAGTGGAATGTTCAAGTGAAGTCTGTTAATGAATAAAGTTCAATTTCAATCCTTGGACGGCCGACGGATGGAAGGCACGCCCACAGCCATGTAAACCTCAGAGGCAGCAACATGCATGTGAAGGTAAGACAGTAGGGGGGTCTGAAGGGAGGGTAAATATCAGTGAGAAACAAAACAAAAAAAAAGTGTGCACACCCACACAGTCATCCAGAAATTGTACATCTTCATGCAGTATTGGTGGAAAATGAAGTTTCTCAGAAGGATGATCTCCTGTCATCGTGTTCATTAAAACAGAAAAATCTGTCATCTTCTTTGTGTTTGTTGTTGTACACTTTTTCAATCTAAAAAATCCCCATCTCCGATGTGGTTTGATCTCCATCATGGACAACTGATCCTTTTTTGACTTTTATATAAATGCTACATATATCACTGCTAGCACATCTTGTTCTTGTTAAGATTGTAAAACTTCTTTCTTTCACTTTTTCTTTCAACTCTGGAATAATAGGCATTGTAAATTACTGATTCTGTGGACTTTGATTGATCCTAACTTTGTAGTTGCTACATTCTGAAGCAATAGAGGCATCACAACCTTCACAAAAACGGCAACAGAGAGCACAGCAAGTTCGCTGCCTAAACGGACTGCCACAAAATTCAAAAACACAAAGCAAACTTTGCTGCGACAGATGCAAAGCTGAGTTTGAGGTAAATAATCGTACCAGAACTACAACACAAGGGAATGGAGTGAGGTTCCACAGACTGCTGATTAGTCCTTGAATAACTATGGTTCTTTGGTGGAGGTGATATAAGCCTTTCTTCAAGAATCATTTGTGTACATTTGAATGCAAAACTATTTAGCTCAAAGCACCCTTTGACTTTTACATAGTATGCATGCTAAATATAGCACTGCTAGCATGTCTTGCAATAACAAAACTTCTACATACTGTTTTGTTTTTTTTACAAACTGTATATACTAAATATATCACCCCTAGCACATCTTAAAACAACAAAACTTTTTTTCTTTTCAGTTCTTTTCTCCCCAAAACATGAATGGAACGGATAGGCAGGCATAATAAATGACCGATTCTATGCATCCTAACTATGTAATGTTGTTTTGTAGTTGCAGCATTTTGAAGCCATGGAGGCATCACAAACTTAGCAAAAAGGCAAGAGAAAGCACGGCGGGTTTTCTGCTCAAACGGGCTGCCACAGAAATCAAAAACACAAAGCAAACTTTGCTGCAGGATACCGTTTGAACAGAAGCAAAACCAACTGTGTGATAAATATCGCAGTAGAACTACAATATATACAGTGAATGGAGTGAGGTTCCTGAGACTGCTGAAGTTAGCGCGTGAATAACTTTGGTATTTGGCGTTTTTTTCCTTACTAGACTGCGTTCACATGATATTTCCTCTCCAAGTATCAGTTTCTTGTGTGTATTTGAATGCAGAAAAGTTTAGCTCAAAGCAACCTTTGCGTTGGACCATTGTTTCTACTTTCCCCATTCTTCAATTAAGGATCTGTCTACAAACGTGCTCCACTAACAAAACATACATCAGAAAGTGCCAGAAGCAAGCAGTCAGCGTTGGGGCGTGACCACTGATAGGATGAACGCTGCAAAGTGTTGGTGCTGCAGCCGAGGAGCCCGGTGGGGGAATTAGCTGCTTCTATCAGCGCTAACTGCTCGCCTAATTACTTCTGATTTCCTCTTGATGCTGGTTTAGAAGCGACTGGCAGGTGTGCACTAGTGAGGAATGAAGATGACACTTGGCATAGGTCTGTCTATGTGCTGCAAATATTGAATTCACACACATGATGATATAGTATCTATAAATACTAAGATAAAGCTAATAAAAGCAAGCCTGGCAGTGTTAAGTAGCTGCAGTGTGGCTCCTGGGGCTTGTAAGCACAATTGACATCTTCTCTTTAAAGCGAGAACCTCATCAATAAAAAGTTGGACAGGAAACTGTTTTACCATCAAGAATCAGGAGCAGCAAGTTCAATATGTTTTTTTTTCCAATTTCATGAATGGTTTTGATCTGTCCGCTGCAAGGAAAAGACAGACAAGCGTGTTTAAAATACTACACACAGAATAATTTAACAGTCAAGGGCCCGAGACACTGAATGAGGAATACTTGAAGAAGTATCAGCACTAGCGGTGGTCATGAGGGAGGGGAAATGGGCGAGGGAGGCATGAAAAACACACTGCAGCAAACATTAAAGTGGCCATCAAACTGACGGAGGACAAAATCAATGTCCGAGAGGCGCATCTCACTTTTGTTATGGATGAAAGTGAGTTGAACAGGGTTTAGATGCAAAAGTGACACACGAGTGCATGAAACTTCGTCGACAAAATGTCAAACGATGGCCCTTTTAAAATGTTCAGCTTCCATCATTCATTTATGTCTGAATAATGACAACAGGGCACAGACACTACATTGTGTTTGCGGGAAGATGATGTTTGCTTATGTGGTTGGCACAAAAAACAGCAGTAGTGCCACAGATTATTGTGAACTTTGCTCAGCTCTAAAGCAGCCACTATGTAAGGCTCTATCGTTCCATTATACACTTACTCTCCATTATCAACAATTAGTTTACAATTGCACTAGTAATAAATACCTTTGCAAAAGACAGTCACTCTCACTTTTCATTAAGGCAAATAATATGTTCATTATAGTTGTTTACAGTAGCATCCGCATGCACGCTGCCGGAAGCTGTTTCTAATAATTTGACCACCTGATTGAGCTGCATTAGAGGGTCAAAATATTCAAAACCGCGTCAGTATGATACAGTATTGTTGTGAACCACCGCAAACTACAACTACAATAATCAACATGTTATTCATTAATCAAAATTGAGCATCATTATCTTTGTTAAGACTGATCAGGGTTATCCATCTGGCGGCCCACGGGCCAAATCCGGGAAGAGTTCAGTTCAAAGCTGACGTTTTTGCAGAAATTAGTAAAAACACGCAAGTGCTGTCACTAGCTTTGTTGCAGTCGTTCCTAAAAAACAGCAGAGCACCATTGTTTCCCATAAATCCACTCATTTGTGTCCGCCACAAATACATTTGCACGGCAACAGATAGATGCTGGTGCTGGTAATAAAGTAGTAAGTCCAGTCCAGATAGATGCTGGTGCTGGTAATAAAGTAGTAAGTCCAGTCCAGATAGATGCTGGTGCTGGTAATAAAGTAGTAAGTCCAATCCTGTGTGTCTATTTCACCGCTCCCCCTCTATTGTAAGACAGACACACAGGACTGGGCAACACAACGGTATTGTATTTGCCAAGGCCCACAGAACGATGACAGTGGCAAAGTGATTTTTCTCATGAATCATTCATGAAACGGCATCCTAGTCACCACAAATACTGCAAAAGACCTGTTGGAACCTGCATGAACCCAAGATTCACCCAGAAAAAAACTGTCAAGTTTGGTGGAGGAATATCATGGCTTGCGGTTACATCCAGTATGGGGGTGAACAAGAAGCCTGCAGAGTGGACGATAACATCAACAGCCTGAAGTATCAAAAAATACATACTGTCCTTTACATTCCAAATCACAAGAGACGGCAAATTCTTCAGCCGGATGGCGGCGCCCCTTCTCATACTTCAGGCTTCACATCAAAGTTCCCGATAGTGAAGAAGGCGAAGATGCTCCAGGACTGGCCAGCCCAGACACCAGACGTGAACATTATTGAGTAAGTTTGGGGTTAGATGAAAGAGGAGGCTTGGAAGATGAAACCAAAACATTCTGAAGAAGTCTGTGTGTTGTGCAAGACTCAAGAAGCTTTGTTTGCCATTCCAGATGATTTTATGAATTAGTTATTGGAGTCATTGCTGAGAGGTATGGATGGAGTCATGCAAGCTCATGGAAGTCAAACACAATATTAGGGGTGCAACAATTCTGAATAAAACTCAAATAATTTGAGTTTCTAGATTACGAAATATGATCGAGCATTTTTTTCTGCCTTGAGGAATCGCTTACGTCACCCAAGTAGAGGATGAAGGAGGAAGCGGATGGCGCGGGAAGACTGAAGAGGCGAGCGAATGTGACAAGGCAAGGAAAGAAACTAAGGAAAACAAAGATTTTGTCGGCGAACTAAATGTAAAAAAACAGACAGAAAATGTGGCTCAAGAGCAAGTTGAACACTGGGGCGTGTATCTGTTGTAACGCTGCACTAATACCACAACAGAACATCTTATATGTTGTATCATGTCCTCCCGAATGGAACAGGAGATCTTGAGACAAGGTTAAATTAACGTCGCGCAAATCAGTGAGATTAAAGTTAATGTACCTTACTAACATTAGGTTAGCCATGTGGAGGTCTGTCTCTTAATTACGACTACTGTCCAATGTGTGGAAGTTTTATTACGATGGTAAGTTTAGTTCATCTGCAAAAACACAGCGCTGTGATGGAAAATAAAAACATTTTAGCTCACTAATCAGTAGCTGCTCATTTCTAGTAGACAATACTAATGGAACAAGGAAGTGCGTGTCTCACTCACTTAGTTGAGAGTAATGTGTTCCACTACAGGTGTCTTCATTTTACTCTGAACCCTGCAAAATCTCAATATCTTATAAAGAATATTTGTCTTATTTCTAGTCAGGCTGTTTACGTTTAGGATTTATAAATGCACAGCAATCAACATAATGTAATATGTAATTTTGTAATGTAATATGTAGTAATGTGTCAGTAAAGTCATTATTATTTTGCCGATTTTCAAGTAGTTACAGTCTGGGATGGATAAATTCATCTACAAAAGCACCACCATGTACTTCTCAGACCCAAGAAAATACACTTTGTTCCTATGCACAATGTGAACTTAAGAAATAAAACGGTTGATTATCTAAAAAATTAAACCAATTGGTCATTCATTGTTTAGTGAAATATATATAATATAAATATAAATAAATAATATAAATAAAATATTACTACTTCTTACCAAGACACCCTGACTTTCATGTTCTGATGTTTACGTAGCATGTTTGTGCTTTCAAAGGAATACATCATTTCAACCGTATATTATTTTGGTATGCGACAAGACTCACGTCCAAGCACAATCTGACCTTTCTGCCCTAATGAAATGATAAAAATGAATGAATGAATGACTTTATTTTGCTATAATTAGCATAATGTAGAAGCTTCTGCCTTTCATATTAGCAATTTGTGAATCGTAACAAGGGTGTCCAAACTTTTCGCCCCCCGCCGAGGGATCCGCACAGAGAAATGAAAAGGATGCCGGGGGGCCACGCTGATATGATATTCCTATATATTTTTTTTATTTTATTAAAAAGGCTAAAGAACATAAATAAAAAATAAAAAACACATTTTCATACATTTAAAAGACAAAGCTTTGTTATTATTAGTATCAACATGTCAACTTTTTCCTTTATATTGTACCTTTTAGCTGTATCTTTTCCACATTTTGGCTGTTTTTATAGTGTTTGATTTTATTTCTACAACTTGGGGCGTGCAACAGTGGAACCTCGGTTACCGTATTTTTTGGTTAACACTGAAAATGTACATCACAATTGCCTCAGTGTGCGTACATTCTCCAGCTAGTGTACAATACGGTAAGCATCTTGCTGTGTTTTAATACACTGCTTGAGTCCAACAGCGTTCTTGATGTATTTTTAATCACAAAATGTCCGTCCTTGTTAGTATCCATTAACTAGCTAAACAAAATGGCAACCGGAAGCGGAGGTTACATCGCCACTCACTCAATGTCAGCGGTTGACGCTCAAAAACACAAAACACATTTTTATTGTTTTACAATTACAGTTTTACATATATAGAACAATTCTTAATGCACATAAATGACAAACGAAAGGGATAAATGAACATTTAAGGTTACTTTTACCATCATTGAAGATGTGCTGCTCCCAAAGACACGATGCGGCAGCGAGATCAACCACCACCACCTTCGTGTTTTCAGGCCAGTCAAGAATCACGTCTTCAATGAAAGTAAACGGAATCTTAAAAGTTCATTTATCCCTTTCATTCATCATCTACAGTGGTGTGAAAAAGTGTTTGCCTCCTTCCTGATTTCTTTTTTCCCCCGCATTTGTCACATTTAAATGTTTCAGATCATCAAAATTAAATATTAGTCAATGACAACACAACTAAACACAAAATGCAATTTTTAAATGAAACTTTATTATTAAGGCAGTAAAAAAAAATCCAAACCTACATGGCCCCGTGTAAAAAAGTGATTTCCCACCCTGTTAAAACATAACTTAAGTGAGATTAATTGAGCTCTATCAGTATGGGAAAAGTTATAAAACCATTTCTAAAGCTTTGGGACTGCAGTGAACTACAGTGGGAGCCATTATCCACAAATGGTAAAAACATGGGACAGTGTTGAACCTTCGCAGGAGTGGCCGGCCAACTAAAATTACCCCAAGAGCGCACCGACAACTCATCCAAGAGGTCACAAAAGACCCCACAACAACGTCCAAAGAACTGCAGGCCTCACTTGCCTCAGTTAAGGTTCGTCTCAATTTTGCTAGAAAAAATGTTGATGATTCCCAAGACCTTTGGGAGAATAATCTA
Organism: Dunckerocampus dactyliophorus; assembly: GCF_027744805.1. Classification (NCBI taxonomy): domain Eukaryota; kingdom Metazoa; phylum Chordata; class Actinopteri; order Syngnathiformes; family Syngnathidae; genus Dunckerocampus; species Dunckerocampus dactyliophorus. The sequence goes on from NC_072831.1 coordinate 7,706,511, forward strand.
TGGTCTGAAGAGACAAAAGTTGAACTTTTTGGAAGGTGTGTGTCCCATTACATGTTGTGTAAAAGCAACGGCGCGTTTCAGAAAAAGAACATCATATTAGCAGTAAAATATGGTGGTGGTAGTGTGATGGTCTGGGGCTGTTTTGCTGCTTCAGGACCTGGAAGACTTGCTGCGATAAATGGAACCATGAATTCTGCTGTCTACCAAAAAATCCTGAAGGAGAATGTCCGGCCATCTGTTGGCGACCTCAAGTTGAAACCAACTTGGGTTCTGCAGCAGGACAATGATCCAAAACACACCAGCAAGTCCACCTCTGAATGGCTGAAGAAAAACAAAATGAAGACTTTGGAGTGGCCTAGTCAAAGTCTTGACCTCAATCGTATTGAGATGCTGTGGCATGACCTTAAAAAGGCGCTTCATGCTGGAAAACCCTCCAAAATTACTCCACAGCACTTTAAGAGACTCATTGCAAGTTATCACAAACGCTTGATTGGTTTAGGGGGCAATCACTTTTTCACACAGGGCCATGAAGGTTTGCATTTTTTTCTCTCAATAACAAAAAGTTTCATTTAAAAACTTCATTTTGTGTTCAGTTGTGTTGTCCTTGACTAATATTTAAATTTGTTTGATGAACTGAAATATTTAAGTGTGACAGACAAAAACAAAAAATGTATTTATGTGCCTTTCGAACTGTTTTCTGCATGTAAAACTTTTAATTGTAAAACTATAAAAAAGTGTTTCGTGTTAACATTTTTGGCTTTCTGGAACCAAAGGACTGGTTGAATTCACATGATTTCTTATGGGAAAATTTTGATTCCATTAACGTCCGTCTCGGTTAGAGCCGTACCCTCTGGAATGAATGGACTCCAACCAGGGTCCCACGGTAGTATAAGGCGCGCACATGCGTAGGTGTCCAAATCAACACACATAAATCAATAACTTCATGTTCTGTTGTAAAATAACTGCAAATTATTGTGCGTTTTGACAGTATGTCCTAAAAAACAACATAACACTCCTATCAAATATGAATCTTTTTTTTTTGTAGCAGGTTTCCAAAAATGGCACAGCACTCCTGTCATATAGAGGATCTGTGTCCAGGGTAAATATATTGCTTGTTTTAATTTCTGTTCGTATTAGCCATATGGTGAAGGTAAAAATGTTAAGTTATGGCAGAGCATAATAATATACTTAAAATGGTCAATGTGGTACTTTAATAGTAGCACATAACAGTCCACTTGGTAAGCAAAATGAGCTTCACAACAAACTGGTGATACGCCGCGACATGCCGCTCCCTGCCACATCACTTTCCTCTATATTGACCACATGTGTTATTAAAATAGCACAATATCGAAATCTAAATCGAGCCACACGCTCAGAATAGGCCATGTCAGATGATGACTTCAAACACAAATGGAAGTTTCAAGATTTCCAGATAATGGACACAGTCTTTGCTTGTCCGATGACAGCTTTCTAGCATCACTTCCAACTTGCTCAGCATCTCCTCATCAATCGCTTTCAAACACACTTTTTAGCAGGTTTAAAAGAATAAGAGTTCAATCAACAAAACAACAATTTAATGAACAAAAAAAATGGATGGTGCATGTGCAGACTCGTCCAGTTAGCTTCAATGTTATATTTTAGCTCCTTTCGTCGAGGTAAGAATAAAAGCAACTACAGTAAGGTTAAAAGTGCCAAAGTAAGATATATTGATACTTTAGCACAAAGTTGTGCCACTTTTTGTTAGTTTAAACAGCTGCTTTGAATGAAGTGTGTCGTCCAGCGCTAGCTATGCGTAGTGTTTACTAGCTAAGAGTCCCATTAGTCTGCTTACCTCCTGACGGGGACGTCTCCATGACTTCCTCCCAAAGTCTCTTCGGTCTCCACAGCCTCGTCGTCCTCCACGGTCACGTCTGCTGCCGCTATGGCCGTAGCACCGACAACCTTTTCCAGGTGGAGCTTCATGACGTTGTCTCCATCGTCCACCGGGGTTGTGCCCGAGCCCCGGCCGACGAGCTGGGGCTCCCTCCTGGCGATGGCTGCGGAGCCCTGGATGTGCGAAGAGCCGAGCCCGATGAGCACTTTGAGCAGCAGCAGGAGCAGCAGGGAAATGCTCACCTTTCCAAAGTGAAGCCCCCTTTCCATTTGTAAGACTGGCACATTAGTGAACCATGACATTTACATGCCACTGGCCGTGTAAATCTTACCATACGAATTAGGTCAAAAAGTGTAAAACACGCTAAGGTACGAGTAAAAAAAACGGGGGCACAGTGTGCCCGAAAGTTACCTTGTGTTAAGTTCTCTGTGTAATTACACAGAGTCCTTCTAACACGATGTTATTGCCTTTATAGTTGACGCAAGACTCGCCGGGGTTACGATTTAAGCCCCGCCTTGTTTCTATCCCACAATTGGACAAGAGAAACATGAGTTCAACAGACAACTCATCCGGAACTTTCCATTGGCCTGACAGCTGTCAGTCACGTAGGGTCGCATACTAAGCACAATGCAATTGGGCCACCTTCCTGTCACTCCGTGAGAACCCCGACGAAATTGCCATTCTCAATAACACTGCATTTCATTCGCCAAGTCGCCTGTCTGTCGAATTGATGCATGCGCGCAAGGGACAAGCTTGGCAAAATCAGCCAAGCTGGTGGACAGGCGATTGGTAGGATGTGTATCCGTCTGTCCAATCAGATAGATGAGATTGATAGCTATGTAATTGGCCTCGAGTTATTAAATGAACTAACCCCATTGGTTTGTGCTGCTGTCAATCACCGGTTGTCGTCAAGTCAGCTGACGCAAAATCACCAACGTGGCTGCAGAAGTGACTTGTGGTTACATTTCCTCTTCCTGGTACAAGACTAAAACCGGAAATACAAGGATCGGCAAGTAACAAGTAATTTCTTTGAAAATTTCAATGCCACGACACACATGTTTAATTATAGTAAACGGAAGTATGTGTAAGTGACAGTATTGCATCGATGACGATATAGTATGCAAGTAATAACTCAATTTTTAGACTGCATTAAAATCAGTGTAAGCATTACTTTGCGATTACTTACAATAGTGACGTTTGTGTTCACAGCGCCTTCATGTGGCAACATAGGCAACGGACATCTAAATAATTACTTTAAAACCACTTTTTTTTTTAACATAGCAGTACAAAAACAGCAATACATATTTATCTCCAATTTGAATGTATTTTCACTTGGTTTCTCATCGTTTTCCAATTTATTTCGAAATTATTGTAACAAACAACTTTGAATCAGAATTAGAACAGAGGCACATGCATGATTTTGGTCATCTATTGTTTGCACTGCAAAAAAACAATACAAGAGTAAATTTAATCACAGTCACACTGTCAGAGAAGGAATGAACTCAATTGCTGGTACAAAACATGATACACTTGGTGTAAGAATACCAATATGTACTGGAATCAAATAGGGGCATACAGTATATCTGGAGCACCTTGCGCACACTGGATGACTTTACAGCGCTTAAAAGTATCCCAGTCATGAGACCATGTGAGATGAAGTCACAAAAACATCCAAAATATCTAAAAGACAATGTGATGAAGGAGCATCTTTGAAAATAGCATGATGACACACAGCTGAGTGTGTAAACAAGTGTAAAATGTAAACACGCATGTAGACTTGACAGGCACTCGTTGAGGGAGGAATGTGTTGGAAACACATTCAGTGAGTTGCAATAAAGGAAGCACTGATGAAACCAAAACTACACCGCAACCGCATTCTGTGAATCATTCCAATCTTCACTCTCGGCTACATGATTGTTTTACAGACAACAGGATCCGTTTTCATCCATAATTTCTCCTGAGCACAACATATAACATGATCACCGATATTGTTTGTTTTCTTCATGGCTTCATTCTTAATACAACTGCAGCTACATTGTCGAGGCACGTCTTGCATGTATTGTGCTGCTTTACACGCATTCTGGCAATAATAAATCCCAACATTCCATGAGACCACACAGCGTCAAGTGGGGAAAAAACAAATGAGACACACTTGCACTGTAAGTAGAATCAAGAGGCCGTCATGAGATGTGTGCACTTCCAAGGAGAAGTCCTTCAGAAGAAGATGCTGAGTCTAAACTCCTCAGTTCACAGGAGCGTCCCGCATCTCCACACTTCCATTCTCCATGCCGAAGTAGGCCCGCTCCGCCATGCCCACAAAGAGTCCCGTTTCCACCACCCCTGAGGGAGGAGACGCGTCAGCATAATGAGCACGGCAAACGTAAAGTGCGGACAGCCTCACCTGGAATCATCTTGATGGCACGGTTTATATCCTTCCACTTCTGAGCACCCTCAAACTTCCAGTCTACAATGAAGTTGCTGTTGTCTGTCACCACGGGACCCTAGTGCCCACAAAGACACATCAGCGATCAGATCATTTCTGACAACAGTGGCCAGTTCTAGGGATGTCCGAACTTTTTCCAGCAATAGCCACCGCTCCCATATAACAAGTTATTGAACTTACAGCTTTACTGACAGCCATTCTTAAGTTGGCCTCCCCTCCAAAGTGTTGGACGATCTTCCTGGAGACTGGGACGTAGGCCATCGGGACCACCTCGATGGGAACACCCTTCTTCCACTGCTGGCCCAGAGCCTTGGAGTCCTTCCTGGAAGCAGATGGAGAGTTCAAATGTCTTCGGAGGTGAGTAATCGATGCTTTCAGCTACCATCACACTTTGTTCACTAATATACAAACCTGTAATCTGCGATGACGATGAAATGTTTGGCGCAGCCTGCTACAATCTTCTCCTGGGTTAAGCACCCACTGAGAGACAAAGACGATGAGGACGACAACAAAGAAATCTAACTAAAGGGGCGGAGCTCTGCAGTCTGCAAGGAGGAAAACTCACCCTCCACCTTTAATTAACGTCAGATCTGCATCTACTTCATCTGCTCCGTCGATGGCGACATCCAGCTGGTGAGAATTAAGCAGAAACCACTTAAAACCAAGAACATTATGTAATAATAATAAAATAAAATAATACCAGGTAGTGCGTAATTCCTCTCTCCTAGCGTAGCTAGCATACTACCGACAGACAGTCAATGACAGCCAGGCTGTATTTGGCTGTTAACATTTAAACATGTCATCTTATGTGCTGTTAATTACGTACATTTGAAAACATATTTGTAAGCTTTCTTGGGTGTTTAAGCAGGCTATCTGAACTCCTTCTGCTGTTAATAAAGTTTAAACATGTCATCTAAACTTGACCTGCTTTTAATATTTATTTGTAAAACTGCATTTAAACTGTCTTTCTGTTCAAGTTTAAAATAGCTGTTCAACCTATTTTTTGTTGTTGCTCGCTCAGCTGGTAGCTGTTTTATTTGTAAACTTTCTTCACTGTTAGTAAAGTTTAAACACGTCATCTAAATGTGTTCTGCTGCTAATAAAGTTGTTTTTTTTTAATGTGTGTTAACTGTCTTGCTGTTAAAAGTTTAAAATATGTTAACATTTTTTGTTAACTTGTTCTGCTGTTTGTGAAGTTTTGTGATTAAACTTTCTTGTCTGTTAAAGTTTAAACATGTCATCACAAGTTGATGTTCACAAAGAACAAGGAAGAAGAAACCAGAACGGCTGTGTACATGCAATAGTACGTCTAATCACTCTGACACTTACTACTTACTTCTCATTTCTTGGGACTATTCAAGTATTACATTGTCTGTACTCACTTGTTAACCAACTATATCACTGTCAACGACTAATTTCTTCATCAATTATTATTATTGTATAGTCACTATTATTTCATTGAAAGTCATATACATTATATTGAGTTACAGACCTTTAAACTCTTATTGCATACAGGAAGTAGACAAATGTATGGGCCGTTGATATGAAACTGAAACGGGTGGTTTTTGAGAAGCTTTGCTTTTTCCTACTCCTTTTTGGACATGTACAATTGTAATATGTGCTGTAGTCCACTGTAACATGTAGCATGTACTACGCAGGGTCAAAATAAATTAAACGAAACCAAGCAAAGTTGTTCTGCTGCTAATAAAGTTTTTTAATTTTTTTTTCTAAATGCCTTTAAATGGCCTTGCTATTCACATTTAAAATAGTTGTTAAAGTTGTCAACTTGTTCTGCTGTTAATAAAGGTTTTTTTAATGCTTGTAAACTGTCTTGCTGTTAATAAAGTTTCAAATATTTCTGAAACAACTTATTTTTTGTTAACTTGCTCTGCTGTTAATAAAGTTTTAAAAAAATGTTGGTAAACGTTCTTGGCTCTTAAACTTGTTCTGCTGTTATTAAGTTTAAAAATGCTTGTAAACTGTCTTGCTGTTGAAGTTTCAAATAGATAAACATGTTTGTTACGTTGCTCTGCTGTTAATAAAGGCTGTTTTAGAGGTTGTTGGTTGTAAACACTTTTGGCTGTTTATAGTTTAAAATAATTCTTAAGACTTATTTTTGTTAACTTGTTCTGCGGTAAATAAAGTTTTAATGTTTGTAAATGTTCTTGGCTGTTAATAAAATTTAAACATGTCATCAAAACCTGTTCTGCTATTAACAAAGGTTGTTTTTAATGCTTGTAAAATGTCTTGGCTGTTAAGTTTTAAAGATTTCTTAAACTGTTTCTTTTTTTGCTAACGTGCTCTCTTAGTAAAGTTTTAAAAAAATGTGAGTAAACGTTTTTGGGTGTTAAAGTTTAAACATGCTATCTAAACCTGTTTTGCTGTTGCTGTTTTTTATGTTTGCAGACTGCCTTGGCTGTTAATAAAGGTAAAAAGTTATAAGTTGTTTTTTGTTGTTAACTTGTTCTGCTGTTAATAATTTTAAAACGGAAAACTTTATTAACAACATGCGTTAAAAGATGTATTCACATAAGAGCAAATGTACTTTTTAAACCCGTTTCCAAACTGTTTTACTCTTAATAAAAATGAATGGTGCTCTCCATTCATCTGCATTTACCTCAGGGTGTCTGTCCAGATCAGACAGCACCAGACCGTGCTGCAGAATCAGCTGACGGGCCTGAGGGAACACGAGGAAACAAGAGTTAAAAATCAATTATTGGGGAAAAATAGATTCAATCCAAATATCAAAAGTGACCTGGAAGGAGGTGGGAACACACACGATGTTCAGTTTCTCCTGGCGCACTCTCTCCGCTGCAACATACACATGACTACACGTTGCTGCAGAGTCCAGCTCACCCCTTGTTGTTTTGCATGTATTCAAATACTGAAGCATGGGTCATTAGAGGGTGACAAAACACCTCACCTAGTCTGTCCACTGCATAGACGATGGTGGACCCACTGCCCACTCCCACCACCTGGTTGTTCTGTTGGACAGCAAACAAATATGGTTGAAGTTAATGTGTTCTCCGTGTTGTGTGCTGTGTTTTGTACAGGTACTCTGACTTCCTCACACATTCCTAAAACATGCATGTTTGGCTTATTGGAGACATGAAATTGTCCATAGGTGTGAATGGCTACCCCGCCTCTCACACACAGTCAGCTGGTATAGGCTCCAGCTCAATCGTGACCCTAACGAGGAGCAGCAAAATGCAAAATGCATGGCATTTGAAAGAATTTATTGGAGACTGTAGCTTTAAGAGAGGCTGTTCACGTCACTTGTTGGAGCCTCAGTGTGTCTGGATAACGCACATAAAGCATGTGTAGCGGTTTTGTTTAACTTTAAATGGCCTTGCTGTCACTCAGTCACGTTGGCTTCACCACTCGCCTTTGAGTCGGGTCAAAGCTCAAACTAACATTTATCTACTCTACTCTATCACCTTAGTGTATTGTTAGTTTTAGAGGACACCAGTCTGTATTAATAATTACCTCCAAAACAAACTAGCTTTAGCAAAGTAGTACAGCATGTGTGGTTTCGCTAACTATGCTAGCACAGCGTGGATTCGTAGAGAGGCGACTGTTTTAACTCAGAATCACTATGGAGTGAGTAAACTGTGGCCATGAATTAAAAACATCCTACCTGGACGTGGTTGTCCACCGCGGCGTATGCGGCTAGCTTCTTCGCCTCCTCCGCCATATTAACAGCACTAGCAGCAGCACACGGGGCCGACGTGAATGTGTGGTTCCGGCTTCTGAGGGCCGCCGACAACAGTGTGGATGCTGTCAGGAATCCAGGCGGGAGTTCAGAGAAGGCGACCCACCCCCGAAGCCTCACGACCCGGCCCATTAACACTCACAAAAAACCCGCCTTCTCTACCCGGAAGCAAGAAGTGTGGAGTGTCATTTGACTCAACTCCGCGCAAGCGCAAGAGAGCAAACAGGAAGTGGAGACGCCTGTTTACAACGAACAACAAGACAATGGAGTCTATTCATTTTCAAACTCAACGACTGTAAATGAATTTAACGCCAGATTCTGAACTTGAGAAGCAGCAGCATTCTACAAATATGAATGTCCATTTATAAAGCGAGGGAGGTCAATATGCTGGCCTAAAGGTGGCGCGAGAGGACAATTGTAGGGTATTACGTGTTCAATTTAGCGTCATAGCATGAATTTGTGATTATGACAATTTAACATTTAAGGCTTGATAGCAAGATCATGTCTGGTGTTATTGTATTTCCTTATGACGTCAACTGCCAAGAGTGTCACGCATCTACGAGTGAGCATTTATTAGGGGAATTGCCCTTTATTTGCGCAAATGCACATTAAATAATAGTCATACTTTTCACATAAATAGACATTTAACTACAAAAGAAAAATTTAACTACAGTTTAATATGCAGTAAACAATACTGATATACATATAATTATATATATTCGGTATAATGATTTTTTTCTTGTGATTTTTTCCAAACTATACTTGCATGTGTTTGTTCCGCATGGAAAAAAAATGCATTCTAAAACATTCATTGTAACTCCTCACTCAGGTACTTTGTTCTAATTGAGAGGGGGGAAAGAATGCATTGAAGATATTTAAGGTGTATTTGGTACGCTGCAACTATGGAGAAAATACAATATAAAATATCTACCTACATTTGCGTCTCAAAGTTGCGTAAATCCAAGGTAAAGTCCAAGGTCAACGCTTTCCAATGGAGATGTTAAAGGCACATCTCCAGTTGTTATCTGGGAGTCCATTTTGTGTCCACGGCAAGCTTGTCTGCTTGACGGGTGGCCGCACACCTTTTGTCACCTTGTCACGAGACAACCAGGGAATTGTTGCCAACGAGGAAAGGTCAGACGGGTCATGTCTCGGCACTTTTTCCCAAGGTAATGCATTTATTTAAAATAGAGACGATACGTACACGAAGGGTAATTCCCATCTTCAGCTTCTCTCCAGTTTAATTTCGCAAATTGGTATTATATATTATCATAACAATAATGGTTTATTTATTAATATTGTTTAGCGTCAATGTGTGGGACAATAAACATTTCAAAACGTGCCTGCACTTTTTTGTGACGCGGTTAAATTAAAAAAAAAAAAGTGCACTTGTCCAATCTCGTTCTCGTGGACCCAATCTCGCGCATGGTATCGTGTGGTGAGTCGGGTGTCTCGTGACATCCCCGATCTGTCGTATTCAGAGCAAAACAACCCAAACATTTGATTTTTTTTTTTTTACATCTACTACTTTTTATTTGGCAAACAGCTTGAGACAGTCTCTCTTCTTCAGTGTACATTATATATATATATATATATATTTATTTATTTATATACTATAATAAACCAACACATTCTGTTTTTTCTCATTTTTACAGCTTACAAATATAGCTGATCTTTTAGACAAAATTACAGGTTGTGTTTGACACCTAAATTAGTACGCTATATAAAAACCCACATGTCTTACATTCATGGTTAGAAAAGTAGGCTCTGTGAAAGAAAAAAGAAAACATAACAGCACGTTACGGAATGTTCAAACTAATTCATATTTTGGGGGTGGGGGCGCGGGTTGGGCACAAACAAGAGTGTTGGAACGTCCTCTTGCTGTGATTCCAGAATGATCCGTACAGAGAAACTACCAACAACAACAACAACAACACAGTCACGTTAGTGTAAGTCAGAAACAAACACTGTGGATCAGGATGAAGAAGAAGATAAAAAGTCAGCGTTTTGCATCTGAAACTGTACATGTGAGTCTGACTCTGCCAGCGAGGCCTTGAGACTTAAGGCTCGGTCCAAGGATTATGCAAATGTCTTGCGAGACAAGGGCTTTAAGCTTGGACATCTTTCTAGCATCTGAGCTGCACGAGGGAGCTGGAAAAAAGTTGTGTGTGTTAAAAAATAGTTTCCGTTGACGGGTCACGGCCTCCTCGCTGAGCTTTTCTGCACGGTATTGCTGGGTATTGACGACGACGCTTCCTCTCGCCGTCGTCTGAAAAGCAATACAGAAGCGTACAAATCGCATTTTTCTGAATCCAAAAGATTATTGAACATTTTCAAATCAAAACAAATAGAGGCTACAAAAATGATGTGTTTTCTGTGTGTGTCTGTGTTGTCGAGCACTGCACCACTAGAGTGGTGTGTGCCTGTGTTGTGTTGTGTTGTAACACCAGCATGAACCCCACTTGGAGTAACGTAAAGCTCCTTAGATAAGATAAGCATTTCCAAAAGACAAACAAATATTTCAAACTCGATGCAACCTAAAGCAATAACATATTCTAATATACGCATTTAATAAAGGTTGAACTACATGTTTTGGTTTGTGCTGCCATTCTAAATCATGACACAATATACTGTATAGCTTCTTTTTTTTCATCTACTTTTCACCTCCTCACCCATAAAATGTTTTTTTGAAGGAGCAGACAGAAAGCAAGACTAATGTCAAGAATGGAATGAAAAGACGCGCGTCCTTTATGGAATGCGGAAGTGTACATTGGTGTAAAACAGTGTTTGCCCCCTTCCTGATGTCTTATTTTTTTGCATGTTTGTCACACTTAAATGTTTCATATCATCAAACAAATTTAAATATTAGTCAATGGCAACACAACTGAACACAAAATGCAGTTTTCAAATGAAACTTTTTACTATTAAGGGAGAAAAAAAAATCCAAACCCACACGACCATGTGTGAAAAAGAACATCATACCAACAGTAAAATATGGTGGTGGTAGTGTGACGGTCTGGGGCTGTTTTGCTGCTTCAGGACCTGGAAGACTTGCTGTGATAAATGGAACCATGAATTCTGCTGTCTACCAAAAAATCCTGAAGGAGAATGTCCGGCCATCTGTTGGTGACCTCAAGCTGAAAGCAACTTGGGTTCTGCAGCAGGACAATGATCCAAAACACACCAGCAAGTCCACCTCTGAATGGATGAAGAAAAACAAAATGAAGACTTTGGAGTGGCCTAGTCAAAGTCCTGACCTGAATCCTATTGAGATGCTGTGGCATGACCTTAAAAAGGTGTTCATGCTGGAAAACCCTCCAATGTGGCTGAATTACAACAATTCTGCAAAGATGAGTGGGCCAAAATTCCTCCACAGCGCTGTAAGAGACTCATTGCAAGTTATCACAAACGCTTGATTACAGTTGTTTGCTGCTAAGGGTGGCCCAACCACTTATTAGGTTTAGGGGGCAATCACTTTTTCACACAGGGCCATGTAGCGTTGGACTTTTTTCCTCCCTTAATAATAAAAAAGTTTCATTTAAAAACTGCACTTTGTGTTCATTTGTGTTGGCATTGACTAATATTTAAATATGTTTGATGATCTAAAACATTGTGTGACAGACACACACAAAAAAAAATCAGGAAGGGAGCAAACACTTTTTTCACACCACTGTAACAGGATGTTCAAGAATAGCGGAATGTTAAAGGATAGTACAGTGAATAGCTGCATATTCACAATTCAGCATTCATGTTCCTGCAAATTTGCAGATTTTTGGTCAAATTAATTGAATTGAAACCCGCCCATTCATGCTTTTTTCTCTCTCTGCCTTTTTTTGTTGCACGAAACACATCTCATTCACCCTGAGTTAGTAATAATTGATAAATATGTGATGATACAGCATGCATGCATGACATTTAGCTGTGACGTCAGAGTAAGATTACAACAGGCAAGCAGTGTATAGAAGTTATGTAGACGCGGCTTGGAGAAATGCCTTCACCGACTAGCCGGGACGACCCAGCATCCTATGGAGCCGTTAGCTGCTTTAGAGGGTGATCAAGGTGGCCCCACAGAAGACGGAAGCACAGTCGTTGCACTCGCCTGACGACCAGGCTAAAGGCTACACTGCGACTCCGAGTCCATCTGGTTTGTTCATCTTAGATTATCCATCATTAGTGATGCGTGCCGATACATTTTATACTTCAAAAATGTGTTTAATAAGCGTGTGCGGCATATTTAGTGCTTAGACCTGGATTATGTTCCTGTGCATTTAGCTTGTTAGCTTCCTTCGTCACCAGTGAACTACGGCAATTAGAACGAGGCAGGGAGGGTTATTGGAGCTTGAATCGAATCTAATAATTACATCAGTCTCTTATTTCAAATGTTGATCCGAAATTGGAGGAAAGATCAACATCAAGCTAGGAGAAGGGTTTGGAGGTGGAGGAGCGAGTCGGCATCGAGTACGGTGGCGCCTCGACGTAGCAGCATAATCCAGGCTTTGTTAGAGAGCCAAAAAGACATTTTTATGGGTGTTTTTTCACTTTTTTTTTTCTCTGAACCGCCGGTAACCCTCACGAATAGGGCAGAATAGGGCATGTTAAAGTATTGTATAATGTAAAGTATAGTATAGTATAGTAGACTGTTACAGTAGAATGTGAAAGGTTCCGATAGAGCGCAGTGAGAGGAACGGATTCAAATTAATTTTCCTTTTCAAGGGGGATGCGTTTTGGAAAATGCAGAATTACGGGGAAAAAGTGGGAATTTTGATGGCACAAATGTCCTGCTAAGTTGTCAATGAGTGTTTCGACGCTAACACTGGTCTGAATCGGTTTAGACATCAGACATTAAAAGGGAAAATTCTCATTTTTATATCAAATTCTGGGTGAATTTGTATTAAATCACTTTTATTTGATATGTTTGATCAAATAACTTTTTATGATATTTGAGAACAAGTGCCTTTTAGTTGTGTTTCCTAACTTGATTTCAATATTAGTTTTCACCTTTTTAGCACATCTGACTGCTCTGATTTACAGCACTTTGCTTCAGCTGTGGTTGTTGTTAAAGTGCTTTAGAAATAAAGTTGGTATGGTGGGGAATGCCAGTGGGGATTTTGGGAATACTGGGCATTTCTGGAATGCGACCAACAGATGACGTGGACATTTTGACATTGGAAAGCTTTGAATGAATGAATGAAATAAACAAAATAATAATAAAAATAATAACATTTTGACAAATTTGTTACAGAAAAAGTAGAATCATGGAGAAGAAGTGGGATTTTTTTGTTTGCCCAAATTTACTGATAGGTCAATGCTAAGCTATCTGAACAAAACATACACATCTAAGCTAATAACAATATATCTTATTAATAATCTATTTTTACAATATGGTGAGGGCCAATCAAAAATGAGCTGCGGGCCAAAAATGGCCCCCCGGCTGCACTATGGACACCCCTGTTCCAAATATCGATGCAATGCTTTGAATGAATGTTGAAAGGGAATTTGTCTTCCACCTCCTCACCCATAAAAATAGTCTTTTTTTTGACAGAAAGCAGGAAAAATGCATGGAGTGGAAAGAAAAGACGCGCGTCCTTCATGGAATGTTAAAGAGCAGAGTGAGAGGAACATAGAAAAGAAAAAGTCCACTGTCGTACTCCATGGAGAAGTATTTAACAACTAACCAACACAGTGTAAGTACGTCACGTGACTAAAGCGTCCCAACAGTGAATGACGCGATGTCACGTGACGCGACGTCACGTGACACGGTGCCATTCCACCGAGTTGCCAGAGCTCGTACTTACACGGCGTTAGCGAGCAGTTCAAGGACTTAGCCACAAGATAGCACACAGACATGGACACACTGCAAAGGGACGGGGTGGGGCTGTCCACTGGACGTCCTGGATTGTCCCATCGAGATTCCGTCCGTTCGCTCCTCTTTAGTATTTCCTGCGGTGCAGCTTTCTGTTTCTCCAGCGGAATGTTCTAATACAAAAATCGTTGCTTTGTTTTTTTCCAAGTTCCTTTATGACTCTGCACAGTTTTTGCATTGAAAAATATCTCTTTTTTTTTCTTTGCCCTTCTTGGACTCCCAATGTCTTTACTGCATGCGGCACTCCTTTCTTCTGTAGCTACATGTGCTGGGCATCCATGATGTCCAAGTATTTGGCCTCAATGATGCGGGGAAGCACGCTGTTCCTGAACACACACACACATGCTTTTAGTTGAAGTTACAACAAGACAAATAAAAACATGTCAAACCTTCACATAATCATGATACGCCATGGGGACAAAAGCTTTGGGACTGCTACAGGAAGTCAAACATCAAGAAAAGGCACAGGCAGCGAGAACAGCTTCCACTTTTGACAAGATTTTGGAGTGTTTCTGTCCATTTGAAAGGCCCGCCGTCTCCATTCTACTTCATTTCAAAGGACTCCGGTGGGCTTCGTCCAAACTTCTGACTCCAGGTCAGGAGGTTGAATGCGCAAGTCAGGCCAGGGCTGCGGTCTTCCACGGCGTGCCTTCATGAAGCTCGCTATGTGGACTGCGTACGGAAAAAGTTGGAAGCATACAATTGTCCAAGATGGCTTGCTAAGATCAAGAATGAAGACGTCATTTGCGGAGGTGGGCTGTACTTCCTTCTAAACGAGTCATGTGAACACAGGAAATAATGTTCTACAAGCCAACCAATCACAGCCGTAACCGTCCACGTTGCCCCAACTTGTAAATCCCGGTGTGTAAGCCGCTACTTTAAAAAAAAACTTTGTGTGGCTAATTTATGGCTAAATTGTAAACTCGTGACATCTCCTTTACTTCAGAAATACTACTACTTGTTTAGCAGCACAAAATTCAGCACAAAGCAAGTTAATACTCAAAAGGTGTATCTAAAAATGTACAAACATGTCCCAATAAGACTTTAAAAAACCCCAACATTTAAGCATTTTCCCATAAGGCATCACTGTGTCAGAGCAACACATTCAATGGGGTGCTGCAATGACACCTTCCCTCTTTTTACTTTAGGCTCCGGGTCCTCTGGCTCCCTCTGGTGGACAGAAGCAGCATCGCAGCCATTTTAATGCTTTCTATGCTCTCCCCCAATGTAATGGTTTTCTCAAACAAAATGCATTATGGGAACACTTTAAAATGTTTTCATATAAAACTCGTATTGATACATGTTTCTATATTTCTGAGGTATAACGTTTGAGTGTCGGTTGCTGTGTGGTGAGTTTAATGTTGTTTGTAAGATGAACCCAGGAGTGAGACTGTTATATTGAGTAATGACCTCCTGTGATTTGCAATGGGTTGACAAGCTCGTCGTGAGTTTATTTATAGCTCATGATTGGCTCCTGTCAAATAAAGATGCTGACTGGTCCTCACGGACTCATGCTCGCCACAACATGCCACTTTATGAAGTGGACATGTGTGGCTTTTACACCTTTTATAAGAACAAATCTGTTTTTTCCTCTAAATGTAGTGGGTGTGGCTTATACACAGGAATTTAAGGTCAATTAAATGACAAACTAGACTAATATAGCGTTATTATGATGATGCAATGCGGCTGTTGGAGTTCACCAGTGTGTTTATTTGCATCCTTCACCAACTCCATGGCTTCAAAGCTCATTTTTCCTTTACGGCCACTTTACTCTCCCCCACTCTCATTGGTGACACACGTTGCTGCCGCCACACGCAAAATCCTAGTTTAAATAGGGCGGTCCGCACCACTTTTGCAAGCAATCATAGTAGATCACCCGCAACACACTCATTTTTTGTTAGTTTGCTCATGCAAAGTGGCTTGTTATGTGGGATTTTAGTAGCTCGGGCCCTAATGGTGTACTCACACTGCACTGCTAGGCCATTCTCACCGTGACGGGCTTGGAAGTGATTCTCCTGGTCTACACAACAACCTGTTAACTTGTCACATCACTTCTATTCTGCTGTGTTACTGCAATTTCCTTGGGTTATTTCTTATTGTGACTACTAAGGCGGCAGCTGTCATTAATTACTTCAGAGAGGTGCGATGGTAATAATAACATGAATCATCTTTATTACGCACACCACTGCAGTCGCGGGTGGGCCAGTGTGCTTCAGGTTAGACTTTTGGATTATTTTGAGTCTTTGCATTTTGTGTCTATTATTGTGTCGGTCATCATTAGGAACTTGCAAGGAGCGATCGCATTACAGTCATTCCATGAGTCTGTTATGATGTGTGTGTGTGTGTGTGTGTGTGTGTGTGCATGGAATCGGGACCATCTCTTTCAAACGTGCCGTGCCATCAACACTAGTGAAATTGGCTTGAGTGTGAGTACATCCTAAAGACTTGATGAAGAAAAGGGTCCCAGTGCTTTTGTCCATAACCAAAAAATTAGCAACAGTCCTCTGTAGGATATGGCGCGGTTGTATGCAACTGCTAGCGAAATCAACAAAATTAAAAATGAATCCAAACTGACAATCTTTATCTTTTCACGAGCAGGATTTTTGTATGGTGTCTGATTATATTGTGCACGTGCACCTAATGAAGTGCCCTGTGTGTGTACATGAAAAGCAAGGCGGTGTTTGAAGTGCAAATAAATGTTCCATTTCTTATTGAAATTGCACTAGACAATGTAGAGGAGAGTGCAGTGCATATCCAAGCATAAATATACATATATATGTACACATATACAGTATATACAGCATATATATACATATATATGTACACATATACAGTATATACAGCATCTATAAAAAAAATCTACTGTATGTATATGACCATACATAATGCACAGCAAACATCTGCTGCTCTCCAACATCAGGGAATCAGCCATATTAGCATCAGTCGTGTTTTTAAAACAAAACATCTTCAACTGAACCGCTGTGCAGAGTTTCTGCATGCGGTGTCTTCCAAACGGGTTTGAGGTCTGACCTGATGGGGATGAGCAGGATCATAACCAGAGGGAAGATCATCTTCATGTAGGGGATGGGGTACATGCCAAATGTGCACAGCACCAGCAGCTGCATCATCTGCAGGAAGGTGAAGTAGTGGATCTTCCTCTGGGGCACTTTGCGGATGTAGTGGGTGGGCGGGTAAGACGTCTGCAGAAGTAAAGATGGGGGAGAAGAAGGGGAAGAAGATCAAGGCTGCCTCTAGAACAATCTTCCCCCAGGTCGTCTTCCTGACAGCTGTCGTAGAAGGAAGCACTCAGGAACCAGTGGGAAAATGTCTCCACTTGCCAATCATGTGGTTAAAAATCAATGAGCAAATAGATGTCAACATAACAATTTGAAATGTGGGGTTATTTGGATGTCCATTTGTGTTCTTGTAGCACAATTACGCTAGCAAGCTAAAGGAGTAAAACACGGGCAAAGGAAGAAGTCTTTAAATTCTGGTGCATATCCAGACAAATGTCAACTTTTTACAGTCCGCTTGCCTTGGGGCAAAGTGGGATGAGTGACCCACTATAACCAGCAGATGGAGCTGTGGTGAAAAAAAGCTTTCCGTGTGTGGCCTTACCGCCACCTAGAGGACTGGAGTGTAACATTATCGCTCTAACGACAGGAGGTCCTCCAGAGCCGGGTCTGAAAACCAATTAACAGCGATAAACGAGGGATTACTGTATACCGGCAGTCACCAACCTTTTTCAGCCCAAGATCCCTGGTCTCAGCCGCAAACATCGCGCCCTCACTCTGTCTCGGGTTTTCAAAAATTAATTAGTAAATGATCTTTGTTTCGTGGTTGAATATGGTCTACTATTAGTATAAAAAATATATATATATATGCGCATATTTAAGAAAATTGTACGTATCCATGGCCTAAATTAAGCATTTTCAATCATAAAATGGCTAAAATAACAAAAATACAAATATAAGACATTCAACAGACATGTTATGAAATGTAATACAGTATCTGTGACTTGTGGCGCGTGTGAGGTCAGCTGGCTACAGTTGACTGCTAGCTGAGTGCTAGCAGCAGGTTAGCCGTGTAGAGAGTGGCTGACATCAGTTCCTGCGTGAATGTTTGCTGCTAATAAAGTGACTGAAGTGCATCGTGAGTGTCTCCTTACCAATAAACATTCTACAGTGGTCTCTAGGTGTCAATAGGCACCAGGAAGTACGCTGTCAATGCTAACGTGAGTCTATCTTATCTTATTTATGTCTAGGATGGCTTATTTTCTATTATCACGCCTACAAGCATAAAGGTGACTACGGGGGTGTTATATCTTGTCTAGAGGGCTCCTTTAACGTTAAAACCGTATTTAGCAGGTCATTAACAGGTTTTCTGTGCTCTAACTATGAACATATTCGGTTTATTAATATTGAATCCTATTTTGCGGAAATTCACTTATCGTGATTGGGTTTGAAACCAATTTATCGTGATAAACGAGGGACGACTATATATTTTTTATTCCGTGGAAAGTTTTTTTTTTTTTTTTTTTAAAGTAAAGTAACAAGTGATACATATAGTAATAGTACATAAAGACAAAGCTTTGTGTAAGTATTGGTTGTTTGTGTCAACATTTCAGCTTTTTCTCATTGTGCCTTTTGCTCTTTTTATATAACTTTTGCTGTTTTTTAAATTAGATCTGATTTCTGCAGTGATGCCATGGCAAATGAGCCACAGGCCGTGGATGGCCCCTTGGCCACACTTTGGACACCGCTACTTTTGTGGATCTCCGCTCTGTGAGCAAACCACAACTCTGTTTGACTTGTTGGCTTAGTGTCGTGGGTGCGTGATGGTGCTTGAGGTGAGCGGCTGGTCGATGCGTTACAACAGTCTGCCCTAACGACCCGCGTCGCCGCAGTGCAAAGATTTTTTGGAGGTGCACGTCTATGGAGTTATATCTGTGCCTTCATTTTGAGGTAGCAAGGGCAGATTTTGAGCACAGAAATTCAACTCAAGCGAAAAGGTTCCTTAGTTAACACAGGTTGCAGGTGAGAGACGTGTACATGACATGTACATGCTACTCAAGTTTACAATCAAGATCAAGTGAGCAAATATACAGCTCTACTTCTTTAAAGTGAACTACCTATTTCATTCGTCATTTATATGTTTATGTCTTTGTTTTCCATCAATCCATCCATCTTCTCATGCTTATCCGAGGTCGGGTCGTGGGGGCAGCAGCCTAAGCAGGGAAGCCCAGACTTCCTTCTCCCCGGCCACTTCGTCCAGCACCTCCCAGGGGATCACGAGGTGTTCCCAGGCCAGTTGGGAGACACAGTCTCTCCAATGTGGTCTTCCCTGAGGCCTTATACCGGTCGGGTGTGCCTTGAACACCTCCCCAGGGAGGCGTCCGGGAGGAATCCTGACCAGATGCCCAAGCTACCTCATCTGACTCCTCTCAATGCGGAGGAGCAGCGGTTCTACTCTGATACCTGGATGACAGTGCTTATCTCTAAGGGGGAGGCCAGCCACTGGAGAAAACTCATTTCGGCCACTTGTACCCGCGATCTTGTCCTTTTGGTCACTATCCAAAGCTCATGATCATAGGTGGGAGGAGGAATGTAGATCGACCGGTAAATTGAGCGCTCTTCACCCCAACGGACCGATGCAGAGTCTGCATCACTGCAGACACCGCACCAACCCGCCTGTCGATCTCGCGTTCCATCCTTCCCTCACTCCAGAACAAGAAGACCCCGAGGTACTTAAACTCCTCCACTTGGAGCAGGATCTCATCCCCGACCCGGAGATGGTACTCCATCATTTTCCGTGCAAGAACCATGAACTCGGACTTGGAGGTGCTAATTCTCATCCTGGCCGCTTCACACTCGGTTGCGAACCGATACAGTGAGAGTTGAAGGTCACGGCTCGATGAAGCCAGCGCACATCATCTGCAAAAAGCAGAGACCAATCCTGCGACCACCAACCCAGAACCCCTCAACGCCCTGGCTGCGTCTAGAAATTCTGTCCATAAAAGTGATGAACAGAATCGGTGACAAAGGGCAGCCCTGGCGGAGTCCAACCCTCACTGGAAACAGGTCCGACTTATCGCCAGCTATGCGAACCAAACTCTGACGCTGGTCATCAGGGAACTAACAGCCTGAATTAGCTGGTCCGATACCCCGTACTCCCGGAGTACTCCCACAGAATTCCTCGAGGAACACGGTCGAATGCCTGCTCCAAGTCCACAAAACACATGTAGACTGGTTGGGGCAAAGTCCCATGCGCCCTCTAGGACACTGCTGAGAGTGTAGGGTGGTCCACAGCTCCACCAACAGGACGAAAACCACACTGATCCTCCTAAACCCGAGATTTGTTTGATCTGCTTTGTTTTCTGCATGTTAAACTATTATTATTTTTTGTAAAATGTGTTTTTTGCTCATAGTTGGTTGTCTGAAATGGATTAATTGGATTTATGTTATTTCTTTTGAGAAAAATTGATTCGGTTTTCGTACGTGTCGCTTTTCGTCTACTTTCTGGAACAAATGAATGACAAAAACCGAGGTTCCCCTGTAGATTTGTAGATTTTACTGTGCAAGCGCACATGTTCCACCTCAGCATCCACGTCCTTTTTTGAGCAGATCAGACTTGCAAATATTCTTGGACCGGGTTCTGGTCCTGGTCCAGCACCGGGCATCCGGTCAAACGTTTGATGGGCGGACATCAAGACACACCTGCTCCTTGAGGAGGAGGGCCATGCGGTCGCACATCTGGTTGCCATCGATGGAGGTGAGTGCGATGTAGAGGAAGAGGCCGTACAGGACAGGTTTGGGGATCCACTGCAGCGGGACGGGCAGCAGCAGCACCGACACACCGATGAAGATGTTGGCGGCCAGCGAGGTCAGGCGCGTTTCCTTCACCTGCACGATACTGACCACATGCACAAGAACACACTCATCAACACACACAACACCTTAGGCTGACATGTCACGCGTGTTGTTCCTCATGCTAACAGGTGGTGGTGATTTATTTCCATCATAGTGTGCGCTTGGAAAGACACAAGACAACCAAATCTGACTTCACTTGTTCTCATGTCAATGATGGCTGATTGCAAATAAGCAATGTGCTGCCAACGTGATGCACTTGACTTTTCACTTGTTACCACGCTTTCAGCGTGTGAACGCTATTAACAGCAAACTGAATATGCTTATTCATGTGCTTGCACAAACGCCACTGACAACTATTTGGAATATTTCATTTGTCCATCTATTGATTCTCTATACCACCTGTCCCTACTGGAGCCACCCTGGGCTGGTCACCAGCCAATCACAGGACACAAATATACAAACAACCATTCACACTCACAATCTCAATTTACAGTCAGCCAACATACTAATCACTCGTCCACTGTGTGGCCAATATTTCATTTTATTTGTATTTAGGGACAAAATTAGTGGTTAAAAAATTCTTAGAATGGAATAGAGGTATTTTCTGATGTTTGAAATGTGAAAAGAAAATTAATTATTCTTGATTTTATTGTATTTCAATTCAAATGTTAAACATTGTTAAAATAATCATTTTATTTTATTAGTTAAATATAATAAAATAAAATATAAATTTTTTTACTTTATTGCATTTTAATTCACATTTTAAACTGTGAACTAAATGTGAATTTAAATATAATAAAAATAAAAAAAATATTTAATTTGATTTTATTGTATTTGGAATTAACATTTTACAGGAAATGCCTGGAGTCCATTATAAGACTTTAAAAAATCTTTATAGGGCGGGGAACCGTATTTGGCTTCAGAATCATTTTTAGCCAAGAAAGATAATGAGCATAATGAAAGTTTTCTTTCTTTTTTTTAAAATGTAAATGAAGACAACCAAGGACTTCAGCATACCCCCCACCTTAGTGAAGACAAGCGCTAGGAAACTGGATAAAGACAACCATGTGGTGTGTTACAGCGGCTCAGTGTAAATGTCTGAGGGGAAAAAAGGAAGTAGTTAAAATAAATAAAGCTTTATACAAGCAGAACTACCACTCAAAATATAGTAGTCTACAAAATAAATAATAATATTAATAAATATTGTACTTCAATATCATTCTTTTATATTTAAAGATAATGAAAAACATGTTTCACTAGAAAAAAAAAATCTTCTAATGACACACAGGTATTTTCTGGGATTTAAATATAATCTAGCTACAATAATTATACATCATAAATATAATTCAACTATAATCAAATAATATATATATTTATTTGAGTGATTATTCTGCTTGTAAAAAGTTGTATTTATTTTAAAAATCTTTTACGTCACACCACACCATGTAACGTTTGTCTTATGATATTTAATTATCAACCTGTCATTATAATCATGATCTTTCTTGGCTTGAACAAATAATCTGACGCCTGTTGCGTCTGTTTTGACTAAAGTTGAAGTTATCAAATATGGTTCCCTGCCTTATAAAGGGCTACCCAAAATATTAGAAACAGTTCACTTCTACACCACTGCAACCTACACCTTATTTATTTAAAATAAGGTAAGTGACATCAAATTTCATTTGATTCTTTACTTGGATGGACTTTAAACCTTTATAAGCATTACTTTTAGTTGTTAGCATACATTCAGCTGTCCCACTGTTGTAATGAACACACAGTGTATAATTAGGCGTATAATTACCATACTTTTATATTCATGTCATTCGGGGATGATGAACTTCACCTCTTCCGACTCTTAAGCAATCATGCAATCAGAAAGGGTGAAGGTACGTCCGCCCTCGACCTCCCCTGATTAACAGCGGCCTACACGTGCGACTCACGTCTCGTAGAGGTGTCCTCCCTCCACACGCTGCTCCACGAAGGCCAGCTGGCGCACGTGCAGCGTGGAGTGCGGGAAGGCGGCGTGCATCCAAGGCAGCCCCAGCACTGACATCAGGATGTTGATGAGGCCCGACAGCATCAGGTCCCAGTGGTACGCCGTGCCCTTTAACAGCCTGCAACGTCAACTTTACAATTTAAAACATCCACAGACTGGGTTTACCTTACAAATAGCGTGGGAGAATGAATAAAACGCTGGTTGAAACATTCATCACACCATCACAATACACAATAACCATACACACGCCCCCTCGTGGCTGCCAGCAGTACAGTCAAATGTCGGTTAGCATCTGCCCCGATTAGTTTTTTGGTTAACGTCAAAAATTTACGCCACAATCCAAAACACACCAGCAAGTCCACCTCTGAAGAGCTGAAGAAAACCAAAATGAAGATTTTGGAGTGGCCTAGTCCAAGTCCTGACCTGACTCCTATTGGGATGCTGTGGCATGACCTTAAAAAGGCGTTCATGCTGGAAAACCCTCCAATGTGGCTGAATGACAACCAGTTCTAAGGTTTAGGGGGCAATCACTTTTTCACACAGGGCCATGTAGGTTTGCATTTTGGATTTTTTTCTCCCTTAATAATAAAAACTTTCATTTAAAAACTGCATTTTGTGTTCAGTTGTGTTGCCGCTGAGTAATATTTCAATTTTTGTGATGATCTGATACATTTAAGTGTGACAAACGTGCAAAAAAACACTTTTTCACACCACTGTACATTATCGTTAAAATCAGCGCACACTTACATGGAGCCCAGGAAACATGATACATGTTTTTTTAATGGCCTGTGTGTGTTATAAGGCGCACGCAGGGACGTATACCGCAGCACGAAATGAAAGCAACGCCCGTAAGTTAAAACTTCATGTTCTGTTGTTAAGTAATGTTTAAAAACACGATATAATGTCAAAAATATGCCAGAAGATGATGTCGAGATGTCACATGCTTTTACCAACATACAATGTTTAAACATTTGATACAAATAAAATTGAGAGTTGTGTTCTGCGTACAAAATTCCTTTGCTGCGTCAATACAGGTGCGCGTGATTGCTCGTGTCTCGGGGAAAAAAGCAGACAATCTTCTCAAGGGTAGCCATTGAAACGCAACCTGAATGTGGATGTTCAGCCTCGCAATGCTTCACCGAATCTTTCCTCCTCCTCCGTCATAAAAGAAGGTCCGCCACGCGTGGCTGCCCACACATCCTCAACGCAAAAGACTGCACTTTTTGCCAACCTCAACCTTTACGGCGCCACACAAGCCTTTTAACCCTTGCATGTTAGTGAGGGATCACTGACGTGCATGCTGGATATGGACACAGCATGTTCAAGAACAGCCACTTTGTTAGGTACACCTGCAAACGCGCGTGGTGCAAGGGATGTATCAAGAACGCTTACTTTCAGTGACATACAGCACATCCCCGCACATTTGCAGATTTTTGGTCAAAAATAACTTTTGTATTTGTATTTTTTCACCAAAAATATGCCAATTTTTTTTTCACAGAAAACACATCTCAGCTCTTATTACGTGTTTATGTCTTTAAGCTTCACTGCTTCTTTTTTTCTCAAGCGTTGAGATTTCCTACTTTGTTTGGTGGTCCTTGAAGGCACCATAATTGAGTGTTGTGACTGTGGCGATTCCATTTCTTCATCGTTCATCATGAGTACCTCGATGTTTAATCATTGAAATGTCTTTAATAAGTGTGTGAGGCACATTTAGAAACTAAACCTGGATTGTACATTTAGCTTGTTAGCTTCCGTTGCTCGTGAACAATGGCAATTGAAGAGAGAAGGGGAGGGTTCTGGCATTGAATCTAATGTAATAATTACAAAAGTCACTTTTATTGCAAATATTGATCCGAAATCTGAGGCAAACATTGTTGTCAATCAAGCAGGAGGGTTTGGAGGGGGCGTAAACAGACATTTTTATGAGTCCATCAATTGTTTGCAGATTTTTTCCATCACTGGGAGCCTTGGAGCTTCACTCCCATGAAAAGCGGGGATCTACTGCACTTGGGAAACCAAAATATTACCACCAGTTTATTTTTCATTCCATTGAACGTTTTAATTATTGTTTCTGTTTCTGATTGGTTGGGCCAGCTGCCTTGTAACGGATCATGTGGTATAAATACCAAATACGGTCCTTTGCCTTATAAAGGGTTAAAAAGATCATTTTTAGGTGACGCTCCCTTTATCCGCATTAACCTATTTTGTGTGTTTTCATGTGGAATTCACTCTTCTTTTGTTAATGTAATGATTTTCTTATTTATTATTTAATTTATTTTGATCTTGGTGGCTACATTTTTTTACATCGTACATCATATGTGGACACGAGTGCCAGATGTAATCAAATTCCCTGGCGGCCTTTGTGGGCTATCGTGCTCGTGCAGAGGCATCACCGTCCAGCCGTTCGCTGTTTGGCCCTCTGGTGAGGTCCACTGCGTCGGGAACATCCAATTAACTCTGACAAAATGCAGAAGATAAGAGCTGAGAAGCGCTTGGCCGTCACGACGAGGGATGCTACACGCGCTGGTTAAAATGTGAACTCCTGTTTTGGCTGCGAGGCTTCTCGACTCAGATGTCAACATTTCTGGTTCACTTGTCTGCTGTCCCTAACCGGGCGGGTCAGCGGATCCTGATCAAGGCTCAGTGGATCCCCAAAGGTCGTTTTCACGGCTTTTTCACGGGTCAGCAGAGGAGCTCTGGGCGGCTGAGATGATCAGCGTCCTATCTCAACCACGCGCTGCTATTTATTCATGAAAGTCACATGACACATGCGATGTGTACCTGTTCTCTGGCGCGTTGGTCAGCGACACCACAATGTTCTGGTCGATGAAGATGAGGAGGGCCAGGAGGAAGCCCAGGCCCATGGCGCTGAGCACGTTCATGGCCGACAGGCGCTCGAAGGGAGCCACGTTGAAGATGGGCCGATCGTGAACTTTGAAGACTGGAACTGAACACATCAACATTTATTGCATTATTTTCAATCACGTTTTTGTGTCGCTCACACACACTATAATAAATACATAGTCACCTAAAGCGCAGTAAGTAACCATACAGTCAAATAAAGCACCATAAATAAACATATTTGCAACATTGTCAAATAAAACACAACAAATGAACATGTAGTCAAAAAATACTCAAAGCACAATAAACATTACTCTTCCGATTTGTTTGTTACTTATTTCCTGCCTACACTGTTGTAATCATAACACACAAGGTTGTTGCAACAACTATTGCAATGGGCAAAAAAAAGTTTAATCTGAATCTGATCCAGAGTGCATATTTGGCGTCAGTGTAAACGCTACATGGGCAATGCAAATTAGCATGTTCAGACTCATTTCGGTCAAATTTGTTGTGTTTTTTTGTAGGATCGTATGGCATTGTGGATGAAATGACCTTCTTTTAGCTATTAAAATCCCCGGGGGTTTCAAAAGTGCATTAATTAGTGAGGTATCACACAAAGCCAGGGTATTTTAGAATATACACTCCTGATGAAAATTAAGTTGAAAAATTGCAATAATTTACATTTTGCACTGTTGGATCTTAAGGAGGTTCTACTTAGAGCTTCGAAATGCAAAAAAAAAAAGCAATGTGAGTGAGATAAAAAAAATGAGTAAGCAAATTATTGCACGCATTAAAGTGAAAAGGGCTGTTCAGCTGATCAAGACCAAAGCCTTTAAAAGCCAAAATCTTGGCAACAATGTGGATTCAGTGTAAGGCGAAGGCAAAAAAGGGTTCTCTATTTGAATGCGGTCGGATTGTTGAGCTGCATAAGCAACGCCTCTCGCAGTGCGTCATTGCTGCTGAGTTTGGACGCGGTAAGACAGTCATTTGAAACTTCAAAGATCCTGAGGGTTATGGAACAAAAAAGTCAAGTGGTAGACCCAAATAAATTTCACTGGCCCTGAGCTAGAGGAGCCGACTGGCTGCCCGTCAAGACACAGGACAATCCTCGGTCCAAATGAAGGTTGTTACTGGTGCTGCTGAGTGCAGTTTGCACCACCTGAGATGTTTTCCCCAAAGCACAGTGGAGGGGGCGCCATCATGATCTGGGGTGCTTTTTTCTTCAATAGATCAATGGAGCTTCAGGTTGTTCAGGGGCGTCAAGCGGCAGCTGGCTATGTGGAGATGTTGCAGGGGGCATCCCTCATGACTGAAGGCCCTCGTCTGTGTGGTAATGACTGGCTTTTTCAACAGGACAATGCCCGCCTGATAAAGGACTTCTTCCAGAGGAATAAAGTCACTCTTTTGGACCATCCTGCATGTTCCCCTGATCTAAATCCAATGGAGAACAGTAGCGAATGGATGGCATGGGAAGTTTACAAAAATGGACATCAGTTCCAGACGGTGGATGCCCTCATCTTCACCACCTGGAGCAACATTCCCACTAGCCTCCTGGAAACGCTGGCATCTAGCAGGCCCAAACCAAGTTTTGAGGTGATAAACAAGAATGACGCTGCTACTCATTATCTGAGTCCTTTTTTGAAAAATGTTATTTCTATTTTAGAGGTAGTTGTTTTTTTTTAGCTATGATCTTAAACTTTTGATCAGCTGATGAACAGCCTATTTCACTTTAATGGTGGTTTGCTATAAATTGCTCACTCAAAATGCATTTGTCTCACTCCCAGTTCTCCTTTTTAAATTTTGAAGCTCTACGTAAAACCTACTCCAGTGCAAAATGTAAATTCTTGCAATATTTCAACTGGTCTTAAAATTTTGATCAGGAGTGTATTTACCTACACTGGATTGCTTTTAGCTTCTGCACAAAATGTATGGAAGTGACCACCCATCCTTTAATTCTACGTAATGTATGAGACCCTCGTTGGAAAACACCCTTGAGTGTGTGCATGATCTTCCCAAAGTTCCTCTTGTAGACTTTTAAAGTGGAAAAGATAATAAATCTGCAAGGAATCTTACTGTGTGCCAGATTCCATCTTTAATCACATAACTTTCTTCTCCATCATCGTCTCATTTCCTGTTAAATCTCCTCCAATGCTTACATTTAGCGCCACATGACAACAGAATAATGGCTCCATTATCTCCTGACTGATTGTCTCTGGAGGAAAATTGGCCTGGCACTTCAATTTGAATCAACTGGGAGCTTTTGGTGGCGCTTCGCATTTCGCTGTCGTCTTTGCTGGCCCTCACCGAGCGAGCAGCTGCCGCCTTGGCAACGCAGAATGAATGGAGAGGACAAATGAAGCCAAACAAAAGGACACAACATGCTGTGAAAGGACCGAATAAACGCTGTCGAGGGAGCGAAAGGGGGAAACCTTGAGGTGCGCACGTGTATTAAATATGTTTTTCATCATCTAGTGAGATGTGAAGTTTATAGGGCAAAGAGGCCTTGAGATGTCCCCCTGAGAAAACACAGCCAGACGTTCAGGGCTCACCTCACGTCAGAAAAAACATTCGTAATAAACATTCATAACAAACATTCATAATAAACGTTAACACAGACGCCAGACGCTATTCCCTCGGCCGCGTGTGCCCCACTTAGCAGCGCCGCTGATCACTTTGTTGCTCATTAAATGTTGTTTGTGGAGAAGTGGGCGGAGTTCTCGCTCCAAGATGAGCAATTAGCATGAAAGCATGTGTTTGTGAAAGCATGTATTTGTTTTGTATGTGAAGATTTCATCAGTGACACCTTTTGAAATCCCAAACTATTTACCCCAAAGGAAAAGGTGATCCTCAGGTTACGGCGTTCAGAGTTTCGGCGTTTCGTGGTTACGGAGGTGCTCCCATAAATTTATTAATAACTTGGTCCGTAAGCACGGGACTTCTCAAGAACCAGTTTCAGCAAGCGCAAGAGATGCATATGTGCGGCAAGGATGCAGTGTATGCCTCGTCTCACGCACCACGGATAAATACTGTGTGTGTCTCATTACAGGGAGTGAATAACATTGCTTATTAATTATCTTTTGGCACTTCAGTATGTCTCCCAAGCGTAAGGCGGGCTCTTCCGCAGGAAATATGCCACGGAACGGAACAGAAACGCCACCATCATGGAAGTGAAAATGAACAACA
Source organism: Dunckerocampus dactyliophorus (assembly GCF_027744805.1). Classification (NCBI taxonomy): domain Eukaryota; kingdom Metazoa; phylum Chordata; class Actinopteri; order Syngnathiformes; family Syngnathidae; genus Dunckerocampus; species Dunckerocampus dactyliophorus. The sequence continues at coordinate 7,735,288 of NC_072831.1, forward strand.
TAGCTTGGAGAGAGGAGAAACACCAACCAATGTTGGCAGCACTTGGACTATCATGACCATGACTCAGGGTAAAGATGGTATCTTTAGCATGTTAAAGCATCTGCTCCTATGAAAGCGATAGTAACAAGCGGTTACTAAGCAGCGCAATGGTCTTATTATTGTTATTTATTCTCCTGCCTCTTCTACTTCCTCCTCCCAATAAACCACAAAATAAAGGTAAGGAGTTACTTTTTTGATATGGTTTCATGTATTTAATCTTTTTATTTCTGTACCGTATATGTCCTTCATGTGTTCTGTGTACAGTGTGAATGACTTAAGTTGATTTAGCAACAATTTAGGTATAAGATCCAAGACGCCAAAACTCCACTTGCGTCACAGTCTAAGAACGGAACTCGTAAAGTGAATGAATCTGTTCCAAGGTCAAACAACGGCCATCATAAAAGCTTTAGGCAATGTTTTAAGTCACATTTTAACATTTGCTGTCATGTCAGGTACACTTTTCTGGAAAGCAGTTTTAAGTTGTGTATTTACAGTGGACCATTCGCGGCCATTCGCGTTTAGCTAGCCTATTTAGCAGAATGTAGTATGTTGGGTATTGTTGTATCATGTGACCAGCAACTACGGCGTCAACAATCACTGCGGCGATGAAGAAGACAAAATAAGAAGAAATGATACTGACGCTCAATGTCACTGAACAGGTACGACCCAATGAAGGAGAAGAGCAGCACTGAGATGGGCAGGGCGCAGTCGGACAACACCTCCCTCACTTTGGCGTGCAGGAACGGACTGCGGGACGCACAGACAGGACAAGTGGACAGGACAGCAGGACAGTGAGTCAGAGAGAGGTGTCAGAGACCCCAGGGACAGTTGGAGGTGAGCAAGACAGTCAGAGGACAGACAGACAGCAACAGAGACAGTTGAAGTACAGCGAGACAATAATATAGACAGTTAGCAGACAAGTCAGAAGAGGCAGAGAGACAGGGAGAAGGACAGACAGAGACAGAAGAGAGGGTGTTGGAGAACAGAGTGACAGTTGGAGGACAGTCAGAAGACAGAGGGGAAGCAACAGAAGACAGTACAAGGTACACAGAGACAGTTACAAGACAGAAGGACAACAAAAGAGACAGTTGAAAACACCAGTGGGGCAGAGAAATGGACAGAGACAAGTGTCAGAGGACAGTCAAAGGACAGGGAGAGGAACAGGAACAGTGAGGCCAGGAGGGTGACAGAGAAAAGTGAGACAGACCGTTAGCAGACAGAAGAAGACAGTGAGGCAGAAAGACAAAGAGTTAAAGGGGCAGAGAGGCAGTCAGAGGACATACAGTCACACAAAAAGAGGACAGTCAGTCAAAGTTGGACTCATTTTACTATTATGATCAATGACAAGTACGTGATTATTAGTATTGCTAGTGGTAGTAGTAGTGGTCGTAGTAGTAACTGTCCTGTACCTCCTCTTAAACTGGTAGAGTGTGTATCCCATCCACAAGGTTCCCATCATGAGCAGCAGACAGAGGACGGGCCTTTCTCGCGTGCAGTGGATCAGCGTCTCAGGCAAGACGTGCAGCACCGAGGACGCCGTCGTCCCTGTCACATTGCTTTTGTTGCTCTCCAGCAGCTCTGCCACATGCCTCAACTGACCTGTGCTCGCATTGGCGAGCATTGTTGGGTGGTAGTACCTCTGGAAGACTGACGACCACGTGGACAGAGCTCAGTTAGGACAGAATTGAACAGTACTGCAATACGTGTCAACATGAATCAGTGGTTCTCAATTATTTTCTGCCCTGCCCCCCATTGGGGACAGAAATGTTTTCACGCCCCCCTGTAATACTATTGAGAACCTGTAACATGAATTTATTTGTCTGTACAAACCACTGGATGAGCTGTTGGCATCAGCATCGTTGAGCCGTGTTTAGGGCTTAAACCACTATTGTGCTGCAAGTGAACAATGGCAATTGAAAAGAGAAGGGCAGGGCCCTGGAGCTGTATCTAATCTAATAATTACAATAGTCTCTTTTATTTTAATTATTGATTCAAAATCAGTGGAGAACGTCAACGTCATGCTTGCAGGAGGGGTTGGATGGAGAGAAGCAAGCCGTGTATCAAAAATATACATTTTTATAGACAAAGCAATTACTCCAGACTTCTCGCCTTTCGCTGGTGGTCTTGGAATATAACCCCCGTGAAAAATGGGGATCTACTGTAATAAGAAAACGGTGGAACGGGACTTGATGAGCTGTTGGACATAGACGGGTTGGTGACATAAGCGGGTTCCATTGTACTAACCAGTGTATTATGATGAATACCTGTTAAAATTGAGCATTACCATCTTCTCAAAGGCATCATTTTAGTAATTCCACCATTTTAAATATCCAACAGTCACCGAAACAAAATATTAACAGTATGCATCTCGTTCATCAAAGTGGAGCAATGTTAGAAAAGAAGAAAAAGGAAATAAAGTAAAGTGTGCAATCATTTGAGTGACATAAGAGGTTAATGTTATGGTAATGGCGCTGAGAAATTGAACGGCTGAAAAAAAAAATGGGGGCGGGTGGTTTTTTTTTTTGGGGGGGGTGGGGGGGTCGACACCAATCCCAAATTAATGACATTCCTACCATGCTCTAAATTTAGGAAATGAAACTGTGTCAAATATGTATGAGCAGCTGTAATGTAATAAGAGGGACGAGAACGGGTTAATTTGGGATACTCAATCTCACATCTTCTCTGCTGACTCAGCATTCTTCCGTGCCTGGGTACTACATACTACTATTGCTACTAGAACCATTTCAAACAAACACATAATTCACATAATTCATCAATATTCTGTTCAGAGATTCAGTGGTATTTCAATCAAACTACGTAGCGTTCATTATTTACACAGTTCATGTCTACATCCAGGTTCAGCCCTCGGCTGCAGAAGCTACCTCTTGGTACGTGGAATGTCACCTCTCTGGTGAGGAAAGGAGCCTGAGCTGGTGCGTGAGGCAGCGAAGTTCCGGCTAGACATAGTCGGACTCACCTTGATAGACGCAAGGGCTCTGGAACCAGTCCTCGCAAGAGGGGCTGGACATTATTCCACTCTGGTGTTGCCAGCAGTGAGAGGCGACGGGCATGGGTGGCAACTCTTGTTTCCCCCCGACTTAGGCCCTGTACTTTGGAGTTTAACCCAGTGAACGAGAGGGAAGTTTCCCTCCGCTTTCGGGTGGGATGACGGGTTTTTAGTGTTGTTTGCGCTTATGTGCCAACAGCAGTTCAGAATACCCACCCTTTTTTGGGGTCCCTAGAAGGAGTACTGGAGAGTCCTCCCTTGGGGGATTCCGTTGTTCTGCTGAGGGACTTCAACGCTTATGTTGGCCGTGACAGTGAGACCTGGTGAGGCATGATTGGGAGGAACGGCCCTCCCTGATATGAACCCAAGCGGTGCTTTGTTATTGGACTTCTGTGCTCATCACCATGTTCAAGCATAAGGTGTCTGCAAGTGTACTTGGTGCCAGGACACGCCGGGATGCAGTTCCATGACTGACTTTGTAGTGATGTGTGGACTATGTGTTTCGAAAAGATTCTGGACCACCATCCGCTCAGGAGGGGGAAGCAGTACACTGTCAACACCGTGTGGTGGAGATGGTGTGCTGCTGACCTCTACTCGAGATGTTGTGGAAGGAATACTCAATCCCATCGATATGTCTTCTAGTGAGGAAGCAGTGCTTGAGGACTCCATGGCGGGCTCTCTTGTGTTGTTGAGGTTGTTGAAGTGGTCAAAAAGCTAGTCAGTGGCAGGGCCCTGCCCCGAGTTCTTTAAGGCAATTCATGCTGTGGGGGTGTCTTGGTTGACACGACTCTACAGCATCTCATGGACATCGGGGGAACTGCCTCTGGATTGGCAGACCGAGGTGGTGGTGCCCCTTTTTAAGACGAAGGACTAGAGGGTGTGTTCCAACCATCATGGGATCGCAGTCTTCAGATTCCTGGTAAGGTCTATTCAGGGGTTCTGCAAAGAAGGATCCACCAATCTAGAAATCAGAAGGGGCAATGTGGTTTTCGTCCTGGTCGTGGAACTGTGGACCAACTCTACACTCTCCGCAGGGTCCTTGAGGGTGTATGGGAGTTTGCCCAACCAGGCCACATGTGTTTTGTGGACTTGGAGAAGGCATTCGATCGCGTTCCTCGAGGAATCCTTTGGGGAGTACTCCGGTAGTATGGCGTACCGGACGACCTAATTTAGGCGGTTCGATCCCCGTCCTCTGCATTGCTGGCAATAAGTTGGACTTGTTTGCAGTGAAGGTTTGACTCCGTCAGGGCTGCCCTTTGTCACCGATTCTGTTCATTACTTTTATGAATAGAATTTTGAGGCGCAGCCAGCGTGTTGAGGGGATCCAGTTTGGTGGCTGCAGGATTCTTCATTTTATAGATGATGTGTCCCTGCTGGCTTCATCAGACCGCAATCGTCAACTCTCACTGTATCTCAGCCGAGTGTGAAGCGGTTGAGATGAGAATCAATACCTCCAAGTACGAGTCTATGGTTCTCGTCCACAAAAGGGTGCCGTGCCACCTACGGGTATGGGATAACATCCTCTGCATCGGTCCGTTGTGGTGAAGAGAGGCAAAGCTCTCAATTGTATTGTATAATTGTATTGTATATGTTTTTTATTGGGAATTTGGATAAAAAAGATGAAAAAAAAATTATTTTTGCCTGCCGCTTCACATGCAGTCTGCCGCTAGCTACAGTACAACATGAGCCAATGATTGCTTCCGCCTGCAGAGATCTAATCTTTGTCGCCGAGGAACAAATCAAGACGGGATTTTGATGTCACCTGACTGATATTATGTGACGTTTGTGACTTGGGTTACAATATTGTTCGATTCATAGTGGTATCGAATCGAGAACACACAGTAGATTGTTGCACCCTTACTCATGACAACTACTTGTCCAAGTAGGATAATGTGGGCGCTAGCGTTAGCATCATAGCTTTTGACCGACTTACCAAAGCAAGCTGCTGCTTTCACAGTGTCAAAGACTTGCAATTGAAACCCTTGCTAATTGACGAATAAGATACATTTTCTTCTTATCATCACTTACTTTTGACTGTTCCCTTGACAGCGTCCACCACGAAGGCAATGGAGATGAAGAGAGCAATCACCTCCTCTGTTGACCTGAAGAAAACAAAACAAAGATATAATTAACATACTGTCAGATCGAGCAGAGTAAAACAAACATGTTGTCAAATAAAGCGCGATAAACAAACATGTTGTCAAATAAAGTACAATACCAGTACCAATAAAGTACCAATCCACACTTTTTCCCACTTCCATTTTTCTTGATGGACATTATACACAAAAGGTAAGCCACGTATACAGTGCAAATAATGCAAATTGTCCTTTTTGGAATAAGTGCTTCTATTTTTGGGTTAAAATATAAATCATACAAAGTACTGTAAAAAATATACATTACCCACAAACACATATTCTATTTTATGTACTTCATTTTATATATTTGTATATTTTATATGATATTTAATCATTTTTATGTATTTTTTTAAATTTAATTAATATGTTTTTTTCATGCTGTTATAACATATATAAATTTAAATCTTATTTCAAGAATGACTAATAATAATTAACCATAGCACATTTTCCACATTTCACCCTGTAAATAATAGAGTTTCATTTTCATTATCAACAAGGACTACAAAAACAGAAATGAAAAATTGTTATCACTGATGTCTACAGAAGCTGTTAAAAGAGAATGACTATGTTACCTAAACAAATGAATGCACCTGTCAGCAAGTAAAAATGCAGTCATTGAGCAACCGACCACATCCTTAGGTACACACGCACTTGTGAGACGCAATGCATGGAAAATTCTGCTTTTGTAAAGATATTGTTGTACTTTTGTAAGAATGACTTCATGAGGTGTAATTATTATCGCGTAGTAACAAATAATGTGCTAACCTTTTAAAGAGCTTCATGACCAGGCTCACGTTGAAAACTCCTCCCAGGATGAGAAAGAAGCAGTTCCACAAGCCGATGCAGGCGTAGAAGGCCGGGAAGTCCAGGTTGTAGTCATCGCAGATTCCTCGGATCACTGCAAGGTCACATGACTTAATGGGGGAAAAAAATCCATGATCTGTTTCCAAACGGATGCTCAGGGAAGTGTGAGGATGGATTCCAGATTGATAGGATGACAAAGGAAGCTAATCACTCACTCAACAACAACAAAGAAGCTTCATCAAAACGTATTGATTGATTGGGATGTGTGTGACATCATGGCATAGTCACACAGTGTCTATCAATTCCACAACGTAAACAACAATGGAGGACATCTTTGTCCTTGTTTTTTTGTCTTCTTCCCAATCCTGGGAGCGATCATTCTCTTTTCACTAATCAGTACAACGCACTATGTTTATCTCCGCCCCTTTAGGTACCCGACCACTGTGCTCGGAAGACCCAAAGGCAGGGTGCCTCAAAATGGCATGGAAACAGAAAGAAAATGCATACTGACTGGCGAATAACTAGTTTTGTGGTCTTTCAACTGTCAAAACTTTTCTATATCAACATACCACCGTGTGTTTGCACTCGGTACCCAACATGAGGGTGGCAAAAAGTGGTATGGAAACAGCATAATCTTGCACTGTGTTTGGTAGCCCAACAGACGGGTGTCAAAAAGTAGAAACCACACAAATTGTTTTCAAAAATTAACTGGGTTTTTTTTTGGCTTTTCAACTGTCAAAACCTGCCAACATCAACATACCGCAGTGTCTACCTCCTCGTGCTCCTTTTGGGTCCCTACACCATGCTTGGTACCCGATGATAGGGTGCCAAAAATGGGAAAAAGATCACATACTAATTGTTGAAGACCAAACTAGTTTTTTTGGCCCTCTATGTTGGCAACACTCCATCAACATTATGATGTCAGTGTGTCTAGGTCCGCCCCCTTAAGTATGCTACCACTGTCCTTGGGAGATCCAAACTGTAAGGTGCCAAAAAATGGCACAAAAATGGAAACAAAAAAAAACTGGTGAAAAACTAAAAAACTAACCCCCGCCCCCCGCCTTTCAACTGTCAAAATGTTTGCATATCAACACTGCACTGCAGTATGTCAAGCTCCCGGTTACTGGGTGCCAAAAAGAGGTGTCTAAACAAGAAAACTGCATACAGGTTGTTGAAAACAGTTCTTTGACCTTTTTAAATGTGTCTTGCTCTGTCTGCCCTTGCAAGTGCTTGACAACTGTGCTTGGTACCAGGCTTGTGCAAAATTTCACATTTGAAATGTCAATAAAATTCATTTGAGAAATTAGAATTAGCTTCACACCACAGGACACTCAATTTGGAATTACAGGAAACAGAATTGAATTCATTGCAATTCAGATAAATTACTTTCAAAACACTAAAATGAAACAATTCTGGAATACACAAATAAATGTCTTGGAATTTCAATTCTACTTCCTTCAATTCAAATTTAAATGGCAATTCTACTGCCTGTTTGCCACCCTAATTCAAATTCAAATGCATTCACTGAATTCTCAATTCAATTTGGAATTTTGCACAAGCCTGCGTGGTAACCCAAAGGTAGGTTGCCAAAAAGTGGTATGGAAACATAAAAACTGTGCACTGTAGCAATGTGTATTCATTGCTGAAGCTGAACTATTTTTTTCACTGGTCAAAACTTCAACATCAACATACCGCTCCTTACGGTTGCCCAACCCTTGGTACCCCGGTTCAAAAAAGGCATCAAAATGGCAAAAAATGCTGAAGCATATGTAAAACTTCAGAATAGGGCAGGGCGATATGGACCAAAACTTAACCTGATAAAGTTAGGTTGAATATCAATACATATCCCGATATTTTTTAAGCAAAGTGAGTTTAGACAAATATGTTTGTCAAGTTGTTCAAATAAATGGTTAACATAACAATTTTTTTTTAGATTTTAAAGCTTCATCGTAGATACACATAAAACAATCTTATCTAAAAATAACCTCTACAAAGCCATTCTCTTTTTGAAATAAATATAGAAAAAGTCAAATATAATCTTTATTTATAACAAACCTTTCACTCTGCTAAAATCCTCAGCTAATAACCAAAGAATAAAATATGAAGGGGTGCCCGGTTTAAGAGAACATTTTTAAATGTCAGGAAAAATACTTTCAATTGAACAGTAGTATTTTTTAGGTAAACATAAACATTGAAGACACAAGCATGTCCTTATTTTGAACACCAACCTGTCAACTGCTTCAGGCTTCGTAACTGTCTGTCTGACTCCCTTGTACGTTTGTGGTAGAGCTTGTCGTGCTAAATAATTGTGACTGCGAAGCTCGCTGGACATCGTGAGTCCATCGTTTTCAGCAACTTTTTAAAACCGTTGTTTCCACTGTTGCAATAGACCATATCTTAGCGATGTGATAGGCCACCTCTTTCTAATAGTACACCACTTTGCTTTTCCTTTCATGAGGAACTCAAAAGCAGCGCGGCAGACAGACAGCGTGCAGATTCACATTCCTCATACTGGAGTTTGTGCCAAGTTTTAAGGTGATGAAAAGGAGTTTTTTATGCTCTGAATTCGAAGTACCTCCACGTTACTGAGCTGCCGCTTATTCCTTGCTGACTAATTGTTCCACCGCAGATGCTGTCGCTAAGCTTCGACCGGAGCCGCCGGGCTTCTGCAGGGATGAGGGAGATACAGTGGAAATCCAGTCCATATCGTTATCAACGATATTTGAAAATATTTGAAAAATCTCGATATATCGCCCATCCTTACTTCCAACTACCGCTACTTTCAGCACCCCAGTGGAAGGGGACCAAAAGTACCTTGGTATGGCTCCATTATTTTGAAAACAAACGGAAGCCAAGTGTGCTGCCTGGTGGAACCCCAGCAGGATTTCCTTCATGAAGCTGGTGGAATTTCACTCCAGCAAGGGAAGACAGAACAGATTCCACTCAGAGGACAAGACAACTACAAGTAAAGAGCATCATTTTTAATGAATGCAACCTCCAGTTTGCCAACAGGGGCTTTTGTCCTGCTGAAACTCCCCTCAGCTACACTCTTCCAAGATCATCACACCGTTAAAAAACCCCCAACATGATAGCTGTGCTCCTAAAAAACACTTTGTCTTTTTATTTAATGTGAGCCCAGTCACGCTAGCTGGCCCGCCAGGATGCTTTAAATTACGCTGCTAAGAACCAGCGGCTGTAAGAGTTTATGTGGCGACGTTTGCGAGCTTCCCGACCCGCAGGGCGCTGATACGAGCTGTTATGTAACGTCAGTGGAGGGGCTCAAATAATGCCACTTGGCTTCTTTTTAGGGTGGTGGAAGATGTTGTTTGTTTAAGGGGGAATTTGTTCACTGACTAGGAGAAGTAGGAGTTAAGGTTGAAGGTGTGGAATCACCAGTGTTGAACAAATTACTTTTAAACAAGTCACTAGAGATATGAGTTACCTTCCCAAAAAAATACTTCATAAATGTAATTATCTGTGATTGGCTGGCGACCAGTCCAGGGTGTACCCCGCCTCTCGCCCGAAGTCAGCTGGGATAGGCTCCAGCATACCCCCGCGACTCTAATGAGGATAAGCGGCATAGAGAATGGATGGATGGATGTAATTATTTACCAGGGAACGTAATTAGTGCGAGTTGTTTGAAAAAACATCAAATATGTAAAATAAAAAGTGATTTACCTTTGTTTCATGAGATTTAGGCTGAGGGCTGAGCTCGTGATTTGCAGTTCTCTACCAAAACCTTAGGGGGCAGTGTTTTCCTACAATTCTGAGACAAAAGTTTTATGGCTTGATTACCTTTTAAGGCTCATCTCTGTACCTTTTTGGCAAATTCCGGCCTGACCTTCCTATTCTTATGAGTAGTTTGCATCTTCTGGTGAAGCCATTCTACATTTGCTGGAGAAGTGTTCTGTGACAGTGCCCTCTGCAGGTTGTTGTTGATGTCACTAACAGCTGATTTAGGGCCTTTCTTTACAGCTCTCACACGGTTTCTGTCATCCCCCGCTGATGTTTTCTTTGGTCTTCCTGTTGGACGTCTGTTACGTGCTGTTTGGAGGGGGAGGGTTGTGAGCCGTGTGTCAAAAATAGACATTTTTATGGGTGTACCAATTACTAGTGGTTTTCTGCCACTCGCTGGTAACCCTTGGATTTACTCCACATAAATAAAAATATTAGCGGCTATCCACATGAAACTGTTTTCTGGCCAAAACGCCAAATATTTTATCGTTTCAGTTTCTCCTCCACACGAGAACAGCTTTCTGGGTGACCTGAAACGGTATTTTTTGAAAACAGCTTCCAGAGAGGGAAAATCTGAAAACGATGGCTTGTCGTTGCCGCGTAGACAGGCAATATGAGAACAATGGCGTCACCGACCCACTGTACTCCACAATGACTCGCAGAAGTCATTCCACTTCTCGTAAGCGCAAGACGACGGACTTATGCGCATGCGTTCTTTCTTCTTCCATGGTTTGGAGTGTCACGTGGTTCCATCTGTGTGCCTGTTTACAGCACCACACGTAGGTGTGCCTTGTTTATTACATCGTTTTCACTCAGTGATGCGTGGAGTTTTTCCAGAGAGATTATTACATGGCTGCTTGACGTGTGTGGTAAAAGGCAGTGTGCTAGCATGAATTAACTTGAGACAAATGTGCACATTAGCACTCAATAAGTCATCCAAACTTACCTTTATGCATTCCCACATAGTATCAGCATTTGACACCAAATATGAGGGGAAAGAAAAATGCTAAAATACAGTAGTAGTCTATCTGTGCGGCGAGAGAAAGTTAGCACACGCACAATGGACATGCGTCAAGTGAGACGGATGTAACAGAGAGAATCCGGCCACTTTTCAAAATAAAACATCATGGAAATTAGTTTTTCTTTTTGTGCGGCCCGGTACCGGGGGTCCCGCAGCCCGGGGGTTGGGGATCACTGCTGTAGAGTACATAGGCGGTCAAAATCATCCTCAAGTACTCAAGACAGCTATAACATCACTATTAAATGCTTGAGAAAATGATACATTGGAATATTGATATTGTTTCCCACCCTTATGGGCTACATAGACAAAATTACTAAGACACCGACAGTCTGAGAATGTGTGCGTTCTTCCACAGCAAACTCATCCTTTATGGAGCTCGCTTTGTGCACTGGGAACAGAAAGATTCCCCAAAGTGTTCCCACAAAGTTGCAAATTGTCCAACATGTCTTGCTCAGACAATTAAGGACCAACCGCTCATCTTCTTTGATTCAATCATAAAAGGTGTGTGTGTGTGTGTGTGTCCCAATACTTTTGCCCACTCATTGCCTGTAACATTGAGGACGTACCACTGATGAAGATGGCGAGGGGAGCTGTGGTCAGGGGGATGACCAGAGGGGAACCAGCAAACAGGGAGTAGATGACGCCTCCGATGCTCTGGCCGATGATGGTCTTCCGCACATCTGTGCACGCACACACACACACACACACACACACACACGGATATTAAACATGGAAGGTCAAATCAGAATGCTGAATAAAACGGAGGTGTTTTTTTACGACACGCTGGCAGCCATAATGTGCACGTGCTGGAGCCAAAAGTCCCCAAAAGACCTTGTTACACATTTCATAACATCCAGCCGTAAAAATGAACGTGCGCACGTACTTTCTTCATTCCAAAAAGTAGAAGGATGCGTCGCGCCGGCAGCGTTTGTGTGTGTATGTGTGGCGTGTGTGCTGCTGCTTCAGGCGGCACGTTTTCCAGCCCATCTCCCAAACATGTTGTGATGGTAGCAGTCGCTAACATTAGCGCTCGCTAAACTCGCCGTTCAAAACAAAAACACATTTCGAACAACAACAAAGTAGTCAAACACGGCACTTAAAACTACAGTGACTGACCTCCGCCAAGGCCATTTTGTACCTAAGCGCACACCTTTATCTGGATATGCACCAAATTGTACGAGATTTCTACAACCTTTGCACAGAGTTAAATGAAAAGCAGCTGAGTTGTTTTTAAGCAACAAATGATTATTTTTCCAGCAGCACATGTAGATATGATAAGAAGTTATGTATGTTTCGAGAAACAACTGGTGTATTATTAGTTCAAACTTCAGTCTTTGCTCGTTTTCTCATGTTTGCTGGGGTTTTTTTAATTTCCTCTTTCGACTTAAATAAGCCTTGTAAATATTATTTTCGTAATATTTTCAAAACTTTATTCCCGTAATATTATAACTTTTTCCCCAACCCAATTTTCAAAAATGGCAACTTTATTTAGTTTTGCTTGTCATAATAAAAAGAAAATAACATAATATTATAATAATTATATTTTGATGTAATATTTCAACAAACAGCAGTGAAAAGCTACTTGGCAGAGGAAGAGGGCAGATGACGTCATCGTCTAATTTGCATACTCAGCCATGATGCATTTAACTTGTATGTTATTCAGTTTTTTTAGTGGCTCTCTAATTCAAATGTTAATTTACCTTAAATGACGTGATGTCTATGAACGCAACCACTCATTGCTCATCATAACACGGCATAAAGTGGGATTAAAAGACAAATAGACAAATAGATTTTTAGACTTGTGTGGTACTTTTTAGCTTGATTGACATATTCAGTTCATTTGGAGCTGTTAACACATAGAAATATGCATAATCCTGTCCTGTCATTTATCTTTCTGCTCATTAAATACAGTAACAATGGGCATAACTCAGACATAGTTGCTAATGATGATTAATCATGATTAATCTGATTAAAATTTGTAATCATTTGACCGCCCTAGTTTTTTAACGTCAAAAGCAGGACGCAGTCGCCTGTGAGGGTTTTTAGATGGCAGGGTCCCACAGCAGCACCCTATGCAGCATCCCGTTGACACGAGTGAGACATGCGTTCATGTTAGTTTCACAAGTGGCCGACATCACCAGAAAAAGTCGCTAGATTTGTTGCTAGTAGCTTTTCAAAAAACAGAATCTAGAGGCACCTGACTAAATACTGATCCCTCCTGCTACGTCTTCTTATTCTCTAGCAGAAGTGTGTTACGAGGTGAGTTACGATGCCATCTACTTTACAGAGTTTTACCAAGAATCTACACAGACAGACCCTATTATAATGTGTTTAGGAGAAGGCAAAGAGGTAGCGCCAAATCTATTTGTGACAGCCCAAATTGAACGTATGAGAAACATATTAACATTGTATTAATCACAGGTCTGTAACCTATTATTTGTTTGTCATTTTGACCCAAAACCATTATTATTACCTCCCTAAAATGCAACATGAGACACAGGTGCATTTCAGCACAGCACATTTTACAACCATGAAACTTCCGTGCGAAACTATCTAATTATTAAGGATGTCCGATAATATCGGCCCACCGATATTGGCATAAAAATGTAGTATCAGTCAATATCGGTACCGTTTTCCTTCCCCTATGATAAAAGCTGATATGGCCCTTTAAGCGCCACAAGCAACATTGCTGTCGCCATGACAGTCAACACGCAGCATAGACTTGAGCCGATGCTTTGCTTAACTGCATCCGAGGTGGCAGGATGTGGTGGGTTGTCAAAACACCGCTAACGGTGAGCGGGCTAGCTCACTGACATATATCTGCAGACGCCGCATTCAGCGCCGAGCCATACGTCGCCGTTGCCATGTTGGATTTGGCAAGAGTCGGAGACGAATCCTCATTCATGTGCTGCAAAGCAAATCCCAGGGAATATATTTCACAGGTAAGCCTTAGCAATGACTTTTGATTGTATTTGGCCCATAGAAGGCATGATTTGGCCATTATAACATCATTTTAAGAGCATCATTTTCCGACGTTGTGAAAAACACTGTATTCCGCGCACCATTCATTCATTCATATTTAGGTTGGCCCATAATTTTTATATACCGGTATAAATTCTTCCAATGATAAGAAAATGACTTATAACGATATAAATGATCATTTCAAATGGAAAAAAAGCAGGGTTCATGACCTAGAGTTGATTAACTAAACATGTTGAAATGGTGAATACCGGCGAAAGTTGGCGGAACCTCCTCTGACGGAGCGTGAACGGAAGCTAGCGGGTAGCTTAGTTTGGCATGCTAGTGCGGTTGTGTATGCGCGACTCGGGCTGGATGAGTATATGAGTGGTGTTATACATATCGGTATCGGTTGATATCGCAATCGGAAATTCAGAGTTGGACAATATCGGCAAAAAAGCCAATATCGGACATCCCCACTAATTGTTTAGTTGAACGTATAATCGCAGAATAAAGCAAAACAGGATGTCACGTGTAGCTATCGTAAGATATATTCGTACCAATCTCGCCGCGCGTGCTCTCATCGTTGAGGGAGCCAAAAGCGATGGCGGGCAGCAGGATGGCGATGTAGAGAAAGATGGCGGTGGTCATGTACTTCAGCAGGGCCTTGTTATTGCCCACAATACCTGCAGGGGGAGACAAACACAAGCACAGCTCATTTCCAATGCTAAGTTTTTGCAATTTAAGATTCTTGTTCTCTAAAGCCAAGGTTCCCAAAATGGGGTATGTCGATTGCAATGGGGGTACGTGAATACAAATTAAAAACAATTAGCGCCTAACACTCACAATTACAAGTGTGCCTGAACGCCTCACAGCGCATGGAGATCGGAGCAGGAAGGAGACAGAGCACAAAGTTGTTCATTGAACAAATAAGTAAATAAGTTTGATGAATATTTTGCGCATTAAGAGTTTTTCATCTTGAAGATTTTGTTCATATTGCTGTTCCAATCGCCGCACGGCGCAGCGGTGAAAACCGGTGAGTGGGGATTCCCCCCAAAATGAGGCTCTGTTGTTGGTTGTATGTATTTTTGGACTTCGGGTACTTCTTTATTGAGATTGTTAAACGTCCCCCTTCAATTTGGTGTTAAATTAATATGCAGATTTAAACGGTAGCCATCGTGAACCGTGAGTGGACAAAAAAAGTGATGCTCAAATTCACCCCACTCAAACGCAAGGATGTCAAGAAAAGATATGCAGGATGATTACTTATCTATTTATCAGTGCGCATGTGAAACCGTTATCAAAATGGAACCATGCAAAATACTACATTTTGACTCAGAATTACGATAAAATTAATTAACCAATTAAATATGTTCAATATTCCTAAAAGATATGTCGTAAGATTATTTATCAACTGTATTTATCAGTGCTCATGTGAAACTTTATCAAAATACGACCATGCACAATACGAAATATATAAAACTAAAAAAATAAAATCAATTAACCAATTATGTTCAATATTTGAAGTTAATTAAGATAAACAGGTGTATGTTTTTTTAGGTGTGCAGGAGTAGAGGTACATGGCTTCAGGTCAAATGTCTGGAGGGGTACGCGACTGTAAACAGTTTGGGAACCACTGCTCTAAAGAATGCTATCATGAAGCAAAACAATGGTAACATTTGAGTAAACAGTGTTGCCAACTTGGCGACTTTGTCGCTATATCTGGCAACATTCCAAACCCTCTTGGCGACATATTTTCCCAAAAGAGACTAGCGACAAATCTAGCTACTTTTTCTGACGTTGTTGAAGAGTTTTCTGGTTTTTGGCGACTTAAAAGTGAAGCGCGTATTGATCTGCAGTTTGTGTTACTGAGCAGACGGTGCTGCCGACGTCCATGAATCACGCATGCACGAGGTGCAACGCTGCCGGGGTGGCTCGCGCCCTGTTTTACAGAGCGGCATCTAAAAAGTAAACGTTCCTTAATCTTCATTTAATTCCTACTCATTACTCGGTAAGTGACTCGTGTGATGGGAGAACAATGTGTGATCAGTGAAACACGTAGTCATTGTCATTTAGTTCCATCTTCTTGCTGAAGGTCGGAGGTCATAGTTCACCAGTAGCACTGGTTTTAGCTGCTAATTTGCAATTCTGATAGCATTTGTTGTTCCATGCGGCAATGTTATCAATCCATTTGCGTCTTGGTTTACCTCTTTTCCTCTTTCCACCAATTTTTTTCGAGTTTGAAATAGGCCATGTCTGATTGTGTGACTAAAGAACATGTTTTTTCCTTTACGTAATATCCTTTCTTTGTTGAATTGCCATTGCTAGTACTTCTTTGTTGGTTGTTCTTTCTTTCCAGGACACCTTTACTATTTTACATACACCTCACAAGCCTCCGATCTTTTTGCAGTTGATTTAGTTATGTCCAAGTTTCACATCCATGTAATAAAGTAGATGTTATATAGCATTTACGTATTCTAAACCTTCGATCTAAGGCTATTTTTCCGTGATGTTAGCACTGAGTACATTTTACTGAAAGCCCTTTTAGCAGTACAAGTAGTCCTAAATAAAATATAAAAGGTGGAGGTTGGAGGCGAGTCCAGATGTAATCATGACACTGTTTAGACTTTTAAGGCGCTGGCTGAGATAAAATATTAAAATTATTTTATTTTGATGAGGTGATGGCCAATTTTAACCAACTAAGAATCAAGTTTATTTGTAGTTGTAAAAATAATTAAGGTGTTTTTACTCACTTTTTTGTCTCTTTTACGAGGTTATGCTTTGTTCCTACGGCATCTCTGACAACATCATATGCAAATAATATGCAAATTAGCAAATGACGTCATCTAGCAGCTTCTAGGACAGCCGATGAGTACCTTTCTTGCTGAGGAGTTGGCAACAGTGCAAGCAAATATCGACACATCTGTTATTTGCAGCTTACATTATGTCTCCAGGCTGTAGTTCGCAGCTAGCTAGCCTGCCGTCGCAATGAAAATCCATCACTTCGGTCTAAATGATGTCCGCCAGTGGATGATAAATTCTCCAATGCTAATGTGGCTAACAAGCATGCTTACGCTAATGTACAGAAAATTGACCATCTTTGTGTGTTCACATCACAATTAGGCTCATATTCGAAGTATTGTGCGATGATGACACGTCATGTGACTACACGCACAGAAAGTATATCAGCTTCCTGTGTTAGCATCCAATTTAAGATCACATTTTCACTGGATCTGCATCATCCTAAGTGAAAAGGTCCATTAAAAATGATCATTTTAGCTTCACACTGCTTCTTGGTGCACAAGGTGACACAGGCGGTATGTATGAGCGATAGAGATTAGCTAATAATAGGATCATGTGATGTGTCAATAAAGCCAGCAGGCTGCTAAGATGCTGAGAGGCAAAATGCGTTGTGATGCCAACAAGAGGCTGCGGCACAGGCGGTCGCTACGATCATCAGGATGATTCACGTGGAAAGCCGAGCGGGTCAAGCCTACCATCTGTGAAGTCAGAGGCGTAGAGAGGCAGTCTGCGACACAGGTCCTCGTAAATCCCCCGGCCCGCTCTCAGGAAATCTTTACACTGCGGACACACAGCGGGGGTTGGCGGGGGGGTGGGGGGATAAGAGGGGGACCTTGTTAGCGAGGTCACAGCAACCCACAGGTACAGGACGACCCAAGCTGGGCCGGCTTGACTTGGTCTACATGACAACACTGTGTGCATGTCACAGATATGTACAAGTTTAATGGATTCCACATTAGATACACCTGCAACATCTAACGACATTCAATACACAGAAATACACATTTTATCTTCTTCTGTTCATGCAGTGTGTTATTTTTGTTAAATACAAGATTAAACACATCTCCTACAGAACTCCTAATTGTTTAAATACTGTGCCGCTCGCGACCACTTTACTAAACACACAAAATTCATCACACAGCAACTTAACACTATAAAGATCTACCTTACAAATATAAAAACATGTACCAATATGAAATGAAATGAAAAAAACAACTACTTTCAAGTTTCCAAATAATCCATTACGTTTGAGCAACGCATTAATTTTTGCAGTGACATCAGCCTCCCTCTGGGTCCTCTGGCTCCCTTTGGTGGACAGAGTCTGTATTGCAGTGCCACTTACCATTTTATATGCTGCTTATCCTCCAATGAACAGCTCTTCTGGCAGTATTGCATTATGGGTAGATGTTAAAATGACTGCTGTTTGTTATTTTGTTTGCATGCGTGGATGAAGACTGCTGCGACGGGAGACTCTCACGTTGCAGCATTTTTGTTGGTAACGGCTTTGCGATGCAAATGTATTACTCTTTTGAACGCATACTGTTTTGAGAAGACAAACTCATAAGTGGCCCCAGCAACGAATTGGAACTATGTTCCTCATCACCAAAATCCGACCAGTACTCGCGAGGCTCATGGGACCAAGTGGGGGGTAAGTCACCATTGATGCACTACACTGTTGATTGGGATGTCATCCAACTTCACGTCAAAAAGTCCGAACTATCCCTTTAACATGCATGTTTTTGGAATGTGGGAGGAAACCGGAGTTTCTGGAGAAAACCCACACACGCACGGGGAGAACATGCAAACTCCACACAGAGATGTCCAACAGAAATTCAAACCCAGATCTTCCAGACCCCCGACCCCTATAGATTCTGTATTTTAAAAAAGCAACTAGCGACCAACTTTTTCGGTCTCATGGACACTTTTGGAGACTAACATGAAAGCACAAACTGCTCTTCTCAACACAAGCATGCAAGAAGTCTTGCTCGTGACATAAAAAAAAAAAACGAAAAAATTCATTTGTTGTAATTTGTATTGCTAGTCATGTTTTTTACTCACTTTTTGCTGCGTCCATAAACATTACATGCATATGCGTCACGGCCAATTATGTTAACCTATTATTATCATAGCATCTTGATGGCCTGCGGCTGTTTTTTTTAATCAGCCAGCAGCACAATCTGAAAATATAATTTAACAAGAAAACTAAAAATAAAACGACACCAGCATCCATCCATCCCTTTTCTAGGCCACTTATGATCACCAGGGTTGCTCGCAGAGCTTTATGCTGGAGCCTATCCCAGCTGACCAGATTCGAACCCAGACTATCCAGATCTCCTGACTATGCGGCCAACATGCAACCGTGCGACCCCACAACACGAGCAAAAATGAAAAAAATCAGCTGTAAATTTACATAAATAATGTCAAGCTATTACGAGAAAAACTTGTAATCGAACAAGAAAAAGTAAGGAAAGTAAGTAAATATGAGGAATATTAGGATTAACAATGTAATTTTTGTAGTATTAAGTTGAAATTTTAAAGAAAAATACACTAGGTCCCCAACTTACAAACACCCGACTAGCGAACACTCGCGGATACGAACACAAGCCGACTGGTCTATATTTTATTTTATTTTGCCTTGTAGTCAGTCGCTCAATCAGTATTTATACTGCTACTGTACATGCTTGACCAGTAGAGGGCACTGTGACACTGCTAATGCAGCCTTAGAGCTAATGAGACCAACAGACCAACCAACTGCTTAATTCTACACCACCCACAGAACACTACCTCTTTTAGAAGAGTCTAACGACGACGACCATTTGTCCTTTTTTTCAATAACTCCTCCTCCAACTCCTCCACAACGACGTATGCTTGGCCACTCCTCTTCAAAGGTAAATAACATTTATCATTATGTATTATATCATTTTTATTATTGTTTTTTTCATTAATTATCCTGGTTTAATATTACTACTGCATCCAAACTCATATTTACATACATACACATATACTGTATATGTATACACGTACATGTAGTACCTATATCATTGGTAATATTACCTTTTCCCCTACTTAAGAACAATTCGACTTAAGAACGGTCTTCTGGAACCAATTGTTTTCGTTAGTTGGGGACTTAGTGTACTTCTATTTTTAAAGTCATAATATCATGAGAAATAAACAACGTAAGTAGTCATTTTAATAAACACATGTAAATATTATGGGAATAAAGTCATACTTATGAGAGGACAACTTACAAGAAGCATGGAAAAATAGTTGGAAAATAAAAAAATAAACATAAAACAGCAGAAATGGAAAAAAATAGCTGTAATTTTGCAAGAATAAAGGCAAAATATTAAGAGGAAAAAAGTTGTATTCTAACGGGAAAAAGTCTCAATTTTACGAGAATAAACTTGCAATATTATGACAAAAAAAAGTCATTTTAGCGACAGTTAAAATATATTTTTAAAAATGTTATTTTTTAAAAGTCGTATTACTATGAGAAACAAGCAAAACAAAATAGTGTCATGAGCTCGGGTGCTGCTCTGCTGCCATCTAACGGCCTGTTATTGCAGCACACCTACCGACCTAGGGGAGGAGCTCAGACACACCTGCTGGCCATCAACATGGACTTCTACCCTGCTTTGTCTTTCACTCATTGCCAGATTGTCTCTTCGTGCACACCTGTTCCTCGCTCTCGTATAGTCTAGCATACCTTGTTCCCTAGCGTTTGGTCAACCCTTTTCGTCTTTTGGAAGTACCCATGGTTTGTTCCTGCTTGCTCTATAGAAGCAGTGATTTTTTTGTTAGTTTTCACTGCTTGGTTTTCAGCAGCTACCTGAGTTCAGTGTTCAGTGTTCGGTGTGTTGTTTCATGGACTTGCCTGTTTTTGTACCTTTTTGGTGACTGTATACATTTTGCCACATGGAAATTTTGTGTCTGCTTTGCATTTTGGAAACCTGTTATCGGCCCCGTGCCTACCCGTGACAAATATAGTTGTAATTTTATGGAAAATTTGGTTGGGAATAAAGTCATAATATTGCAAAAAGACAATGTATTAATATTATTTACAAGGAAAGTATAATTATTTGGAAAAATTTGAAAAAAATAGCAAAAATTGGAGATAAGTAAATAAGTTCATACTAATAATAGTTTTTTCACCTACAGTAGACGCCCCTACAACGTAAATAATCTGTTCCGAGAACCTTTATGTTATAGGGATTTTATGTTATACGAAGCGTAAAATACATGTAAACAGCCTAATCCGTTCCAAGATCTTCCCAAACTCACCCCTTTGGCCCTTCAAAATATTCAAAGTCCACCAAATATGGTGGGAAAATATAAGAAAAAGTTAGCATAAACAGAGTAGAGTAACATTCCAATATAAAATAAGGTAATAAATAAGATTAGTGTTAATGTATAAAACTGAAAGGCGTCACCAAGTGTACAGTACTCTGTCAGTCTGAACTTGCACCGACTTTAAAAAAAAACAAAAAAAAACTTGCACCGACTTTAAATTTGCCAAAGTGAAACCCCTTTTTTATGTTTTCATGAAAGAACTGAAGCTGTACTTCAAATCAAAATCCTCTGCTAATAACAAGAAAGCTGTCAATACTATAAATCTGTGCTCCCACTTCAATATCCTTAATTCTATTTAATTTTCATTGCTCATGTCCCCTGGTGTAACTTACTTTAATTATTATTATTATTATCTTTATTTTTTTTTTACATTTATTTATTTATCACTTTTCTGTGGCGTTTTTATTTCTTTAATCTCGATTTCTGTGTGATTTATTTTATGTGTTTTTGTTATCCAACTGTTATTTGTCAATGCCCATGGTTTGATGCACTGTTTGTGTAATTTGTAAGGCGTTAATAAAGTTGATTGAAAAAAAAATGATGCTTTATGTTATATGGGATTTCTTACGTAATACGCTGCAAAAACTTTACATAAATTCTTTAGGTTCAGTGGAATTTACGTAAAAGGAGGTTTACGTTACGCGAGGTACTACTGTATATCACAAAGCTGAGATGCAGTTTTTTCTTGAAATATATATATACTGTATATATATATAACTTCTTCGCATGTGTTGGTTTACAAAATATCAGAGTGGCCCCTGCATCCTTTTATTTTTCAGAATTCGGCCCTCGGTCGAAAAAATTTGGACATTCGGATTTGTATTATACATTTATCATACATTTTATTATTGATGTCTATTTTTTTATCGTGTTTCAGGCAATTGCATCAGAATACAATTCTAAATAAATAAATGGACATATTCATATTCTCTTTTTTCTTTATCTGTCCAAACAAAACAAACCTCCCTAAAATTGGGAGGTTAAAAACATTCCTGTCATTATTGATTTTTTTCATTCAATGTGCGTGCATCATTGGGTCATTTCGTACGAGGACAGCTGTGCCTTGCTTGCACTCTTTCTCTTGTTTTCGGGCTGGAGGATGGACAGCAGACAAAATGCTGTGCTGGGAGGAAACACACAAGTCAAAATGTCTGCCAGCTCTCAACTGTCAACATGAGGAGGAGATGTCGGTGTGAGGCCCTCTGGAGGCCTCTTCTCGTGTGTGTGTGTGTGTGTGTGTGTGTGTGTGTGAGACAGCGCTGTGAGGAATGGAAGGTGGCTGAGCGGTCCAGCTGATACTGATTGATTGCGCAGCGAGGAAAAGATGGCACAGACAAACTGACACAGGTGGAGGAGAAACTCTTGGAACAAATGATTGAATTCTTCACCAAAAACACAAATACCACTCTCATGTAGCCTCACAAAATATTAGGAACAGCTCTCAGTGTGAAGCAGTACACTGCTACATGCACAATAAACATTTTGTTAAAGGTCGTCAGCATAAAGTCAACATTATTATCTTTCTAAAGGCTGAATTTTTGCATGGGACCTCATTAGCTGGCACACCAGGGGTCTTAAACTCAATATCACTGGGGGCCACTGGAGGCAGCGTCTGGGTGAGGCTGGCCCGCATCAAGTATTGAGAGGAGGGCTGGGAATCTCAGGGTACCTCACGATACGGTACAATTTGCGATACATGGCTCACGATAACAATAATATCTTGATACGGTGATAGGGTGACATGAAAAAATACAGAATTTCATAGTTTGCTGCATTCAGCTGGAGTAGGCTCCAGCTTACACACAAGCGATACAGAAAATGTATGGAATTTTTACAGCATATTTTAACCAGAACACAAGCAGCAATGCTGCAAAAACAAATGTGACTGTTTTAGTGCAACGTAAGTGTAAACCGGACTTTAGTTTAGACGTCAAACGGTGACGCTGTTTTACACTCATTCAGAAAACACAACATCTCATGTCTCTCAAGTAGACCAACTTGGCAGTAGTGACTCATATTCCCCGGAAAGAGACAGCCAATGACCCCGATAAGATTGAGCAGCAAGACAATTTTGACAATAAACAACGTAAACTAAACACACGTCTCTTGATTGAATAACACAACATTTAGCATTTGAATACAAAAATAAACAAAAATAAACATAAGCAGTTCTGTCCGTGAGCGTGGTGACGAAGGGGCGTTGCTGTTTATGTGTGTTTAAGTGTGTCATGCTGCCCGTGTGACACTTCTTCCATACTGCAAAGTCCGCATTGTCTCATCGACGCTACAAAAGCCAAAGTGAGTCCATACTTCTGATTTTAACTGTGCTACCAGATCTTTCCATTTAACTTCACCGGCCGAGTCTATTACCCGTGGTTTATTTGTTTTTTTCTTCTTCGTCTTTCATTTCTGCTTCTTCTGTGGTTTCCGCCCAATTTTCTTTTCCGTTCTGGCGAGGAGCTCTTCCTAGATTATATGTAAAATGGTGACGGCGCGACACGTTTACAGTGGTTATATTTTAATAATAATAAAAAAAAAACAATAAAAGGCATATCGATAATCCATAGTAAGGTTTAATATCGTGATAGATTGAGATAAAGATGTTTTGAGGGAGTGATGCGGGCTCCCAGCATGCATTGTGGTACTTTGGGGGTTTGTAAAAAGTTGCTGAAGTTGTGCGTTTAGAGTTAACATAGTTGTTTATTATTCCTCATAGTAGTAGTTGCACTATGTGTGTTTACTTACCTGTTACATGTTGTGCTGCCATTTTGTGTTAGCACTGCGATTGTTGGTAATGTTGTCTCGTGACCCAGCCCCCCCCCCTCCATGTCCTAACACCACTGTTAGTTCAGTGTTGGTGTTTACTTGGCCCTGCAAGTAACACTGACCTTGCCCGGAAGTCAGGGGCTGTAGACTACTATTTGATCGTGAAATACGATTTGGTGGGCCGCAAATGGTCCGCGAGTTTGAGACCCCTGTGGTACACCATCTAATCAAGTGTCAACTGTGGTTTGACAAAAATAAATGACACTTAATGTTTCTCTTTATGAGCAATACATCCTGGTGCATTCATTCATCTTTGAATGTCGGTTTGGTTGCTTTGTCGCTTTTCATGCTAATATCATCTTCTTCAGGCTCTCTACCGCCTGTGTCGTTTAAAAGTGGAGGACAAGAGAGGTTAACGATGCGTGTGTACAATTATTATGTAACTGCATAAAAAAGCATTGTGCCATCTCACTTCTTTATTTTCATCTTTTAAAGTGACTACATTACACATTAAATGCGCCAATGAATGCCACTATTCAATTAACCATAGAGTCTCTCATAGTTGCCAGGTTCTCAAAAGTAGATAACCGCCGATGACTCTAAATAACAAAAACAAACAAACATAGGCATTAACAGCTGTGGCTGTAGGCAACCTCCTGATGTAGTTTTTTAAAATGAAAGCATCATAAGTGGTCAGCAGCTTTATCCACCTCTGCATGCGCTGTAAAATGTTGGTATTCTGTACTCTGCTGTCGGTGTGAAAGGCATGCGTTGTTACACTTGCCGTACTGTTGTTTACAATCAACACATCAGCGTGATTAACACTGACTGAGCTGTTTGCTCCTTGCTGCTATTACAACATTGGTTTTGCTGATGCTGTGTTGTGCAATACGCTTGGTAATACATGACCATACTCGGTCAAAGAGCGCTATGTTTTCCTTTCCACTTTCTCATGCACTCCACATCATTATTACAGTTAAAACAATGAACTTGTTACATATCATGACTTTTCACATAACAGCCTCTCTATAGCTTCATAAACTTTAACTACGTTAACGCCTCTAGCCTTTACGGTAACACTCAGTGGAATGAAACACAATCAGTCCAGCAAAAAAACAGCCGAGGGCTGCAAATGGCCCCCTGGTTGCGCTTTGAACACCCCTGATATTTCCTTCAACCCTTCATCCCTTCATCATTACAAAACAAATCATCTGATGTACTTACATCCAATAAACATTCAAATGACTCACCTTGAGGGGCTTCTGACTGCGGGGGTCCGTCTCCTCCTTGCCCAGGGCGGTGGGCTGCTGGTTGGCGGCAGTCAGCTGGTGCCGCTGGAACACCAACGCCTCCTTGAATTCCTCCTGTGTCTTGGTCTCCAGGAGCTTCTGTCGGAAGGAGATGTCCGAGAAGAGCGTGGCGAACGTCCTGCCCAGCTCCATCGCCGTCTTGGTGCTTTTCTGCAACGCCATAAAAACCATCACCAGCGTCCTCTAGGGGGCAGCGCAACAGACACAGCACCACTTACGATCACTTTCACCACGTTCAAGGCAGCTTGCCACCCACTCCAATACAAGACTGCAATGTTTTACTATCGTACAGTGCTTAACCTCTTTTTACACTTGTATGATCAGTAAGGAATGTTAAAATGTGACCTAAAACATTGCCTGTATACTTATTAAAGCTTTTATTATGGCCACGCTTTGACCCTGGAACTGATTATTTCTGTTTTTTGCCTCGTTTTATTTGTGCATTGTACTATCACACAATGCTTAACTTCTTTTTACACTTAAGAACGTTAAAACATTTCCCGTGTACTTAAACTCATTCAATACCAAAGATCTATTTATACATTTTTATACTGTAAACCTGAACATCCCATCCCAAAAACTTCTACGGCAAAAAGAGGTGAAGACGCAACTGCAAAATAAAAGAGGTCACTGTTAGATGAGTACAAAGCCATAAAAATGGCCACAAGGTGGCAGAAGTGCATTTGTTAAGAGCTCGCCTTGGATCTTTTGAATGTAAAAACACACTCTACAGCAAGGGGGAAGCGAGAGAGCGTGGAGGAGTGTAGTGTGCAGAAGGTTACGCATTGTAGGAGCATTTTAACGCATGCACATGCATGCGCGTGCACACAGACAGATAAGTTCCAAATATGTAAATTGTAAATAGTTATTTAGATGTAAAACAACCTTTTTGTGTGGTGTTTATGTTGTGGTATAGTTGTTTAGATATTTGAGCTGTCACAAAAGCAAAACAATTGTGTCAAATTGAAAGTTATGCTTGAAATGTAGCTTTTCACAATAAGCTGTTTTTCTATTAACACAACATTCTGTGTGTTCAGTCAAAATCGTCTAAAATGGCCGGTACTGAAGGGGTTGTGTTTTGAAAAATGGCTGGGATTGAATGAGTTAATAAAGGCTTTATAATGGCCGCAGTTTGACCCTGGAACAAATGATTTCAATTTTGATCACATTTTGTTTTACTGTTGTACAAAGCTTAACTTCTGTTTACACTTGTATGACACTTGAGAATGTTAAAATCTAACTTAAAACATTGGCTGTATACGTAATAAAGCTTGTATGATGGACACAGTTTGACCCTGGAACAGATAGTTTTTATTTACATTATTTCCTATAGGAACATTTTTTTTATTTTTTCCAAAATCAGAAAAAACAATCGACCAGCATCTCAGAATGGACTGTGTTCAACCTTAGAAGAACAGACATGGTGACGGTGGGGACGTGTGCAAACATTAGCAAAGAGAATACTAAAGGTTCCTCCACACAGGAGAATTACACTTCAGAAAGAACCAAACTACTGTGAAGCTCGTCTTCCTGTGTTGAAATATACCTGAGTCTGACATGAAAGGAACATTCTATCAATATTTGACTGTCTTTTGAAGAGAATGGAAGTTCTAAGCAGGGAGCAGCAGATACACGTGGAGGATCTGAGTTTCACGCCACAGGCTTCAAGCTGAATGATAACGTTAGCATGCAAGCTGAAGCGCACTGTGTTTTGTAATTGTCAACATTTCACGCTTTCACTTGGTGGGGAGATCCAAATCATCCAAGATATCCTTGAGCAAAGTTTTATCATCATTAGGGATGTCCGATATTGTCCAACTCTCAGTTTCCGACACCGTTATCAGCCGATACCAATATGTGTAACATCACATATCTCCTGACGTGGAATTAACAGATATCTGTTGTGAAGCTAATGGATACAGCATCAGTAATTAGCTTCTCGATGTGGCTGTAAACAACATCGTACAACATCTAGGCTGTGATGTTTGTTTTACAAGTCATCAGAGTAGCCATTTACATTGTTTTTGATCATCAAAAAGTCCAGGGAAGAAAATCAAGCATCATCACTTTCATGTAGGCCTAGCACGCTGTATTGGTTTCCACGCCACACCACAAATTCCATGTACGCAGTAATTTCGGGCCAAAATGAACATATTTCGCACCATCAGATTTGAATGAAATTTCATCTGCACATATTATACGTATATTTAAGTGAATATATATCCTCCATACCTTTTATGGCATCCTGAAGCTCCAATCCATCAGTTTGAAAGGCTTAAAGTTGGACTTAACTTTCAAAGCACTCGTATGAGTCGAGGTGGTCCAACACTCAGTATAAAGCCGATACGAAGATAATCTACCTAACAAAGATGTATACGAATGAAAATACACCCGATATCACAGGAAAAAGCTGAATTTTCACGGACGTCACACCGGACTCTCCTAATCGAGCGTGCACACAAAGTGTCAGATTATACCGTCGCTTACTTCCTGGAATTGTAACACTCCTAATTTGAGGATAAGCGGCACAGAAATGGATGGATGGAATGGAAGGAGTGAGCCAGCTTGCTACCAGCCACCTACGGATGCTTACACGCTTGAGAGGCAGTTTGATGATTCAAGATTCAAGATTCAAGATTCAAGAGAGTTTTATTGTCATGTGCATGGTAAAACAGCAGTTATACTATGC
This sequence comes from Dunckerocampus dactyliophorus, assembly GCF_027744805.1. NCBI lineage: Eukaryota > Metazoa > Chordata > Actinopteri > Syngnathiformes > Syngnathidae > Dunckerocampus > Dunckerocampus dactyliophorus. The sequence goes on from NC_072831.1 coordinate 7,762,904, forward strand.
AATAAAAATCTTATTCTGTTCATTCTCCCAAGAAAAGAAAGAAAACACAAGAAAGAATAAGAATAAGAACATAAGAAACAAACATATATACCAATAAATTAAGCAACAACAAAAAGAAGAGACATTAATACAAATAAATATACAAATAAGTAAATAAATAAATAAATAAATAAATAAAGTGCTATGAGTGTGTGTTGCGTGCGGCGTGTGTGAGTGCTTCGTTGAGAAGCCTGATGGCCTGTGGGTAAAAGCTGTTTGCCAGCCTTGTGGTCCTGGACTTCAAACTCCTGTAGCGTCTGCCTGACGGTAGGAGTGTGAATAATGAGTGTTGTGGATGTGTGATGTCCTTGATGAGGTTGTGTGGCTTGCAAATGATGATGTCATCATTTGCAAGCCGGAAAATACGAACCCCATACGCCTATATTCATCATTATGTTTATTATCGGCTTTCGTTATCGGTAAAAAATCCTGATACCGATATTGACCGATATTACATTTTTATGCCAATTCCGGTGGGCCGATATTATCGGACATCCCTAATCATTATTAAACGATCAATGACTTATGGACAATAAGTTGCTCAGTCCCGCCCACACCCCTACGAAAACATTATGCTGGATGACGTGTTTTTTTTTTTTAAACTAATCTTACTCAAATTTTACACATGCGTGCTTCTCAGTCTCCGAAATGTGTGTAAATTTCCTAGTGATTGGACTGACTACTATAATGTTACAGGGTCTTGTTTTTATAGAGTGCCTTGAGCTGTGTGAGAAATTTTAAGTCCAACCATGTGGGGTATTTGTCAGAAAAATAATAGCCCAGGCAACACAGTCAGGGAGCACATTTTGACGCATTTTCACCCTTTTGTGGATTCAACAGTAGAAGAGTTACATGACTCTACAAGGCTACCTCACACAAGAAAAGGCACATTTTCTATTAAAATTCCATCTTCCTGCAAATGTTGAATAACATGGCGGCTCATATTTAGCATTTGCAAAACTTCCAAGGCTTTGCATGAAGCTTAGGGCTTTGTAAAATCTGCATAACATTTCCTGGAAATCCCTTTAATTGTTAAAAGCTTCCGCAGGCACATCGTGTATTCTCTGCAGGGTTTGGGGGTGTCGTGGCTGGTGGAGGGTCGTTTCTTGTGAAACGCCTCTGAAATGCAACACAAGACTCAGAATAATTGCTGTTGCGACTCCAGCAGGATGCGGCTGTAATTTGTTTTAGCAGACTGTTCTGGGGGTATGTAGGAATACAAAGTGGGGGTCTTATTATTTGGGAGGTGCCTGGTGACAAAGGAGCTTGGATACATTACACCCCACCTTGGGGATCCAATGAGAAGCTAATAAAGGTCAAACAAAAAAAAACAACACAGAAGATGATGCGTGAGAACAATGATAAAGTCAGCCCCGTGATGAGAACAGGAGATGTTTTCCTCGCTAATGAGGACGTCATGTTCACTCTCAGGAACGTCTCCCAGCACTTAGTGTTGGTGACTGCTGCTCGCACAACACACCATTACCAGGAAACTAAAATAAAGATGTCAGGCTCACTCCCAAAATTAATTTCTTGTAACAAGAGCAAGACGTCTCCTTCTGCTGCAGCGAGGAAGGATGCAAGGATGCAAGGAAGGAAGAGTGCTTTTCATGGGGAGTGAGGAGAACAAAAATCAACCACCCAAGGCAGAGAGTCATTATTATATCTGTGTGTGTGTGTGTAGAAGGTAGAGTGCTTTGATGGGAAAATAGTGTGTGCGTGTGTGGGTGTGTGTGTGTGTGTGTGTGTGTGTGTGTGTGTGTGTGTGTGTGTGTGGCTGCAGACCTCAATGACTTGGGACATTTTGTAAGCACTGAACTCAAACTGAAGCCAAATACATGAACTATAACTCTATAAATCATTCTATATACAAATTAAATAAAGGAAATAAATATATTTTCCTTTATTTAATAAACAATACATACAAAATATGTAACGTAATCATTATTAAAATTACCGTAATTTCCGGTGTATAAGCCGCTACTTTTTTCTTAAAATTTGAACCTCAACATGTACACCGGTGGTGCTTTTTTTGACCTTGTGACAGATCCTCTACTGCAGAACCACGACTACTTAATACTACTTAAATACTGTGCCGCTAGCGAGTCAGTGAGGAACCGGTAGCTCTTTCTTTGGTAGGAGGAAATCATGAGCCATAAGGGAGCTCACGACGAGCTTGTCAACCCATTGGAAATCGCAGGAGGTCATTAATCAATATGACAGTCATGGTGTCATCTTACAAAGAACGCTAAAATCATCACACAGCAACTTAACACTCATAAGGTAGCTAAGAAATATACAATACAAATACCAATACGAGTTTAAAATCATTTTGAAAAACTATTTCAACGGCTTCCCATCATGCTTTTCGTCCCAGCAAAGCATTTCATTGGCCATGGCTGCTGGGGGAGAGGGAGCCAGAGGAGCCTCCCTCTGGGCTCCTCTGATAAGCTCGGTGTGAGTTTTTTCACAGCTCCTGTCAAATAAAGAGCTACTTGGTCCTCACGGACTCGTGCGTGCCACAATATGCCATTTTATGACATGGATGTGCAGGTTATAGCCCAGTGGGGCTTACATATGTACATATCTGTTTTTCCCTCTAAATTTAGAGGGTGCGGCTTAAACACTGGTGCATCTTACACACCAAAAATTACGGTAAAATAATATATAAAAATAGTCAAATAGACAAACCTCGATTTTGAAATGCTTCAGTTTTCCTATGATTGGATTGTTGACGAAAATGTCCACCAAAATTATGCCCTGGTTTTCGTACACTGTTTTGTTTATCGCTAAATATTGTGCGTAGCAAACTAGTCAGTTTGTCCTGTGCCGTATTATCCGGTGAAATCAATCAAACAAAGCACCCTACGCATTGGTGACTCACTGCCCGTGCATTTCTTATTGAGTGTGACTGCTACAAAACCCACCATGAAGCTAAAGTGCCTGCAATTTGATAAAGAAGGCGAGAAACACGACTGAATTCAAGAAAGAACTGGTAGCAAAGTACAAAGATGGCGTCCCCTCCTCTCCTTCCTCTTTATTAACTTTATTATCCAACTGCTCACAAGCACTCAATGACAAAGATGGACCATCTCTTTATAGCGTTAACATTTGCGTACTCAAACGTGGCATAAAACCACACCCCCAAACCTGACTGCCGGCTGGGTGAAGACATTCCCCCTAGTGTCCACCACACCTGTCTCCAGACATTGCAATCATCTATTTTTATTTTGTTTTTTTGCATGTCTGAGTTGAACTCCTAATCAAATAGCTTCTGCGCCATATTCTCATTTCTTGACACGTATCTGTATATTTACAGACTGAACTTTGTGTTATTATTCGTTATTATTGTCAACATTTCAGCTTTTTCTCGTTGCATTATGCCTTTTGCTGTATTTTTCACATTGTTGTTTAATTTTATTTGGACAAAGTACTGCGGAGTATCCTTGTCAGAAACTGAAGTGGGTGGGTTTCATACATTTGTAAAAAGAGTATATTGTGCTTACCATTTTGAGCGGCGCCAGGACAAGGATGACGTAGCGGACCTCGCAGCAGTTCTCCCCCCAGTTCTGCGGCCTCTCCAGGCGGGAGATGCACACGTGACGCCTCTGCAGGTTCTTCACGTTGCAGCTGGAGCAAACATGGAAGAGGAATGTCAAGGATGTCATTTGCATAGCTCGACCTCTTCCTCCGTAAATCAATAGCGGACGCCGTAGGAATACATGACTTCCCCTTCTCCCACGTTTCTCACTTGCAATGCTGCAATGACTCGGCTACACGTTTACGTGAAGGAAGAAATGACTTTCAGAAACACATAGAAGCTCATGGCAAATGTTTGCCAGCTGATGTTTGTGTACAAGCTCCTAACAGCGCTGCAGAACCACACAAAAATACAACCTCACAAAAGACACCACATTTAAAGCAGGGGTCTCCAACCCCAAGGGGTCCCATTGCTCGCCAGTTGAGTTTGAGTAGCTCACCAAAGGGTCAAAGAATATCCATCCATCCATTTTCTGTGGAGCTTATCCTCACTAGGGTCGCCGGGGTGTGCTGGAATCTATCCCGGCTGCCTTCAGGCGAAAGGCGGAGTACACCCTGGACTGTAATCGCAGGGCACATATAGACAAACAACCATTCACACTCACATTCATACCTATGGACAATTTAGAGTCTCCAATTAACCTAACATGCATGTTTTTGGAATGTGGGAGGAAACCGGAGTGCCCGCAGAAGGGGAGAACATGCAAACTCCACACAGATCCCGATCTCCTGACTGTGTGGCCAACATGCTAACCATTAGGCCACCATGTGGCCCTGATCAAGAATATATTTTTAAAAATTTGTATAACTCTTCAGTTCAACGAGAGATTGACAGGCGGATTGGCGCGGCGTCTGCAGTGATGCAAACTCTGCATCGGTCCGTTGTGGTGAAGAGGGAGCTGAGCCGAAAGGCAAAACTCTTAATTTACCGGTTGATCTATGTTCCTACCCTCATGTATGAACACACGATGTGCCTGCGGAAGCTTTTAACAATTAAAGGGATTTCCAGGAAATGTTATGCAGATTTTACAAAGCCCTAAGCTTCATGCAAAGCCTTGGAAGTTTGGCAAATGCTAAATATGAGCCGCCATGTTATTCCACATGAAAAAATAAGTGTTTTGTCGCTTTTAGTCATCTTCTGAGAATGGTTAACCTCTTGTGACACTCGTATGTCAGTTCAGAATGTTAAAAAAGTGACACAAAACAATACAAAAATTCCTCACTATCCTTTGATGTTTTCCCGCTAAAGATAAAAAATAAGCATTTTGTGATCATCTGAGAGTGGGTAACATCTTTTTACACTGGCATGATAAAAATTATTTCACTTTACCCCTTTGACGTTTTCTCGTCAAAGGTAAAGTGTTATCATTTTCAGTTATCATTTTAGTGTGGTTATCTTCTTTTAACATTTATGTTTGACAGGGTTGTTAAAAAAATGACACGCAACATACATCCGTTGAAGGTTTCCTTACCGTTGTAGAGTGGTTAACTTCCTTTTACACTTGTATGACAGTTAAGAATATCAAAAAATGACAATAAAAATTCTGCATTTCACCATTGTTTGCCCATTAAAGGTTAAAAATATGTGTTTTGTCACTTTTGGTTAGCGTTTTAGCATAGCATGTTTTACTTCTTGGTTCGTTCTCATTAAATGACATTTAGTGATAAAAGTTCTGTTAGACCTTTGATGTTTTCCTGGTAAATGATCATTTTTACGTATCGTTGTAGAGTGGTTGAAGGGTCATTGTCATGATTTATCAACTTTGCTTAAATTTGTTCTATATTGTTTGTAATTATGTTCTACGTTGTTCGTTTTTTGAAAGCCAACGGTAAATTCATAAAAATTACATTTTTGTACGTGGCGGGCGACATAATGGTCTGAATGCCTTAGAAAAGGGGCGTTTCCCAAGTGATGTTGGTGAAGGCGGAGCTCTCGTCTTAGGCAGAGTAAACAAACATGAAAGGATGCATGAGACAAAAGAATTTTACAGATTATAGCCAAGATTTGAGCAATGCGTCAATAGTTTTTGAGGAGGAAGAAACATCTGGAGATGAAATAAAGAACCTGCAGAACAGGGAATTAAAAAGTATTTATTCCAACCGCCAACGATAAAACTAGCGTGTCTGATGCGGAGGGGTTCGATGACAAAGACATGGAGATGAAGATTGCTTGGCTTCAAACACAGAATGGCAAATGTAAATTACCTTGGAGTTGCTTATCCTTCAGGTATTGTTTTAGGTTGGCTTCTTAATGAGTGTAAATGGGTTTTTTAAAGCCTTTTTTATTGTGTATTTTTTCGCTGTCACTGCCCCCCCAACGTATCACTGTGAAAGTATGTTTTATAACATGTACGTATAATGCTTTGAATGCTTGTTGCTATGGCGGCATAGTGTTTAGAACACAACACGACATGACTTACTCTGTTCTGTGGTCCTCTATGGCATCAGGAATAGCATCCTAGCATCCACAATGCGTTTATACCATACTTTCAAGCCAAATGCTTCTTGTAAAAGTGTCCACTCATAGCAGTCTTAAGTGAAATGAACGCGAGGCGGTGGTCCATTTGTCTCTTGTTCATTGTAGTCTTAAACCTTCCTCTTTTGGAAAATAAAACAAACTTATAGTATCACTCGGACACTGTGAATAGCCAGTAGCAACACAATATTTTGGCATGACTACTATTTTGATGAAAAATATACCGAAGGAAGTTGACGAGTTACCTCTAGAAGGGTTTGTTTACTAGGCGTTAGCGGGGAGCTGTGCCTTTGCGACGTCACTTATGAAATGCCCCTTTTCTAAGGCGTTCAGTCCATAATGGTGCCCGCCACGTACACAAATGTAATTTTTACTAATTTATTGTTCGCTTTCAAAAAACTAACCACGTAGAACATAATTACAAACAATATAGAACATAATTAAGCTTTTAAGCTTCCATCCATCCATTTTCTTCCACTTATCCCGGTCCGGGTTGAGCAGGCAGCAGTCACAGTACAGAAGTCCAGACTTCCCGGTCCCCAGCCACCTCTTCCAGTTCCACTGGGGGGATACCAAGGCATTCCCAGGCTAGCTGTGAGACATAATCCATCCAGCGTGTCCTAGGCCTTCTCCCGACTGGGCATGCCCGGAACACCTCACCAGGGAGGCGTCCGAGAGGCATCCCAGCTAGATGCCCGAGCCACCTCAACTGGCTCCTCTCGATGTGAAGGAGCAGCGGCTCTACTCTGAGCTCCTCCCGGATGACCGAGCCCCTCACCCTATCTCTCAGGGTGAACGGAAGAAACTCATTTCCACGATCTCTATCTTTCGGTCACGACAAAAGCTCATGACCATAGGTGAAGGTGGGAACAGATCGACCTGTAAATTGAGAGCTTTGCTTTCCAGCTCAGCTCTCTCTTCACCACGACGGTCCGGTACAACAGCCGATTACTGTAGACGCTACGTGGATCCGACTGTCGACCTCACGCTCCAACCTTCTCTCACTCGTGAACAAGACCCCGAGATACTTGAACTCCTCCACCTGGGGAAACACCTTGCTCCCAACTCGAAGGGTGCAAGCCACCCTTTTCCGACTGAGAACCATGGCCTGAGATTTGGATCTGCTGAGTCTCATCCCAGTAAACCGCCCCAGTAAACGCTGAAGGTCACAGCCCGATGAGGCCATCAGGACCACATCATCTGCAAATAGCAGAGACGAGATCCTAAGCCCTCCGAACTGGACTCCCTCGACGCCTTGGCTGCGCCTCGAAATTCTGTCCATGAAAATTCTGGACAGAATCGGTGTCAAAGGGCAGCCTTGGCGGAGGCCAACGTTCACCAGAAACAGGCTGGACTTACTGCTGGCAATGCGAACCAGGCTCCTGCTCCGGTTGCATGGCCCATAGTAGCGTGCCACCAATCCCGCACGTGCTTTTAAGCTTTAAGTTGATAAATCATGCTAGTGACCCTTTAACGCTTGTATGACACTTAGGAATGTTGAAATGTAAACATTACAGACATAAAACATACATACATATACATATTCATACACACTGTACACTTAATCAAGTGTTTATGATGGCCACAGTTTGACCCTGGAACAAATTATTTATGCTTACTGTGGGGAAATTGGTGGAGTCGATTCTATATTTTGAATGTCATGTTTTAAAATGAGGCGATCAAATCATGAAAAACAGCTGTCAGTATGATACAGTACAGAAAGTACAACCCAAATAATAAATGCACTACAGGTGCATTGCGGGTGTACCTGATGACGTGCCCAAATACGGTCAAAGACACAAAAGCCACTCACAGTATGCAGAGCCAGGACTGCTGGTAATGGACTCCTGTGTCGGTGGCCGTCACCCCCTGGATGGTCTCTGACAGCAGGTGGACTGTGGGGGCAAAGGTCGAAGTGTGACAGGTGATAAGTTTGGACGAGAACGAACTCAGGTGCGAACACACGCACGCACACACAATTTATGTTATAGTTTGCTCCAGTGTAAATGGGTGTATCCTAACTTTTTCCACTGAGGGCCGCTTACTGGAAAACCAAAGGATGTGGGGACATTTTGATATTTTCCCTTTGGTAAAAAGGTTAAAAGCAATTCAGTATACTGAGAGGTTTTATATAATGTACATATACTGTATATATCCACATTTCAACTTTTTTGCCTTATAGTACGCATTTTGTGCCCTTTTCACCACATATTGTGTCGTATTTTTTACAAAGAACAATGTTGTTTTTTAACAATATCAGGTGATTTTAAACAGTAAGCTGCATTGGTGGTGTCCAAAAGAGCAGCTGGGGGGCCGTTTTCGGTCCGTGGCTCATTTTATATTGTCCCTTGGGGATATTGTAAAAATAAAATGAACTGATTAATAATGATCTATATTACAAGATATGACACTAATTAGCTTTGTCAGCCATAACACAAAGCTAAGATGTTTTGTTTGGATAGTTTAGCATATACTGACCAACATTTAACATCTTTAATGCACAAAATGTACAACGTGGTCCCCCATCCTTCAAATGTTTCTGTATGCGACCCCTGCTGGGAAAAGCACCCCCGGTGTGCATGCTGGTCTAAACCTCATCCAGCGGGCAAACCTCACTGCAGTCTGACGACCACACCAATAATTTTGCTGCTAAAGAGTTTTGGTTTCCGATGACGACGTTGGTCACCAGGCGACAGACAAGTGATGATCATGTGACCTCGCTAACATGCTTCATTACCACTGGACCTCCCTGGGATCTCCCTGTGAGGAATAGGAATACATTCTAACATAAAGGGAAATGTTCATTTCTATATTCTAATGTTTGTTTTGTCTTGCTGTCTACCATCTCATCAGTAAAGAAGCTCCCATTCAAGCCAGAAAATGATGTGAGTCGCCATGACAACCGCTCCAGCGCCATGAAGGAGCGCGCCAACCAGCAAGGCGCAATGAGGCTGATAAAAAGGACCCACAGAACAGGAAGCAAAGAAAAGAAAAAACGAGCTGAGGTGGAAGAGTATGAAAAAGCAAAAAAAGGGAGAAGAGATGACAAACGCTGAGTGTGACAGCAACGAAAAACACGTGAGCGAGGAGATGAAAGGAGGACGGGACGCTTTCAATTCAGTTAATAGACGAGAGAGCTTGACGCCCATCGATGTCCATAACCATAACCCTTTTTGTCTCACTGGGAGGTCCAGGAAAATACACATTATTAGGTGCACTGCATGCCCAAAAGAGCTGTATTCAAAATTCTACCTTTACCAGATAGCAATGCTCACAATATAACATTAACAAATTATTGTGCTCTAAAATAGAATCATTAACTTCTTCTATTGACCATATTTGGCTATCTGAGAGGGTCCAAATATTTGTATATTTTACTTTTTTCAGTCCAAAAGCAGCATTGTTTTTCTTATCATTAATAACATTCATTACATATCATACTGTTAATTATTGTTATATTAATATACAGAATTATTCCACCACAAGTGCAATAATTACAATGAATTAGTACATTATTTTGACTAGTAGATGAATTTGTTTACCATTTTCGCTCACATTATAACTATTATTGTTATTATATTATGATAGAGATTGTGTGTGGAAATGAAATAATGCAATGATTAACAAGAGCAATAATTGCAATGAGTGCATTACTATAATTTGAAGTAATGCAAGATAATGAATTGTTATGGCTATCAAATTAGTGTATTACGACTTATTGACCATTTTCTTACAACATTAATGTGAAGAAATAATAAAAAATTATCACCAGGCTTAATAATTACAATGATTACGCATTTTGAATAATGCAAGATAATTAAATATTATTACTATTAAATTAATCAATTATTATGACCATATTTTTTTATTTTGTTATTATTTTAATATGACACTAATTAGTATAGAAAATACATTATTAACAAGTCATAATTACAATAAGTATATTAAAATAATCATATTAAATAATTCAAGGTAATGACTTATTATTACTATAAAACTAATCAATTATTTTACTATAATTTGTCCTTTTCTTTCGCTTAATTATTATCATTAATAACAATAACATTATTGTCATTATGATTGCATTTTTTGTAATAAGGAATTACAATATTTTAAGAATGAAAAAAACCTGGTAAAATCATTATCTGATTTTGATCAAGCAATGAATTAAATAATTACCAGCTTCGTATTGGACCTCATTAAATGTGTGCCTAATGAAGTGTTTGGTGAGTTTCCGGGCTAACCGCTAAAACGTCATCTAAAAGTGTTGTAAAAGCCGCTGATTGGAGCACACAGGTGGGTGTCGGCGCCCTTGGCCAAGGTGAGCTCCACCTGTGCGGTGGCGAGCAACAGCCTCCAAGATGGCGCCTTTTTCTTCTTCACCCGAGACAGCACGGAACGCTCCGTGAGATTTCGCCTCCGTTTCGTCAGCGACTGCCGTGCAAGCGCTGCTGCGTGCGCACTCGGGAGAGGCAAAATAAAAGGTAAAGAAGAAAAAAAGGTAAGCATGTGACAAACGTCAACGACGAGGAGACATGACATCCTTTCATCTGCTGAGAATGCTTGACTCATTTCTACACACGCTTGGGGAGGATGATGAAATGCCACAAATAACAGAGGCTGAGGACGGAGGAAGCAGAAATACCAGATATTATGTTGATTATGATGATTATTAAGATATTGGCTTGAGGTGTGCAGCCGGTTCTCTTTTTGCACGAGGCTCAGGGGTGACCTCAATAAAACCTCTCAATCTTATGCAGCCTAAAAGATCAACTGCGGCCTCAACGCTGGCGGACCTGTCAGTGAGCGCGCTCGCTCGCACATACACACACACGCACACACACGCACACAAACACACACACAGACGTAGCGTGAGGAATGATTGGTTTCCTTGGTGGCTGGTGGAGGGCACAGTGAAGGAGGTGATTAAATAAGACGAGGTGGCAGATGAAACACTTATCCTATATGGAGGCGGACATGGCCGGCCAATCAGCGCACGGCACACTGATGAGATCACATGCCGATGTGAAAATGGCTAGGTAGGGGCCACCGGGACTGGGTCGGCCACGAGACCCACTTCGTCCAGACGAGTGCCCATCCGTCGGCCAGGCGCGAGGACAAATGACGCGGATGATTCATAAGGCAACGAGGTCGAGTGGCGCTACGGTGTTGCGCTTGTAATTACAAAACCACATATGTCCGCTTGATGACACTTTTGTCTGCGTTCTTTTCCGCACAGCACACATCTCAGTCAACCGCCGTCGGTAATCATTTATAAATACGTGATAATACAAGTCAATTGCACAGCATGCATGTGTCGCTGTTTAAAAAAGCCCCCAAGTTTTACGTTTATGTCTTTATTGCTTCACTGAGAATGTTTTTTTTCCGTCAAGCATTGAGATTTCCCACTTTGTTCGGCGGTCCTTGAACGCACCACAGCTATATATTTTATACTTAAAAACAAGTGTGGGAGGTGTATTTAGGGCTTAAACCTGGATTGTGTCGCGAGTGAACAATGGCAATTGAAGAGAGAAGGGGAGGGTTCTGGAGCTGAATCTCATTTAATCATTTTTTTTATTGCAAATGTTGATCTGAATTTGATCTGAATTTGACATTTGAGAATGTCAATGTCAAGCTCGCAGGAGGGTTTGGGGAAGGGGTGGGAGCGAGTGCTGTGTCAAAAATAGATGTGGATTTTCGGCATTCTCTGGTGGTTCCAGAACAAAACACCCATGAAAAGCGGGGATCTACTGTATACAGAGCATACATCTGACTTGGTTGTCTTATGTTTGTTGTGCTGTATCAGACGCTAATCACGGTACGCTGCTAAACATGCTAAACGCTAAACATGCTAAACGCTGCTAAACATGGTAAATGTGATAATTGAAGTTTGAAACGGTTGCCAGGATAACTGTCTGAAATTGTCATGCGGTTTATCGTGAAACTTGTTTCATCCCTTGTAGCAAAACAAGCAATGGAAAACGGTCTGTTGATTGATTGGTTCGTTTGTTAAGATCACGCAAATATGACACATCCGATTTCCGTTACGCTTATCTTATGCTATTCATAAACCAGGAAGAAGCCGGCTACCAAACACACGGAAAAACAATTTTATAACTTTTTTATAACTATAACAATGTGACATTGTTGAAGGTCTGTGCTTTGCATTTTTTTTGACGAGTATCCCCATTGGCCACCAGAAAATTCCTTAGAAAAAGCACGTACTTCCACTTAGTACGACAGCTTCATTAAGAAAGACGAAAAAAACAACAAAAAAACATGCGACGTACAATTTTGTTACAAGAGGAGAGAAACATAAAATCCAAAACCAGCAGTTTGCAGGAAGCCATTACTGAAAAAAAAAAAAAAAAAAAATATGGCTGTCAAATGGTCAAAATATTGAATCAGATTAATCACCATTTTCAAATGAATTAATCATGATTAATCACCATGTCACATTATGTCTAAAATATGCCCATTTTTACTGTATTTTATTGAAAGAAAGATCCGGCACAGGGCAGGATTACTGTATGTATATTTGCATTTATTAACCGCGCCAAATTAACGCAAACATCAAATCAAGTTAAGAGAAGGCACACATGTCTGGAAATCTATTTACCTAACACTGGTTTCTTGAATAGCAGAATCAGACTTTAACTGTGTTATTATGAGCAACGAGGAGTTGTGTTCAAAGACAGCACCTCATTTAGGTTGAATTCACATGTTTTGAGTGAATTTTCTGGCATTTCCCAGCACACTTAAATGCAGCAAATTGTACTTCCGCATTAAGAGTTACAAAGTGAGTGATAAGAATATCCACTTGTTTTTCCTTGCATTTGTGTTTATTAAGACCACACATCCACGCACAGTACATACGTTGTTGTGATGTTCGGAATGGTCCGTGAATGCATCTTGCGGCCTGTCTAGTGACAATGAGGAAGTGTCGTCGCAATGACGAAAGGACTAGAGACGTGTTTGTTTGGAGGTGGCGATACATATACGGTGTTGGAATGGCACTGCTGTTGATGTGCTCAGGTCAGAATAAAGCGGCAGACTGCGTGCGACCCTGCGGGGACACTACATTACGCCGCCATCTGTTGTCATCAGAGAGCCGTTGCTTGCCATGACGCGTATGCGTTAATTACGCTCAAAAATGTAACGTCGTTACCGCCGTTAACACACTATTTTTGACAGCACTACAAAAAACACATACTTTCTTAGATGAAAGTGCGCTACAACATTTGCAAACATCTGATAAATGTAGTTCGCTGGTGCTAAATTTGTCCAATAATGTTATTTGTGCTGTTTTTTGTTTTTTTTATATACGTATTACTTTCTAGCTTGTTGCTGAAAAACACTGAACAATTTGTATGTGACATTTTGTGTAAGATGGAGGCTCAAACACGCGTTGACATGATATATCATATTCCCTAACAGAGCTGATCAAGAGGCCTTGATTCGGAGGCGTACATCAATATCACACGAGAGGAGAATCGTAATCGTGTGACTTCTCTCTCTCTGGATCGACCCAGTCCCGAGCGTGGCGAGGAATGCTGATGGTGATTGGGACACAAGCATGGCGCTGATTGCTGACATTTACGTCCAATTAGTCCAGCTTACCGTCATCAAAGAAAACAAAACTCTGAGACTTGTCTGCTAGCGGAAGAAAGAAGGAAAAGAGAAAGAGCGGTCAGAGTCATGTACCACACACATTTCCATTTCACCTCCTGCACGTTAAACAATTTTCCAGAAGAGTCTCCATAATGTGTGCTGGACATCTTTATCATGATTAGCATCCACCAGGCTATTACCCCAAATTGGATTTTTATCACAGATAGCTGTTATGCTGTGTCGGGCCACTGCCAGGAGACTCAACAAGAGATGAGATCAGACGTGGAAAGAAGAAAAAAAAAGACACCCAACAAGACAAACCTTTAATTAGCATGTCCACTCCTGTTCAATGCCCGACAAGTTTGTTTTTTTTTTGTCCTGTCCAGCCATTAGAGCAGATAGTATTGTTGATCTAAATGTCCTTATGTGCACAACAGATTTGCTCTGCCAGGGCAAAGTGTGATATACACTTCCCCTGTTATACAGACTTTATTTAACTTTGATGTTTTGTTGTTAGGCAAATTTGGAGCGTCCGGACCGGAGCAGGAGGCGATAGAGAAGAAGAGAGAAGAAAACAGAGGAAGACAAGTTTTATTGCAAACATTTCAGTTTTGTCAGGTATTATACCGTCCAATCAGGTTGCGACCTCACGCTGTGTTTTCCATACATTTGTTTATTTATGGCGGTGCTACCTGTTCTCCCTCGCTCATAAACGCATTACAGTCGTCGCTCGCTACATTGCGATTACAACATCACGCCTTCACAGTTTTTCACAAATTAATTAATGATTGCTGTTTCGTGGTTGAATACGGTCTATTATTACTAAAAACGCAAATTGTACGTATTCATGGCCTAAATTATTTTCAAACATAAAAGCGAAATGAATGAAAATACAAATATAAGGCAGTCAAAAGTGATATAAAGTGTGAATACAGTATTTGTGCCTTTAAGAAGCGGGGCCTTTTTGCTGATGCATCATGGCCAATTATGCAAATTTGATGATTACATAATCCCGTCATTCGTCAAGGCACAATGCAACGGCCGACAAACAAACAGAATTGCTCATATTCTCTTTCCTGGCCATGGTGCTAGGCACAATTCGTAGGGCTGAAGAGGAACTGCCCCGCTGACCAATGAAATAGCTGCTTACACTGTGTCACTCACACCCAAAAGCTAGGCTGTTTTAGGATGTTTTTATCAACACATTTTTTGCATTTTTGAAAGTCCCACGTACATCTGAGATTGTTCCCAAGTGTCGTATTGTAAGTAAAAGTATAATTTCAATGTCCCAAAGTTTGCGTTTTCCATCTGCTAAACGTTGCTGTTGTATAAACGGGTGACCTAAACAACTAAGTTTTGATCTGTTTCAGTTCAAAACCACGCCTGAGAGACAAACTAGCCGTGGATGACGATGCGCTACTCCTTCACAGATAGCTGACAGGAACCGGAACAGATCAAGAACATTTCGCCATAAACAACACGAGTCCTGCTGATGACAACAAGTCATTGTGTGGTCAGTCACAGATGCCATCATCATCCTCTTTGCATCCCGTCTTCAGTTATGGATGTACTAAGCAAGGACAAGCATGATTTAGTCTTTTGTGTAAATTCTCCATTGTGTTGACGAGTGTTGTTTACGATGTGCACCAACAATCCCAAATTACAAGAACACAAAACAGAAAAAGAAGCTGGCATCCAAAAAAAACCAAACTCGTTTCTCGCCAGTACATGCTGGAGGACTAATTATCTCAGGGAGCTTTCATCTTCTCTGTTCTCTCTCACACTTTGGATCTTTGCTTTATCTCGCCGCTGTGACGCATCACGCTCAGTTCGCCTTCAGAAGATTCAATTCTAGCCCAGGATAAGACACTTCCATGTGGTGGGACACTCACACCCAGCACATACCCCCGCATTTTCAAGAGACTCACATTTTTGGGGGGAAAAAAAAAGGACAATTTTATTTTGGGGAAAACTCGCTCATTTGTGCTTTTTCTCTTCAATAATGGGTGTTTTTTTTCCACAAAAAACATATCATTCACCCTAAGTTACTAATAATTTACAAATACGCGATAGGAAAGCATAAAATGTATGACCAATGGCAGTTAAGGAGAGAAGGAGGAGGGGTTACTGTAGCTGAATCTAGCAAATACACTACAACAGTCACTTTTATTGAAAAGGTTAGTCCGAAATCAGAGGGGAGCGTCAACGTCAAGCCAGCAGGAGGACTTGGAGGAGGAGGAGCGAGCCGGCGTTGTGGGCGATCAATGGCAGTTAAGGAGAGGAGGAGGGGTTATTGTAGCTGAATCTAACAATTATAACAGTCACTTTTATTGAAAAGGTTGATCCAAAAACGGAGGAGAACGTCAAGGCCGGAGGAAGTGGAGGGGGAGGAGCAAGCCGGCGTAAAGTCAGAGTGTTAAAAAATATGGTCCTCTCAATTCCGAGTGTTTTCCACCATTCACGAGACAGTTTCTGTATATTTATACAAGCTAGTCATTCAGCTCTCTGCGAAGGGGCAGAGCATCGTCAGCCCTGTCCACTTTGTCTTTTAGACGATGTTTTTAACTGAAAACAGATAAAAACATTTTGGTCGCTTGTTTGTACACCAACAGCATTTATCACATAGAAAATGCAAACTTTCAAAAATGGGACTCAGAAAGGACATTTTTGATGTGCCGCAATGACACTTCGGTTTAAATGTCAGCTGTAAAACTCAAAAAATTCAAAATAACTAGGTAGACTGTTAAAAAAAACTGAAACAGCCTAGCTTGTGGGTGTGTCTGACAGATGCAGTTATTTCATTGGTCAGTGGGACAGTTACTATTCAGCTCCATGAATTCTGCTTAGCAACATGACCAGGAAAGAAAATATAGGCAATTCTGGTTTTGCTGCTGTGTCTGCTAGCTCGTAATTCCATGCTATATAAACATCAGAAGGAGGAGCCTGCGATGAAAGACGGAACGGATGCTGACTTAACGATCAAAATCAGACTAAGGTGACCATTTCCCGAAACAACCACTCCCAACCTTCCTGGCTTCGGTAAATACTATATTGTGCCGTAATGTGTGTTCTAAAGACAGGCAAAGCCTCCCAAGCGCTGCGTGACGTATCGAGCAGACGTTTTTTTGGACAATTTACTCTGGCATGCACTCGGGAATTATTGACAAATCGGGCATTGTACAGACCTTTCCGGGGGCATCCTACAAAATGGAGACGGCAATCATCTCTGGGTGACCTGCCATTCTTCGCGGCTTCGATTGCTCTGAATCTGAATCTCGTGTTTGCTTGCATAACTGACAAAGTGTTACATCATCCTCCGCGCGGTTAATTATCTCCTCGTTCTCATCGGCCATGGCTGCGCCGCTTCTAAGATGTTTCCTCAGAGGGAAAGATGCTGAACATTTGGCTGAATTAAAAGTCTCTCCGCATTCCCTGCCTGGGCTGGCTGGCTTGTGAGGAGTTAGCAGCGGCAAGGAGAAAGAGGTTATTCCAGTGCTCCTCGCTCAGCTGTTAAAAACTACCAAAACTTCATGGTAGGCGGTGGAACTCCAGCCCCGGAAGATGCTTGTTAAATTTAGAGGCAAATCTCATCTCATTGTTACAGTTGTGATGTGCCCATGTAGTGGCATTTTTGAATGATAAGCAACTGGTCCAATAGAGGGCACTCTGGTGAAAATAGCTCATTATTTATTTCCTTGCTTAACACTTATATGTATAAGTAACGTTTAAACATAATGTATAATTCTTGCTGTCCTTCCTCTGCTGTGAGGGGCAGCAGCGCTCCAGACTAACATTTTTTTACTAGGATCACAGTGGCCCCCTAACTTCAAATTTTAGGAGCGCATGTACAGTAGAAACTTTCTACATGCTCTTTCTGCAAAGTCAACGAGGAAGAGGCAATGTGGGTGCGACTGACGACAAATGACGGTGTTCCACAAATTCTACCTAGCAACAGGTGGTCACATGACCAAGAAAAATAATCTGAGCTCCCATCTACAGAATGGTGCAGTGCTTGCTAGTTGAAACTTAAGTTGTAAAGTGTTTATAATGAATTGTGTGTTGCTTAGTACGTTTTCAATGGAAGATAAATTGAAATAATTTAAAACACACATTAGGCAGTAATTTTCCTGTTAGCAAACTTCCTAAACAAGTGGTGTGTCTTGTTTTTTGCCTAAAATGTCATTAATGTGTAAACTGTTTTTGTAAACTGATCCAGATGAGCACATAAAATCTAGCCTTGAGGATGTTTGTTCTGTTTCTTATTACAAAATCCAACAGAGAAAGTCGCTGTTAACAAATTAACAGCGTGCAGCAGTCATAGTCGTGCTCATGAAGAGGCAGGAGGCGGATGTTTTCGGCAGGCGAGCGGTCAAGTGGTGGCAGCCGGCAGCATGAGAGCGCTGAAAGGCGCTAAGTGAGCGATCGATGACACCAGTCAATTATCACCTCACCCAGGTGTCGGCGCCATGAGTGCGGGGCCGGCCGTCCCGCGAGACAGCGGGCACGCCTTGACATGACAGGCGGCCGTCACATCATCGACAACAGCGCAGATTGCTAACTGAACAATCAAATCTGCTTCTTGTCAACAAGATGGAACGCAAGGTTTGACTTGAAAATTGTGACATTATAGAGATGTCCGTGTCCCTCCAATACACACTGTGATTCAAAATCAATAGTGTTGTGATGAAACGTTGTGCCCAACACCGTATAGTTGCAGGCAGTGGCAGGTGGTCATAGTTGTAGATAGTTTCAGATACTTGTAGATAGTTGACGATAGTTTCAGATTGCTGTAGATACCGTAGATACGGTGGTCGTAGATCGTTGCAGATAGTTTCACATTGTTGTAGACGGTTTCCGATTGTTGTAGATAGGGCAGTCGTTGATAGACACAGATAGCTTTAGATGATTGTTTTAGATACGGTAGTTGCAGATAGCGTACAATTGTTGTAGACACGGTAGTCATAGATAGTTGCAGATAGTTTCAGATTGTTGTAGATAGTTATCGATACTTTCAGAATATTCTACATACGGCAGTTGCAGGTCGTTGCAGATAGTTTCATACTGTTGTAGATACAGTAGTTGTACATTGCTGCAAATTGCTGTAGATGGTTTCTGATTGTTGTAGATAGGCCAGTCCTAGAAAATTGCAGATAGTTTCAGATTGTTGTAGATACAGTAGCCGTAGATAGTTGCAGATAGTTTCAGATTGTTGTAGATCCAGTAGTCGTGGACAGTTATCAGTAGTTTCAGAGTGTTGTAGATACGGTAGTGGCAGATTGTTACAGATGGTTGTAGATAGTTTCATATTGTTGTAGATACAGTAGTTTTAGATTGTTGCACAACATTGTAAATTGTGCATACCGTCTTAGATAGAGGTAGAAAGTTGCAGATAATTTCAGATACATGTCGATAGTTGCATATAGTTTGATACAATTGCATATACAGTACTTGTGTTTCAGAGAGTTGCAGTTAGTCACAGACAGTTCTAGATAGTTTCAGCTAGTTGCAGAAAGTTGTAGATAATTGTATATAGTTGAAGATAGTTCTAGATAGTTTCAGCTAGTTGCAGAAAGTTGTAGATAATTGTATATAGTTGAAGATAGTTCTAGATTGTTTCAGCTAGTTGCAGAGAGTTGAAGATAGTTGTAGATTTGTGTAGATGGTGGCATATACAGTAGTTTCAGATAGTTGTAGATGTAGATAGTTGAAGAAAGTTTCAGATAGTTGCACTTGGTTATAGAAAGTTTTAGATACAACCTGAAGATTCTCCTGTTCTCACCGTTGACTTCCTGCGCGCCCGCGTCGGTGAAAAGCAAACTCATCACCTCCTCGAAGTTGCAGCTGGGCTCCGGGGCATTGCTGTCCTGACCCATGTGGTGCAGCATCCTCTTCAGGACGTCGTCCAGGGATGCCGCCGTCTCATCCAACAGGATGCTCGCCCTCGCCAGGAAGCCGTCCAGGTCACGGTGGGCACGGATCTCCTCCTCGAAGTTCATCAGCTTCACATACTACACAAAGGCAAATTTGCTATTAGTCCTTATGCTTGGACATGACAGCTTCCACTCTGCTGGGAAGACTTTCTACGAGATTTTGGAGTGGATTTTGTCCATGGGTCACCAAAGAACCTCCATGCATGCCTTTATGGACCTTGCCTTGTTCACAGAGAACAGAAAAGGGTCTTCCACAAAGTACGTTGTAAGCATACCAACATGTCTTTTTAAGATGACAAATTAAGATTCTAGCTCTCATTGATTAAGAGCTACAACATCTGTCTTCATAGTTTCACCATCGTTTATTTCTGGACCTGTCTAATCAGTCCTGCCTCTCTTTTCTCCGCACCACTGTGCTCAAGGTGACCTTGACTTTTCCTTAGCGCATCAATCCCCCCTCCCCTCCTTTTTAAGGTAATCTTTTCGTGACGGCTGTAGACCTCCCAAAAAAGCCCAAATTCAAAAGCTGGTCTCAGAATCCTTCAAGGGACACATGAATGGACAAAAAGATGAGCTCGGCCCGATTTAGAGCCCAGACGGTAAACCCCACACCCCGCCCCCGACAGCCACCCGCTCCCCCTGGCGCACTGATCACTGCACTACAAAAATTCCAAAGATGAGTGGAAGCCCCGCTGCTCGTTCTAAAACATCAAACAATCTCGGCTGAGGAAGCATTTGGATTGTCTTGTTTGTTTGCGTCTGGAGACCCTGGTGGGCAGCTATTTTTGTATTCTTTATTTAATTTTGTTTTAATTAGTATCGTCTTCAGATCATAACACAGCCCGCCTGATAGGCATGCACCTCGTATGTGCACAGAAACATGGAAACTCTTATTGCACATGTCGGGATTCAATTTCTTAATTACTATCTTTGTGCTGCTGCACTCCCCAGAACTGTCACTGTTTTATTATGTTTGTTTGTTTAGCTTGTCTTTAGGGCAGGGCCACCCAAAATGTGGCACGGGGGCCATTTGTGCAAGGCCTGATCTTTATCGGCCCGTGGTATATTTTCCAGGCAAAATTAAACACGACCCGCATTGCAACATTACACAGAAAACTAAGAAAAACTACAAATATTGCAATTGCAAACCAAAATGTCCGACTGTGCGTCTTACAATATAGGTTCAGTTATGATGAACAGATTTTCTGTCAATCAGACGTTAGTTGTCACTCTCAAGCAGGGCTGCTACTGTGCAGGTTTTGTGGGGGTTGCAATCAGGACCCCCTTAAATACAGTATGTACATTTTCACCAGGATACACATGCTCGCAAAATTTGTATTTACGGTTACTGTGGCCGACATACAGCAACGACCATAAGTCCAAAACGCAGAAATGATCCAAAACCAAAAATACAAACACCATAAAACAAAAACAATGGGAAATATGCTGCAATCACATAAACACTGTAGGGTCAAAAACAAATGCAAAAGACAAATGCTGCAAATGCTAAAAACATACACAAACCCCTAAAACACAGAAAGTTCACAGAACAAAAACCAGACCACCAGGGGCGCAAGACACGAGAGGGATAATAAAAAACGTAAAAATCGGTTGCTCTATAATACTGTAAATATTACCTCTTAAATCTTCCGTTGTGTTCGGTGAACCTGCAACATTTCTCTCTCCATGCAGTTGTTTTGGGAGTTGGTGTGTGTTTTTTGCAGCATTTTTCTTTTGCATTTGTTTTTGATCCTACAGTGTTGATATGATTTCAGTATTTTTTTGCAACGTTTTCCGGTTGCATGTGATGTATAGTGCTTTGTGTTTTTGAAGCAATTGGACATTGCTGTGCATTTACCCCCGTCTGCCACCGTATCAATCCCTCAAAAAGACGATTTAGATGCAGAATTGTAATAATTGGATCACCAAAAGTCCTCAAACATGGAGCAAGGGACCAGAACATATTGACAGTGACAGCACAGCGTCTCAGTCATCAGGGCGACTTCCACAAATTGCGTTGACAAACCTGCGTCAAGTTGTGTTTCTTCCTCAAGATGATCCGAGAAAGTCTTTTTTAAGGGCCTGGCTGTGTGCACATGGCCACACACAAAGCTCATGATTGCTTTCCTTCGGTACTAACGAGCTGTTTGTGTCACGGCTAAACAGGCGACGGCATTCCAAAATATGCCAAGAGGTCGTTTAAAGATTGACATGACTTCTTATTCATGACGTTTGAGGCTTACCTTCCTGGATGTGTTGAGCAGCACGCAGCCTGAGTCGTCGCTTTCTGTGAGGAGACATGACAAAAACTGAAATAAATACCCAATTATTACATCAAACTCTACACATAATACTTAATAATAATAGCAGCAAATGTGGAGGAAGAGAGCCAGCAACCAGGTACTCTATGGAAGATAATGCCAAGGAAAGAGAACTCAGACGTTCGTGACGCTAAAGGAGCTAAACAACAAAATATATATTCAAATACTGAACAAAACACCTTTCAGGAACTGAAGAATGATAATGTATCACCTTGTGAACAAATTGCTGGACTGGAAGGGAAAGTGGATGTCCTAAAAAAGTATAGTGATGATAACGGCCGCATTATTTCGCAAATGATGTGCAACAGGTGACCAACTTTCTGCAGTCAAAGGTGATGTGATGTATGTGGATGGATTGATACATTGTTCCAATGCCAAATTTCAAGGCACTTGGGTTCAACGGAGGACCAGAGGCACAAAGCCTTGATACATGAAGTCATCAACTATCAACAATAACAACTCCCAATAGATTATGCCAAATGACTTGTCTTTATTTAAGACAAGTGACGACTCATCCAAGAGGTCACAAAAGACCCCACAACAACATCCAAAGAACTGCTTGCCTCACTTGTCTCAGTTAAGGTCAGTGTTCATGACTCCACCATAAGAAAGACCCTGGGCAAAAATGGCCTCCATGGCAGAGTTCCAAGACCAAAACCACTGCTGAACAAAACGAACATTAAGGCTCATTTCAGTTTTGCCAGAAAACATCTTGATGATCCCCAAGACCTTTGGGAAAATACTCAGTGGTCTGACGAAACAAAAGCTGAACATTTTGGAAAGAGTGTGTCCAATTACATCTGGCCTAAAAGTAACATTTCAGAAAAAAAGCATGATACCAACAGTAAAATATGGTGGTGGTAGTGTGATGGTCTGCGGCTGTTTTGCTGTTTCAGGACTTGGAAGACTTGCTGTGATAAACGAAACCGTGAATTCTGCTATCCACCAAAAAATCCTGAAGGAGAATGTCCGGCCATCTGTTGGTGACCTCAAGCTGAAACCAACTTGTGTTCTGCAGCAGGACAATGATCCAAAACACACCAGCAAGTCCACCTCTGAATGGCTGAAGAAAAACAAAATGAAGACTTTGGAGTGGCCTAGTCAAAGTCCTGCTGTGGCATGACCTTAAAAAGGTGTTCATGCTGGAAAACCCGCCAATGTGGCTGAATTACAACAATTCTGCAAAGATGACTACTAAAATTCCTCCACAGCGCTGTAAGAGACTCATTGCAAGTTATCCCAAACGCTTAATTGCAGTTTTTGCTGCTAAGGGTGGCCCAACCAGTTATTAGGTTTAAGGGGGCAATCACTTTTTCAATAAAAAGTTTCAATTAAAAACAGAATTTTGTGTTCAGCTGTGTTGTCATTGACTAATATTTAAATTTGTTTGATGATCTGAAACATTTAAATGTGACAAACATGCAAAAAAAAAAAAAGAAATCAGGAAGGGGGCAAACACTTTTTCACACCACTTTATATTTGCTCGACAGAATACTATATATAGAAACATATTTACAAAAATGATTATAGTTATCATTACAATTTTTTATTTTTTATTTTGCTATTATTGTAACCAGTACTATTATTGTGATTAAAATAAGGGCTGCAGCACTGCTGGATACATACAATATAATAAAAAAAAAAAGTGAAAATAATTAAATAAAAATAACACTGATAATTCTACAGACATCATGAAGGCATAAATGAATGCAGTAATATGAGGAAATAGCACAACATGGCTAATATTTACTGTATTTAAGAACTAATTTAGATGTTTATTTATAAGTGTGTCTACAAAAGGATAATGTAGCGTTTCATATGTGTTTATTAAAATGATACATGATGTAACTTTATAAGACAAGTACAAACATGACCTCAGCTCCATCACGTATCTTTGAGCCTTTCAGATCCATATGGATAATATAAAATGTAAATGTAGAACATACTGGATGGCCCACATTGCGAAGTAGAGAAAATCACGCAGTCAGGAGAAAATCTTTCTTTCTAAAAAGAGAAGAAGACGAGGGGAGCGCCTCACTGAACACAGATAAGACTTTTAATCCACCCGTCTCAGAGAGCCGAGCAGCGATAAAAAGTGGGAAGAACCTTTCATGGTCGGCGTCTCGGTTACGTAATCTTTACCGCCGTTTACCGTGGGGAGGACGTTATTAGCTTTGCACGGGCTTTCCTCCTCTGCCTGTCAGGGAATCAATCACAGCTAAGCCCCGCCCCTCCCCCAGCTACCAGGAGACATCATCCAATCAATGTGGTCTGCAGGGAAGAAGAGCATTCGGTGACGGGCAGGGTGTGCTCGTACAGTGGCCATGAGGAATCACACTGATCTCCTCCTGCAGGGAAGCCATGAGGCTGCTGTTCTAATTGCTAACAGCAATAAGCAGGTGATTCCTTATATTGACGCAAGATTAGACACACACAGCTTTACAGTCATCCACCACCACGCAACACTTTTAACAATACTTACAATAGACCATTGGACAAGCCAGTAAGTAAAACACTTGACATGTAATATTAACCAATTAGTGACATTATTCACTCAAAAACTCTAAACTGAATATTTTGAGTCATCTTTTCTTTATGAGCCATAAATCCAGTAAGCTGATATAGAGACCTACCTGAAAAAATGGGTCTCTTTTCCAAAAATGGGTTTTGAAAACGACTAAGACAACCCTGAATATAACACAAGAAATCTTACATTAAGGGCCGTCTGATATTCCTTTTGACCCAAATATAAGATGGCACAGACACCTTCTGGAATGAAAAACGGGTTTCTTTTCCAAAAATTTATCTTGGAATATAAGACAAGTACATTCAGGGTTGTCCTGTATTCATATTGACTTAAATAAAAGACAACACAGACAAAGACCCCTACTGGAACTAATGGGTCTCTTTTACAAAATCGGGTCTCGAAAATAATGATAAGATGACCAAGAATTAGGGGTGCTCCAATAGATCGGCCACCGATCAATATTGGCCAATGCCAATGCACGCCTTTCAAAGCCGAGCACAAAAACCGATCGCTGTGCAGCAGCAAATCCTACATGTCTGCTGTGTCACGTAGGGTCGCCAACAAAATGACGCGTCTCGTATTGAGCTTGCGACAGGCTACGCCAATCGATGCCAGCGTATTTGATTAGTCCCTTACCAAACCTATGGCAGTTCGACTATTCTTGCATCTTTATTAACACACTTTGCCTTGCTGTCACTGGCTGTTCTGTGCAATGGTGGCAGCCAGCTAGAGTATCTGCCTAGCTTCCGGTCTTCGAACTCCAAAAGTGACGTTTTACCACAGTGACATTTTGTTTTTAAAACAAACAAGCAAAGCGGTTAGTTCAGAGCTAGTTTTTATCCCACGGGGAAGCCACAAGTGTACAGTATATATATGACTACTATGTGGTAATATCATAAGACGACACATACACCTGCTGGAACTAAAAATGGGTCTCTGTTCCAAAAACTGGTCTTGAAAATGACAGGATCCTGAATATAAGAAAACACGTCTTACATTCAGGGTTGTCCTGTATTCATATTGAACCAAATATAAGACAGAAAAAGACAGAAAAAGACAGAAAAAGACAGAAAGACAGAAAAAAGGGTCCTGTTTCCAAAATCGGGTCTTGAAAATAACTATAACATGACCCAAAATATAGGACAAGGCTTACAGTCAGGGTCGTCTTATATTCAGTCATCTTTTATTTATATTAACTTGAATATAATATGACACAGACACCTAGTGGATCAAAAAATAGGTCTCTTTTCCAAAATCAGGTCTTGAAAATAATGATAAGATGACCCACAATACAAGATGACGGGTCTTACTGTACTTTCAGGGTCATCTTATATTCAGAGTAATCTTTTATTCATATTGACCTGAATATACTCCTCCGTGAATCACCACCTTATCGTGGTGGAATGGTTTGAGTGCCCGAGTGAGTAGGGTCCCCGGTGAACGAGAGGGTCATTTCCTTACGCCTTAGGATTGGGGAAAGGGTTCTGCCTTGAGAGTATCCAGCCTTCTTAGAGTCCATCAGGGAGGTACTGGAGTGCATCCCTGCTGGTGACTCTTCTACTTATGACTTCAAAGCCCATGTGGGCAATGACAGTGTGACCTGGAGGGGCGTGATAGGGAGGACGGCCCCCCAATTTCAACCCATGTGATGTGATTGAACTTCTGTGCTAACCACAGTTTGTCCATAACAACACCATGCTCAAACACAAGGATGTCCACCTGTGCACCTGGCACCGGAACACCCTAGACTTTGTAATCGTATCATAAGACCTGCATCTGTATGTTCTGCACACATGGATGAAGAGAGGGGCAGAGCTGTCAACTGATCACCACCTGGTGATGAGTTGGATTAGATGGCGGGGGTGGATGCCGGACAGAGAGAAAGGACGAGGATATTGAGTCCCAATGGGCCGTATTCCGTGCCTCCATTGTTGAGGTCAGCCAATCGGAGCTGTGGCTGCAAGGTGGTTGGTGCCAGTCGTCCTGGCAAACCCCGAACCCGATGGTGGACACCGGAGGTTAGGGCTGCCGTCAAGCTGAAGAAGGTCTCTCTTCAAGCACGGATAGCTTGTGGGACTCCCGAAGCAGCTGACAGGTACCGGCAGGCGCGCGGCTTGAGAGGTGGTCAAAGCAAAAACTTGGATGTGGGAGATGTTCAGTGAGGCCATGGAGCACGAATTTTGGTTGGCCGCCTTGAAAAAGTTCTGGCAAACCATTCGACGCCTCAGATAGGACAAGCAGTGCCCGGTCCACACTGTTTATAGTGGGGACGGATGCTTAACCAAAAGAACGAGATCGCAGATACGAAGAGGCCACAAAGAGTTTCCTCTGTAGGGTGGCTGGACTCCCTGGTGAGGTGTTCCAGGCATGGAGCCCCCGAGGCCTGGGAACGCCTTGGTGTCCTCCCGGTAGAACTGGAAGAAGTGGCTGGAGAACGGGAAGTCTGGACTTCCCTACTGAGACTGCTGCCCCGTGACCAGCACCAGGATACGTGGAAGAAAATTGATGGATGGATGAATGGATGGATCTGAATATAATACATCACAGACACCTACTGGAACTAAAAATGGGTCTCTTTCCAAAAACGGGTTTAGAAAATTCAAGATTCAAGTGAGTTTTATTGTCATGTGCATGGTAAAACAGCAGTAATACCATGCAATGAAAATCTTATTCTGTTCATTCTCCCAAGAAAAGAAAGAAAACACAAGAAAGAATAAGAACATAAGAAACATAAAAATATATACCAATAAATTAAGCAGCAACAAAAAGAAGAGACATTCATACAAATAAATATACAAATAAATAAGTAATAAATAAAGTGCTATGAGTGTGTGTTGCGTGCGGCGTGTGTGAGTGCTTCGCTGAGAAGCCTGATGGCCTGTGGGTAAAAGCTGTTTGCCAGCCTTGTGGTCCTGGACTTCAAACTCCTGTAGCGTCTGCCTGACGGTAGGAGTGTGAATAATGAGTGTTGTGGATGTGTGCTGTCCTTGATGAGGTTGTGTGTTCTGCGTAGGACTCTAGTTTTATAAATGTCTTGCAGTGAGGGGAGGGCTGCCCCAACAATGTTCTGTGAGGTCTTGATCAACTGCTGGAGTGCCTTCCTATCACGTGTTGTACAGTTACCGTACCAAACAGTGATGGAGGCGGTAAGGACACTTTCGATAGTGCATCTGTAGAAGCAACTCAGGATTGTGGTGGGCATGCCAAATTTCCTCAGTCTTCTCAGGAAGTACAGTCTCCTTTGGGACTTCTTCAGAATTTGTTGGGTGTTGTGAGACCAGGTGAGGTCCTCGCTGATGTGTGTGCCAAGGAACTTGAAGGTTTTCACCCTCTCCACCTCAGTGTCATCAATAAACAAGGGCCTATGCGGCTCCTTTTCCCTTGTTCTTGGGTCGATGATCATCTCTTTAGTCTTATCTGTATTGAGAAGGAGATTGTTAGCACGACACCAAGCTATGAGGTCCGCCACCTCTCTTCTGTATGATGTTTCAACACCACCAGTGATCAGTCCGATGACTGTAGTGTCATCCGCAAATTTAATGATGCTGGTGTTGTTCTGGGAGGCCACGCAATCGTAGGTGAAGAGCGTGTAGAGGAGTGGACTCAGCACACACCCCTGAGGGGTCCCAGTGCTCACAATTCTTGAGCTGGATGTGCGATTGTGGACTCTAACTGACTGGGGCCTGCCTGTTAGAAAGTTAAACACCCAGTTACAGAGGGAGGGAGACAGGCCAAGTGTGAGGAGCTTATTTGTGAGTTTGTGGGGGCAGACTGTATTAAAAGCAGAGCTATAGTCTATCTATAGCATTCTGACGTATGTGTCCTGGCCCTGTAGGTGAGAAAGGGCTGTGTGGATGGCAGTGTTGACTGCATCATCCGTGGACCGGTTCTGGCGATATGCAAACTGTAGAGGGTCCACAGTTGCCGTCGGGATGCTCTTTTTGATGTGGGTCATGACTATTCTTTCAAAGCACTTCATAACAATAGGAGTGAGTGCTATAGGGCGATAGTCATTCAAGCAGGTCACGTTGCTCTTCTTGGGTACGGGCACTATGGTGGTGGACTTAAAGCAGGTCGGTACAGATGCTTGTGCAAGCGACAGGTTAAATATGTCAGCAAGCACATCAGCTAGCTCTGATGAGCAAACCCGAAGTGCACGTCCTGAGATGTTGTCTGGCCCTGCTGCTTTTCGTGGGTTTGTTTTGTTTAGAACCCTGCGCACATCAGCTGATGTCACCATGAGAGGTGAGTCCTCTGTGCTCCCCAGGTTCAGCCACCCTCTCTGCTCATCAGGAGTTTGGGTGTCAAAGCGGGCATAGAACTCGTTCAGCTCATCTGGAAGTGTGGTTTGGCTGGACGTGGCTACGCTACTCTGCTGTCGATAGTCTGTGATGTGCTGGAGCCCCGCCCACATGCGCCGAGGGTCAGAGGTGGAATAGTAGCCCTCCAGCTTCTGTCTGTACTGTTTTTTGGCCTCTCGTATGGACCTTCTCAGGTCATATCTGGCCTTTTTGTAGTCCTCAGCGGTGCCCATGACAAATGCAGTCGAACGAGCACGTAGCTTAGCCCTTACATCACAGTTCATCCACTGTTTTTGGTTAGGGTATTTTCTGTAATACTTGGTGGTGGTAACAGTCTCTATGCATGTGCTAATGTAGCCAGTAACAGCAGAAGCATATTCATCCAAATCAACAGTACAATCTTCCCTCCCCGCTGCAGTTTTAAACACATCCCAGTTTGTGCAGCCAAAGCAGTCCTGAAGTACTTGATCAGTTTCTTCATTCCACACTTTAACTGCTGTACTTACAGGGGGAGCTTGTTTAAGAAGTTGTCTGTATGTTGGATAAAGGAATATAGAGATGTGGTCAGCCTTTCCAAAGTGGGGTCTTGGAACAGCCTTCAAAGCACCTTTCATGTTGCTGTAGACTTGGTCCAGGATGTTATTTTCCCTTGTGGGAAAGCTCACATGCTGGTAATATTTGGGGAGGACAGTCCTGAGGTTACAGTGGTTGAAATCACCAGATATAATGAATACAGCGTCTGGGTGTTTGGTCTCGTGTTTATCAATGATGTCATGCAGGAGGCCTAGTGCGTTAGCGGTGTTAGCTCGTGGCTAGCTCGTGGCTAAATGACTAACAGTATCCTGAATATAAGATAAGTCTTACATTCAGGGTTGTCCTATAGTCATACTGAGCCAAATACAAGTCAACAGACACCTACTGGAACAAAAAACATGTCTCTTTTCCAAAAACAGGTCTTGAAAAAGACTAAGATGACCCAGAATATAAGATGATGAGTCTTACATTCAGGGTTGTCTTTTTCAGAGTCATCTTTTATTCATATTGGCCTGAATATAAGATAACACAGACACCTACTGGAATGAGAAATGGGTCTTGAAAATGACTGGCAGAAACCTGAATATAAGACTAAGACTAAGTCTTAGGGTTGTCTTGTATTCATATTGACCCAAATATTGTATAAGATGGCACAGACACCTACTGGAACAAAAAACTGGTCTCTTTTCCAAAAACGGGTCTTGAAAATGACGAGGAGGAAATAAATACTGATCTAATACATTTTTGCTTTTAATTGATTCTTCTTTACTTGTTAATAAACCTTTGACCCCAGCCGGCCCACTAAACTTCGGTTCAAAAAAATAAGAGTTTTTGCACTGACAGCACAGCTGAACCTGAAATGGCATTCTTGTTTTGACAACAACAAAACCACAATGTCAATGATTAAAGACAAGGAATGTTCCTAAACATGGTAGAGCGGGAGACTAAATCCAATCCAAAATGAATAGAAAGTCCACTTCGTTGTGAAGTGAAATTTACTGTGTGACGACCTTTGAGAAGCATAAATCTGGACTCCATAAAGTGGTAATGATCACTAAATAATATTTCCCTCCTGGGATTTAACGACACATCCTAAAAACCCTCGGCGGCGTGCGGTGTGACAAGCTACGTGCAAGGACATCAATCTTAAAATCGCTGGGAGGCGTTAACCAAGGTATCGTTACTGTGCTGCAGTTAAATATCCGGCAGGCGCCACTTCGTAAAGGTCAAGATTGAATATCATCCTGGAGAAGCGGCCCGACCACAGCGACATCCGAAGAAACACGCAAAGCGTGACAGGGATGCATTAATTATAACTGACAGATGTTGGAGAGATGACGTCGCTTACGTTGTCTCTCAGCTTTGATTTGCTTTCCCAAACAAATACAAATGTTTATTTCACCTCTTTTGTAGCAGCAAAGTCAGTGAATAATGATTTGTTACATGAAGTCATTGTCATGGTGCCTAGCATTGCATCTACTATTGTTAGGTTTATTGTGCATCGACTGTATGAATGCATCTAACTGCACTTCATCATGCTCCTTTTAGCCTGTCTTGCTATAAAAAAAATTGCTATTCTTACTTTGTATTCTCACTTCCATTATAGCGCTTTAAGGGTTAAATGTTAGCAACTGCAAATGTGTTCGCACCCATAATTCAGATTATTAATCACGCCCGAACCCTAACATTGTCAGAAGCATTCGTAAGTGTCAGTATCTCGATGTGACTTATCGTATATTAGCATCTCCATATAAGTTAGCAATTGTCAGGGTTTTAACATGATCTATGCGAGTATGGATCTCTGCGTGAGTTAGCATCATTAAGGATGTTGGTTTCTCTAAATGTGTTAGCATCTCTGCGTGATAGCATCAGTAAGTGAGTTGGCACCTCTCAGTGGGAGTGTATGTGCATGTGTTAGCATCTCTCAGGGGCTACCCACAGGGAAAGGTTTTCAAGTCAAAACGGCAAAGTATTTGATCGTTTCAGCCTCTCATCCACACGGGAACGGCGTTCTGGGTGACCTAGAACGGTATTTTTTTTAAAACGGCTTCCAGAGTGGGAACGTCTGAAAACGCCAGCTTGGCGTTGTAATGTAGACAAAGCAATACAAGAACGATGACGTCACTGACCCGCCTCCGCCTCGTCACCGTCATCTGACCAGAAGTGAGCTTTGACAAAAAGCCAACATAATATCTAATATTTCGGCGGACATGATTCACCTCAGTCGACATTCTCCTGATATTTTATAGAGTTAATTCCACTTCTTGTAAGCGGAAGATGACGCACTTATGCGCATTCGTTCTTTCTTCTTCTACGGTTTGGAGTGTCACATGGTTCCGCCGGCGTGCCTGTTCACAGCGCCACACGTAGGTGTGCCTTGTGTATTACATCGTTTTCACTCAGCGATGCGTTCCCGTCTGGATGCAACTATACACTAATCCGGCACAGTGTGGACGCCACTTTTTTTCCAACCCGCCAAAAAAAAATAAAATCACAACATTCCCGTGCGGACAGGGGTTAATGAGGTTACCATTTGTAAATGCATCCTTGAATGTGTTAGCATCCATAAGTGTTAACATGCTTACATTAAGGTGACCAAAAGTCCTGTTTTCCCAGGACAGGACATGGCATGTTTTCATGTTTTCACACCTGGCCATCCCGCCGATGAAAATGTCCTGGTTTTCATCGTATTTCACTGGGCCATTAAATCGAGAGGCACTCTGCTACTGCACTTCCTGAAAGGTTGCCGTGTGGGTGGCCTTTTTAATTAATGTTGGCAAAAAGCCACAAAATCCAAAGAGAAAGTGAAACGTATACACCGAGTTGATCCTCTGCCACTTGCCGAGTTGACGTCTCATAAAATTCGTAAAAAGGTCACGCACAACAGCGGTCTTGATTCCCACGTTCCTGAGACTTTGGAAGGCACATTTTTCCTGAAAATATTGGTTACGTTCCAAAACTTAACCATCAGTTGACCTCAGGTTCCTACGTCGTTCTGTTTTGGGAATCATTTTCATGCTGCTTTTTGAACGTCCTTCCCTTGGAATTGTGTCTTTGGTTACGGACAGTATATCGTACTGTACTATAGCAATGTTGTTGAAGTCGAGTATCATTTGAGTGCCACATTGTCGGGCCGTCCTGGGTTTTGGTAATTCAAATATAGTCGTCCCAGTTGCATGTGTTAGCATCACTCAGTGAGTTCGCATCTCTCAAAGTGTTAGCATCTTTGAACGTGTTAGCATCTCTAACTGAGTTAACATCTGCAAATGCATCCTTGAGTTTGTTCGCATCTCTAAGTGTGTTAACATGTGGTTATGTCTGTCAACATTGCTCAGTTAGTTTGCATCTCTGTATACTTGAGCACCTCTATGCGAGTTAGCAATCGCAAGTGTGTTGGCAACTCTCTGTAAGTTAACATCCCCGAGTGTGCTAGCATCGTTTGGTGTGTTAGTGTCAGTAAGTGAGATAGCATTTGGAAGCGAGTTATCATCTTTGTGTGTGTGTGTGTTAGCACCTCTACATGAGTTCGCCAATCAAAGTGTGTTAGCTTCTGCAAAACCTGTGACATTCACGAGGGTGCTAGTGTCATTCCGACATGTTTGCTCCCTCCTCAAATTCAAAGCTAACAGGCTGTCTCTCTCCGACCCCCAACCCCTTACCAAAGTACACCTGAGACTGTTGCCATGGAAACGGTAACCCGTTGCGCCTCTAGAGGGAGCAGTGGGGGGCTGCCTTCCCGTCGACCAGGTCAAAATCATGAGCACCTGCAGCCGAGGAGCCGTCAGTCCCGTCAACAGCTGACATCTGGTCGGCATGGTTACACAGCCAGGGAACGCCACGAGGAGTTATTAGAAAAGTTCTTTGACGGCTGACAGCTGGACTAGAAGGAGGCTCATCTTGGAAAGTGGGCGGGGCTGCATCGATCATTCGGCTGCTTTTTCTATTTCTATCTTCAGTTTCTTTGCCAACTTGACAACTACAAAGATTCTTTATTTAGAGCGTGACCCACATACGCTGTTTGAGACAAACACATTGAACACTATTGTGCAACATCCGCCGCTGGAAATAGTCCTTACTGATGTTCAAACAGCACGACTGTCAATCAAAGAACTTTTAAGAGCTCCGAAAACCAGCACAAAACAAGCTGACCTCCACCAAGACCC
The DNA here is from genome assembly GCF_027744805.1 of Dunckerocampus dactyliophorus. Taxonomy (NCBI): domain Eukaryota; kingdom Metazoa; phylum Chordata; class Actinopteri; order Syngnathiformes; family Syngnathidae; genus Dunckerocampus; species Dunckerocampus dactyliophorus. The sequence continues at coordinate 7,796,346 of NC_072831.1, forward strand.
AATAGCGACACATTTAATGAGTTTAAAACTAGAGGTGTCCCGAACCGATATTGATATCAGAGCTACAACAATAATATCAGTTAATATCGGCATCTAAAATCTCAGGTATTGGCAGTCCGCGCACTGTGGCCTAGTGGTTAGCATGTTGGCCATACAGTCAGGAGACTGGGAAGCTCCGTTGGGCCCCACTACATTATGCCCATTGTGGATACAACGATACACGAGATGCATCGAAAGCAAATGGCTGAAAGAAGCCAATGAGTTTTTCTCATACCTGCTGTTGCTGACTGTTATTCTGAGTAATATCACTTGATCAAGCCTTTTCTAACATTCCACACTACTAAACAAGGAACAAAAGTATTTGTGATCTGTGCTGATATCGGATCGGTATCGGTATCCACTGATATTCAAGGCTGCAATATCGGATGGGAAGTGAAAACGTTGTATCGGGATGCCGCTAATGAAAACAGTTCAGAGATGTTTGACTTGTATGTCCACCAATCATCTAGACTTTGGATCCAGATCAGAAGTAAATCCAATTCCTTTTTGATCCAAATCTGAACACAATTGGGGAGTCACCCATAATACAAATAATAAGTAGACGTTTTAATTGTTTTTAATATAAACAACAAAACAATGGACGGACGTTTTAATGCTAACATGCTAACATTTGAAGTGGTTAATGTTAGCATAAAAAGTAGGGATGCAAAGTAACCCATGATCCCATATTATGCCAGACGATACCAATAATATCACCATTAGGGATGCTCCGTCAGGTTTTTATGCTGCCAATGCCGATACCAATCATCCGTGAGTGAAATACCGAAATACCGATACTGAAACCGATCACATGTGTAATGTTTAAATGTACTATCGGCTATATCAGGGGTCACCAACATGTTTTCCTTGTGAAAGGAACATTTTTTGTAAAATTTTCATTTTACAAAATGAAAATGGCCAAGAGCAACATTTATTTTCATAGCTTATTTCAAGCCAAACAAAGCGAACATGCTTGTTTTACCGGAACATGAACAAAATGCTGGTGTATGTATTTCTGAATGCATTCCTCGTGTTCTCACATTATTAACTGAAAAGCTGAATGAAAAGCAGGCTCGCGGGTGCCTCGTGTGGTCGTGCGGGGCTCCCTGGTGCCCGTCAGCAGCAAGCTAGTGACCCCTGGGCGATATGATACGAAAGGGGAACCATAAAATTGAGACAGAAGCATATTTGACTTACTATCCAGAGTGAATTGTCAACACCGGCCGCTTTTCCTCCTCTGAAGTACTTTGATATCCCCACATTCCCTCCACATGTGACAGCCAATTTAAACCGTGGGAGACAATTCGCTCTGGATATGGGGGCGTCGCTCGCCGATGTGGCTGGCCTCAGCCGCTCGTCGCCTCCCGTGTGCGTGTTTTGCTGCACATTGGAGGTGGGTTTCGCCGCTCGCGGTTGTTTGTCGCCTCGTACACATGGCCGCTACATTAGCCGTGCTACCAATGATCACATCGCGAGCCTCGATAACTCACCACGCCCTGCCAAGTGCCCGCCCTCCAAATGCCACGCAATGCGCCACCCCGGCGAGACATTTTCCGTGGCATGTTTTGCAGGGTGCAAAACTTATATCACTCTCACAACGACAGGTAAATCCCACACGGCAGCCATGCTTGTTTTGTCTTGAAAGTGGGCGGGAGACGGTCGCTATAGGCTGGATGCCTCAAAGGGGGTGGAGCTGATCGGCGGATGTGATCGGCGTTATAAAGCAAGTATCGGCATATGCCGATACCGTGCTTTTTCACGGAAATCGGATCGGCGCACCCCGAATCACGATACAGCAACACTACTGGATATACTGTAAGAAAAATATCCACGACACATCACATTTTTCATCCCACATCAAGCATACACACTTTTACTGATTATGCCGACACACTTCTTTCATTTGATATAAAGCAGATATCTACTTTTTCAAATACTTTTCTACTTTTTAAAAACAAAAATAACACAAACAGTTGTCGTGTATTTAGTTTTTCAACGTTCATGTTTGGAGCAGATTAGCAAAGTATGTAATAAATATCCTAACCCTAATTAAACATGTTTTCATCTTTTGTTTCATCATGATATCAATATTGTTATGCTTGTGTATCGATACCATATCAGAACAGATAACGATATCAAGATATCAATATTTTTTCCACCATTACAATAAACACAAGCTTCAATATGCCAAAACGATAACATTCGTCTGTTTTAGTGATGTCGCACTCTAAGCCCCGCCCCCTCCGTCGACAGGTATAGCACTGACCTGGTCCCGGGCTGATCTGGTTGTCGTACAGGTGGATGTCATCCTCACAGGCGATGGGCGAGTCCTGTCCCTCCTCCGGGCCCTCGTGGTCCTCGTCCTGCTCCACCTCCCTCTGCTCTGAGGACACGAGTACACGGTGTCACCTGCTGGACCTCACGGGGACATGCGAAAGCTGGGACTCGACTGTTAGCATGGCTGGAGCTAACAGGTGAAAAGCGTGTCATGTTTGCTTTATTGCTGGTTTGATGCCGCTGCGGAAGATGTTAGCGCGAGTCGTCGCATCCTCGGTGGCATGGCGGTCGTTCTCGTTTGACTTGTTACTCTACTCTACTCCAGCGTCACCTCGGAACATTTGACTTCAACCTCGCGCGCTATTTGACTTTCAAATCACCTCAACGGTGAGAGGCTGAGAGCGTGCGCGTGAAGCGGCCAAATGCTGACAAGTCCAAGCTGCTGAAGAACTGGTCTGACACGTTCTTAACGAGCCAGTGTGCAACTTGCTTTTAATAAGGGGATGCTAAAGAGGAACAAGAGATCACTCAGAACGCTGCTTCCTGCATGCTACGTTTATGTTACCGACTCATAGAACAATACCTCCACCAAGGTTTCACTGAACATTTAGCGTGCTAAGCGCTATCAGGACGTCACGGAACACTGTGTAAGAAGATGCTACATAGACCCACCAAAATACAGTCATCCCTCGCTACATCGTGGTTCAAATATCACACCCACACTTTAGTGCGTTTTTTTGAAAATTCATGAATGAATTCGTGGTTAGCTCCGGCACATTATCAATCACAAATATTGAAATCCAAGTCATGTGAAGTATTCTGGCCACTCAGCATCAGTAATGACACAGAACATTGATGAGGCATGACATTACAGTCACACTGCATATAGTCAGCCACGGCATGTCCGACATGATGGAGTGAAAAGAAGTTCTCCTCCTATTCCGTGTGGAAGTGGTAGGTTTTTGGCTTCTGATTTTTTATTTCTTCCCCACTACGTTTGAAACCCTTTCTTAAGTTTAGAGAATAAATAAATTGGAGGCGAACTAGTTGGCTCAATAGCATGCTATGCAGCCGTGGCCGTCTCTTGTGTCCCTGCAGTGATCCGGTAGCCTGTGCATTACCAATGTGGTGTATACAAAGAATAATAGGAGAGTAAAGGTGACTATATGGGTGTTATTTCATGTCTACATGGCTCTAATAATGGTACAAAACCTATTCAGTAAGTCATAAACATGTTTTGTATGCTCTAACTACTTCAATTTATTAACACTGAATCCTACTTTGCCTCCAAAGTCGCCGTGCAGTTTAAAGCAGCATCAAAGAATTTACCTTTCTTCTTTGGCTTCTTCTGATGACACGTATTCCAAAAGAAGAACCACTGTGATAGCAAAATTACTATTTTAGTCAACTTTCCTTCTCCCAAGTTTAGTTTAGACAGCCTAACAGCCCTCATATATTTTTTTCCAGTTTCTCTGCTGTGAGGCGTACGGGGCGTACCTCAGCCAGCCGGAGGTATCCTTGTGGTGCCTGGCAGTTGTTCGGATTTATTGTTCCTTATCTTGGGAGAAGAAGTGTCTGGTTTGCATGAAAAGCCTCAGTGTATGTGCTTTTACATCCTCATGTTATAAGCCAGGGTGCCCTTTTCGTCTCGGGGCACTCTCCGGTAGGCAGCATCATGTTCTCTCTGCTTGATCAGTGCTTTCCCAAAGCATTGCTACTAAAATAGATAAAAGACAATTTGGTTTTGTGGACAATCTTTATTCATAGAAAACTGCCAAAACACCATCCTCAATGAGAGCTGTTCACAGAAGAAGACGATACCTTTTACTATGACAAAATGCTTAACTTCCTTTTACACTTGTATGACAGTTAAGAATGTTATTAAATGAGATGCATCTCCAATGGCAACCACCATTATTGTTAACACTGTTACTGTTTTTTATGTTTTACTATCCCGATATTAACAGTGCTTAACTTCTTTTTACGCATCGTGTTAGGTCGTCAATATTCTAGTTTAGACAGCTTTGGTGTTTTCAAATTTGAATGTTCTAAAATAATACAAGTTAAGAAAGTTAATCCATGACCGTAGACGCATCTGCAAGGCATAGATAAGACTAAGTTTTATTGTTCTGATGTTTTACTATACAGCAATAATATTCATAATATTAAAAGTGCTGATATAAGCTCAGCTTCTTTGTGCATGTTGAATTTGACCATGAGTGAGTATGACTGTTATTCCCTATGTTATATGCATACAATGACAACAGGTGGCATTTGTACAATAGTACAGTATATACTAGTACGTACAATAGTACAGTATATACTAGTTTTTACAATAGTACAGTATATACAGTATGTACAATAGTACAGTATATACTAGTTTGTACAATAGTACAGTATATACAGTATGTACAATAGTACAGTATATACAGTATGTACAATAGTACAGTATATACTAGTTTGTACAATAGTATGATAGTACATAACACAAATACTTCCCTAGCCTGACGTTCCTTCTCCTCACGATGACAGCATTTCATTCACATTATGTCAATTTCCGCATTTAACAGTAAATTCCGTTTTTATTGGCCAATTCTGCGATTCCCTCTGCGAATGCGAAAAATCACAGCGCCCTAAGTATGTTTAAGCTGTATTTGATTATTTTTGGTGATTTCACCCTCAGTGAAGCCAGGTCGAGTCCAGATGCAGTGATTTTTAGTAAGAAAATAACAGACTCTTTTGTCCTGACTGCTGCATGGCTGACAAATTGGAAGGTGGGGAAGCAGCTGGTTGCTTTCACAGTCCAACCACAACCCACACAGCAGCATGTCTCAGTGTGCATGTTGGTTGTCATTCAAAACTGGCGTATTGGAGACCTTGTGGTAACTAACTCACCCATTTCTTGAAAGAAGTACCCATTCTTGGACATGCCAGAGGGAGGCGCTTCTGCGGGAGACAAGACAACAAGGAGTTATTAAGGTGACCTGCAAAGGGTGCTATGCATCAAAATGACAACAAAAGCATCATTAAAGCGGCTGCAAAAGCAACTTTCTAACAATGTTCTACCAGTAATATGTGTTCCGACAGTCGGTTTATGAGTACCAAACGGGTGTATAGCAGGGGTGTCCAAAGTGCAGCCCAGGGATCATTTTATAATTTAAAAAGAAAAGTAAAAACACTAAAAATACAAACATTGGAAAATCTGCAGTAATTTGACACGAAAAAAGTCAAAATATTAAAACTCTAAAGACAAAAGGTTGTAATTTAACGAGAATAATGTCATATTATGATGAATAATATCATTTTAGCAGCATCAAGTTTAAATGTTAAAGAAAGATTTATTTTTTTGTTGTAATATTATGAAAAACAAACAAAACAAAAAATAAAGTTGTAATTTTTGGAAAATTAGGTTGCAAAAAAAAGTTACGTTCCAAGAATAAAGTCAAACTATTATGACAATAAAGTAAATGATTTGTTAATAATAATTAATAGTTACATTTATAAGAAGAAAGTTTAAATAGCTATGAAATTGCAAAATCAACAACAGCAGAAATGGAAAAAACGGTTGTAATTTGATCACAAAGGGTCTGTGTAGGCTCTCAGTCGTACAGGAGTTGTCCAACGAGGGAAAGGCTTCTAGAGAAGGAAGAACTAATTGACAGACAGATGTATCATAGGTTATACCCTGGGGAGGCTACACCATGTATCTATGGCCTTCCAAAAATCCACAAGGAAGGGTTTCCCCTCAGACCCATTGTCTGTAGCATTGACTCTACCACGTACAATGTAGCGAAATATGTAAAAACAGTCTTATCCCCATTGGTAGGCAACACTGATCATCATATAGAGAACACAAAAGGGTTTGTGGCGAGCATCAAAGACCTCAGACTGGAGCAGAGGAAACTTTGGTGTCTTATGATGTGACTTCACTTTTCACATCCGTCCCCACCTCAGCAGCAGTCTCGGTGGTGAGGAAGAGACTGCTCGAGGACTCAACTCTGCATCGGAGAACAAAACTTAGTGCTGACCACATCTGCCAATTATTGGAAATTTGCCTTAACACCACATATTTTCAGTTTAGAGGGAAATTCTACAGACAAATTCATGGTTGTGCTATGGGCTCACCAGTCTCACCCATAGTGGCGAATCTGTACATGGAAGAGATGGAGAAACAGGCTCTCACATCCTTCTCAGGGACAAAACCAAGGCACTGGTTTAGATACGTGGATGACACCTTTGTCATAATCAAAAAACAGGAAATTCAGTCTTTCACAGATCACATCAATGCGGTGGACACCAATATCAAATTTACTCGCGAGGACACTAAAGAGAACCAGCTAGCCTTCTTAGACTGCAAGGTAATTATAGGAGAGGACAGACAGCTACTTACAGAGGTCTTTAGAAAGGCCACACACACTGACCAATACCTGCTTTTTGAATCTAACCATCCACTACAACATAAACTAGGGGTTATTAGGACCCTCCAACATAGAGCGGAACAAATACCAACTAGTGCTGAGGGAAGGAAAAAGGAGACACAACATGTCCAGAGAGCGCTCTCAACCTGTGGGTACCCACGGTGGGCTTTTAACAAATGTCAAAAGAAGAGAGTAGGGAAAGAAACCCAAAAGCCCACAGGAGCAAAAAGGAGAGGAGTGGTAGTCCCTTATGTAGCGGGGGTCTCCGAAAAACTCCAGAGGATCTTATGGCAACACAAAATTCCAACCTATTTTAAACCAGTAAATACCCTGAGACAACAATTAGTGCATCCTAAAGACAAGGCTCCAAACCAGAAACAGAGCAATGTGGTCTATTCCATCCACTGTAAAGATGAGGAATGCAAAGAGCACTACATTGGGGAAACTAAGCAAATGCTCCAAAAAAGGCTTTATCAACATCGCAGGGACAATTCTAGTCCTCAATCAGCAGTACATCTACACCTTAAAGCTACCAATCACTCTTTTCAGGACAGCGAGGTAAAGATTTTGGCCAAAGAAAACAGATGGTTTGAAAGAGGAGTAAAGGAAGCTATTTTTGTCAAACAACAGAACCCATCATTGAATCGGAATGGTGGTTTGAGGTTCAATTTGGACCCTGTGTTCAGCAGGTTACTGAGACCAAAACCCACAGCTCTTAGTCTTGCAAATGAGGTGGAGCCAGGGCCGAGCCAGAACAATAGATGCTAACGAGCCAGTATCAGAGTCGTTCATACCCAACTCAGGGAGCGACACTTCCCTTTTATCGGAGGTGCTAATGGCAGGAGAGGATTAGACCACTACTCCGCCCAGTCTTAGTGTAAGGAACCAATAGGAGGAGGGTGTTGGCACACCAATTCCGCCCACTCTTACTGTATTTAAGGCCTAGGCTACCAGCACTTGTTAGTATGTTGACGAAGCTCTTCGGATGAGGAGCGAAACGTCCGACACCTTCTTCACAGAAGTACAGATGACGTCTCAAGAAGCCTTTCCCTCGTTTATCACAATAAGGTCAAAATATGAAGAGTAAGTTGCATTCTAACGAGAGAAAAAGTCACAATTTTATGAGAATAAACTCATAATATTATGAGAAAAGTTATAATAATTTACTTACAATCATTTACTAGCATAAAGGCAAAATATTAAAGAAACAAATATTTTTTTTAAGTAATAGCATTCTGAGAATCAAACAAAACAAAATAAAGTTGTTATTTTTACAAAATTATGCTGTGGAAAATGTTACGGGAATAAAGTCATAATATTACGAGAAGAAAATGTATGAAGATTATTTGAGAAGAAAAGTAAAATATTAGGAAAATTAAAAAAAAAAACAGTCATGCAAAGAAAGTCGTAATATTACGAGAAGAAAATTGATGAGGATAATTTGAGAAGAAAGTTAACATATTCTGAAAAAAACAGTCTCACTCCCATTTCTTCTTTTTGCATTTGGACAGAAAACAACATAATACAGACACAGTGTTCCCTGTCGCGGGGGATAGGTTCCCAAAATAAACCGCAATAAGTGAAATCCACAAAGTAGCCAACTTTATTTGTTTGCAATGATTACATATGTTTTAATGCTGTAAAAGCCCTCACCATACACTTTATACACTTTTCTCAGACAGGCATTCACATTTTCTCACGTTTCTCTCTCCATTAAACACTCTAAGTTCAAACCTTTGTTTGAATTCGTAGGTTGGACATTATTAACTGACTCATCCATGTTTCATATATTCACATATTGTTGCTGTATCCTCGTCCTCCTCCACCAACCCAAGATTCGTTTATTGCGTAATGGTGGCGCCCTACAGCCGCGTGACGTCTACCTTCCTTCAGCATGTACACAAGTCCAACTTTTTGTGCAATGGTTAGCATCTTCCTCTGCCTTTTGGGTGCAGAGCATTTCGTCGGCATTGTGGGTTTTGTCGGGGAGAAAACGTGCAAACAAACAGAGTTCAGACGACAGCGTTCAGACAACAGAAAACACGTCAGTTCGGCATGAAGAAGATTGACTGACAAAGGTCTACAGCCAATCAGGACGCAGAAGACAATGGACGGGTTCTCCTTTAGCCAATAAGGATGCAGAACACAACGCGCGTTCAAAAAAAAAAGCATTAAAATGGCACAAAAACCCCCCCACGAAACAGCGAGTCCGCGGAAAGTGAACCGCGATGGAGCGAGTGTTTGCGTTTGGTTACGTGATCATTCAAAGCTGACAAAGCTCCCTGAATGTTGTTCAGACCAGCGTGAAGGCGGCTGACAATTTTTTGGTCAAAATGAGCCAGCAATTTGGTTTTGAACTGTGTCACAACGCAAGAAGTCTCGAATGCTAGCACAGCTCCTTAGCATTAAAGGCTAGATTTTGGACAACACACTATTGTGGCATCTTTGATTCTTATTTAATGCTAATGAAAATAGTATAATACTATATTATCAGTCAAAATATGTTTATGACTCTGAACTCTTTCTAATCATTTTAAATACCTTATTGAGCTACATGAGAGGCTCAAAAAATAAGAAGCAATTAAAATACGATTAAAATATGAACATTTTGTCAAATAATACCTTCGCTGCAAAAATGAAGACATGTTGCTGGGACTGTCAGTTTGCCCCCTCGCCACTAGAGGTCACTAAATCATTTGCACTACATCCATTCATTTTCTATGCCGCTTCTCCTCATTGGGGTCGCGGGGGTATGCTGGAGCCAATCCCAGACAGGCCAATGGCAGGGCACATATAGACAAACAACCATTCACACTCACATTCATACCTATGGACAATTTAGAGTCTCCAATTAACCTAACATGCATGTTTTTGGAATGTGGGAGGAAACCGGAGTACCCGGAGAAAACCCACGCACGCACGGGGAGAACACGCAAACTCCACACAGAAATTCAAACCCAGGTCTTCCCGATCTCCAGACTGTGACTGTGTGGCCAACATGCTAACCACTAGACCACCGTGCGGCCCCATTCGCACTTCATACACACATTATTTACAGGCATGAAGAGCAGATTGAAGATTGACCGACTTAATCCTTAACATTTAAACGACACAAACAAGGGATACAAGTAGCATGCGTCTGCGAGCTAGCAATCCCGTTACACTGACGTCATCGACATGCAATTCTGCTGACTCTGTAATTGCTGCATATTTATGTCCTGGTAAAAAAGATCCATCTCACTTAGCACAACTTTAAAACTTCAGCGTTGTATTTTAATGTCCCCCGTCCCCAATATGAGACAATAAACTCCATCATCATCATCGTCTACTTTGCAAATCCATGTCTTCACTGCACACAATAGTCATTCATCATGGCTTAATGCTGGAATATTACGGAGCCTAATGACTGATTGCACCATTTACATTTTAATTCCTTTCCATTTGGGATTTGCAGCGTTGTGGAGTGCCTCGGCTGAGCCGCATAGAAAAAGAGGGGGGAAAAGCGACTTAGATCTGCTGTCGTAAAGAAAGTCATTGCAGACAAATGACATTTCAGTAAGAGACACTTTCACTTTACAGGGTAACCTCTGTTAGCGTACACTTCGATTAGCATGTTTACGTAAAACATTCACAGCCTCGGTTCGCGTACATTTTCCGGTTAGCATACAATATGGAGCGTGTGTTGTCGTGTTATCAATACACTTCTTGAGTCCAACTAGGCCTGTCACAAGAACAAATTTTGCTGGTCGATAATTGTGCTCTAAATTATTGTTGATAATCGATGTCATCGACAACATTTTTTAGACTATTTTTTTCGTTACTGTCATAACAGGTGTATTCACATTTGAACCACTAGATGGTACTCAAGTATAATGTACCTGTTTGAGCCACATTACCTTGACACAGAAGTTGCCTGTACGTATGTTGTTTAAAATGTATGCAGTGTATGCCAAATAACCGTAATGCATGGTTGCATTTCTTTTGCAATGTAGCGAGCTATACTGTCTGTGAGCGCGCACCATTTTGCCCTGTTTTGTTTATATTTGCCGACTAAACGCTTCAGTAAGCAGTAAGCATTAATGCAGAATGTAAGGTTCTGTGTGCACTGACGTTTTCATGCAGCGCTTGTGCTGGGGTGGAATAGTGGTAGTTGTGGGTGGGGGTTGGAGAGGTCATACCCTTGTCAGAAAACAGTGCAATGCAATTTGGAATTAGGGAATAATCTGGCGAGGAGTGTTTGTCACACTGAGACGAGGCCCCAGTGCAGCCGAGACGCGATGAAGGCTATTCAATACAAAAAGGAGGGGTGGGGGCCTCATTAAGCATTAAGCTGCTCATGTTTCCATTTTTTCAAGCTGTAACCACACCACAACATTTGCTTCTTAAAAAAAGGGAGCAAAATGTCTGCCAATGCAGACATCGTTAAAAAGGAACATTCCAGTGATGCCCTCCAAAATGTCTCTGGTGTGGCGGCTCAGATCACTTTCAAATACTAAGTATACCAAACAGTCTGACACGTATGAAACTATTTCCTTCTTTGCAGCAGTTAGCATCTCATAATCCTCTTCACTGCACTTTGTCACAACATTTTAATACAAACAATTTTATAGTGTTCGATGTATTGCGGTTCACCTTTCACGGATTCACTTTTTCGTGGATTTTTTTTGTGTGTTTTTTTTTTACTATAGCGAATTAACGCTGTTACAAGCCGAGCCCGGCCCTTTAAGAAGAACTGCATTGTGGGAAGTTAGTTGAGTGTCTATCTCTTCCCTCTCTCGTCTGTCTGCACCGCCCATTGTTTTGTGCGTCCTGATTGGCTGTAGACCATTGTCCATCAATCTCCTTCGCCGTCCTGCCATGTCTCCTGTGTCATCGCTAGCTTGCTTGCTAGCTTCTAAATGAATGGTTGGTTCGTCTGCAGCAATATGTTTTAACAAGGATACAAAAATGCTACGCTACAGCGAGTAGGACAGTGCCAGCACGAAAAGACACGGTCACAGGAGTGCAATATCCATGAGTGACTTTAATTTCTTGTGTTCATCATTAAGGTTGATCATTAAAATTCAAACAAAGCTTTGAACTTAGAGTGTTTTAACTAGAGAGAAATATGAGAAAATGTTTTGCCTGTCTGAGAAAAGTGTATAAAGCGTATGGTTAAGGGTTTTACAGCCTTAAAAGCCTGAAAAAGCATCAGGGTCTGGTGCTATGTGTTTTGGCTGGCGGTCGAGGGCGGGCGCTTGGGCGACCTGGTTTTCAGCGGCCAAATCTGGTTCCTGGGACATGGAATGTCACTTCTCTGATGGGGAAGGAGCCCGAACTGGTGCAAAAGGTTGAGGCATTCCGACTAGACATAGTCGGACTCACCTCGACCCACAGTGTGGGTTCTGGAACAAAACTCCTCAAGAGGGGCTGGACCTTGTTTTACTCTGGAGTTGCTGCAGGGGAGAAGCAGCGAGCTGGTGTGGGCTTATTAATAGCCCCCCCGGCTTGGTGCCTCTGTGTTGGAGTCATCCCCAGTGAACGCCTTTGGGTTGGGGAAACGAGGACCTGGAGGGGCGTGATTGGGAGGAACGGCCTCCCCAAGCGGAACTCGAAAAAAAAAAGAAATCAGGAAGGGGGCAAACACGTTTTCACACCACTGTATGTACTGCATGTGCAGTCAGGGAGCGTAACCCGATAAAAGTGTGGGTGATATTTAAAAGAATAACACTTGATCACTCCAGTATGTGCATGCCAAAGGACCATAGCGATGTCGCGCGACACATGAGAGTCAGCTGACATTGTGAATGAGGCGTGGGGGTGTGGCCACCCCGCAGGGCGTCTTGTTTGGTCTCACTGCAGTCTTTGTCCTGCACCATTTTTAGACAATCTGCCCACTTGTCAAATATTTGTTGCCTTCTTAAACGCACATGAAGCTCCTGGTTTGGTGACGTGATAACAACGTGCGCCAAAGAGGAAGTCCAACTTTTGCAACAGGAAGTGGTGAACACCTGCCATAAACTCACAAGCATGGCAACATGTCAAAACACACGAGCGCTCGTTTGATGCTAAAAGACGGCAGGCAGTGGTTTTTAAAAAAGAGACATGATGGACACAAAGACATCAACCACAGGCTTTATGTCCAATACTGAAACACAAGTAAAAATAAATGTACATTTATTTATTGAAAATACCATTAAATCCATTTTAAAATGCTATTATACCATTTCAGGGCACCTCACCAAGGAGGCGCCACCTCAACTGGCTCCTCTTGATGTGAAGGAGCAGCGGTCCCTCCCGGATGACCGAACTCCTCACCCTATCTTAGCGTATATATTTGCATACTTTGTCACCTGTCTATGATCCCTTTTGAAAATATGTTTAGTAAACATCGCCTCTAAGGTGCAAATGTTAAAAGTTCTGTCGGAACATGCAGAGCACATACCAGAACACCCCCCTGTACCAGCCTCCGCCCTCAGGGGGGACAAATCCTAAATTTATGACCAAGGTGAGGACATGAAAAGGTGTCCTTGCTGAGCGTATTAGGGTGTCTCTACCAGGGTCGGCCCAGCCCTTTGTTGACTAATTGTGCCTGCGGGCGCTCTTGGCACCCATCATTGTGGAAGCCCGTGTGGAGAGGGAATTCCTCCCGACGCTCCAGAAAAGCGTTTCGGCGCAGCGATGTGAGAGCACTAACTCTGCACAGGGGGGGATGTACTGACATGTTGTCTTCAGTAAGAGCATAGCGCACAAGGCCCACAATGCACCAATGGGTCCTCATATTAGCTACACTAGATCAATAAAAGAGCTGCATCAAAATAATAAAACTAATGTTCCCTTTTGATGGACACTGTCACAGAGGTATTAAATATCACCGATGGTGTTATTTGGTAGTTAGCAGAACTACACAAAAAACAAGTTCCTCAAGCATTCAAGAAGGTTCGTTCCCCCCTTTAATTATTATTACTTTCAATAGGAACAATAACATTTCAAAACACTATTAAATATATAAACTGCATATACGTATATGCAATATATGGAGATTTTTTTTTAATCATATATATGATTATATATGATGTATATTATATATTATATGTAGGGATGCGCCAATCAGGGTTTTATGCTGCCGATTCCGATCATCCATGAGTGAGATCGGCCGATACTGACACCAGTCACATTAACTGTACATTTTTCTCATTCCTTCTGATGAGTTGGCTATTGGCCAGGGTCACCATTAGACAATTCAAATAGGTAATGTTCATTAAACAACAACACACAAATAATGTTTGGAGGACATAATTAGTATAACGACACTTGAAAAAGTTAGTACGTACCCGACGGATGTAATATCCACTTCCCCGTGCATTGCCTGTTTGTTTTAAAAACAAACCCCGGTGGTAAAAAGTCACATTTGGAGTCCAAAGATGAGAAGCTAAGCGGATAATTCTAGCTCGCTAGCTAGTTCGCTGCGGCCGTGACCAGCTAGGCAAAGCGTGTAAAGAAAGATGCAAGAGAAGTCGAACACCATCAGGTTTGCCAAGGGAGTGATCAAACACACTGGCATCGATTGGCGTGGCCTGTGGCAAGCTGTTTACAAACGTTTTACAGACTAGCGTTGATTCTGGCTGCAATACGGGACAAGGTGTGTTCCTAATCGGCTCAATACGGGCGTTGGGAACCCTGCTTGACACAGCACACGTGCACATTCATGTCATGTTTGTGTTGTCATGACATGAACTGTCATGTCGCCACCGCACGGCGATCGGTTTTTGTGATCGGCTTCGAAAGGCACGTGTCGATCATGCGTTTTTTTACAGAAATCGGCCAATACTAATCGGTGGCTGATCCATCGGAGCATCTCTAATTATAACTATTTAATGTATGACTCTTGATGACATGTACAGCACATGAGGTGTGTATTTATCAATGCTGATGCAAATATAGGCCTTGGTGGAGGTCGCTGCATGCACAGAGATGTTTGCGCACATAAAAGATGTCTCCCAAGAGACACAGTAGTGCACACTGTTGCAAAAGTGGAGCAAAGGCACCCCCAAATGTCCTCTTGGGGACGCAAACAACCCTCATAATAATACTACTCCTGTGTCGCTAGCATGATGGTACACGATGATGTGCATGAACAACGCTCCGATTCACGCTGGTGCAGGAATGAAGACTGTGGAAAAAAAACAGGCTGCAGTGGATAACAGCAGCGCCACAAAGTCAAGCTGTAATTATGCTGCAGCGTGGTCTCAGTCCAAATGCGCCTCTTGTACTGTACAACATAAACTGTAGGAAACAACAGAGCATACATAACTGGACAAAAGTACCGGGACACCTCCAGCATGCTTGATGCACCGGGAACAGAAAAGGGTCTTCCTCATTGTGGACGTTGGAAGTAAGCTGGAAGCATAAAACTGTCCAAAATGTCTTACTAAAATTAAGACGGAAGAGACTGAGGGACAACTAAGAACTCTAGTACAAATTCTCACTGGTTGTTCTGCTGAGTTGTGAAGAAAGAACAGTTCAAGTCAACATGGCCCCATCCACAATGAGACAAAACTCATCTCAAAACGCATCTCCCTCTTCCTGTGCACTTCAACTCTACACCAAAACAAACATCAACGTCCGTATTTGTCAAGAAAAAAGATCTGCAAAGTTGAAAGTGGTGCTCTCCTGCTCAATTCAAACAGTTCATTTCAAACAAACAGGAAAGAAGAATTTGATATTCGGCATAATTGGAGGAATACTGAAGAATCCGGCGTGGAACTGTGCTTTGTTCACGGAACAGCTGTCTGTGAAGTGCAGAGAGCAAATTACTTCAAATTCCGGCCTTATTCTGATTTCGATACACAATTCTTACATAAAAAAAACACTTTCTGGCTGCCGCTGTCAAATAAACACGACAAGGGTTTCAAGCTGTACAGATTCCCTTCAGATATCAACAGACGGACAATTTGGGAGAATAAAATCAACCGTTTGGGCTGGAAGCCGAACTCGCCTTCAAAGCTGTGCGAGGTAGGTCAATTGAGAGTGTTGTGTTGTATTTGGTGTTGTGAATTTCTGTTTAATGTGAACGATCCTAAATCACCTGTGGTTGCAAATAAAGTAATCCATGATCTCGAGCAAACTTACCATGGCAACGCTTTGTCCGGCAAACAAACACAAAAAAAAACATGTCTTGCACGTCCTCATGTCAATGTCCTCATTTACCCTAAGTTTCATTTAAAATGCTTCAAAACTGTAGAAGGAATTCGCAATGTTAGATGTGAAGTGCAATAATGATTTAAAAATTATAAAAATCGTATTATACTGTTTATAATCTGGCCCAATTTTACATTTATTTTGATCTGTATGGTCGGGGAACCTCATTTCGTGCATTTAATCTAAACTGCAGTTATTTTATGGATATTACATTGAATACCTTAATATTCTTTATACCACTTCTTACATGCATTGTCGTACTGCTTGAATTGGCCCCAAAATGGCGGCGTAATCTCAGTTGTCGTAACTCTCGCTATCAAGGGACTCTAATATACGTCACCCCCCCACTCCAAAATGACTTAACTTTGAAGAAATTACAACATAATCTATCTTATTTTTTTCCTCATATCCATATCCGTCCTCCTTTTCTCGTTTCTATAAATTATTTTGCGTTTTTTTTCGCCACAGATATGTATGGATGGATGGTATTTTTCTGTTTAGAAAAAAAAAGTGCTTCGTCGTCTAAATGAATCCATCTTTACACTCTGCTTATGGTTGTTTACGTTCAAATATCACTGTATTTTCTGCTTTGTTTTATATGGTTTATTGTGTTTGTATTTATTCATGCATACTTGTATTATACGTGACCGGATGTGATGTTTACGTCTGTGCCACATGCGCTACGTGCATCGCATTATTTTTGACAAAGATCAGTCTTGGTGAATAAAGACAACAGAAACATCCACATGCTAAACAAGTCTTTTAATTAGAGTCACTAATAAAATAACCCCCAAAAACAAAAAATAGACCCCGTCTGTGTTAAAAAAACCCAACTCCAATAAAAACCACACACACATGCAGTTATGTAGTGTGTTGTTGGCGGAGTAAAATGTTTCTGATGTCCTTCAACAAGTCTTCTTTCACTGGGTTATGCAGTTCAGGAATTGCTGTTTGTGACACGTGCATCGACATTCTCCAGGCAATTGGCACTGTCTGTCAAACATTTAGAATATTTGCCGAAATGTTGGCTTTTCAACCGTACTGAAAGGTTACATTTCTTTTGCAACGCAGTGAGCGACACTATCTGTGTCATTATCATTTTGCACTGTTTCGTTTCTGTTTACCCTGCCGATCAAACACCTCGGTAAGCGTTGACTGTCGGGATGAAGGCTCTGCTGCACCTCCACACTGGCCCAAAAGCATCGCTTTTGTGCCTTCATTCATAGTATCGTTTACTTGCTGACTTGCTGCTCTTGTCTGTGTATCCACTCACTAGTAGCCCCGCCTCCACATACTGGGACAAAGAGGCTTAATGGCAGACAGGAGAGTTTACTCTCTCCCTTCATTTCACGATAGAACCAATGCACACAGACACATGCAGAGTGAACCCTCTTGTCATCCAGCCTGTGTGGTAAAAAGAGACGTGGAAAACAAACACGCATACATGCACATGTCAATTTATCGACTTGTTTGTTTTAATCGTTCAATTAATCGATTTATCAATTATCGTGACAGGCCTGTTGTGGGGTCTTTTGTGACTTCTTGGATGAGTCATTGCTGCGCTGTTGGGTTAATTTTGGTTGTCTGGCTACTTCTGGGAAGGTTCATTACTGTTCCATGTTTTCGCCATTTGTGGATAATAGCTCTCACTGTGGTTCGCTGAAGTCCCAAAGCTTTAGAAATGGCTTTAAAGTAGCACCTCGCATAACGTAAACCTCCTTTTTCGTAAATTCCACTGAACGCAAAGAATTTATGTAAAGTTTTTGCATCGTATTACGTAAGAAATTCCATATAACGTAAAGCGTCAAGTTGGTGCAAGTTCAGAAATTCGATTTGAATAGCTCGCACGACAGAGAGAGGGAAACATTTTCCATGACTAACAGAGTACACTTGGTGACGCCTTCTGACGCGTCACGCTGATTATCGGGGCACCGCCTACGCTCTCATCTCATTGGCCGACTTATGCAGCGTGTACGTGAGTTTGTGTGAGAGACAGGCTTCTCCCTTCCTCATCGTAGTCGCCCTTAAACTAGTTGATTGTTTTTGTTCTTCAGTTTTATTCATTTACAATAATCTTATTTATTACCTTATTTTATATTGGAATGTTACTCTACTATGTTTATGCCAACGTTTTCTTATATCTTCCCACCATATTTGGTGGACTTTGAATATTTTGAAAGGCCAAAGGGGTGAGTTTGGGAAGATCTTGGAACGGATTAGGCTATTTTCATGTATTTTACGCTTCGTATAACATAAAAACCCTATAACATAAAGGTTATTTACGTTGTAGGGGCGTCTACTGTATAACCTTTTCCAGACTGATACTGTAGATATCAATTAATCTCAGTTAAGTTGTGTTTTAACAGGAGGGCTATGACTTTTTCACACAGAGCCATGTAGGATTGGGGTTTCTTTCTCCCTTAATAATAAAAGGTTTCATATAAAAACTGCATTTTGTGTTCCGTTGTGTTGTCACTGACTAATATGTAAATTTGTTTGATGATCTGAAACATTTAAGTGTGACAAACATGCAAAAAAATAAGAAGTCAGGAAGGGGGAAAACACTTTCTTTCACACCGCTGTACTGCTGTACTGTGTATGAAGTACAGTTTAAGCTCATACATTTCAAATATACTAATAACCACCGCAGCACGTGACATCGCAGAAGCGCTGTCGTATAGTGATGTACGAGTGATGTAGTTCTCGCGCACGCGCAGAACCGATTGCATTTCCGGCACGGATTGCGGCGTGACTTTGACGCTGACATTTTCCAGGTAAACAACTCCATATTTCTATTTTAAACATCATGAGAAACAGCCAGGCAACAACAAATATGGCCGCCACTGGTGACGCAAATGTTTTACCTCACCAAAGTAGCCGGCGAGCACACGAGGTGAAAGCCACATTATTTGATGGATGTTTTTATTCAAACAACCTTGAAGCGCAGTGACTCACTGGGGGAGTGGAAGAGAAAAACAGAGAGGGAACTTTTGTTGCGGCGAAGCATCGTTGTGATTAAACGGTGTATTCAAGCGCATCCTTGATTACCCTGATTAGAAGTCTGCAGTGTGGCCACGCCCCCCTGTAGTCTACACCTTTGCAGCAACGTCCAAACACTGAAGTGATCCAAATCACAATAAAACAAATATAACAAAGAAGAAGAAGAAAGGTTTGTGTGTTTTTCCGGAATTTGCAGCATTTTTCTTTGGCATTTAGTTTTTGACCCTGCAGCGTTGATGTGATTGCAGCGTGTTTGATTTGAGGAATTTGCCCCTTGCATATGTTTTATGGTGTTTTGTGCCTGATCATTTCTGTGCTCGGAGCCTTTGGACATGAGTGTGCGTTCGCCCCTGTCGCCCGCTGGACTTTTACCCACGTAAGGGGTTTCTGAAAGAAACAGTAACAGCTACAAGGGTGATTCGTCCAATGAAAACACATATCTCGACATTTTGTGAGGTTTTTTTTATCAACGATGGAGATGATGGTAACAACATTTGCATTTGCTGTTATGTCATTATTTACATGATTTCATGTTATTTACTGCTTCGTGTTGTTGCAAATAAGCCATATACGTCTGTTTAGCTTTAAAAATACTTTTTTTAAAAACCCTAAAAAACAACGATAGATGGAGTTCAGTAAAAAAGATGGCAAAATACTTTTTATTTATTTACATTTTTGCCACATTATTCAAAAAAGCTGTTTTAATGTTTAAAAAGAGTACTGGCTGTGTGCTAAGGCATTGACAATATAAAACAGGAGACACATCTTGCTAGTTTTATATTTTTTCAGAATTTTGGAAAATGATTTCAAAACATAATTTCATTGATCCAAAACCTAAAAATCCCAAACGAATCTCTGAAAAAAAATAGGTATTTTTGAACTACAAACCACCAAGGAAAGTGGTCTGACACCAGCAATGGCTGGCATCAAGCCGGCAGCTTGCAAAGCTGCGCGCTAATCCTTACACCTGACAGGGATTGATGCTACACTGAGCTGGATAATGCCTTGGAGGGGGCTGTTGGGGGTAGCAGGCGCTCAATTTCTGTGTGACGCAGGTTTGAATCCCTGCTCCCCTTTTTTCTTTCTTCCTTTTTCTTTGTCACCTCATTTTTCATTGTGCATGTCACATCCCTTTGTGTCCCTTGTGTGCTCTTTTGTTGTGTTGCATTGTATTGACCGCTAACTTTATAATCAGCATTATTCATACTTTCATGGATAATTTAGCTGTGTGATGCAGCACCTGCATGCATCAATCAGACATTATTGTTCTTGTCTTTTAATGTTAACAGCGCTGACTTCATTTTTACCTTCACCAAGTATTGCTGGTGTTTGTCTGTCTGTTTGTGTTCAAAATAACTTCAAAAGTTCTGACTGGTTTTGGATGAAAATTTCAGGAATTGTCGAAAATGGGACATGGAAGAGCTGATTCAAGTTTGGGGGTGATCCAAAATACAACATTTTCCCCAAATTCACACATTTCCGTAAGACTGCTATCACCTACGACTACTTCCACATTTCTCAACTGATTCAGGCCGTTCCAAAGTCAAAATTCTCAACTCATTCGGGACATTTAGCCTTCCCGTACATTGCTAGGTGTTAGCATGCTAATGTTAGCATGTTAGCATTGCAAGAATGCTAACGTTAGCATACGAGCATTTTTAGCTGTTTTCATGGGTAGACACATAGAAAAATACTTATTACTATCATGCTTTGTGTTAGCATGCTAACGTTAGCATGTTAGCATTGTTAGAATGTTAACATTAGCATAGTATAATTTTTAGCCATCATCCTAGGTAGACACTTATAGACTTAACATTATCATGCTAGGTGTTAGCAAGCTAACATTAGCAATAGCACAGTATCATTTTTAACCATTTTCATTGCGAGACACTCATATAAACACCACTACAGCGTTCCCTCGCTCTATCGTGGTTCACCTTTCGCGGATTTTTTTTAGCGCTCCTTTTTTTTTTTTTTATTACAGCACATGAAAGCTGTTAGAGGCTGAGCCTGGCTCTGGCCCCGTGCATCCCACAAAAGGTTTTAACAAGGATACAAAAACGCTACAGTACAGCGGAACGGTGCCAGGACAAAAAGGCACGGTCACAGGAGTGAAAAATGCGTGAGTGACTTCATAATTTCTTGTGTTGCTCATTAAGGTTGATCATTACAAATTCAGACAAAGGTTTGAACTTCTTTGAGCGTGTTTAAACGAGAGAGAAATGTGAGAAAATGTTATTGCCTGTCTGAGTATAAAGTGTATGGTGAGGCGTTTTACAGCCTTAAATCATACATAAGAATTGTAAAAAAAAAATGAAGTTGGCTACTTTGCGGATTTCACTTATTATTTTGGGAACCTATCCCCCGCGATAAATGAGGAAACACTGTATTATGCTACTGTAGATGTTAGCATGTTAATGTTGGCATGTTAGCACTGCTAGCACGCCAACATTAGCCATTTAAGTATGTAGATAAAATAAACGTAGGACTAATATTGATGGTGTAAATCACAATATGGGGGAACTATGGTGCTTGGCGGGGGTCTTTGATGATTTGACCCTGGAACAGACGATTTCTATTTAAATCAGGACCTCCACCAATGCAGAGCAAAGCACAAGCGCAAGCGGAGGTAATGTTTTTGCCGGTGTTTATCCGTTTGTGTTCTGAATGGATTTGGATGAAATTTTCAGGAATTGTCGGAAACGGGATACGGAAGAACTGATTACATTTTGAGGGTGATCCGGATCACCGTCTGGATCCAGGAATTATTTAAAGAATTCTTTAACATTGCGAGATCGGATCATTTTCTCCATTTGTGCAGAGAACGGCCCAAAAAATGGTCAGAGGAAAAAATACGAGACAAGTTTCCAACCGGCTCTACAAAATATCAAAGACTCATCATCAAACATCGGATTATTATTTTGGTGTGAATCACAATATGGGGGGAACTATGGGCCTTGGCGGAGGTCTGCGCTCTCCCAGTGCTTCTGTGTTGTAGGTGACAAAGCAAGTGTCGTATCTAATAATATGCAGTTGTCCCTCGCCACTTCACGGCTCCACTACTTCACTTAGCACATTTGGGACTGCAACCACTTAACGAGGGATTACTGTAATGAATAATTCATTCATTTTATTTCTACAATATGATGAGGGCCGATAGAAAAAGAGCCGCGAGCCCTAAATGGGCCCCACACCGGACACTGGACACCCTTGTTCTAAGTAGCTATAATGAAAACATTTTGCTGATTACATGATGCTAAAAAGACAGAGATACACTCACTACATGATTTTTAAATAATATAAAATATACTGTAGATATAATAAAACATTTCATTTGCGAATGTACAATATGCGTACCAGAATGTGCAACAGTAGTCGGTTTTCCGTGCAGGATTTGACAGCATAAACGGGCGTTCCCTGACACTGGAAGCCAAGCGAGGCGAGGAAGAGGAGAGACGGAAAGTCCAAAGTGAGGCTTTTTCTGCTAATTGCTTGCATATTCTCTTCTCTTCTTTTCTAGTCTAAGCCCCCCAAGCTCACGTTCTGCTTTTTAATTCGTGGTCGCAACACCTTCAGTCAGGCTTGCTTCAAGCAGCCCGACATCTGCCGATGAATCCCTCCATCCGTCTTTCTACCGCTCGTGTGAGTGTGCGCTCTGATGCTAAGCTAGTATCCTAGCTCGAGTTTCCCTGCGCCTGACGACGTTGGTGACGTGAATAATCACATCAAATACACCGACATCAGGACGGACGCAGTCAGGAACCGGAGGCTCGGCTTATGGGTGAAGAAAAAAAAGCAGCTTGTCGTGAAAAACATCAGTTTGAGCGAGAACATGACGCAAGACTACATAATATGGCAATTGTGTGTGTGTGTGTGTGTGTGTGTGTGTGTGTGTGTGTGTTTGAACGTGTCATGTGTGTCTCCGATTCCTTCATGTGCGCCTTTGATCCACATGACCGCACTCAACATGGCCGCCGACATCCTGGAATAATTAGCAGCCTTTTGAGAGAGGCCGTCCAACGTCGTTGTGTGTTGTGTGTTGTGTGTTGTGTGTTGTGGGTTGTGTTTGTCGCACAGGACGACAAAAGTGTCCAGAAACTGCACATTAGAGATGAAACATGACACCGGCGTACGACAAGCACAAAATAATAACCAGAGTGGGACATCGCTATCCAAGACAGGAAAACATTCAAGCATTGAGGACATACGCTATCAGGACAAATGTATTGGGTCAGCTAAAGGAAGTGACAAATGCGACATTGTTGGACTTTTGGAGAGTTTGTGCGGGACTTTTTAAAAAATCCATTGGTGAGGACAGAGGCCACTGATGGTGGACCTGTTCTGGTTCTTTCCTCCTCACCAAACCCCTCCAAGCATGGAGCTTGCTTGGTACACAGGGAACAGAAGAGGGTCTTCCTCAAAGTGTTCCCAGAACGTTGGACACATACGATTGTCCAAAAATGTCCAAATATCTCCAATTGTCCAAAATGTCTTGATAAAATGAAGAATGGAGACAATAAGGACTCGGCTAAATGTACAGTAATGCCTCGTTTATTGAGGTTCATTGATTCCACACCCAAACGTGATAAGTGAATTTCCGCTAAGTATGAGTTGATTTCATAAATGGAAAATTTTTGTAGCTAGAGCATAGAAAGCCTGTTTATGACCTTCTAAATATGGTTTTTAACATTATTTGAACCCTCTAGACATGAAATGACACCCCTAAAGTCACATCTACACGCATAATATGTGTGATAAATGTGTTCTAGTGGTGCAGACAGGAGGCAATGTCGAGGGTTCAGAGTTGAGTTTTAGCTTGTAGTTCGTGTTACGGATTATTGTGCCTGCAATAAAAGCCTGCTGTTACGGTGATCAAGTCTGGGGGTTCTGTGTCTCACTGAACATTATAGTAACATTACTGACACCTAGTGACCACTGTGGAATACTACGTCAAGATTTTTTAAACGCCTTATTTTTGTATTTTAGTTCTTTTAGGCATTTGTATTCTTGAAAATACTTAATTTAGGCAAAAAAGACATGCCATTTGCTTAAATACGCACAAAACAAACCACAAACAAGCATGATTTATTCATTTAAATATTTCTGGGCCGTCCCCGGCTGGCCGACACACACACTGCAAGTGTAAAATAATACGAGCAGACAACTGTGTGTGAGTGCGTGCTTGCACACGCACAACACCAAATTCAGAGACTGAGCGAACACAGAATACAGACGACGTGCACGTACGCTAAGTGTAATGAATTTTTCTGTGCCTGCGTGTGTGCGCGTTGCCATAAATCTTGATTCTTTTGTGTGTAAGCTGTCAAATTATGGAGCTCGAATGAATGATAAGCGTGTGTGTGTGTCTTTTGTCTAGAGGTTTTATGATATTCCAGTGCTTGTGTGTGTGTGTGTGTGTGTGTGTGTGTGTGTGTGTGTGTACTGTATAATAATTTGGATATGTGTGTGTGCGTGTGTTTTGCCCAGATGGCTGCTCGCAGGCTGCAGTGTGTGAGATGCGTTGCCAGCGGTGAATACTGATCAGAGATCAGTGTCACACACACATACGAACACATGCACATGCACATGCACGCTCACGTCATCCATCTTCATTTACACATACACGCACACACACCAATGCGGTGCAACTACTAATTCGCACGACCACACGGTTGCGTGTCCTCCACGCTACCAGTAGGGGGAACACTTTTTCTTCAGCGTTACTGGAATGTATGAACGTATGTTTGCGGCCGCTACGTCTACATGTCACCTGTCCGCTGTTTGTGTTTTGTTGTTGAGGGATACCGTGTGTGTGTGTGTGTGTGTGTTACTGCTAGTGACCTTGACCACTGCTTAATGACCTTCAAAGAAGCCGGCAACGGGAGCTCAGATGAGCAGCCATCAAAGTATGATTTAGCTTTTTTCACAACACGGATGCCACTTGTCAGCAAAGTTAACAGAGTACTTTTATTAGCGGCTAACTTCTTTTTACACCTGCACGACTATGTTGGGACTGACGTGACTCGCCATCACGTTACGCCATCATCATTCATTCCTACGTCAGCATGGATGGTGTTACACTTGATGATACCAGCTCTACAGAAGAATGGCGGCACAGTGCTTTCGTCTTACCTGCTTTTCTGTGTACGTTTACGTATTCCACCGCCAGTCTTCCCAAACAGGAGACTTTCACCACGGAAGAGGGTTTTCAAGCTCTGGCTTCTTCTTGGCATTATCACGAGCCAAAGGCTGAGCTGCAGGCTTGTGAAGGTTCTCTGCCCCTTCCTGCGCCTCACCTTTGCGGCCGCTTTCTTGCACGCTGGATCTCTGCGCCTTTTCATGCCTTTGGAACGCTACCTGTCCCTCACTTTTAACATATGCCGCACGGGTCTGAGTAGGAATACATGTACCGTCGCATCCCTAATTGTGTTACTTCTTTTTTAAGAGCATTTACACGTGACTTGCCTGTGTCTGTATCCTTAAAAATGTGCTTTATAACAGTTGTTTGACAAGCGCTAAACCAAAATATTACCAACAGCCAACAAGATTGTGCATGCGTACCTAATGAAGATGCTAGGGGAAGTCCCATCACAATTCATTCCCGTTTAGAGCCCAGGTGGAGTCAAGGTCACGACCTTGTCACTCAGGTGACCACCTGCGGCAGAGCCCTGGAGCGTTAACCCCAATGTCAAACCTCACGTATGAGTCTCAGTTTAAGGAGGGGGTGTAATTACTGGAATTGCAACATGAATGCAAACGCCGCAAATGAAAAGTCATTCAAAGAAAAAAGACGTTTGTGTGTGTGTGTGTGTGTGTGTGTGTGTGTGTGTGTGTGGCGAACCTTAGTGTCAACACCTTTATGCACATATGCTAATCAGCCAATGCAAATGACTCTTGTTGGCCCGGCTCACAGACAAACACACACTCACACGCACACACGCACACACGTCGCTAGTGCTTGAGAGCAACACCTCTCACACTGACACACACACACTAATATTCTGTCATATTATCCCTCAGAGTACACCCTCGTGCACACACTCAAGATAATAATCCCATCTCACGTGCACAGTCACACACGCACACAGAGGGATTGTGTGCCTTCCCAGACAACAACCAAAGTGAGGAGGAGGAGGCAGCCGCATCGCACCTCCAAATGGACTCTGAGCTCTCTGAGGAACTCTCTCACCAGCCTGCGCGTGCACACACAAACACATGCACACGCACGCACACAAAAATGCACACGTGCACACGAGAAAGTGCATTATTGCCTTTTCTCCGCATTCCAGCTGCTCCCGCTCGCCAGCCAGGTAACGCACGCGCTCTCTGCGACGTGACTTACGACGCACAACACAGCGAAAAAGAATAACAGCGGGGGGGGGGAGAGTTACTGTCATTTTTAAGTGTGTGTGTTTTGGGGGGGGCTTCCTGGAGCAGAAAATAAAGTCAAAGATGACTCGGTTGCAAACGGAGGGAAAACAACAAGTCGCAAACATCTGGCGTGGAAGTGGACTGAATTTGGGGGGGGAGGGAAGGGGGAGTGCTCAGGTTTCAGCAGGAAGGGAACCCCAAGGTTCTCCCCCAGCCAGGGGTGGGGGGGGTGTACGGCGTCCACTTACCCAACGGCACAAAATGAAGAACTTTGTTGGTCTCCATGGCTGAGCGCGTGGTGGCGGCGGTGGTGGTGGCGTGGAACGCTCACACACACACACACACACGCACACACACACACACTTCCTCTCTCCGACCGCCTCCCTCCCTCCGCCCCCC
This sequence comes from Dunckerocampus dactyliophorus, assembly GCF_027744805.1. Taxonomy (NCBI): domain Eukaryota; kingdom Metazoa; phylum Chordata; class Actinopteri; order Syngnathiformes; family Syngnathidae; genus Dunckerocampus; species Dunckerocampus dactyliophorus. The sequence goes on from NC_072831.1 coordinate 7,823,030, forward strand.
CCACAGAGAGTCAACCCATCATGGTGGTGTTATCCCGGGCTGACGAGTGCCAGATCACCTCTGCTCTCTTGCTGGGCTCCCTCGCTCCGACTGCCGCTCAGACACATGCAGTGACTCAGCCTGGCTGCGTCCGCACGCTCGCTGCCACGCTGCTGGGTCCTAGTGCCTGCACACAGCGACACTCCTCCCTCCCCGAGGCTGTCGCCCGCATCCTCATCACATCGTCGGCCTATAGGCGCACGTCAGGACACGCCCCCCACCCCTCCCGGAAAGAGGACAGGATGCAACACGTTGCGGGGCGCCATGGTGCTACTCCACATAGTTTGTGCGTGAAGGTCAAAGTGTCATCATCAGCGTGATTGATGACACCATCACTGGACTTCAAAACAACATGTCCACACGCGCACGCAGGCACCCCCCTATTTTTTCAAACCGTTTCCTTTATTTCTTCAGTGAATATCGCATGAAAGAAAAAGCATACATGACTGCAATGCAGGAAAAAGAAAATATATAGAAATATTTGGCGGGCACATTACATTTACTAACATAATTATTTGACAAATATTGGCACACATTACAAGATATTTATCATTTTTATTAGTATTTATTATTATCATATCATTTATTTTATGTATTTATTTTTATTATTATTATTATTATTATTACTAGACTCATGTTGCATTACAAGATTTTGTATTAGTAATTATAATCATTATATACATTCTAATAAATTAATCTTTTTAATAATTTTATGTGCATTTATTTATTGTTATTATTAACAGACAAATATTGGAGCACATTAGAAGATATCTGTATTTCTTAAATTTTAATAATTTATAATTTATTTATTCCAATATTTATTATTATTATTATTATTATTACTACTGGACACATTTTGGCACACATTACAAGATATTTGTATTTTTTATTGTGATTATTATTGTATCAATTCTACATAATTGTTTTTTTTACTTTATTTATTTATACTAGATATTGGTACACATTACAAAATATGTTTAATTTTATGAGTATTTATTATTATTATGTCAGCTCTAATAAATTATTATTTTTATTATACAGAAACGCCCTCAAAATATCAAATTTTGACACTCTAATAATGCCTGGATTATACTGCTGTGTCGAGGCACCACTGTACGCTATGCTGGCTCGCTCCTCCCCCTCCGAACACTCTCGCTTGTTTGACTTTGATGTTCTCCAACCAACATGTGCAATAAAACCTGAATTATCAGAATAGTTTCAGCTGTAATTAATAGTTTCAACTCCAATAATCCTCCCCGTCTCTCTTTAATTGCCATTGTTGTGCTCGCGACAAGGTAAGCTAACAAGCTAAATGCATAATAAGCATAATCCATGTTTATGCCTCACACACAATTATTATTTTTGACCAAAAATCCTCAAATTCGCCACGAAATTCGCTGAATCGCAAATATGTGGGTATCTACTGTTTTAGGCAAACATTAATATTCATTATTTATTTTGTTGTTGTTTGACCATTTTTAGTGTGTTGATTGTACTCTCAATCTTTTTGGAGAATAAGCAATCGTATTTGAATGCTGGCATCCTCACCACCTGCGGTGCTGTCCATGTTTGGCTTTAAAACTGCTTTAAGACCCCCTCCCTGATCAGGAGGTAGTGAATCGTCTTGACCTTGACGTGTGCGATGCTATTATTGCTCAACAGGTGATTACTATCCAGCCTAATCGATAACAGGAAGCGTTCATGGCGGACGCTCACCTTGAAGGAGCTAACAGAGCGTGAATGGCTTTTTTAGGACGCGGGAGGCGGCGAGGAGCAAAATGCATCATGGCTACCTGAAGCGACAGGCTCGAGCGTGGATACGATTCGTGTTGACGAGTCGGTATTCGGACGCCGGGCGCCTCCGAGGGCCCCGTGCCGTGACAGGTCGTCCCATTTGTTGAGCAGAACTGAGCAGTGCAGTTCAGGCCTCCAGTTGCATTACAAATTCTGCCTTTTCACAGAAAAAGAGAGCTGTTTCTAATATTACGACCCTCTTGTAGCTAAAAAAAAGGTCAAAATATTAGAAACGGCTGTCAGTATGGTACAGCTGTGCACTGTAAAGTACAACAATAAATTCCAACAAACAAAGACTGTCACTGCGTTGCCAAATGAATGCAAACACAATCTAATTAGTATTATTACATAAAGCATTTTAGTTTTCCGTCAAAGCGATGTCTCCTACACGTATTTACTAATTCGGTTACATCCTCCCGTGTTAGCGGCACGCGGTCGCTGGCGAATCAAAAAGTTAATTCCCCGCCTTGATGCGGATGCTCCGTGAAAGGTCGCTCATTTGCATACGTCTGCATATAGAACATCACGCCGTGCGGTCTGCCTGCCGGCCCTGCTTTACATACGGACCGCTAGGCGCCGCCAGGGCCCGTGTGTCACTCAGTAGAGCGGGGCCGCGCTCTCGCCTGGCCGCCGACCTGCAGCTCGCCTGGCCGACATGTCAATGCACATGAATTTGAACTGGATTTAAGATTCTATATTCTTTGTTCTCATGTTACAATGGAGGATGCTATTTTTTTTAAACCACAGACAACTACAATGAATCCCACCAGGCATGTCAAATAAGGACATTAAAGTATACATCATTAACAACATACAGTAAATGGTGAACAAGAAAAGAAATGGAAAATGAAAAGATAAACATGAGTTTTTCTACAAGATTCAGATGGTTAATTGTGGCTTGTTTTGTCTGAGGTTGACAAAAAAGAAAGCTACTTTGTGGAATTCTCCTTGCCGCCTGTTTGAACCCACAAACCACAAAATACGACAAAATGGAAATTGGACTACCTCAGTTCTCAGGTCCAAGGAATGCCCAGATGGTTTGTGTGTCTGCTCAGTCGGGATGTAAATCTCTTTGTGATAGACGATTCCAATCGAATCGAGATTCGATGCCATGTACAAACGATACAATTCGATTCGGTTCTATGGTTAATGATTGTGGACGTACACATTAACTTACGTTATAAAATAAAGATGCCAATCATGTGAAAGTGGCATTCTTGGAGTATTTTCGAAAGTGTAAAAGAGCACATCATATCCCCAAGCATGCTGTAAGGCAGTGATCCCCAACCCCCGGGCCACGGCCTGGTATTTGGTACCGGGCCGCACAGAAAGAAAAAATCATTTCCATGATGTTTTATTTTGAAAAGTGGCCGGATTCTCTCTGTTACATCCGTCTCACTTGACGCATGTCCATTGTGCGTGTGCTAACTTTATCTCATGCCGCACAGATAAGAGTACTACTGTATTTTACCATTCTTCTTACACCTCATATTTGGTGTCAAATGCTGATACTATGTGGGAATGCATAAAGGTAAGTTTGGATGGCTTATCGAGTGCTAATGTGCACATTTGTCTCAAGTTAATTCATGCTAGCACACTGTTGACTTGTAAACAGTTCAAGGCCTCCTACTATTTACACCCAGTCTCGTCTTCAGCCATGGGAAGCTATGGAGCAAGTATGACAATCCTTTTGCCGGCAGCCCAGGCTCTCGTGTTTTTGAGACACTGTCAACTTCTCTCGTGATACCCGGTGCATGTCTCCACAAACGATTCATCTAAAGATTTAGGGCTGGTTATTATCGATACAGGAAGCTTTCACCGGCTAATCGGAATCGTTCCTTCATCAAACCGGATATCCGGTCGCATCGGTTTATCGTTAACAACTCTAATGCTCAGACACTTGATAAATTAGGGGGCACGCTGCCTGTTGCTATGCTTGACACTCCACAGTCTCCAATCAGCTGCAGCGCTCCGTTTTCTCACTGCCCTCAGTCTCGTCTTGGATAAAATTAGTCTCCTCACTGTGGACATCATACAAAAGACCTTCATTCTCCACCACTGGTAAATGTTAGCACAGTTTCCCCCAACTGCTTAAGAACAAGAGCAAAGTGGTGCTAGAGTGTAGTTGATCCGCCTGGTGGGGGAGCTTGAGTATTCTAAGAATCAGCAAAAGAAATGCCATAAATTTAAGGAAGCTGAAGACTTGAGGTATGATGTTAGGATGATGCTTCAGATCTCAAGTACTGTAAACACAAGTAAAACTGTGACCCGTGTACTGCTCACAGGAAATGTCCAAAGGTGGAAAAGGCTGGCTCTAAATCGAACCAGCTCAATTTTGCAGCTTGTGGTTTTGACAGGCTCAAGTGGAGGTCAGCTTCAGGTCATGAAGAGGTGGCGGACAGGCTAGATGTGACATGTCATGTCCACCAGACTGATGGCAGCTTGAAGCATCGTTAGCAACTGAGAAAGAAGCTCCCTCGTTCAAAATGGCGACCAGCACAGAGATTGTTAACATTGTTTGTAGGATCTGAATGTGCGTCCTGAGTCGACCTCCTGGCCTTTATGTTTTCACCAGAGCCATCCAAAGTCATTTGTTGGAACATAAAAGAAGCCTTTTAGGCACAACTGCGTCCATAAATAATCATATGACAACAGAAGTAATGTTAGTTATCATTCTGTCAGTGATTATTCCGCAAACTGAGCACCGGGTTGGGAGCATGTGAATATGTTCGCACACATGACCGCAGCATGCAGACAGCGCCAGCCAGCAGCCTTTCATTAAGTCATTTCTTTCCACCAAACCTTGGGAATGGTACATCCTGGGTACATCCTGCCTGCCAGGCTGAGGACAAACAACAACGTGGTGTTCGCAACAAGACTTCTGGGCCGGTTTGGGTCTGTGCAGTTTTGCACAGTCCGGACTGGAGTAGAAGCACTATGACAGCATCTCAGTCTTTTCCACACATTCATTCAATTTGGACCGCCACAAATAGATTTGGCACGACCTGTTTGCCCTTGCTCATAAACACATTAGTAGGATCTTGTCTGCCAGGGAAGAAAAAGACGAAGCAGGAGGGATCAGTGTTGCCAACGTAGCGACTTTGTTGTTATATTTAGCGAGTAATCAGACCCTTCTAGATTCACTTTTTCAAAAATGCGACTCGCAACAAATCTAGTGAAGAGACTTTTGGAGAGGCTGACATGAAAGCATGTATCGCTCTTTTCAATGAACAATGTGTGCCGCCGTGGGCCCTTCCCCCATCTAAAAGCCGTCACAGGCGCCTCGATCTTGCTTGTTTAGCGACACAAGAAGAGCTCATTCGCAGTTCTAAAACATATTTGTTTTGCTTTTCATGTTTTTTTGCTCACTTTTTTTGCAACTGCGTCACAGTCAATGATGCCAATTTGACAATTATGTCATAATGTCATTCCCTTACCCCCTGCAACACCACAAATAGCTTGCAGTCCTGTGGGAAACCCTGCACCTGCCAGGACCATCTGCTGTGGTCAACTGTCCCCAACATTGGACCCTTACTGTCTACTTACTTTCACACACTGAATGTAAAACAAAAAGACACTTGTTGATATCAGATGCTTTTAGCCGAGACTTGTTTTACCTATTTCTTGAAGCTCATGATGATGTAATACTAAAAAAAAAGAGCTAATTATTAGAAAGGTTGTGTTGGGTGTCCAAAGGCCAGAACGGGGGTCATTTGCAGGCCGAGGTTTGCTTTTTATTGGCCAAACAAAACAGCAGAAATGGGAAAATAGAGAAAAAAGGCACAATATAAAGAGAAAAAAGCGGAAATGTTGACACTAATAACTATTTTTAACACAAAGCTTTGTATTTAAATACATATATATATATATTAGCTAGTTTCAAGATATAAGTGTATAGACATGATTTTCAGTGTTATTAAAAGCAGGACATCTGTCCACAGTCATGTCCAATACAACGGAACATGCTTTCACACGGAATCCTTCAAAGTTATCAGGAGCTGACCGATGTTCTGGAGGAAAAAAATAAGATTTGATATCCTCAATTGATGAGAGCCTTGTGACTGTATGGATGAATGATAAGACAAAGACGACTCAGAGGATGTGCTCTCTTGATGGACATGATGATCACGAGCGCTAATCTTGTAGACAAACGTTTTAATGCACTTATCACGCATAAAACACATCAACGGTAGCATGTGACTGACCTCACATCCAGCATGAGTCCTGCAAAAAAAAAACTCAGGTACACTTCAGATAATACTGCAGCTCAGGCAGCGGGGTTATCCTGCAGAGAGCCGGCCGCCTCCACCAAGCCCCCCCGCCCGTCATCGGCGGGTTCCGACTCAGAAGCGCCTCCAGGACGCTCGCGGACGGTTGCGAGTGTGTTAGCAGTGATGAATCACCACTTGCCCTGCGCCTTAACCACTAGAAAGCAATAAGGTGCACAGTGCGATGTTAATGCTTTGGACAGACGCCTCTGGAAATGCCCTCACTATCACTCCCAACACACCAGTAGAGCGACATATGCAGCTACAAAATATTAGAAACCGTTCTCAGTATGACATTTAAACCATCAAAACTGTGTCAGAGTAGTGCTCTCAGAGACCATCAAAACATGTTTGTTGGGTCTAAATGTGAAAATAAAATTAGTCAGGCACCCAAAAGCATTAAGTGCATTTACTGTTGTTTGGCCAAGCTGCACAATGGACCTTGTTGGACTTCATGTCAGCATGCAGGGCCCTGATGGCCTCAACATTGACATCCCTGTTCCTGGACCAGGACTCTCAATGAAAGCAAGCAAAAGATCAGTTGGGAAAGATTGGGAAAGACTATCCAGTTGTAATTAGCCGCAAGCGCTACCATTCAAACGCTTTACTGCTATTCAACTCTCAGCACATCTTGGACCATCATCCCATCAAAGTGCGTTCCTGGCACGTCTGAGAGACATCATAACTAACCTTTCACTACTGTTCAGTTAAAAGTCTTGTTAGCAGTCTCTCTGCATTTGACAAACTTCTTATTCTGATGTTAACTGTGCCTCTGAGCAGGTTAGTGTACCCACGTGAGCATGCAGAGTTTAGCATAGCAGGCTGCTTTTACTCTGATCATGTTCACTTTTTGTTGTTAGTTGTTAGCAGGTCAACTTTAGCATGCGTGTCAGACGTTAGCATGCTTATTGAGTATGATGATAGGATGCGGATATTAACATGTTACATAACATAACACTACATGGGCTAATGTTAGCATGTTGATGTAAGCAGGTTGACGTTACCGCGCTGATGCTGTGTGCGTTAACATTAGGTTGCCCTTTGTTATAAGCCCCATGTTATATAACAGAAGTAATTGCTAGGAGTGTTACTGCATGCACGAGTGCATAAAATGTTGTTTGAGCTGATTTGTAGTCTGGAGTTGTGTAGCAAAACTGCGGCGGCCATCGCCGCTGCATGCCACGCTGTCCTTTTTGTCCTTGCGCCAGATGTCAGCGATGTGCTGTACAACTCATTAGGATTCCACCGTGCCTTTACAGCTGCGTTGAGGCCTGACCATCACGCTTACGCCAGTCGCACGGCCGCGAGCGAGTCTGCATGACGGGAGAACGCCAAGACAAGCAAACGGCGACGACCGCCTGAGTGAGTCATCAATCAGAGAGGGGGGGGAATCCTGGGAACAACCTTCATTAGCAGAGTGTGTACTGACTGTAAACCTGTCAGTGTGCATGTCTTTGACTGGCACCTCAGAGCAGCCATGCTGCCATGTCTCAGCATGTACGAGAGTGTGCATGCTGGGGGGGGGCAAAGGAGGTAATTGAGAAAACACTTAATGGAGGAAGGTGATGAAGACGAGTGGAGCAGCTGCTTCTTGTTACTTGTGACAGCCACAACCATCACCATGTAGTCTGTGTGCGTTGGTGTGCGTGTGTGTGTGTGTTCAGTGCACTATCAAGCAGTTGCTAAGGGGTCGAACACTTTGGGGAGAGAAGGGTGCAAATTTTCAAGAGAATATACAGTATACATGCTACAGTGGACCCCGCCTATGTTATTACTTAATTATGTTATTACTCAAAAGTAAAAGCTGCCCTATTATGCTTTTCCTCTTTTCTGACATATAAATGTTGTTACAATGAATAACATCAAATTAAAAGCACAAAATGAATGCTGACCCACCATCCACCAGTTCAGGCATGAATTAACTTGACACAAATGTGCACATTAGCACTCAATAAGTCATCAAAACTTACCTTTATGCATTCCCACATAGTATCAGCATTTGACACCAAATATGAGGTGAAAGAAAAATGGTAAAAATACAGTAGTAGTCTATCTGTGCGGCAAGAGATAAAGTTAGCACACGCACAATGGACATGCGTCACATGAGACGGATGTAACAGAGAGAATCCGGCCACTTTTCAAAATAAAACATCAAAAAAATAAAAAAATAATAATGGAAATTATTTTTTCTTTCTGTGTGGCCCGGTACCAAATGACCCACAGCACGGTACCGGGCCACGGCCCGGGGGTTCGAGATCACTGCTTTATTGTCATTGTAATCAAGGCTGTGCTAACAAAATTAGCACACCAGCTCTGTTAGATAAATAAAATACTGTAGGATTTGGAAACATATGAATATCAATAAAAATATGCACAAATGAAGGAAAACAACAAACTGCTGTCGGTTGAAAAATGCTTTATCAGTGCTTGTGTAGGGCCCTGTGATTTCGGCGTAAACAGAATCACCGACGGAATTGCGGAACTGGCCAATAAAAACGGAATCTATTGTTGTTAGCGGAATCTTGTGGAAACTGACATAATGTGAAATAAATGCTGTCTTCATGAGCAGAAGAATGATTTGTGTGGGAAAATATTTCCCCGGTAGACCGGCGGCATCTCCTCACCAACACAAATCCACCCTCTCCCAGACTAAACTTGTCGAAGCAGCATCTGAAACACCGGCTAACTCAGCAAAACACATTGAAACTTACAGTATCTCTTCCTCGTCACCAAACGCGAGTCGGCTGGGTTAGCTTAGTTTAGCAGAGCATGCCGGTGAGGCTGTGTGTGTGCGACTCGGGCTGTATGAGTGTGTTTACAACGTGTTGTGTTTTAGCGCTTGTCAATGTAACCGAGCGTTTTAGAGTGGTGCAAGTTCTGAGTGAAATAAGGACGAGATCCATGGCTGCAGGAGGCACGTTTATTCTTGTTTAGTCTTCACGTCTCAATAGCAACAGTCAAGAAGCATTCTCAACACACGCACAGCAAACTTCCGGTCTTCAAAATAAGAGCACTGTGCACCACATCCTGTCTAATTGGGCAAAATAAAGGTGTAATAAAAAAATAGCTTACATGAATAAAGCGATTGGACCCTTCAAGTACTGTCCTTTGGGAACACGTCTTATACTGTATCATCACTTAACACAACCTAAAATGTCCCAGATCATGTCTACATTCTCCAATTTCCTGACAATTGTGACTTCCCTTGAACGCGGCATTACTGTGGTTATCAGCCATGTTCTTTTAAATAATAGTTATTGGAATAAGTCCTACTTGCTTGTCTCTTAGCAACCATGGCAAACATTGACGGCGAACATTTTGCCTACATTTATACACATTCATGTTCTCTGGGACTTAATCTGCCGTCTTTGTTTGTGAATGTCCCAATTTTGTATCAAATGAGGGTAGAAAAAACCATGCGATCATGACTTTAAAGTATCCTAAAAACAATCACAGTCAACCTTTACTGGAAGTGCTGCAGCATGTTTTGCATTTTTGGACTTTTGGCTGAGTTTTAGTGCCTTCCTGGCCTTTGCACTTCTATTGTCCTCAATATGTCTCTTTCAGCGACACACACACACACACACACACACACACACACACACGCAGACACAGGATGTATACTCTCACACGAATGCTCTTTTTTTTTATAGACTTTTTTTTTATATGCCACACAGGCACACTCCCGCCCACATTTCAGTATATACACAGTATATCGTTTTCTTTTCTTTTCTTTATGGTGGTCATAAATAAATTTAAAGCCATTTAAAAACCTGGGAGAGTGAAACCTCCCTGAATGGATAATGAGGTGTTTCCCATAAAAACTGATATGTACACACACACTGCCCCCTTCTGGCGCCAGCAGGCACTGAAACACCACCACTAGCGTGAGTTTTTATACTTTTATCCCCTTAGAATTAAATTATTGTAGTACAACTCTTATCAAGTGAATAACTAATTATTGTGTCACAAAGATTGTTACCAAAAACAAAAGGAAAACATTTAAACGTGGATTAATGGCTTCTTATTACATTTTCTTTGTCTTTTGAATTGTGCCATTAATTCATTCAATCCCAACCATTTGTCTAAATTCAGTCCCTTCAGTACTGCCCAATTTTATCCATTTTGAGTGACTTTTCAATGCACACAGAATATTGTGTACTACGGCTACCAAAAGAAAGATTAGACTCCCCTCTTTCATCAGAAAAAAAAAAGTTTGTTTCTACCTTTACTTTACGTTCTTTAGTAATCCACAGTAGAACGCAGGTAAGTTTCAGGAAAATATCAGTTCCCAACAAAAAAAGGGTGAAAAACAGGCTTTTTGTGAAGAGATACATTTCTAGCATAACTTTCACTTTAATGCAAATTATTTGCTTTTGTGACAGCTCAAATATCTCAACAACTACACCACAACATGAAAAACATAAAAAAGGGTTGTTTTACATCAAAATAAAAATGTATTTACAAATATACCACCACAAACTGCTTGAAAAGTTACCTCTTTTATTGTGCATGTGCAAAAAAACGTAAAAGACGTATAAATACGTCTTTGGGAGTGAGCATTCGGGTTTAAAAAAAAAACGTATGTCTCTGATATTGAATGTGTTGGAATGGAGACCCTGTTTTTAAGGACATTTGTTCCCATTCTCCCATTAAGAAATAATGGAAATAATCCGTTCCAGAGTCAAGCTGTGGCCATCACCTTTATTAACTGCAGAGGCCATTTTATTAAGTAGTATTCCTGACTGTCAAGTGTAAAAAGAAGTTAGCCACCTCACTAAACACACACATGTGCCCTTCGTCCTCACGTGCACTAAGTCCAGGTTAGTACTCCCAGCGCAGGGCGCCCAAAGATGGAGGCTGTACTCCCAGCAGGACCAAACAACACGTTTTCGCTCTCGCTCTCTCTCTCGGCAAAAGGCGAGAGTCTGGGGATAAACGTGTCAGCCAAATGGCCGACGGAACACATCATCTACACTGATGCTAACACGACACATGACATGACATGACATGACATGGAATAAAGTGCACGGAAGGTTGAGGGAAGGTCAAGGTTGCAGGTAAAATCACTGATGCTGAGATGCAGGAGCTTACAGATGACGTTGGAGCTTGACTCCTAGAAAGTCCTCTCAACTGAATGAGCTAAGTATGAGAAATAGTAAGTACAAGCACAATAATTAACATATTGTATTGGGGGGACATTTTGTGCATTAAAGATGCTAAAAGCAATTAAACGTAGGTCTATATATGCTCAGCTGTCTTATCCCATGAATACTGAGTCCATTTTATTTTTACAATATGCCGAGGGCCAGAAAGAAAGAAGAAACGAGACACATGCCGAAACTTAGCACAGCCGCACTTTGAACACTAAGTTAGTTGAAACAATGGCAAGTGGTTGGGAATACTTAATAACTCAAAAATCTATGTCATACTTTAACATCACTTTTACTTTGATCAAACATTTCATTGTTGACAAAGGGGCTAAGAGGCAGCGAGAGCCACACGGACACCACACTTTGTGTTTTGTTATGGCAGGGGTCTCAAACTCGTGGCCCGCGGGCCATTCGTGGCCCACCAAATCGTATCTTGCGGCCCGCGACTGGACATCAAAGAGAAGTGTAACTGCAGCCCACAACATCCGGGCAAGCTCAGTGTTACTTACAGTACATACTTACAGGGGCAAGTAAACACCAACACTGAACTAACAGTGGTGTTATCACCTGGACCGGGGGGAGGGATGGCCCTAGACTCTAGGGCTACAGACGGGCGACAGAGCTGGGAGACAATGACTTCCAGTTCCCTGATAACACGCTGCTAACAGGGCCGTTTTGTGAGAAAAATACATTATGAATGCAGTTGGACTCTCGCAGTGTATCAACAACACGCCATATTATACATCCATCCATTTTCTATACCGCTTCTCCTCTTTTAGGGTCGCAGGCATGCTGGAGCCTATCCCAGCTGACTTCAGGCGACAGGCGGGGTACACCCTGGACTGGTCGCCAGCCAATCGCAGGGCACATATAGACAAACAACCATTCACACTCACATTCATACCTATGGACAATTTAGAATCTCCAATTAACCTAACATGCATGTTTTTGGAATGTGGGAGGAAACCGGAGTACCCGGAGAAAACCCACGCACACACGTGGAGAACATGCAAACTCCACACAGAAATGCCAAAGGGACAATCGAACCCAGGTCTTCCCGATCTCCAGACTGTTACTGTGTTGGCCAACATGCTAACCACTCGACCACCGTCCATATTATACACTACGTGCGAAATGTATGCTAACTGAGGCAAAATGTTTGTGTATACAGTATTTTTGAAGTAAACCCAAAAAGAGGCAAACTGGCAAATGTACTCTTACTCAGGTTCCACTGTATTACATTACGGCTAGTGATATCCGATAATGTTGTATTTATTGGCATAAAAATGTAATATCGGTCAATATTGATGATGAAAGCCGATATGGCCCAGTCAACACACAGCAAATGCTTGAGCCGATGTTTTGCTTAACCATGTTCGGGGTGGCAGGACGTGGAGGGTTGTCAAAACGTCGCCAATGGTGAGCGGGGTAGCTCATAGACATATATATGTAGACGCCGCATCGAGCGCTGAGCCGTGCGTCAACGTCACCGCCATCTTGGATGCGGCAAGAGTCGGAGCGGATATGATGCCTCATTCATGTGCTGCAAACCAAATTCCAGAGAATAACATTTTACAGGTAAGACCCAACAATTACCTTTGATAGTATTTGGCCTGTAGACGGCATGATTTGGCCATTATAACATCATTTTGAGAGCATAATTTGCCGACGTTGTTTAAAACACTGTATTCCCGAGCACAATTCATTCATTCATACGTCTATGGCAGCCATCACCAAACGGCAGACCTCGGTTCGGCTCTGGACCCATTTATGGCCCTTTACAGACCCATGACCAATTAAAGTGAATGGGAAATACGCTAACATATAATCATGCTCACGGATCGATCACAGCGGCACTTTGCGGGCGTAATTACTGCAAGTGGATTATGGTCTTTTCTCCGTCAAGACGATTCCCCGCCACCAGAAGTCCATTCCCCGTCAAGAATTCGTCCACAAATATGGCAAGACATTTCCCCGTCAGTATCGAGTAATTTCCCCGTCAACATCAAGTCGTTTCCCCGTCAGACTACGAGACACAAATTTCTATAAATCGAACAGTATCATCATCATCTGCACCAACGGCGATGTGGAGGGCTGGCACCGCACATTCAACAACCCTTCATCCTTCTGGTGACACTACTTAGCCAGGAGTCGAGGATGGTTCAACTCCAGGTCCACGTCATCAGCAAAGAGACTCCGGCGACATCAAAAGAAAAAAATGAATGCACCTGCAGGGGCGCCTCAGCAGATTGCGGAAAGAGTACATGGCTGGTAGCAGGTCAACGTCACCACAGTTAAATGCATGCTCGGAACCTATAGTCCCCGTACATGCGTCAATAAAGCCAACTGTTCGATTTACAGTATAGAAATTTGTGTCTGACGGGGAAACGACTCGATACCGACGGGGAAACGTCTTGCCATATTTGGGGGCGAATGCTTGGCGGGGAATCCTCTTTACGGGGAAACGCGGTGACGTCACTCAAAATGAGCCAAAGAAATTGTTTACTTGTCGGGAACCATCCATCCATCCGTTTTCTATGCCGCTAATCTTTTAATAGAACCATGGCTTCCTCAAAAGTAAGAAGTTGATCGAGAAATCTGAACATTGAAAAGTGAAAGGACGGACAAATATACTGTATGTTCATTCTTCCAGAATCCAGTGCCAACTCACTGGGTCTCATATGCTCTGAAACTGTAGCGGCCAGTATGAAAAATCTATGTCATAGCACATTAATTTACAGCAGGGCAACGTGCAAATGAGTCTTCATTAAGAATTGGATGGGTATTGGAGCATCTTTCGCTGGCGGGAGAGTGGTGGAAGACTGCTTCTGCAATGTACTGTTGCAGCTTTTCTGTTAAAGAGACACTTATTAAATTCTTATTTTATTTTACTTTTATTTTACTTTTTTTTTTTGGAGAAACAGGTGCAGTTTTATTTAATTTTAAAATAAGCTTCTTGTTTCGTTCATTGTTTGTGCAGTCAAACGTTTTATTATTTATGTGAAATTTGGTCCTGTTTTCTTTTAAATGCAATTTAGGTGCCAAAATAAGTGTTACACATATCGGTATCGGTTGATATCGGAAATTCAAGAGTTGGAAAATATCGGCATTGGATATCGGCAAAAAAGCTCATATCGGACATCCTTTTCCACCTTTTCCGTGCATACATTTTCACAAATGTCAGTGTTTATGATCGTTATTAATATTATGACTTATTATTGTTAAAGGCATCAGAGCACTGGCTTAGATCTTCCATCATTTGATGATACTATCCATTTTTTATTGAAAAAATTCTTAGGGAGTGTAAATATTTACTGCATGTACAGTCAAAGGCAAATCTTTTCATTCTTTACAAATAGGTTACTCAGGTCTACCATACTTTCAACATATTACAAATTTGAACATGAGCTATTCAAATGTCTCGTGGCTCAACTGTCAGTTGTGTAAGTCAGCACTTTTCCATGACAGCTTTTTTTCTTTGAAGAGCTTAACAAGCCGTCCAGAAAAAGGACGGATGGAGTACATGACAACAGCAGCAGCAGCAGCAACAACATAAATACATGACAGTCCCCCATGTGACACACTCCATTAACCAAACACCAGTTATGTGTTAAAAAAGTTTTGAAAAAGTTCCTACCAGGAGTGAAGCGGCGGCCTGACATCTCGCCCACCTCTCCATCCTCCACCACAGGCTTCATCGTGACGTCACAAGCGCGTCCCTGACACCAGAAGTTGGCGGCCACGAGACGACTTGTCCGGACATTTGTCCGCCCTCTGTCCCCGCAACAAGACGACAAGTCAACAAGATAGAAAACGCGCCAACACGACAGGCACAGCTTACCAGATGTGACTCACAGCTGGAAAGCCCAGGCGGCCACGCCCACCGGTCCACGCGCCAGGCGGCGTGATCGGCGTGAGGTCAGCGGAAGTCACGCCCCGCACCCACCTGGAGCAGAAATCCACTTTCAAGCTCCAATTGAGGTAAAATTTTGTTGACAAAAATCACTGAATATATATATATATATATATATATATATATATTTTAAATGAGCAAAATATCACAAGATGGCTTCAAATTGGACCTGTCTTGAAATAATAAGAAACATGTTCGTACCAATGAGTGAGCAAAAATGTTTATTTCCAGAAGGTTCTTTCATGTCGATAAATAAAGTAACCTAAACGGCATGATACAGTCAATAATAAACATATGGTATTGTTAAACTAATGCTTCTTGATTAGACACATCTAATAGAGTGGGGACTACTCAAACTAACACATTACAACATGCACAATGTACTTTAGTAACTATTTTACTTCATTTGTAAAATTTAAACTCATGCTTATAATAATGAAATTGTTTTCTTTATTATATATGTATTTTTTAAAATTATTATCATAACATGAGTGAAGCATGTGGCGTCCAGTTTGCCTTAAATATAGTTTCTCATCCTATGCAAAAGATACACAGCAAAAAGTCAAAAGTTTATTCACTCTTTGGCATACAAAAGCATAACAAGGTGTCTCAAAACTTTTGACCGACAGAGTGTATTCTGGTAACAAATCTGAATTCACTGTTTCTCTGGTAATAATAACAAATACATTCAAAATGGTGAGTTAATTGAACAAACATAGGCTGTACAATGTCACAAAATAGTCGCCAGTAGCTGAAAGACTCATTTCCAAAGTCACCTGACTTGTGTTAGCTGCATTGGACTCGCTAGTCACATGGTTCACACAAGATTGCATGTGACCGTGGACTGGAGCACCACACTTAATTTCAATTTCCTGATAGACCTCTTGTAGCCATGACGACCCAGACACAATGCCTCCATGTATTGGTCTTGTCTCTTCGGGGAGGGCGGTCTAGGTCAAGGGAAGTCAAACTGGGTCGCTACTAAGAGGTACTAGAATTTGGTGGTTCTGCGATGATATCACAACCCCCGCAGAGGGGTAGGATCACTGGCTCGCCATGTGTTCACGATGAAAGCGTAACTCCTCCAAAGACACGTTTAAAGCCGTGGGACAGGCAAAAGTTCTGATCCTCGCGGTCCCCCAGGCGGTCCCCACACTAGAACCTTTTGTTCTCATAACTATGTGCATGTCAACATCTAAAACAGCAACGTAAAAATCGTCAAAAGATGGCAAAATATTGAGTTTTTAGTCCTCTGACCACCATAACTGAAGCATACTCATTTTGGCACGCCTCTGTTGGTGGACAGGTGCCCTCCATTATGGGAAGAATCCAAACCTAAATCCAAACCTAAATGTGTTTTTAGAGGACCCTCTTGTTGGCAAACACACGAGAGGCTGCAGACAAAGTACATCTTGTACATTTGAAGACGATGAAGCCAGCAGGTGAGTGAGATCACAGGCAAGCGTCTTATGACTGACGCCTCCAGTCAGGAGCTGCTCACAGCTGGAAGCTCATCCTCATTGTCTCTGCAGCAGCCAAACATCACAACCTGCATTTTCTCCACACGAGGTGCTTCCACTTCTTTACTGGGATAACCTTCTGGCCCTGTTGTGAAACTATATTATACTATTTTCACCAATTTGAAATAAATGTCAGAGGTCCCACAATAGTCCGCACGGTGGTCTAGTGGTTAGGATGTTGGCCACACAGTCACAGTCAGGCGATCGGGAAGACCTGAGTTTGAATCTCCGTTGGGCATTTCTGTGTGGAGTTTGCATGTTCTCCGTGTGTGCGTGGGCAAAAACATTTCTGTCCCCCTGTGGGGGCATGACAGAAAATAATTGAGAACCACTGGTGTGTGAATTAGTCAGTGCTTTTAGTAATCCCTATGCCATTTTCTGTATAGCAACGCGGTCCAAAGAACCAGGAAAAAAGGATAAAGCCAGATTAGCCTATTTGTTGAAGAAAACAATAATAATGGACTGGAATTATGTAGCGCCTTTCAAGATACCCAAAGCGCTTCACGGTGAAACCCATTATTCATTGAATCCACAGTGACACACTGCCGCTAAGCTACGTCTGAAGCCGCAGTTGCCGTGGGGTAGATTGACCAAAACATGGCTGCCAATTTGTGCCTATGGCCTCTCTGACCACCACCCAGCATTCATTCACCAGTGTGGGCTTCACTGGAGGCAAGGTGGGTGAAGTGTCTTGCCCAAGACAAGGACACAAGTGCTGAAATGGGGAAAGCAGGGTTCAACCTTCTGGTTTCTGGATGACCTGCTCTACCTCCTGAGCCACTGCTGCCCACAAACGCGATCAAACTCACAGCTCCCATGTCTGGCAGAGCTCCATGCTGCATTTAAAGATGCGTAGGAAAGCCTACTTTTTTACCACGTATTAGCCGTACACACGGGTTGGGCTCATCTAGCTAGGAGTGGGTCAGCGGTGGTATCATGCCCAACAGGAAGGAGGTTTTTTCTTCACAGTGTCACAAAAAGCAGAATCTTCAAAAGCGAGCGTTTGAGCTCCGAAATTTCAAAAGTGAGCATTTGAGCGACCTTCTCTCAAAACTGGAGCAAAGAAGCGAGGGTGATTGGTGCTCATAAATAGGCATGAGGGACACGTATTGCTGCTAGCACATCATTAGAAAGTCACTTTTCCATTATTAAAATAAAACATGAAATGAATTACAATATTAAAACGGTTAATAATGAAGATATTGTTTAATAAAACCTAAAGAAACATCATTATTAGCTTGGTATAAGAACTTTGCATTGGATCGTGTGCCTAATGAAGTGTCTTGTGAATACATTTGGCCTCTAAGCTTACAGGGAGGATTAAAGATGGAATCACGGTGTAGGTCAAAGGTAACAGCGGCAGGTGCATGTTCCCTGCTTGACTATTTCAATCGTTATTTGAATAAATTTAAGCTCCAGTGCAGTGAAAAGATATTCTGTGGTCGGTGGAAGCTGCTTAACATCCCTGCTTTTCTCTGCAGTGTCATTAGCTCATATCGCTGTCTCCATGCGTTTCATCTCTATTTTAGTGTGGCAGAGAAGCAGCCAGCCAGCACGCATCGACTGCTCCACCTAATAAGCCCGAGTGCGCCTCCTTGGCCGGCAGCGCTGCTCCAGATGGTTTTATCGCTGTGCTGACCACGCCTGCATCAACAACATCATCAACAGCAGCATGTGGCTTCGTTACGCAACCGTGTGGCCACTGGCTGACATTATATTACCACGATCAGGTTGCCCCTCTTTCGTTTTTTTTGGCACTTCACATGCTGCTTTTTTTTTTTTTTTTAAATGAATGTATTCAATCGTGATGGTGCAAAATGAAGCCTGTTTTGACTGAACATTGTGAATTTCACTGGAACAAATCAAGACCATTCCATCGAAACTGGACTACTTTGCGATGCGCTGTGAGCACATGCGTAAGGCATTTTGCTGAGCAACAAGTGGCTGGGGGAAAAATAATCCATGCAGTTCTGTCAATCTAAATTACACAAACATTCATTGCAATAACGCTCTTTCAAGTAATCCCACAAATACAGTACCAGTCAAAAGTTTGGACACACCTTCTCATTGAATTATATGACAAGGTGTATCCAAACATTTGGCTGGGACTAATCTAATTACAGTGCTTAATTTTTTGTGACAAATCCTACAAAATTCTGGCGACTATCCATAAAGGACAATCGGGGTAGTGGCCCACCAGAAAAAAGCTATTTTAGTTCCTGTTTAATATGCATTTTATATTTAATGAAGAGCAGTAATTCATCCATCCATCCGTTTTCTATGCTGCTCATCCTCACTAGGGTAGAGGGGGCATGCTGGAGTCCATCCCAGTTGACCTTGGGCGAGAGATGGGGTACACTCTGGACTACAGACAAACAACCATTCACGCTCACATTCACACCTATGGACAATTTAAAGTCGCCAATTAAGCTAACATGCATGTTTTTGAGGGAGAACATGCAGACTCCACACAGGGATGCCCAAGCGGATGATTCGAACCCAGGTCTTCCCCATCTCCACGTGGCCAACATGCTAACCACGCGGCCACCGTGCAATAATGCAATCGCTAAAATACTTTGTCCAGAGTAATGTTGTGAACGATAAACCGATGCTACCGGATATCCGGTTTGACAAGTGAGAGATGCGGTTGCGTCAGTGGGAGCCTCCTTGATCAATAAGAATCAGCCATAAATCCTTACATTAATCGATTATTGGGACATGACCTGGGTATTGCGAGACAATCAATCGTTGACTGTGCGTCTCTTCAACAACGTGACAGCCCGGGCTTCCGGTGAAATGATTGTCACACATGCGCCGTAGCTTGCCATGACTGATGACGAGAATGGATGCAAATAGTAGCAGTGAGCTAGCGCTCGCTAGTCGCCGCAAAAGACTTTCAACACACCAGCAAAACAAAAATCTTGAAAACAAAACAAACAAACAAAAAGTTTGAAACATCTTTGGATTTTACAAGGACTACACAAAACTCGACAAAAGTCACACTATTTGTATGCTATGCAGAGCCGCTCTTACAGTCCACTGGTAGCACGACAAATCTTGACAAGCGAGGCCAACAGAAACGAGTATGAATCAGTGCAGTTGTGTCGGAACCATGGTGATTGTCCATAAAAGACATTTGGGGTGGTGTCACACCAAAGGACTCTGTTTTAGTTTCTTTTTGTTGCATTTTATAATCAATGCAGTGATCAACCCGCTAAAATCAAGGTATCTAACTAAACTTGTGATGGTTCTATAGTGTTGTTTTTGGATTAATTTGGCCGTCAGTCGCAAGTTTGTCATTATTTAATCACATGCCAACGTGTTTTTTATAGGGCCAAGAGGCACAGATGATAGGGTTCCCCAAATTCTGCCTAGCAACAAGGGGCCAGGAAGAACAAGCCAAGCCATCCTGTTGACCCATGTCTCGGTAATAAACTTTTATTGCTGCTGTAAAGTTTTATAATGAATCGCAAAGCATGTTGCCTGTGCTATTTATAACATTGTCATGAGATGGAAAATTGGAATTTTAAAAAGTGCATGAGGCCGGGACAGAGGTGACTGTAGCTGTCTTGGTGTTAAGTCACAGCACAGAAATATTTTTATACAAATTAAAGCAGCAGCGGTTAGGTTGAAGCTAACACATGATTGTTTCCTTGGTGAGAAAACAGCGATGCAAATATCCTCCCCATAGATGTTCTGTTCTTTTCCAGTGCCCACTTAATGAACCAGGACTGAGCCTGGAGACACTCCCAGACCAGCTTGTTTGCATTTGACGTGTCTATCAAGTATTTTAAAGCGCGTTTCCTTTTAGCGTCGCTATTCCGACCGCGCCGCTGTAGCCTGAGTGTGTGTTGATGTGTTTACTGCTGAGGTGCACATTAGTGAATGCCGCGCTGCCTGTTAAAGCTACGACAAACGCTCACATGGGGACCGCACCGCCAGGCCGCTCGACCCCCTCACCCCTCGGCATGCACAGGCATTCATGTTCTTCATGTGTCCACATCACAACCAACACTCAACACACACATATGTGCATAAACACACACGTATGATCGGTGGTCACCCTCCTCGGTTGGGTTGGGTCTCAACCCTATTGGCTGCTCTTTGCTGTATTTTTAGGCCTGTTATTCTGGGGCCTGTCCTGGCAGGCCACTGGGAGGCTATATAAGCCCCCCCCCACCAACTGACAACACAGCAAACATCTCTATGTGACACTCCAGCAAACACACAGCAGGCATTTCAAATCCACTCAGGGTGAGTACAAACCACACCGACTTGTCGCTATGATATGCGTTTCCTGTGTGAAAGGCTTTGTAAAAAGTGAACATCTTACCGCAGATGCTGCTACGGCGGTCTTCGGTTTCTAGAGGAAAGTCATGAGTCAAAAGGTCAGGGTCAAGTGCAGCAGATGCATTGAAAGTGAGGCTGAAGGGCACTTACGATGTGTGGACGTAAATCCAATTAATCTGAGCAAAGGACAGCAACGTTTTTCTCAGCGAGTGTGAAGGTAGCGTGGCTGTCATACACAATGTTCTTCAGGTCCAGCAAGGAGAGGAAGTTGTTAGGTGGAACTAATCTCCTGTAAGCACTGACAGAGACTAATGACTGCAACCTTTGCAATCAATGGTCACGAATAGAAATGATTTAATTGCCAATTCATCACTGTCGTCCGGAGAAAGCACTGTACAGAGCATACGTGACTTTCTGTCTGTGGAGCATGAGAGGGCTCTGGAGCTGTTTTTGGTAAATATTTGCCGTCTCTGCGTTTAGGACACCATGACTGCAGCATAATGTCGGCAGAGGTTGGAATCCACAAGTTCTCCTTTCCCTTCTCTTGTGCTGCACGCCTTTCCAAGCAAGACGAGGAGAGCCAGGTGGGATGCATACAGGTGAAGGCCCTGGAGCTTCGTGATCTTGAGGAAAATCCCATTTTAAGCCAGTCTAGCGCCGTTACACTGGTAGGGGCTTTGGAGGGCCATGAGAATCCCAAAGCTCCCGCTGAGGGCGATGTGGCCACCACCCAAGTTTTGGTTAGCCCCGAGGCCTCCCAAAGCGCCGTGCTCTCTCGCCGCAGCGTCTTTGAGAAACTAGCAGCGGAGGCAGAGGACCAGCGCCCGGTGGCGAAAAGACAGCTGTCCTCTGAGAGTGCGGCCAGGAACATCACAGTGGTGAAGAAGAGCGCGGTGAGGGCTGAAGCAGAGGAACAAAGACACCAGCAAACCAAGGCCTCCATGGCAGTAGGGAGGAGGAGGCGTCGAAAAGATCTCTTTGCTAGCTCAGAGCTCTTTCACAGGCTTGACTCGCATGTCATCAGAGCTGGGGCAGAGGTGAGCCAAAGCCAAAGCATTGTAACTTAAGGCCAAACAAAAAGGCACACAAACCAAATTGAACATAAAACGTTTGATTAATAATTAATAAAAAAATATAATGAAGTTACAGTTGGCCAAGGAGGTAGAACCTGACTCTACCTCATCGGTGGGAAAAAAAATCCTGGCTGAGCCAAACAAAAGTTGGAAGCAAAATTTTGATCTTGTAGAAAAAATTGTAATCGTGTTGTAAAGGTACCCTTTATGTTTACGCGTTGCAGCTGAAGGAAAAGCGTGTGCATGATGTGGCAACGATCGTACAGAGCATCACAAAGGTCTCCAGGACTGAGCTGGAGAAAGTCCGCGCCATCTGGGTTTGGCTCTGCCACAACATCGGTGGGTGCTAGGACCTGGTGGCTTAGGACAGAATTCAAGTGTCAGACCACAAAGCTAGCATCACTCTTGTCACTCTTCCTAGAGTATGATGTCAGCGGCTTCCTCGGCCACTCAGAGAGGATGACCTCCCCGGAGGAAGTGATAGCGACCGGCCGAGGTGTTTGCTGTGGCTACTCCAGCCTCTGCACAGACATGTGCAGGTAAACTGAAGAAACACTGTGATTGGCAAAGACAAAATGCTTTCGATTACCTTGTTTGTATTTTGTAGCTACTAGACGGATGACACAAGACAGGAAATAGATTTAGGCAGAGGAGAGTGGCCTCGAGAGACAAAGTATTGGTGATTTTGTGCATGCATCATGTGCTTGACAAAATCTTTACTGTGCTTTTCCACCACATGAGAATGCCACTTTGAGATTTTAATCACAGGAAGCATGCCAAACACAATGAGTCATATTCCATAATGCAATACATTTAATTGACCTTTTCATTCGCTCACAATAGAGCAGCATTCTGCTCTTAATCCCTTTGGATTTTAAACCAGGTGATTTTCCATCCAAACGACGTGCTGGGAATGGACATCGTTTAAGATGGACAAGTTAGCTGGGGTCAGTGGGCATGCTCTGCTCCTTTCTGCAGGCTGGTGGGCATTGAATGCCAAGAGGTGGCGGGGCACAGTAAGGGCATAGGTTACCGCCAGGGCCAAAGCTTCAAGAATGTGAAATCGGATCACCTGTGGAATGCTGTGCTCTTGGGAGGACAGTGGTTCCTAATGGACGCTTGCTGGGGAGCTGGACAAGTCAACATGAAACAAGAGAGCTTCGTCAAAAGGTCTGAGAAGAAACCCGATAATTATTCTTCTGCCTTGCTCAGTTTAGCCATGATTAGTAGTTGTAGAAGTAACAAGTCATTCCAGAGTCCCACAGCATGTTGACTCTCAAAACAGCAGTTTCCATCTGTCACCCCTCAGGTTCGATGATTTCTATTTCCTGACGGACCCAGAGGAATTCATCGAGTCACACTTCCCCGACGAGGAGAAATGGCAGCTTCTGGAGTCACCTATCACCCTGGAAGAGTTTGAGAGGAGGGTGTTCAAGACTTCATCCTTCTTCTCCATGGGGCTGAGGCTGATGCAACCTCATCACTGTCACATGGTCACTGGTCAGTCACTTTAAGTGATGTCTCAATGAATGAAAACTGCAGTTTTCTTTACATGACAATGTAATGTTTCTTTGACGATAGGTCTCATTACATATTACACGTATTTCAAACTGGTGTATTCAAAGTTTTGGGTAAGACTCAAGAGGTTCCATCCATGCAAACTTAGCCTCAATCTGTCCTCCGTAGACGATGGCGAGGCAAACGTCTCCATTGGCTTCTCCAGGCCTGTGACCTTTACCTATGAGATGAAGCAAGACCAGGACTTCCTGCATTGCGGTGCTTCAGAGCAGCAGGAGAGCAGCCACTGCTCCTCCGGTCTCCTGAAAGTCTCCCACCGCAGCATGAATCTGCAGCTGCTGCCGCCTGCGAGTGGCATTTACGACCTGAAGATATTCGCTAGGCCAGAAACTGCTACTACTCCCCTGGGTTGGGTATGCTCCTTCACAGTGGAGTGTCCAGAACCCAGGGCCATGGAGGACATCCCGGAGAACCCCTACCTGTCATGGGGCCTGCTACCCAATGCAGCATCTCTGGGAGTGGCAGGCTGCAGTCAGGACAGTCAGGTGGCCGAGGTGGAGGAAGGCCGCTTTGAGTTGGTTTTGAAGACGTCGAGGCCTCTTATGGTGCTTTGTGAACTGGTCCACCCACATCTGCATGCCGCTGTTACCAAGCGCTGCCTGGCAACTCAGATTCAACCGGACCTCCTGACCTGCCACGTCCTGTGCCCCTCACGTGGCTTTTACCGGCTGTCCGTGTTCGTGAGGGACTATGAGAAAACAGATGTCAAGTTCCAGACGGCCGCAAACATCCTGTTGCACTGTAAGGGAAAAGTGATCAGTCAGGATGACCTGTTCCCTCCTAACCTGAGCTCGGCATGTGGGCCGGGGACGCGTACGTCAGAAATGGGTCTCTCCAAATTCAGCCACACGACGCCTGTGGTGAGCACGCCTCAAGGCAAGTGTAACATCACCTTCCACAACCAGCGAGACCTGGAGCTCCACCCTGTGATCAGCAGAGCAGACAACAAAGCAGCAGCTTTCCCACTCACACGCCACCTTTTCTGCACGTACACAGACAGCAAGGTGACGGTGAGCGTCAGCCTGCCAGACACGGGGATGTATCGCCTGGGTCTGTACGCCAGGACCAGCTCCAGTGGAGATTTCGACCCCATGTGTGACTTTGTACTGAGGAACAGCTGCGATCAAGCGGGGCTTCCTTTCCCCTGCGTCTACGCTGCCTGGAGGAAAGGCTGCGTGCTCTTTGAGCCCCGTGTCGGTCTACTGGAGTCTGCCACCTGGGTGCGCTTCCGGGTGAGGATCCCGGGAGCCCAGAGGGTGTGCGTGGTGGGAGAAGGGCGGACGGATCTGAAACTGAACAAGAGCCGGGTCTGGGAAGGCGAGGTATTTAGCGGGGAAGGTGTCCCACAGCTGAAGCTGGCCGCATCCTCGGGGGACTCCAGCGACTTGTCTGTTTTTATGACCTTTGACATCAAACCGGTGCAGGGAGGAGTGTGAAATGGATCAGACCTGGCGGATAGCTTTCTGGAAATAGCTCATGCATGCTAACGATATGAGCAATTGTCAGATAGATGTGCAAAGACTGCGAGCTCTCTCCTTTTAGTTTTAGTAGCGTAGATGTCAGAATGAAGCCGTTCGTTTTATTTTAAAGCTTGAGGCTTTCTTTTTTTTGAAAGGCAAAATTCAGGACGAAACATGTTTTCACTGGTGCTCAGCTGTGGTGCTCAACAAAGAACTGTGCTTTATACAATAACACATTAAAAACTTATTGGACATTTGAATCCCGTTTTTTCAGCATGTATCCAATTTCTACTTTAACTTAAGTAATGTTACTGCATCTTTTGTTAGTTAGTATGACATTATGGGGAGTTTAATAAGACTTAAACAAGTTAGCTAAATCGAGACCAAGGAAGAAACTCAATAAAATCTTAATTACGATCCAACATTTTGGCTTGTTTTTATGAGAGTAAATCTAGTCAAGAGACATTACTATAGGAAGTAAACTTGGCAAGCAACAGTTCATGAAATATGAACTCCGACATGTACTGTGACGTTGTAAAGCAGAGAATGATCCACCCCACCTTTTTCTTCCAAGTGTAATGAGGCATAACAGCATGCAGCATATCATTTATTGTCTTCCTGATAGAAAGCATTCGCACATCAAACATACACTGTTCCTACACCTTGGCAACTTTGTGAATAGCCGCAAAACTAGCAACTTCCTCTGTTTTTTTGGCGAGACCATTGTGTCTTGCATACTATCAAGCACCGTTGAAATAGTGTTGCAGTCCGGGGACGCACGAGTGCTAAAGGAGCTGCGATTCATTGAGGTGAAACATAAATGCCAAAATGTACTGTGACGTTGTGAAGCAGAAACTGGCCCACATGGCAGTTTTCCAACATGCTAAGAAGCCCAAACTCACATCCAAGATGACGAGTGGCTTGCTGACGAAACTGAAGGTGATGGAGTGACTTGACATCATGACCAACCAAACACACAACAGGACCCTCAAGTTTGCTAAGTGAAAAAATTTAATTGTCTTCAGCTGCTATGTTGTCCACAAAGGCTTGTGTCCACTCTGCTCAGTGTGAGGGACGAGTGTTTATGTGCGGCTGTCACAGAGCTCTGAAAATAGCCTCACAGCGCAAGCACAATAGAGGGGGGAGGAAAAAAATCAAAAATATATATTTGAAGTGAGAGGGCCGGTGAGTTTTTTTTTAAGTGTGCTGAGTGTGTCAGGTTGGGGCGGGGGTACTGTGTGTGTGTTCTTGCCTTAAGTCGCTGGGGAGAAACAGGCATCTTAGTGGGGTGGCAGAAGGGAGGTGAGGAAATGCTGATGTCAGAGGTTAGCCATGTGGAGGGCTGTATCTGCCTGGCAACAATACAAGGACACACACTTTTCCTTTCTTGTAAACACAGCATGAGGAAATGGAAGTCTAAAACCTCGCCATGTGGAGCCGCATTTATCACATTGTCAGCACTTTTTCAGCTGCCCTCGCTCTTTAAACTCCGGCCTGATGCTGCCGCCGGTCCCAGGGTTCGGTCTCTGAGCGACGGCGGTAAAGCGGCTCGCTGGGAAGAGGAAAACAGTTCAGACACCTTCACAGAAGACAAGTATCAATATTTAATGAGTCACATGGTGCAGAAAGTACACAATGAGATTATCATATATGTATATTAAAAAAAGCATCAGTCACAGGAAAAAAACAGAAGTTACAGCAGCTTTTGTGCAAAATACAATTTGACGCCCTCCAAGACAAAATGTGGGAGTCAGTTTGGCACCTTTGAAATAAGAGAGGCCTCTCTTTGTTCACAATACAATAAGTTCCTTTTTATTTAATTATAAGCCCTTTGTTTAGATTTTTATTATCCAAATCTAATTGTGGCGGCATGACATCAAAATCCATCACAATTTGATTTGGGAGACAAATAAAAGCTTCCTCCTTCTTGCAAGTGCCCAACCTGGTGCTTCAGACAAAACATATAAGCCAGTTTCATCACCCCACCCTCACGTTGGGCAGGTCAGATATGCAAACTCTCGCTGGACAAAATAAACCCAAATTATTCCTTGCACTGACCGTCCCCGAGGCCTGAGAAATACATTTGGACGTTTAAAAGTGAGTGTTCATATCCGTTTCTTCTATAAGTGATTACATTCCACATTGATGGCCAATAGAAACAATTCCTCCATACACAGTTTGATGCTATAACCCGTCACTCCCCTTCAACTTACACCAAACTTTGTTTTTGTCCTATAACTTCAGCTACAAAACAAGAAGACACCAAGGTGCTGGTCTGCCAGAGAGCTGTGTAGAACTAAACGTACAAAAAGAGGCTTGTGGAGGGCACTTTGGGGACCCCGCAAGTGCAAAGTGGGGTATTAGAAAAGTCAGTTTGGGGTAAGACTCAATAGAAAATTGGGTCCCAAACTAGATCATTTTAGTTAAGATTTTCACTTTCAATCCTGTCCAGAGATGAGCACTTCTTCATGTTATTAGTCCATGTTGAAGCCCCAATTATTAAGTATATTGGAATGATCTGCGTACAGTAGGACCTCAAAATCCCAAATCTCTGAGGTAGTAGAATTTGACCGCATTTTCAGAAAAATTCCACCTCTAAAATCACACAAGACTCAGAGTAGTTCGTACCGCCGCCATGTGCGACGTCAGCGTACCTGACGAGGCTCGCTTTCAGCCAGCAATGATCAACTCTTTGGTTTTTAGGGTCTTTTTGGGACACTTCTTCAGACAAAAGGAACAATATAGTTGCTGTCACTTGTTATAAACGTTAAAATGGACTGCTTTATTGTCTTTAATGCGTTTGCTTTTATAAATAAATCGGAAATTGGGTGGTGTCGCTGAACGTTTGACCTTAAAGTAGGAGTGTCGAAACATGCAGAAAAATAATCACACTTTTATATTATTAATGTTCAAAAATATATTTTCATTTTACAAGAATTCGAGGGCCCAAAAAAGAGCTGTGGGCCAACAACTGCCCCTGGGCCGCACTGTGCACACCCCAGCCTTAGAAGGTACACTATGTTGTATGTACAGAATGCTGGCCCCTATTGATTCGAGCTTAAAATAAAAGCACTTCTTCTCTATCAATGTGCCGTTTCCTCATTTTTTTGGTCAGACAAGATGCCATAAAACATGCCACTATGTGCATACATTTTTAAGCTTTTTAAGAACTACATTACTCGTCCTTATACGTATTGTTGCGCTGACTCTGGTACATTGTCCAAACATGTTTTAGGTTCCTGTGCAGTAATTATTTCGGGCCCTCCGGCAGCTTCGTCTTGTGTGACTGAGCCTACTTTGCCCTCTGGCTGAGAAAAAAAAATGAAACACACTGCTTTGCAGGATGATTCCACAGATTCCTTTCACCAACACTGTTTAAAGACGAACCCAAGCGGACCACATCCCCTCGGCCTAGGCACAGGACCAGGATGAAGGTCTGAGCTGTAGCCAAGGCACTGCTGGTTCTGAGAAACCTCATCTCTCACAAGATGTGTGTGTTTTTTTAAGTACATCTCCAATGATCAATTCACATTTGTACAAAAATACCATTTGCTGTTTGGAGGTACAGTATTGTAAAATAAAGGATTATCTCCTCTTTGTCCTACCAGGTTGGTGAAAGGCATTTTTGGGATTGAGGTGACATCCTATTACAATGACATCATAACACATGCAAAACAGTAGTGGTATTCATATATTCCGTATAGTATATGTGTGAGTATAATCTCAGTGGTATAATCATTGAAATATCACACCCTGCAGAACTCTCCACTCTTTAAGGACTTATTTTGGCCAATTAGGGTTTGTGCTGGACTCCTACTCTTTGACACCAATTTAAGCAGCCTTCTGTGCTCCCAAAAATTCTGCACAGCTATTTTGCTGTCAGTGGAGGTAAATCTCTGCGGCCTTACGTAACTAACTTGCAGAGAGGCGAGCAACTGTTGCGGGGGGGTCGGGGCGGGGTAAGGGAGCTGGCGGAGAGAGCGCGGCGAGGGAAAACCACCAGGCTCCGCTTTTGTTAGCATTTTTTTTTTTTTGTGCATACAAAGGATTTCAGTTACATTTAATCCGGCGTCACCGTAATCCTGCTGTTAATCTGTCAATCTAAAAGAGCCACAGAGGCATTGCTTGTTTTTCTCCAATAAAGCAGTGTCATTTTGCAGCACAGTAACACTTTGTCCTTAAAGAGCTGATGAGAATAATGCAGTCGAAACATCAGGTACAATTACACTTCTATTAATGTAGAAGTTACTACAAGAAGTGACCGTTGACCTTCTTCCACTGGCTAAGAGGAACACATTAGAGGCTTACTTCGTTACTATTCTAAGCATTCCGTTATTGGAAAAGACAGTGGCACATCTAGCGCTGAATGGTATGGCTTGTGAGCAGGGCTGGGGAGGGGGTTGAGGATTATATAAATCTGCACAGACACACACACAAGGGGAAATAGCTTTTATCACTTTTGGCCTGCCAACCTGGAGAGAAAAACCTGTAATATTCATGTTTTCTTTGAGACAGCCACACACAAAGCTGACAACCCACAATGAGTCATGATGTAGGTGTCCAGTGTGGTCCCCTCACAAAGTGACACAACCACTCACATTCCAACCTCTCGATGCAGTCCAGCCGACTGGGAAGTCAGAAACCTATCTACCTATCTGCACCTTTACTCTAGTACTGACGGAGAGCTCAGTTCAGCAAAGACTACCGTTTCCTCTTCACAGACGGCCGCCCCAAAGTGCCGGGGTTCTGTTCAGGGTCTCTTCCCTAGAGGGAGGTTTTCCTTGCCTCCGTCACCAAATGCTTGCTCATGCTTTAATGTACGAGAAGCTTGCTTGGAGACCCACTCCATGTGTAAAGTGCCTTGAGATAACTTCTGTTGTGAATTGGTGCTATGTAAATAAAATTGAACTGACGTCACCTGTTTAGCAAGTAAAATATTGTGTACATCAGGGGTGTCCAAAGTGCAGCCTGGGGGCCATTTTCAGCCCACAAATCGTTTTATAATGGCCCTCTGCATATTGTAGTAAAATAAGATAAAAATTCTTATCTTGCACATGAGCTCCCTTCACAAAAGTTCCTGGTTAAAACGGGAGGGTTGACAGATATGATTTATCATAAGATACGGTGGTGTGAAAAAGTATTTGCCCCCTTCCCGATTTCTTATTTTTTGCATGTTTTGCACTGTATATTACTGCATATTACACTAATTTGCTTTGTCAGCTATAACACAAAGCTAAGATGTGGATGTTTTATTCAGACAGTGTAGGACAGGGGTCACGAACATGGTGCCCGCGGGCACTAGGTATCCACCAACGACCACATGATGTGCCCGCCAGTCTGCTTTTCATTCAGCTTTTCAGTTTATAATGTGAGAACACTAGAAATAAATGCATGCAATAAAAATAAATGTTAAAAATTAGTGGCAATTGGCCATTTTCATTTTGTAAAAGTAGCTCTCACAAGAAAAACCGTTGGGAGAGCTGAATGAGGGGCACATAAGAAGTGACCTCGGGGATTCAGAGTTGGGTTTTAGATTGGCGTTGGTTACGGCCGCAACAGTCGCTCGTGTTAGGGATTATTGTGCCTGTTGTGAGATAAATCAAACCTGAAATAAAAGCCTGTTGTTCCGGCAAACAAGTCTGGCATTTGAGTGTCTCATCAAACATTACAGTGACACCTAGTGACCGGTGTAGAATACCATATGTCATTGTGTCTTTGAATGCCATATATTTGTATTTTAGTCAGTTTAGCCATTTTTATGTTTGAAAAGGTTTGTATACACACGTATGTATTAGCAATTGATGTGCTACGAAGACCGGGTAGGATTAAATAAGCTCTGCTTCTTCCTACTCCTTTTTGGACATATGCATGTTCGAAATAAATTAAACCAAACCAAACCAAACCAAACAAAAATGCTTAATTTAGGCATAAAATACTTAACATTTGTTTAAATATGCTTTTTTTTTTTACTACAAATAGGTCGTATTCAACCACGAAACAGCATGATTTATTAATTCTTATATATTTTTTATAATAATAAAAGAGTGAAGTGAAGTGGTGAGGGATGACTGCATTGAACTACATTGCTTTAGTACAAAAGTGGTATTAAAAGTGGTCCCCCATCTTATTCAATTTTCTGTATGCGGTCCTTGCCAGAAAAAGTTTGGACACCCCTGGTGTAACTATATCAATATATCATCTCTTTATTAAGTTATTTGGTCCTGTATAATACAAAAACAGATTTGTTTTGTTGTCGCTGACAAATACTGGCTTATCCTGGTCGTGTCAATGTTTTTTTCTCACATTTGATATGTTTTCTGTTCGGACATTGTAAGCTGCATGTAGGACTTTTCCGACTTCCCAGTTGTCCTGAACGCATCATTAGTCTACCGTAAGCAACAACAACTCTTCATTTTCACCACTAGGTAGTAGGGATGCTCCGACTGATCTGCCACCAATCAATATCGTCCGATTTCCGTGAACAAGCACATTATCGGCGTATGCCGATAAATGCCTTTCAACGCCAATCACAAAAGCCTGTGGCTCGTACTATGCAGCATGCAGCCTGTAGCGATTGTTCCCTGCCCACTTTCCTTCACACTGAGCAGGCACGCTAAACCTAAAACAAACATGTCTGCCGTGTGGAATTTACTTGCAGTTTGTGAGAGTGATATCAATTTTGCACCCTCCAAAACATGTCACAAAAAATATCTTGAAGGGGTAGCACATTAAAAGTTTTAATACAAATTGTGAAGAACAAACACTTGAGGGAGTATGGTGAGGTTTTGAGGCTCACGACGTGATCATCAGCCAAACAGCTAATGTTGCCAATGCTGGACAACCCTCACCCGTATGTGCGTGACGGTCATCAGGCTAAAGCAAATAACCCGAAAAATAACTGAATTCATTGGACTAGATGAGCAGCCTCTCTGAGCGGTGGAAGACACCCGGTTTGCCAACTGCTCTCTCACTTGGAGTCCTGTTAGAATGCTATCAAACCACGTAATCGCACATCCAAACTCTCCTTAAAAAAGGCGTCTCATCTTCTGTAAGTTTCAGCAGTCATACATGCTCTCTTGGAAAAGTAAGTCAAATATGTTTTTGTCTAAATGAAGGGGTACAACCAGGAATACTGGGCCCCATGGGGAAAAAAATCGAGTTGGGCGCATCCCTTTTGATTTTTTTAACAATGACCTATTTTTTGGGCCCTCTGGCAGTCAGGGGACCTTGGGATTGTTCTAACTTTTGCCCCTTACTCAGCACCACAAGCAACTAGCACTCCTCATAAATAAAGAAAAAAATGTTAATCTAATGTGAACGGTATCTGATTCGGCAGCATAAAACCCTGATCGAGCATCCCTACTAGGTTCAAATTGGCACATGCTGCATTTCCGCACTCTACCGGTCCCTTTTAAATGGATGTCTTACGTCACACAGTGTGCTATAACACTGTTTGCATTGTTATCTTCCCCAAGATGCTTGAGGTAGATGGGGTCACATTTTTGGGGGGTCAAAACTTTGCCAATTTTCCTCACTCAGTGTTGTTTTCACACTGACAGCACAGCTTTGTTATGATCTAAAGCGCCAGTAAACTTGTGTTTTAGCAGCGACACGGAATGCCTCAGTGATTATTAGACAAATCCAACCGGCACAAAAGCGTTTGTCTACACTTCTGACCCTATCATGGATGAAAATACGGACCCTCCATCTTTTCATGCCCTTAACCCTTAGCTCTTATTGCTAATGCTGTGTAGGAAGACATGCAATGAACACCTTGCTTTGTCTCTTCTAGATAAAAGACAAGAATGTTTAACAAATGCTGACTAACAGTGTTAGATGTGTGATGTGCAGCGGGGCTTAGTTGCGTCTATCTCTAAAATCTGCTTTCTTCCTAGTAACACAGGAGAAGATTCTGGTGGACACATAACACCGGCCTCAGCTGTTGTGAAACGATGCTGCGGGGACCCGCGTTTGCTTAATTGCACTTTCATTAGATTCACGGCGGGAAGTCTTAAAATAACGCTGTTGTCTCAACAGCACACAGATTGTACCGTGTTTACATCTCGGCGGCCGAGCACAGCACGCAGACGAGTAGACAGGTGCTCGGCGGATTGGGTGACGACAATTCTTGAGAAACCCCACCAGGGAGCCCGCCGGAATCACACGGATATCCACGTCGGGCCAAAAATAGAGGCATTAACTTGCCAAATGCGATAAACACAAAGGCACATGCTGCAGGAAAATTGGAATGGAAATTCCCTTAGATCGTGTGAGGCCGCGAAGCTCGCCGGTGTGGTGGAAGAGTGGACGACTTTCATGTTGCAAACACACGTCACAACTTATCCAAAAGTCGCCTGCACTTGGCACCAGAAAGAAAGGATTTGTAGTTAAGTGTTCAGTGACCCCCATGCCCTCCTTGACCCCCCCCCCGGCGTTAAATTAGACCAACAGCTGGCACGAATCGACATGCGGCTCTCCTTCAAGGATCAAACAGGTCCGGTTGCACCTGCAACTCCAGCTGGCGGTTGAACAGCTCGATGTCTTTGTTGGCCTCAGCCACGTACTCCTTGATGAACTCATCCATGTCTGCAGAGAGAGCAACGTCAAGGAGGCAACAGCTGCATGGCCTCTTAACAGTTGAATAAGGCTGTGACGGAGTGGCTCCTTCATCGGCTGGGGGTGATGCAAGCATACACAGCACCACATACATGCATACACAGCCACTCCGGTTCCCACGTAACATTCTATTAACCTATTCAAGGATGCACACACTGTGTTTCTGCCTCTCATCGCTACAGCCATAACATTCATTTCTAGTTCCAACAAAACATAACCATTCAAACTTACCATAGCACGATTGCGGCATCCAGAGTCAAACAAGGTACACATCACTGCCCTCCTTTAAAGCCGGGGTCACCAACCCGTCAATCGCGAGCTACTGGTCGATCTTTGAGACTTTGCCGGTCAATCGCAAGAATATTAGGAAAGGAAAAGGCTTCTTGAGACGTCATCTGTACTTCTGTGAAGAAGGTGTCGGACGTTCGTCAGCGAACTAATAAGTGCTGGTAGCCTACGTCTTAAATACAGTAAGAGTGGGCGGAATTGGTGTGCCAACACCCTCCTTCTATTGGTTCCTTACACTAAGACTGGGCGGAGTAGTGGTATAATCCTCTCCTGCTATTAGCACCTCCGATAAAAGGGAAGTGTCGCTCCCTGAGTTGGGTATGAACGACTCTGATACTGGCTCGTTAGCATCTATTGTTCCGGCTCGGCCCTGTCTTCACCTCATTTGCAAGACTAGCAGTGGGTTTTGGTCTCAGTAACCTGCTGAACACAGGGTCCAAACCAAAAACAAAGCAATGTGGTCTATTCCATCCACTGTAAAGATGAGAAATGCAAAGAGCACTACATTGGGGAAACTAAGCAAATGCTCCAAAAAAGGCTTTATCAACATCGCAGGGACAATTCGAGTGGTCCTCAATCAGCAGTACATCTACACCTTAAAGCAACCAATCACTCTTTTCAGGACAGCGAGGTAAAGATTTTGGCCAAAGAAAACAGATGGTTTGAAAGAGGAGTAAAGGAAGCTATTTTTGTCAAACAACAGAACCCATCATTGAATCGGAATTGTGGTTTGAGGTTTAATTTGGACCCTGTGTTCAGCAGGTTACTGAGGCCTTTGTTATTTTATTTTTATGTTTCTACTTTATAGATTTGATCTACTTGCTTGAACTACTACTGCTGCGTTTTCTGACTACCGGTAAGTTAAAAAAAAATCTCATTTACACTTATGCTGCACCAAAACGATGTTTTCAGAAGCCTGAAGTCCTCCCTCCCTCGCAACGCCCCTTCCAATATGCAAGACAACCACAGGGATAAAAGTAAGCAGTCGTTCTCTCATTTTTACTACGGTTTCATTTAATTATAGCTTTTGATCTTTTCATGACTGTTTTTAAAAAGTCCTCCATGTGACTTAGGTGTTCATTTATGTCTAATACAGGTATAAGTTCTTACACTGCCATCATTGGAGCAGAACCCGTATGGAGACTGAGGTCTTTGATGATTTTTGGGGATCCTATCGTCATCAAC
The DNA here is from genome assembly GCF_027744805.1 of Dunckerocampus dactyliophorus. Lineage (NCBI taxonomy): Eukaryota > Metazoa > Chordata > Actinopteri > Syngnathiformes > Syngnathidae > Dunckerocampus > Dunckerocampus dactyliophorus. The sequence goes on from NC_072831.1 coordinate 7,858,207, forward strand.
CTCCTGATGATGCCCCCTTTGTCACCTACAGAAGTGGTTCTCAAGCTTTTTACAGTGACGTATCCCTTCAGACATTTGACCTGAAGCCACGGACCTCCTACTCCTGCACACTTAAAAAAACACATCTTTTGAGATTAATTAACTTTTCATATTGAACACAATTAACTGGTACTAATTTTATAGTAATTCCGGGTCAAAATTGTGTATTTTGCATAGTTTCATTTTTGATAAAGTTTCACATGATCACCGATAAACAGATATATAGTAATCATCATACATATCTTTTATTCCAGTTTGATGTTGGCATTCTTCCATTTGAATGGCTTGAATTTGAGCACCACTTTTTTGTCCACTGACAATGGCTATGGTTTAAATCTGCATAATAATTTATTACCAAATTGAAGGGGAACGTTTAACAATCACGACACAGCAGTATCTGAAGTCCAAAGATACATACAACCAACGACAAGGCCCCACTCACAGTGACAGGTTGTCACGGCTGCACCGTGCGGGGATTGGAACACCGATATGAATAAAGTCTTTGAAATTAAACACTATTAATGCACAAAATAATCATCAAACGTACTTATTTGTTCATATGATGCACACAGAGCAATGAACAACATCGTGTGCTGTCTCCTTCCCGCTTTCTGCTTCGTTCTCCATTGCGGTGTGAGCCGTTCAGGCGCACTCGTAATTGAGAGCGTTAGGCGTTAATTGTTTTTTATTTTTATTCACAAACCCTCTATTACAATTGGTGTACCCCACTTTGGGAACATTCGACCTACAGTATACCACAAAGCTGAAATGTGTTTTCTTTAGATTTATTTAATAGCTTAGTATATCCTGAAACACATTGTGTTGATATTAGCATGTTTAATGAATTAAAATCTGAATTATGTCATCGTGGCCCCCATGCCTTTTAGTTTTTCGCTTTGTGGCCCTTAGCGGAAAACGTTTGCATACCCTAGGCATACGAGCTGGAGTTGCAACTCCTTTTTTAAACCTGTTTAGCAGCTAACAACACTTTCCCAATGACTTTTAGCTGAAGTAACAATGACATGATGTGACCGGAAAAGGATACTGGGATGACTGTTTCTTTTCTCTCCAAAGATGTCCACATATTGATAACCGTTGTAGAAGAAACCTGGTGGTAGTGGGTCCAAGTGTCTGCTCATCTGTATGAATAAGTAACACGTAATAAGTTTCCCAGACCAGGGTCACTTAGACCACAAAAACAACAAACATTTCTCAAATTTTGTGGAAAAAGTGTCTCTGCCAGAAAAAGAGAAAGAGGATCACAGCAATAACCCCATTAACGAATGATAAGCGACACAAAAATGGCTGCAGTCAAATTTTTACATTTTAAAGGTTTAAGTTGTTAATTATCTGCTCTTTTAAAGGATCATTTTTTTTTTTTTTTACTTTTATTACAACAATTAAAAGGATCATAGGTTTCTCTTTTACTTTTTCACTAGGGAAACTCCACCAGGACGATAAAAAGTCATTAGCTGTAACAGAAAAGAGCCAGCCCCTGTCGGTGGTCAGTAATGTTGGGTTTAAACGCTTCACTGAGCACCTCAAACCTCGCTATATTATGCCTAGCTGCCACTACATTGTGAATAAAACTATACAACAAATGCATAAAGAAGTAAATGGGTGCATTTTTTCTCAATACATACTGTTGGTGACGATTGCCCTCTGTTTGAGTAATATCACTCGAACAAGCCTTTTCTAACATCCCACACTATAAAATAAGTCACATAAGTATGTACAGTATGTATTGGGGATGTCCCGATCCACATTTTTTGGCTTCCGATCCAATCCCATTTTTTAATAGTCTTGCTGATCCGATCGGATCCCAATCATTTTTTTTTTTTAATAAGCGTTTGTTACAAACATGAATTTGTGGAATTGAATGTGGCTATGAAAATAGCTCTTCTAAGCATTAAACATAATGCAACCAAAGTATTGCTGAATTTACTTTTTTATTACACAGCATGACCAACAATATTGTTTGGATTGTGTAACAAACCTCTGTGAGTCAGGTCCCTAATCCAATAAAAGATCCAATAAAAGATAACATTGGAAAAACATGGGCATTGAAAATAATTTTAAGGTAGGACTAATCAATTGGCATGGTCATAGATCAATTTGTGGTGTGATTTAGAATATATGATTTTTTTTAACAATCTCTCTTCAACGCAATAGCAATTTATTGACGGCCCCTTGTATAAACAACCAGCATTTAGAGCAGCACTTTCCGTGCGAGCTCCCCGCACAATGACACAGCAGTCCGGGCACAGTGAAGGGGAACTACCGCTGTAGCTACGGAGCCGAATATCCAACGTGAAACTAACTTCACCACAGTATACCTCAGACATGTCTGCATGGTGGTGGTGTGTGTTCTTCTTGCGAGTGGCGGGAGTCGAGTGGCAACCAGCTTTGAGGCACATTACCGCACCTACCATGCTTGAGTGTGGCCCAAAGTTACAAACATTATACTGCAACCAGATCGACGCGATCCGCTGATGTCCAAGGCTGTAATATAGGTATTGTATTGAAATTGAAAAAGTTGTAAAGGGACACCCCTAGTTACAATTAAAAGGTTCATAGTCTCTATTTTACTAAATACTATCATGGTGATCTGTTGGGTGTGTTACAAGTCAAGCTACCTTGTTACACAGCAAATTTAAAAGAACGAAAAAAAAACTCACGTGAATGTTCTTGATTTCTTGCGGTGAAAGAGTTGCTTCGGTTTTTTTAGGCTTCTTGGTCTGTCTCTGCGTGCACATACAACACAGCGTTTACCTTTTAGCGATATTTATTGATGTACAGTATTTTCATGCTCATCTGCATTTAAAATAAAATGCATCTAAAATTGTCATTTGGGTGCACAGTGCATAATGTAAATATATCATGTACATGGTTTGTGGTGGTATAACAGCATACCTGCTTGGTGCACAGTCTGAGCCAGTCCTTGAGTCCGTCCTCAGCCAGGCCGACCCCATCGAAGACCAGGAAGCAGGAGGTATCGTTCCTTTGAACGCCGCCCTGGATCAAGGGGTCGATGCCCTGCTCCGGGATGATGATGAGGTTGCCGGTCACAGTGTTGTAGCTCACCTCCATCACGTGCTGAGAGTCTAGAGGCCCCATAGAATGCAGCTCATGAGCAAAGAACAAAAAAAGTTCACACCCGGAGAGACACCTGCCGCCGCCGAGGAGTTAATGTCCCGACACCCGGACGACCCCTGTGATCCCAAAATGGCTCAAAGGCCTCAAATGTGGTGCAAACGTTCTAACACCAGGAAGAATATGTGATGAGAGTAAAACATGTCAATAATAGAAAGTGAAGTGAATGACCAATTCTTCTGGACACAAAGCAAACTGGAGCATCTTTATCACACTCTTTGCACACCCGTTATATGCAGCGCCACACAACATGAATGGAAGAGGAAACTAAAGTACTTTAATCAGTATTCCTCCCATCGTAGCGTCTCTGTTACGGATGGGTATCGTTTACGTATTAGCCGATACCAGTGCCAAATCTGTACTTTTGAATCAGTTCCGGTGCTTAAATGGTGCCCGAACCAGTACTTAAAAAAAGGAAAAAACTTACAAATTTTGCCCTAAAAAAAATGCCTTTTTCTTTTTGGAATTTTGAACAGGAATTGAAATACTTCAATAATATAAATAAAATTATAACAAAGTAATAAATTCACCAATATGAAATAAAAGCCACAACAAATGGTCACAATTGACCAGAGATTTTTCAAGTGCACACATTCCGCACATTTGGAGCAGAAAGTGATAACTCATACGCAATTGTGGAAATGTTAGACAAAACCGGCTAGTTAATCCTACATGCAAGAGTTGTGTATTGAGCAAAATGAAGTTACTTCCAAGACGTTACTCATTGGTGCTGAGTCAGCATCTTTTGAGGTGACGTACAACCAACCTTTCCAGCGTTTCGGCCTGAGCATTCTAGCTACATGCTCGTCGTCGCCTAAGCAGGTAAAAAAAACTCACGTTAAGCGTAACACCGTCACCACACTTGATACTAAATTGATAGTCTAAAGCAGTGTTTCCCATCCTTTTTTGTCTTGTATATCTACGAGAGGCTTTTTGTCATACCACGACCCCCTCACTCATACGCGTTGATAATTCTCCAAAAGTACAACATAACACAACTCATGATTTTGGTGCAGCTGTGCCACAGGTTATTGTCTCCCTGGGGAAACTAGTTGTAGTGCACACATTCCATTTTATTGTCCTGCTTAATATGAATATTTACTTATCATCTTGGAAATTAAATGTTTCCATACACCCTTTGCAATTTGCTCGGGCACCACTAGGGGTATGCTAACTCCTGGTTGGGAACCACTGGTCTAGAGATCCAGCAGTTAGTGTTGTGTTAAGCGTTCACTGATTTCCGGCTGTCTATGAGGGCGTGAATGTGTACAGGCTGAGTCCTGACTGCTAATAACAAGGGAAAGAGAGCATGTGTGTGGGTTGGAGATAGCAGGCAACAGTAACCTTCGTTCCAATAGAGATTGTTGCTCGGCCACCCCTTCGTCATGCTTTCAATGTCTGGATAGACACTACATTAGTGTACAAGTCTTTTCATGGTCTTGCGCTAAAGTATATCTGACATGTTAGAGCTACAAAAACCATCTCAAGCTCTGAGAAGCTCAGGGGGTGATCTCCTGTGGGTGCCCAGAGTCAGGACTAAACACATTGAGGCTGCGTTTCAGTTGTATGCTGCCAAAATCTGGAAGTCTTCCAGAAGATGTGCGGCAGTCCTCAACTTTACAATGCTCAAAACCAAGCTGAAAACACTTCTATTCAAGTGTCCATATGACGACTGACAAGTATTTTATCTGCACTCTTCATTTTTAATCTTTTTAAAATTATTATTATTTTTATTTTACTTTGTTCATGGAATGATTTATGGAACTTTATGTAATGATCTTAGAATTATTTTATGTTTGTATGGAATGATTTTATGAAGTGATTTTACCCTTCTTTTCTGTAAAGTACTTTGAATTACCTTGTGTATAAATTGTGCTTTAGAAATAAACTTGCCTTGCCTTGCCTACAATAGTTACTACTGTGTAATCTTGTTTTTTGTCATTAATCCGTTCCAAAAGGTCAGATGAAAACCAAACCATCAGAAATAATGTAAATCCAATGAATCCGTTCCAGAAACCCCAAAACACATTTTACACAGAATAATTATGTTACATGCACAAAACAAAGCGAAATACATAGAAAAGACGAATTCAATGGATAAATGAACATTTAACATCACTTTTATCCTTAATGAAGACTATTTGGTCAACACGGTGATGAGTGGAGGGAAGAGGGGACGGAAGAGCCATGCAGACGCTGTTTCACGCTAGTCCATTACAAACTTAACTTTTGTCACTGGATTTACATTATTTCTGATGGGAAATTTTTATTTGGGTAATGTCTGTTTCAGCTGAGTCGGACATTCTGGAACAGATCAATGACGTTAAACCGTTATCCTCGCAACCTGTGTTAACTAAAGAAACTTTACAATGCAATCCTATTGTCAGGGTTCCTACGGATTTGACATTTCAAAATTGCAAACTACTCCAGAGTCAGTAAATACATGTGTATCATTAAAGCTGCTAAATCGTTTCACATGGAGCAACATTCTCCCTAGCCTCCTGGAAACACTTGCATCAAGCGTGCCCAAACCATTATTTGAGGTGATAAACAAGAATGGTGCAGCTACTCTTTACTGAGTCCTTTTTTCAACATTTCATTTATATTTTAGGTGGGGGGAGTTTGTTTTTTTTTTTTTTAGGTATGATCTTAAACTTTTGACCAGCTGATGAACAGCCTATTTCATTTTAATGGTTGTTTTTGTCTCACTCCCATTTCATCTTTTTTGCATTCTGAAGCTCTACTTAGAACTTACTTAAGATCCAACAGTACAAAATGTAAATTCTTGCAATTTTTTAACTGGTTTTAAAATTTTGATCAGGAGTGTATATTGGGCCGCAGCTAATTTTTGTAGTTCCAAAAAATTTAATGACTAAAAGAAAATGATTGAAAGCCAGCAAAAAAGTGGAAATAGGAGCAAAAAGGCTTAATGTAAAGCTAAAAAGTGGAAATATGGATGCTCAGTCTATTTATTTCTTCACATGTATATAACTCCTTAGCATATTGCATTAGTTTTTGCCTAAAAACGATCAAAATGGCCCCTCCGCATCCTTTTGTTTTTTCAATATGCGGCCCTTGGTGGAAAAGGTTTGGACACCCCTGATTTGGTAAATAGTAAACAGTCATATAAGCAAAGGAAAAAAATCCTACCAGAAAACCTGACTTTTCCAGCAAGATTGTAGACATTCCCTCGGAAAGGGCTCGGCCTCAGCGATGCTTTGAACGCTACAGAGGAGACAGCGCTGAGTATTGTAGAATAAGGAGCAAGTATTTATTGCAATAACACATCATATAAAAGCACAGTTATGGAGTTGACACCACTGAGGCAGCACTTGGCTGCAGGCGCTAACAATTACAACACTTTGGCACTGTGAACGTTCCCATATTTGGAAGGAAAGCCAGATTATGTAATCACTGCGGACTCTGCCAGCCCGCATCTGAAGCTTCAAGAGAAATAAAAGAGAAGGGCCAGGGGAGCCTTTATTTCCATCTTACCTTTACAGCGGACCACAAATAGAGGCTTCTCCAGAGGCCGGCTGAATGCCACGCGATGCTGAGCGAGGACCAGAGACCCAGAGCCAGACAGGAAGCGCCCTGTGCACCTGGGAAAAAAAAAGACCAGGAGCATGTTATACGGATGGTGAGGAGACAAACGTTTGTGCTATATTTTGTCTTGGGAAGGAGGCTTGTTTACTCTTCCAGCTGCGCACAAGAGCTAAGCGAGGTTGTGTGGTTTGCTGGTAAAAGTGGAAAACACTCAAGTGTGGAGATTATCTACTAAAAAGTCCAGACTCATGCCAGAGACACCCAGGGTATGATCTAGGGAGAGAGACGGAGGGAGGTTGGTGAACACTGAGGCAAGAAGACTGGAAGGAGCAGGTCCAGCAGAGGAAAGGAGAGCTCTGTGTGCATGGAAACTGTGGTGTGTGGCCAACAGCTTGTTACTGGGCTGCGAGGAGGCAGCTGCTGATAGAACACAAGATGCCCGGTGGGCTTTACAGCAATCAGCGCCGCTGCGGCTGAGCGACAATTACACCGGGGGGGGGGGGACACCGAAGCCCGAATCAATGGAAGTGTTTCGCTTAGAAGTTTAATTGAGGACACGAGTAAGGTAGGATGTTAAAGCGAATGTACGGGAGAACAAAGGTCTCCCTGTGTGAAGGAAGACAGACAAGAGCCAAACTAGTATGTACAGGACGACATAAAGCAGGATGTATGAGAGAGCATATGAAAGAACAAAGGAGTGAACATAGTCGGTGAATATGCAGGAAAAAGTACTTTTCTAAAGTAGAAAAGATGATATCAAGAAGATCATAAGGAGGACATGCAGGTGAAAAAAAAACAGGAAAACATATGGGGGCCTTTTTCAGGAGAACTTCTGGGGGAATGCTTTGGAGGATGTATAGGAGAACCTTATCAGAAAATATTATAGGACAAGGCATCCAAAGTAGCAGACCGAAGATCATGTTTCATTGGCCTAATTTAAAAATACAAACAGCAAAAATAGAAAAAATGATGAAAAAGGCATATTGTAACTACAAAAGCAAAGCAAAGCTGACAGATTATTTTTTCTTTTTAAATACAGTGTTTTCTTTTAAATACGCCAATAAACAATAGAACAAGAAAAGGAAGCTAACCAGCTAAATAAATCTTCGGTTCAAGGAGTATGACGAGGAGTAGGAGGACGGCGGGAGTAGTATGTTTTAACAAGGATACCAGAAACGCCACACCTGAACGGCGCCAGGCGAGTCACTTAATAATTTCTTAGTAGATTGATAATTAAAATTCAAACAAAACTTGTGAGCGTTTTACAGCCTATATAACAACTGTAAACAAATAGAGTTGGCTACTTCATGGATTTCACTTATTGTGGGCTATTTTAGGAACCTATCCCCCGCGATAAAAGAGGGAACACAGTATATGTACATTTTTTGAATATCTACAGTACATTCGACTGGTTTTAGGCTTTTATACAATAGAGTGTATCCCGCTTAGCATTCACGGCCCCACATATTTGTGGATTTTTTTTTTTTTTTTTTTTTTTAAAACATGTATTCATATTTGTGGATTAAATCGTCTATTAGTGCTTCTTCTCTCCAAAAACAGATCTTTTTTCCCCACAGAAAACTCATCTCATTTACCCAAATATGTAATCATTTATAAATGTGACTACCATATATGTAGGTATGTAAAGACGTGACACGTCAGTGCAAGACGGCAAGGCCTATGTCCACTTTGTTACAACCCGGCCTCACAACTTGCAAGAAGGTGAACACAAGTTTATATATTATGTTAAAATGTTATTAGAATCACAGTTTGGATTATGGAGACGTGGCATTGGAGGAACGCCTGCCATGTCTTGGCAACCTGTGGAGCAGCGGGGCTGCGTACCACCACTAACCGCTTTGGAGGACGATGGGGGCGTGGCTGCAGGAAACGGAAGCGCATGTGTCGCAGTAGCATGACGATCAGGCTAAAGGCTAGAGTGTGATGCCGATTCCATCTGTTTTAGCAATCATCTTATAATACTATTCATTTGACTACCTATACATTTTACAATTTAAAATGTCTTTAACTCATTCAATACCAAAAACGTATTTCTACATTATTATAAACCCAAACGCCCGATCACCAAAGACAGTAAAAGTAAAAGATGTCACTTTTTAGGCAGTTTTAAGCCATAAAAAACAGCCACAAGGTGGTAGAAGTGCATTTGATAAGAGCCCCACATGGACCTTTGGCATGTAAAAACACACTCGACAGCAAGGAGTAAGTGCAAGACCAAGCAGGAGTGTAGTGTGCAGAAGGTTACGCATTGCAGGGAAATTTTAACGCACGTGTACACACACACACACACACACACACAGTTTAGTCCCGAATGTGAAATTGTAAATAGTTTGTGGTGTTACCTTTGTAAATTTTTGATTGTAAAATATTTTGATGTAAAACAACCCTTTTTTGTGTTGTTTATGTTGTGGTGCAGTTGTTTAGATATTTCAGCTGTCACAAAAGCAAAAAATCTGTGCGAAAGTACAAGTTATGCTTTTTTTCTCCATTTTCTTGTTGGAACTGATATTTTCCTCAAACTTACCTAAGTTCTAGAAGAAAGTAGAAACAAACTTTTTTTTTCCCTGAGGAAACATGAGTGTCTAACCTTTCTTTTGGCAGTTCCCATGTTTACGTATATAGCCATAGAACACAATATTCTGTGTGCCTTGAAAAATCTGTCAAAATCGTTGAAAATGGCCAGTACTAGAGTGGTCGTCTTTTGAAAAATGGCTGGGATTGAATGAGTTAATAAGTGTATGAGATATAGTTTGGGGCTTAGAGCACACGTGTCATACTCAAAACCCAGGCGCCGTGTCTAGCCCACCACATCATTTATGTGGCCCACAACAGCCTAGAAATATTGTCCGTGAATAAGGCACTTCATCTTTCTTGCTAAATGTATTGTCATTTTGACAGAAAAATGGCTAAGGGTATCAAAATTACGCATTGTTACGGGTGTGTCCATTATTCTTGGTTTTTCACTATTTGCGGCGGATCTTGGACGTGGCAAATAATGGCATAATAACGGTTTTAAAAACATAATTTCATTTTTCAGTATGTGGCCCTCGTTGGAGACATTTGGGAGACCCTTGTCTTAGGAGATGCTGTGGTATAACACAGTAGACAGCTCTCACCAGCCTGGGTAGAGGACATAACGTGCTCTCAGCATCTGAGGTCCATTGAAGCTGCTCTCAGACAAAATTAGTTTGACGTCTTCATTCCTGTGGAAGTATTACAAAATGTGACATCACGGTAGTAGCAGCTACATGACAACAGCAGTATAATATTTTTAACATGTGGATAAATGTATATTTTATGTCCGCTTGTGCTTTTTAAACATTAATGCTTTTAAGCACCTTACAGATACTGCTCTGTTCAGGTAACTACACAATGACAATAAGAACTATTTCTCTCTATTTCTCAATAATAACAAGATGTTTTGAACAGAGCCAGCATTGTGATAAAAGTAAAATATGAAGGCTGGGGTCCTACCTGGTGACCGCTCCCCTCGCTGCCAAGACGAAGGCCGCGGTGGGGTTGGCGGTGCGTATCAGCTGCTGAACATGCTGCACCAAGGGATGCTTCTGCTCTGCTGCAGGCCCAGTGAACACCACCACACTTATGATACCTACAAATAAAAGCAACAATCTTAAATTACATACTTTTTATACACACTCAATGCATTTGTGCTGCCATAAGAACATCCCATACAGCATTCTTTGTGACAAACTTCAAGACATTCAGTGAAATGACAAATTGAAAATAATTTACATATCAATTGCCGACTGTTTTGACTGTCTCAGTTTGAAAGACACATTCTGGGCCCCTTCATGACCCATTTGGGAATGTTTACGCAGACAGTATTATATTGTTAAGAGGGACACAAAGCAAGCGGGACTTACCTTGACTACACTGCTCCAACAGTTTAGGAAAGGCAAACCTGAAGGGAAAGAAGAAAACTGTGAGGACTGATTCTTTTGTCTTCTTTGAGCTACTGGTGCACAAGACGAGCACGTTAATGTGCACGTGCAGGGCTTGACAAAACAGGTTACGGATCCAAATTCATTGCCAATATGAGCGTTCAAAAGACAAGGATGAACTTCCAAAGCGTATTATTATATTGTTGGCATATAGGAAGCAGACTACATTCCAAAAGATGTGCAAGTGCATGTGGTGCTCCATGGCTGGCATTCAGACAGTTTTCACTGTAATGCCTTTGGGTGATGTCACTGTCCCTGAATTTAACTGGAGTGTCCAAACTGATCAACTTTGGAACGGGAATGCCAGCCGAGGGCCAAGCCTTCATGGTAACCAAGTCACAACCCTCCACCCCCCCCACCACCAAACCCACCCCAGCACTTTAAGAGGCTGCTGGCAGGAGGATCAGTCATTTATCTTCCCGGTCCTGATGTAATGAAATATCCGTATCCATCACAAAGAATGGATCATGACTGACTGATAAGCTTGAGGGGGGGCTCACACATGTGGCTTTGGTGGATTAGGGAGCTATGTTGAGGGAGGTGACAGACGGGTCAGAACCAAGATGGGCTAAACACACCCAATTAGCAACACAGCTGGGGCCCGCTGACGACCACACAATCTATGGCGACAAATAGTCACAAGGTGGAGGGGTGGGCCATGACTCGTGGAAGATGATGCACCAAATAGAAAAGTCAGTGTGGACCATCTGTCAAAGGGCGGGTCCACAACTTCCTGGAAAACATCAACATTAACAAGCCAAAGATGTGGCTGTTTGTCTATATTGTGGCTCCGCACTGGACAGTACCAGCACAGTGAAAAAAGACTCTATTAACCAGAGTGGCCGCCATGTGTAAAAGCCTAAAGCCTAAAGACTAAAGCCTGTGACAAAAAAAAGAGATTGAATGTAAGGCTGATCCCCAAGCCTCAAGTTTGAATGGCTAAAAACGTCACATGACTTCCTCCTGGAAACCTCCGGGAACTTATTCACATCAACTTTGTCAGTCATCATCTGAGCTGTTCTTCATCGAGGGAATCCTCTATTCCAAGCTATTATACTACTTTACTTTTGCCTTATTAGGGATTATGTAACAGGGCCAAAGCACTAAGCGATTAAAACTGCTCTGTTTTATTATAATATTGCTCAGTAAAACTAAATCGCTTTTTTCGGGGGCTCTAACATGCCAAAAATCACACCGAATTTGTCAAGCGCGTGCATCCGGGCGGGAATTTGCGGATTTTAGACGTCCCCAGAAATTCATAAACCTGACTAGCTTCACAGAGTGAAATTAAATTCGACAGGCACGTCTATCATAGCACAAAGGCACAGAATGAGGCTCAACAATTACATACATTATGTACATTAATTTATTCTATTTCTGTTTATTATGTATTGCGTAAAACTAAGACAGGCACAACATCAAATTAAAACAACAAAATGAATACGGACCCAACATCGACTAGTGTGAGCCTGGAGTTTGTTTTCAGAGAGAAGATTTCATTGTCCATAGTACATTTGGATACCCCTCATATACACTTTACACTTTTGATTTGTTGCGATATCGGTGACTGAAATGATCTCCATTTTTCCTTTTACATGATACTAACATAAGTGGTATCAAAAAGTATCAGTATCATAAGATGTAGAGGTGTTGTGGAGAGAATCTAGAGCTGAGCTTCACATGTCACCTGTGCTCCATGCAGGAGGCCAGTGGATCAACGCAGGCAGTAACAGTGCCGATGGTGAAATGGGCCTGGACAACAGGGTCCGGGTGGAAAAGCACAGCCCGAACAACATCTAGAACGTCCGCGTATCTGTGGGAGTAGGATTTTATTACTATGTCAACATTTTTACACATTTGAGTCCTCGGCCAGGTCGATTTATTTTGGAGCTATCATCACACAACTGGACATTAATATTTGTCAAGGCACAATCGCTGTACTGCATCTCAGGAAAGTCAGGGTTTCCTACCCAGGTGAGAGCACCAAGAGGCGCCACTTCCCTCCCAGCGTCCTCTTTTGGTTCTCTGAGAAATCAGACAAAAAGCCCTGCAGGTGAGTGGCTGAGAAGACGTGGCAAGGGTCAGCAGCAGGTGGATACACCAACCACCTGCAGGCACCAGGAGATCTTTATTATTCTTCTGTGTGTGTGTGTGTGTGTGTGTGTGAGGTGTTTTATTGTCCTCGGAGTGATGAAACACAGAATCATGTATGCAAAATGAGACCTGAAAGCAAACTTTTCCCTTCACCATGCAAACTTACTTCCGTACCTTCCATATTCTCTGTTCAGCCGGACTAGGAAGTTGCAGAGCGTCTCCTTGTGGCTTCCCGGTAGGCCACTGATAACGGTGATCACAACCTTTCCCAAAAAATCTCCACAATGTCAGCATCAAAATGCACAATATCGCCTTCACCGTGTTGCAGTCTCAGGAGCCCACCTTGGCGTCTCCATGGCTGCTGGAGTTTCTGCTCAGCTTTCCGGAAGGGAAGAGCGCCCCCAGGTGGTCAAATTGTATAGGCTCCTCGCCGATGCTGCTCAGGGAAAAGTGCTGCAGGAACCTGACAAAGGAGGATTAAGGTCTTCAGAAATTGGATCGTGAAAGACAGAGAATAAATGATTGTTATTGTGATATGGGTACTAACATGTCCTGCTCTGGCAGATGTGAGTGTAACGTCTTGAAGGTGCCTCTGCGTTTGGCCACTGGAGGCTCCTGACCATCATGCAGCTGCTGCAGCCTACTGTGCCTAAGAGAGACATTTACACTCAAACATGACTGAGAATTCTGTGAGTCTTGACTAAATATAATCCATGATGAGAGCCAATCTTTTTTTTGGTACGGCACGATATTGGATGACTGACTTCATAGTCAAAAGTGAATCATACATTTTTTTGTGACTCCACGTCAGCTGATCCTGGTCAACTGAGTGCACAGCCAGTCCAGATTCAGCACTTCGCCACTCTGGCAAAACCTACAGTAAGGAGTAGACGTGTGACACATTACATGACGACAAAGTGTTGCTTTGAGTCTCGCTCATAAGGAACTCTAAGGTGGTGAAGGTCTCACCTTGGAGTAGAAGCACCTGCAACCCTTTGACTTGGGCTGAATGGCAAAAAGCAGGCACTGGTCGGCACTGTGGAAGGGGAAGGGCAAGTGAGGGAGCAGGCTGTTCTTGTAGTCCACAAAGAGAGACAACACCGCACTAGGGTCCTGTTTGAAGGGATCATAATATTTGAAGCTTTTGGAGAGATAATGAACTCAAAATAAGTCACATGACAACATGGCAGCGTACCGGGTCATAGAACCTGATGGCATTGATGTGTTTGTGGGAGATAGTGATGCTTCCGTACTGAGAGTGGACAAACAGAAGCCCGCCAGAGAAGAAGCTGATCTTACCTATAATCAGTATTTAAATGAAAACACATAAAACAATCACTACAATGATTAAAATATGGGTGATACAAGTGTGAGTATGCATATTTACCGTCTTCAGGTGCTGAAAGATGACTGCTGGACAACACGTATGCTGCGTCTGCTACGGTTAAAGCACCTCCCAGACAAGAGTCTTCCTCATTCTGTCCAAATTCAACACACACTCACAGTACATCAGCATGTACAAATGCACTCATCAGACACTTCATTAGGACCATCTGTACAATGGAATAGGCTATATCAAATCTTCTCCCTCCCAATTAGATTGTGTAGGTGTACCTAATACAGTGCCTCTCGTGTATATTGCTGTGATATGCAGAGTAAAGCTCTAATTTCACCTTTGTAAGTTGCAGGGCCAGCTCAGACTGCTTGACATCAGGTTCCATCTACATCAAACACAACATTTCACTCATATGACCTCAGCTAACTTCTACCCCCAGTCATTTTCTAAAAGCTCACAATCATTTGAATAGTGCCGATACATACCATCCAGCAGGCGTACCGAGGCACGTTTGCAGTTAGGATGGTGTAGCAGCTGTCTGAGGACACAGTGCCATCTGCAGGAGACGGAACACACTTGACAGGTGAGGCCACAACAAGCACAGAGAACTGCAAACACAAAAATGAGGAACAGGAAGCCGCATCAGCAAGTTGTACCTTTGTGTTGAATGCTGATGCTGGACTCAAGGAAAGCTTCAGAGAAGACCACAGAGCCCAGGTTGCCCCCACACCCCTGCAGATCTGGGATGTCGTGGACTGTCATGGAGGCCTGAGGGAGAACAAGGTATATTAAACAAAGACCACTGACTTACTAAATTACTTACTAAACATTAAGTCTTCACAGAGCATCACTAACAATGTGTATGTGTATGTATGATATATACTGTATATACAGTAGAACCCTGGTTAACGGTGATACAACAGGAGAGAAAGTAACGCCAAGAGATTATGAGGTCTAATTTTTGTCGGAGTCATTTTTATGATGCAAATTAAAAGTCTTTTGAAAACATATTGTTTTGAGAAGCCAAACTCTTTACTTAAGTGGCCCTACCAACTAATGGGAACTACGTTCCTCATCACCAAAATCCGATCAGAACTCGGCTCACGGGCCCAAGTGGGGGGTAAGCCACTGTTGATGCACTACACTGCTGATGGGGATGTCAAACAACTTTTACTCTGCCTGCTGTGCTGCTATTGTCACCACTGTCCTGGATAATGCATACGGTGTTGTTGCTATTGAAACCTTAATTTCCCTGACAGCACACGCCCAAGGGACCAGGAAAGTTACATCTAATCTAAATGACACTTACTGTTTTTATGACAAAGCGGCTTGCAGCATCAGTCAGAGGAAGGAGCCTAAAAAGGAGAAAAATGAATGTTTAAGTTCTCTGGTGTTTTTCTCGAAGCTGATTGGATGCTGAAGACCCACCGCCCCTGCTTATTGGCTGCCTGAATGATGAATTCACATCTGGATCTGAGTGAAAACAGAATCACACACACACATAAACACTACCTGTTCCATATTTAAATAAGCATTTAAAGCCATTTGAATTTACTTTGAGCAAGATAGAAAACAAATATTTCCTTACCTCAGAAGACTACAGTATGCACTTAAATTCAAGGAGTCCAAAGTGGCCAAGAAGGTGTGTTCTGCTACATCTTTAGCCTGATTACAAAATTAAACAACATTAACTGTTTATGTGCAGCACTTGAAGGAGAAATGATAAAACCACAGTGTTTCTTCTCACCTTGGTGGTACTGGAAGTTCTGGTGAAGCATTTGATTCCTGCAAGAACTGCTTGAACAGCAGCTGAGTAAATGTGAGACAACAGCCTGAAAAGTGACAAGTAATTAAAGGGATAGTTCGGATTTTTTGACATGAAGTTGGATGACATCCCCATCGGCAGTGTAGTGCATCAGCAGCCACTTACCTCTCACTATGTCCAGTGAGAACAGTCATGACATCTTCCCTTGCGTATGTAAACGCTGTGGAACACATAGCGTGCTGCGATACGACGGGAAAGAAAGTAATGCTGAGCGACTGTGAGGACTGATTGTTTTAGAGGAGGCATTTTGTGACGCTCACGTATAGTTTTGAGAAGACAAACTCTTTTACTTAAGTGGCCCCACCAACTAACCAGAACTACGTTCCTCGTCACCGAAATCCGACCAGAACTCGGCTCACGGGCCCAAGTGGGGGTAAGTCACTGTTGATACACTACACTGCTGACGGGGATGTCGTACAACTTCATGTCAAAAAATCTGCTTTAAGTCATTATTTTTCCTCATTCAGAAACAATCAGTCCGTTCAGGAAAAAAAAAAAAACTTACGAGACTTCAGTTTTCTTTGGCTTTGTGTGTTGACTCCCTGTAGATGACATATTCATGAAAATATGGCACTGAAATACAGCCCTAATATCAGTCTCTAATCTGAATTTTAAATCCAAGCTATGTTAAACTATCATGTAGAGTGGAAAATCGGTTAGCGTGTTTTTTTTGTATCCTGGAAATGTATGGTAAAATTTTGCCATGGTTTGCGTATAATATGGCGTGTCTTGTCGTGTTACTAATACACTGCGTGAATCCAACTGTGCTCTTAATGTATTTTTATCACATAACAAGTCTCAAAAATGTAAAGACAAAACACTATTTATAGTTTTAATATTATAGATTTTAAACAATTTTAAATGCATATGCATGTATAGTGGGGCGAAAAAGGGTTTGCCCCCTTCCTGATTTTTTTTGCATGTTTGTCATACCTAAATGTTTCAGATCATCAAACAAATTTAAATATTAGTCAATGACAACACAACGGAACACAAAATGCATTTTTTAAAAGAGTTTTTTCAAGAAAATATTCCGTTTTGATACTACTATTTTAAACGGTTGTACCTTCAAAATGGTTAGAAATGAAGGCATACTGTAAATAAGAAAAATCATCAGTATGAACTCAAGTTTGGGATGGGAGTAAATTGACACATCTAATTTGCATATTATGGGTGTGCCCCGCCTGTCGCCCGATGTCAGCTGAGATAGGCTCCAGCATGCCCCGGCGACCCTAAATAGGAGAAGCAGTATAGAAAATGGATGGATGGACGGATGGATGGACATCACCAAGCTTAGAAGTAATCAGATACCTGTCTCCACGATACCCAACAAGCTCATCAAAATGGCTGCGATACTCTTCCTTATCTCCCAAGCAAACCCAGCCGACATCATCATCATTTACAGCGGGATATTGAACACCACTGCCGCCTTCTCCGCTATTAGAAGTGTATTTCCTGCCGCGCTTTCTCCCGCAAGTGCTGCTGCTTCCGTGTTTTTTGCTTTTTTTACATTGCCGCTACCACCACCCCACACCGAACCCAGCACTGTTTTGACCACCCGTGCTACACGCACCATACATCGTCTTGTAGGAGAAACATATGAAAAACACTTTTAGACAAAATATAAACTAAAATGTTTTCTCCGGGTACTCCGGGTTTCCTCCCACATTCCAAAAACATGCATGTTAGGTTAACTGGTGACTCTAAATTGTCCATAGGTGTGAATGTGAGTGTGAATGGTTGTTAGTCTATATGTGCCCTGCGATTGACTGGCGACCAGTCTAGGGTGTACCCCGCCTGTCGCCCAAAGTCAGCTGGGATAGGCTCCAGCATGCCCCTGCGATCCTAAAGAGGAGAAGCGGCATAGAAAATGGATGGATGGATGGATGGATGAACTAAAATGAGACTGAGATGAGAATCTGAAATGTGTCTTCTGAGCTGTCGAAGCGCAAGCTTTGATCAGTACAATGTTCCTCTGGGATGTCCCCTCCTGCGACCCAGAACACGGTGAAGCTTCAAAACGGGCTGCTTTGCGGATGGTCATAGCGGGCAGACTCACTGCTGCAAGCAGCCATGAGCCCCCAGAAGTGCTCATATTAAAGTTGCAGATGTCCGCCATCTCCTGGTGTAAAATAGTAACTAAATGAGGTTATCTTTGTCTGTATGGCACGTTAAATTCAGCAATGTTGATTGACGCAATTTTGCGACTTTGGCGCTTCGACCTACATGGCCAAACCTACATGACCCTGTGTGAAAAAATGGTTGACCCCTAAATCTAATAACTGGTTGGGCCACCGTTAGCAGCAACAACTGCAATCAAGTGTTTGTGATAACTTGCAATGAGTCTCTTACAGCGCTGTGGAGGAATTTTGGCCCACTCACTTTTGCAGAATTGTTGTAAATCATCCAAATTTGAGGGTTTTCTGTATGTAAAAATATAATTGTAAAACTCTAAAAACCTGTTTTGTGTTAACATTTTTGGGTCTGGAACAAATGAATTGAATTTACATTATTTCTTATGGGAAAAAAATTGATTCAGAGTCGGACCTTTTGGAATGGACGCTAACCAAAGTTCCATTGTATTTAAATAGCAATACAGTGGATCCCCGCAGCATTCACGGAGGTAAAAAAATGTAATTTTGGTCAAATAATTTTTAAAAAATTCCCTCCAAAAATGGGCAAATTTGACATCCTTATGTCTAATTTAGCACGAGGGCGTGGTGGGGAAGGAGTGAATTATGTGTTAAAAATAATTTTTTTAATGCGTGCATCAATTACTCGTGGATTTTCTGCATTCACTGGTAGGGAAATGTCACTCCTGCAAAAAGCGGGGATCAACTGTAATGGCAAATGACATCCAATGGCCTCACCAAGGTACGGGGTGTGTGTGGTTCCAAAGAAATAGGTCCGACAGCAGGCTAACGCTCCTCTGGGAGCAACACATTGCAAAATCTGAGGATAGAAAGTGTTTGCACTGATCAGTAAAGTTAAGTTAAAACAAGATAAAAGTCCTATAAAAAATAAAAGTAAACTGAAAAAAGCCATTAATCACATGAATTCTCTCCTGGCTTGTGGTGTTCTGACATGCTTTAAATGAGTCTGAACTGCAGCACGTTGGAATGTGTCCCAACACTCCTCCTCATGCTATTATTCCAGATGACATCACTAGGTGGTGCTGCACGACAAGAACTAACTTGACTTCTCAAACACAAAATATACTCCAAGTATCATGGCTGCTAGTCTGTTAGTGATGCCTTGTGCTGCTTCCTACCATGTGTCGCGCTGCGCCGCCTGCAGGTCCTGTGCTGCGAACTTGATGACTCTCAGAAGGAAAGTTGAAGGAGTAACTGTCCATGTCTTCTGATGACGAGTGTGCTCCAAACAACACGAAGGGCTGCCTGTCTTTACTGGAAATACCACAAGTGTGTTTTTTAACATCAAAACTGCAACAGTTTTATTTACTATTGTGAGAAAATTACTTTTTGTCCGTGATATTGCTTGAGATGAGCCCATGTGAGTAATACATACGGAAGGCCTGAAAAGTAAAGCACGTCAAGATTGTATATACAAGAACTCTATTTGTTTTAAGCGTGTCAGCTTACCTCTCCTGCCTGAGCCTCAGACAGCTCCAAAATGGACAGATGACTCTCCATGTCCATGCTGGAGAAAAAGCTGCTCCACTGCCTTTCAAAGCTGCTCAAATCCTGAAACAGACCACCATGTAGGAGACATCATCACATTGGAAGACAATTATCGTATTGAACACGTGATCCAGGAATCATGGGGTAACTTTGGTGAAAGGTTATATTGCTAAATGTATTTTTGCTTTTCTACCGGTTCAACTGGGTACCTGGGCAAGCAGCTGGTCCAGGGACACAGAGTCCAGTCGGCTGTAAAGCTGCCACAGTTGCTCGCTCATGTCTGACAACTGAGCAAAACAGGAAGTGACTATTAAAGCAGAGGAGAAAGTGTGGGATGGAATAAAAAATAAAACAAAAAACACATCTCACCTTGTACTTCATGGTGAAAAAGCTTCCTCCACCAATGCCCTCCAGGGCGAAGGCTTGGATGAGGGGCCACTTTTCCACCATGAAGATGTCAAACTTTTGCACATGTCCTGGAAATCAAATAAAGGCAGTATAATTAACGTGCATTAGTGCCTTCAAGTGAATGTTAAATGTAGTAATCTATACCAAGGGAGCTGTAGGGGACGCCAATGCGATGGCAGTCTTGCACCATTGTGACAAAACTGGAGATTTTGAACTCCTCTGCCGCCTCTTCATCTTGGTACTGCGTGAGGAAGACACGAGAGAAGACACAACACAAAGTTAAGGGCAAAAAGAGGCTAAAGGACACCCCTCAGCCTTTATGAAGAAATACAGTGGAACCTTAAAAAGTTGCTTTAATGCAGTGGTTCTCAATCATTTTCTGTCATGCCCCCACTGGGGGCCAGAAATGTCCCCTCTCCCCAAAAAATAGTGAAATACTCCATTTGAAATACACTATTTCCCCATTGGACATAAAGTAAACAGAATTCAGCAGATTTTATAAAGCTTTTATTAACTGTTCCAGTAATCTTTGAAGTAACTTTTAAGTAACATTTTAAACATTCTTAGCTACCATATCAGTGCACTAAGATGTTAACAGCTGCATAATAAAAATATGCAAAACTCATGACCTGTGATGGAAATGCATCATTTAAGAAAGTGGCGAAGAAGGACTGGTACTTCTGAACTGTCATACATGTGTAAAAATAAGTTCACCTCTGCATGTTAAAACTTTAAAGCGATTACAAAATGTGCTTGGGAGATGCAGAGATGCATAATACGCCGCATTTGACGCTACACAAGGTTGAATTTCCGGTTGGTAATCAGCGCAATGATACTTTTATAATCATTTCTATTTCTTTGTGATGGAACTAAAAACACAAAAAAGTCACAGTTGTGGAGTTAATCTCAGTAAGCATCTCAAAGACTAAATTGTAACCTTGACTCTATTCACCAACATAAGCTAGTGAAGCTAGTCTAACGCTTTGGGCTCCAAATATTTTTGCCCAAGTCAAGAAAGCCAAATAGGACATCTTCGATCATCCTGAGGGAACGTTAAAGCCATGATGTGCGCCTTTGCGTCCTCTTGCCACTTGATGGCACTGTTGGCGCGCCTTTCCCCCTTTCGCTCTGCAACCCAACTAGTCATGCTTTGATTGATTGATTGATAACACTCTTTTTGCAACCAATAGGAAGGTGGTGTCATGTTCCATTGCCTGTTTACTTTTGCTTTGGAAGCAGCTGCCTTACTGCACCAAAAGTGCTTACAAATGAGAAATAACTTGACAACACAAAGACAAAATCATGGTGAATGTTATTGACCATAAATCTGGTTTTACGTGATGGATTTTGACCATTTAAAGACTCTTAGGCAACATGAAGTCTGTACTTGTGTGTACTGTGAGTTGAAAGGGATGTGTGCATCTGTGTGGCTGCATCATCATGCTATGCCACCTATTATGCTGTGCCTGCGTTTTCCATGTCCGCGGCGTCAAAGACTCCCTAGAGTTAAAGTGGCTTCATCGCTGCTGTTCGCACAGAAATGCAGAAAGCCATTGAGTCTTGCTCCAACAGGAACTTTTATCTACAGCAGTGACGCCAGAGGGGGTAGACAAGCGTGCTCAAACCTCCAACTCCGTCATGCAGTAGAGGTGCAGGTTCCTCCAGTGAGACAAATGAGGCAGCAGGTAGCTAAAGTTGACTGGGTTGCAGTAGAGGTGAACACACTCGGCCTTAATCAGAAGGATGACGTCTGTAAAGGAGACCAGAAGAAGTCACAGAGTTACTTCAGGAAACAAAGAAAAAGACTTAAGAAACTCACCATCCAGCATTTCTTCTGAGAACCCCTCCAGGGAATGTTCCATGTTGATGGGACTTCTTCCATAGAGGCCATAGAAGAGGTATTTAGCCAGCTCCGTGCAGCCCTCATTGTACCTACTGTCAATTCCTGGGAGACAACATCCATACGCAATAAATTACAAATGATCATAATCCATACAAAGATTATGTAAAACATAGCTCTTCTTACCAAGAGAGCACAGGATGCCATCAGAACTGGATGAATCGCTATCGCTGAGGAGAGACTGAACCTGACGCAGGCGGCAGCAACTAGAGGCAAATTATAACAATTAAAAAAATTAAGTTCCTGGGAAAGCTGGCAGCTTATTTCTGTGTAATCTCTTGAAATGGGAGTGCTCACAAATACATGGCATTAAATGCACTTAAATGACGCTACAATTTGTACAAGTTTGCATAATAGCCATTCGTATTCCAACATGTCCACTTGTTGTTAGGTGGTACAACTTTTGCAATTAGAAGCCCCTAACCAGTATTACATAAGCGGCGTTTACACTTGGATTGTTTACGCTATGGATTGTTCCGCAATTTGCCGTGGCAATACGTGTCATTTATTTATTTATTAATGGCACGCCTGAAAAGCGTGAAGACTAGTTTGCGCACTGTTTATGCGCAAATTATGCACTTGGCACTCGGGGTGGAGGAAATAATCGATTCTTAGATGTATCACGATGCGGACATTGAGGATTATTCATGGTTCACAAATGTCAATAATCGATGCTGATGGAACAAAACAAAAAAAAATGGAACAAAAAGACAGACAGCGGAAGTGCCGCCCGGACAGTTTATGGTGGTGCACCTAAGACACTACCAGAATGGCTGAGCGTAAACTCCGACCCGCACCCGCCGGATTTCAAACCAGCGTCTGGAAGCACTTTGGCTTTCACGTAGTTGAAGGTAAAAAATGAGCTGGACAAGAGCCAGACAATATGCAAGCTTTGTCATACAAGCTTAAAATATTTTGGGAACATGACAAATAAGAAAAACCACATAGAACTTTTCCACTCGAAAAAGGAGGAAAAACAGCCAGCTGAAGTCTACTTCGAGCTGGCATCGAGCAGGTATAACTAATTTTCCACCCAACTTGGAAAAGGCGCTGTTATGTCATCGTAACAGCGCACTTCATTACTGGAAGCTGACTGGAAGCTCGCATCTCACGAGCTACAAATGAGAGGAATGAATGAGAACCATACGGGTGAGAATATGGCTGAGCTGTTCAATAATGTTGCAGAGGCATGATATGCTTTGTTTTAGTAGTACACAGTGAGAAAAATGAAATGATATAAAGAAGAAATTACGCATAAAACAATTGACAAACTATTGATCACAAAAAAGATGCATCGAGATGCATCGATAATCGTTTTATCATCGCATCACAGGCCTGAATCGTAATCACATCGAATCGCAAAGTGGCCAGAGATTCCCACCCCTACTTGCCACACAATTTGTGATCGAAAATGGTGCGCATTGACATGAACTGACCACAATCAGACTTATTTACACCTTGTTAAGTGCTGTTTACGTCTAGTGCACGACAATAGTACGTGCAACGTGCATTGTTCCCTCATATGCACTGTCACCACCACTTCCCGTAACCAAGGAAGCAGTCGTGGCATTATTTGGTGCCGCTGTGTCCCTATGCGTCCCGTGTGACGCCACACACCAGCAGGCGTCGCCCCTAGCTTTATTAATTCCTCTATCTGTAAGGGACCTACATGATGTTGAACTCCAGAGAAGAAGCTCATGCAATAAAGAAAGATAAGTCTATATTTTCTCCCAGCTGCAGGTAGAGAATGTGCAAAGCAGGAAAGAGGCAATAAACTAAAAAAAAATAGAGACACAGACAGTTTGGGAGAGGGAATTGCTGACTAGAAGACATCGCTTTGGACACTATGATTAGTTATTAACAGAAAATCACAAGGAAGATCCAAGACGCTACATAAATGACCCTCTTTCCCCCCTGAATGGTGGTGGAAAAGTGAACCCATTCATGTGAATGAGACACGCGCTAATGCGCGCCGCCCGCATTGTTTGCACATACGTTGCTTTACGTTCACGTTGCATTCACGACTAGTTCACAGAGATTATGTGTGACACAAATTTTTTACGTTTCTAAATGTTCTTAGCGCACTGGCAGCAGCCCCGCGGAGTTTACACACACTTCACACCTGTTAACGACCAATTTACTCATTGGCACGCAAAATTTCGTACCACTGCGGGAAGAAAGTGCGTGCGAGTGTAAATGAGGCTATAGTGCACAACAAATACAACATGAACTTTCAAGTTTCATGTTACAACACGACACACTCCCATAAATTAATACTTTAGTAAAAGAAATGGACAACTAGTTTCGTGTGCACAGTCGAAGAATACATACAGTAGGCAGAAGGCTCGCACATTGCTACACAGAAGGATAATGTCACTTCATTATATTTCCCAAGTGTGACAGATTCTTCTGATTGCAATGAGTCAAAGAAAAGGAAGGCGAAACGTGAAGTGAAATTAGACATTGGAAAATGCTCTGAAAATTGAGAAACGTCGATCAACTTTGGCTGCATTCCCCGGTCCAAGCCACGACCATTGTGAAGGATAACGATGGTGAACATTTGAAAAGATCTGCTGCTATGAAATGGACAGTGATAACACAGCAGTGTAGTGGTCTCATTTTTGAGAATTTTCACTGTGCAAGACAACCACAGGAATAAAAGTTAGTTTCTCTTTTTTATTACTGTTTCATTTAGTTATTGTATTACTATATTTTATATGTCCTTCATGTGTTCTGTGTACGGTGTAAGTGATTTAGGAGTTAATTTCGGTATAGGCCAAATTCTAACTTACCTGACCTCCTGTACTGTCCAGAGGATGATTTACTTGCAATTAAGGGTCCTAATGAAGTACGAAAGCAATTATTTTGTGATTTTATGCAGTGACAAACAGCTGATGTCACAGTGGGTGATCAAGCTAACCATAGCAACGCTTGTTGAAGCGTAAACGAACCGATCCCCAACTCTTGTAAGAACCTGTATGCCACTTTCATGATTGTTGTTTATAAGTTTACACCGACTAGCTGACACGTAAGACAGTAAGCAGCTTTGATGTTAAGCAACATCAACATTAACAGTAAATATGATACATGCTAGCAACTCCGGTAGATGGCCATATTTACAATATAACAGTAACGGTACCTGACGGCTGGGTTGACTCCAGGGTATTTATCAGTAGCTCGTCTAATCCCGGCCATGGTTTGGTAACGTCTCGGTGTGGCAGGGTGATGTTTTATATGGTTAAAATCTCGCAGGCCAGAGCGCTAGCTGCATCTTCTCCATCAGCGTCGAGAACGTCCACCCTAGCATAGCAACGGAGCGAACCATTACAAACTGAGGAGGGGTAACAACTATATTTAGGTCAACTTGGATTACACATACACACATATATATATGTAATTGTATTTTTGGGCTACATAATCTGTTTTACAATCTTCTTTATATCAAAAAAGTTTCCATAAAGTTGAATATGTCTGATTTTACCCCCCTCTCCGTGCTTCCACGCTATGGTCGTGTCCTGTGTGGGGTCTTTTGACAGCTGTACAACACAGCCGAATATGGTGCAATCCCTGTGCAATAACGCAATAACGCTGGTAACGCGTATGTGTACATGTTTAAATATTTAGATTTTTCCTTTAAAATTACATGGTTTAAAAACTCTCATCACATGATTGCACTTGCACAATTCGAACATGTCTGAAAAGGAGTGGGAAGATGGAGAGTTTATTTAACCCCATCTCAGTGTCTCAGCTATTACTGATACTTTGTTCACTTCCTGTGTTCAGTTCACATGACAGCATGTTTTAAAAGGGAAAGGAAAAAAAACTGTAATAAAGAATGTGCAATAATCAGTGTTTGGAGGAACGATCACTCCTTCCCCACGCAATGCGGCTTGTCAACACAACAGAGGGGGTGCGATAAAAACACAAACAGGATTTATTACCTTATCATGAATAATTATGTATTATTATGATTATTTATTATTATGTATTTTTGCACTACAAATTGGAAGTGAACCGTTCCATATTATTTATTTATGTATTTATTGTTATTCTATTTTTTTATCCATCCATCCATCCATCGGTAACTGATTACATTCACAAAGGATTAATTCAATTACTGAATCAGTTACTTTTTGGGTAAGTAACTAGTAACTGTAACTAATAACTTTTTCAAAATAATTTGCCCAACGCTAGTAAGGTAAAAATAAAAAGATAGCTTATTGAAGGACAAAAGGTGGAGTAATAAATATCTATCTGTAACGGATGCCAGCCTGTGAGGCTGTGCAAGTGTACGTTGGTAAACCTTACTCCCTCTGCCTTAAGAGCTGCGCTGAACATGTGGTCGACAGTCCGGGCTTTTGGCCGTGTGGTCGGCGCTCTCGCCTCCCATTGCGAAGGTCTTGTGTTCGAGCCCCGGTGCGCCCCCCCGCCATCGAATCCAATTCATCACCAGGTGGTGATCAGTTGACAGCTCAGCCCCTCCCTTCACCCGTGTGTCCAGAACATGCAGATGCAGGTCTGATGATACGACTACAAAGCCGATCATAGACCTGCAGCCTAGGGTGTCCTGGTGCCAAGTGTACTTGTGGACATCCTTATGCTCGAACATGGTGTTTGTAATGGACAAACCGTGGTTCGCACAGAGGTCCAACAACATCACGCCGCACGGGGTCAGATCAGGGAGGCCGTTCCTCCCAATCACACCCCTCCAGGTCACACTGTCTTTGCCCACATAAGCATTGAAGTCTCCCAGTAAAACGATAGAGTAACCAGTTGGATTGCACCCATCTGATGGACTCCAAGAAGGCTGGGTACTTTGAACTGCCGTTCGGTGCGTACACACAAACGACAGTCAGGAACCTTTCCCCAACCCGAAGGCGTAGGGAAATGACTTTCTTGTTAACTTTCTTGATGAATCCAACACAGAGGCACCGAGCCGGGAAGCTATTAATAAGCCCACAGCAGCTCGCTGTCTCCCCTCTGCAGCAACTCCAGAGTAGAACAAGGACCAGCCCCTCTCGAGGAGTTCGGTTCCAGAACCGAATCTGTGGGTCGAGGTGAGTCCGACTATATCTAGTCGGAGTGTCTCAACCTCTCTCACAAGTTCGGGCTCCTTCCCACAAGAGTAGTGACATTCCATGTCCCAAGAACCAGATTTGGCCACCGAAGACCAGGTTGCTCAGGCGCCCGCCCTCGACCGCCACCCAAAGCACAATGCACCGGACCCTTATGCTTGCCCCCGCAGGTGGTAGGTCTACGGGGGTGAAATCCCATGTGGCTTCTTTGGGCTGGGCCCGCATCCGGGCGAGGTGCGGTCCCTCCTCTTGTGTTTATTCATAAGGTCTTCTGAATTACTCTTGGTCTGGCCCGTCCCCTGGACCTGTTTGCCTTGGGAGATCTTACCAGAGGCATATAGCCCCAGAAAACATAGGTCCTAGGATCACACAAACCCCTCCACCACAATAAGGTGGTGATTCACGGGGGATAGTGACATGAATTTAGGTTAAATGATCTCAGATCTCTACTTGTACCTTGTACATAAATACTGTACATATACACCATATACAGTACATACTATATTGGACTGTTCTGTTCCATAATTTCACTGCACATCCGGACAAGCTAAAAGTTTTTAGTGTGGTGAAGGCATGCAGATGTTTTAAGTTAAGGATAGCGCCATTGATCCATATCTCACGCATTCCAGGTCGTATGTTGGAATGCATTTCCTTGACAAAACAATGCAGGTGATACAAGACATGTTGAAATCAAGAATCTTACTCCCACGCTGCTTGTTGCAGAGACAGAGGATCCAGTCACTCGTCTTGTTTATGAAAGCCTGCACCTTGCAAGAAACATGTCCTGCAGTAAGTTTAACTTTTTTGCATATATACAGTATTTGTATATATTAAAAATGTTCTGTTATTAGATTGACGAGTTTGCACTCTTGTTTGGCAGACAAGACGCAGGCCATGGTGGTCATATCCACAGAAGAGGAATGGTCCTCCCTGGTGTGTTTGCTGGAAGAAAATGTTGCAGATAAAGAGGAACAATTAAGTCCTGAGGGACATGTCTATAACTTGGTGCTGGATGACTGCTTGATCAGCCTGCACTATGCAGATGTAAAACCAGACATGACACAGGAGAACATCAGCCAGGTGATGAACGCTTGCTTCACATCGTGCAAAGATGGAATAAACACATTCCTGCTGTTGGTCCCAGGTGGGCATTACACAACAAAACAAATGCGACTGTTGGAGATACTGCAGGCACACTTTGGAACCGAGGCCTTCAAGTACCTGGTGGTTGTCTCTCTGGAGGACGGCAAAGTGGTGACCATGCTGGACGACACCCTACTAGAGCTAATCAACACATGCGATGGACGCTACTGCAGAATGACCTCACCCTCTGCCAGGGACAAAGTGAACGCGCTGGTCAGCATGGTGGACTACATGCTGGCCGAGAGCGGTTCCACGGGCTACAGCCAAAGCATGCTGGCCGACGCCAAGAAGCGCAGCACAGAGGACACGGCCATGCGCATGCTGAGGCAGAAGGTGCAGGAAGCTGAGGAGAAGGTGCAGGCCTTCCAGCAGATGGTCGCCCAGAGAGAGGAGAGGAGAGCCAAAGAGGTGGAGGAGCTGAGGGAGAAGCACGACGAGGAAAGACGCAACGAGGCTGCAGAAAGGAGGCAGTATGAGGCAAAGAAGGAGAGCCTGGAGGAGGCTGTGGTCAGCCATAAAGCCATACTGCACTTCCAGATGAGGCCAGAGGATGGTAAGTAGCATTAGTAGCAGAAGTACTTGTAGTTTTGTCATGTTTTAACTGGTTTCTTCCATAGTCCACACTGCATGACAACATCAAACCAACATCATAAGGTCACAAACTGTTTACAGTGCACCTATTCTAATGTTTGTTTTCACATTACTTGAAAAAATACTTTCAAAATACTAGAATGTCTCTTAGTGGAAACAACAATGAGCATTGCTGGCTAGCATGTTCCATTCCAGTCCTGTAGGAGGAAGTAAATTGCATTAAAAAGTGGGTGTAAAAGTAGCTCACTTTGACCACACAGTAATTTATTCAAGTTGTTGCCAGCACAGCAGCAGTTAGTTAGCTAGGTAGCTTACAACATTATGCAAAGCTGTTCATGTTTAATTGGTTATTTGCCTTTGTAGATCACACATCCGGCCACTCTGTGGTTAATTGGATATTGATGTTAATTGGAGCATTCACTGTAACTAACCAACAGTTAGCTCCGGTACTGCAGGAGCAGTATTATGCTCTACAAAGTGGTTGACAACTGCCAAACAGAAAAACTCTCAATATACGATCCGGCTCTGCGGCTAAATTTCACAAACCTTGAAAGATGTGATAACCACATGGTCTTTCCTGTCTTTTAGAGGATGACACAGACAAGATGTCCGTGGTCCTGCTGGGTCTGTCAGGCAGTGGCAAGACATCAGCTCTTCGTCTCATCTTGCAACGAGCAGGTAATCAGTACCCTTTCACTGGGTGCACTGACGAGGACCCCCAGCCCACCGTAGTCTGTGAGAGGAGGGAGGTTTGCACGGGGGGGAAGAGGCTTATCCTAGTGGACACCCCCGAGCTGTGGGACGAGGACGGCGTGGTGAACCTGGAGCAGGTGAAAGACTGCCTGGCTCTAGCGCTGCCAGGACCCCACATCTACCTGCTGGTACTCCAGGTGGGCCGCTTCACTCAGGGCGAGAGCGAAATGCTAACCCAACTGCAGAAGATCTTTGGGAGGGATGCCGTCGAGCACTCCATGGTGCTGTTTGTGCATATGAATCAAGGCCCGCAGAGGTCTCAGAGGATTCACAACTATGTGGCGGGGGCCCACACCATGCTGCATGAGCTCACCCGGAGGTGCGGCAGCCGCTACTACGAGCTGAGCCTGGCCAAGACCCACAATGGTATGAGCTACCCTCAGGTCAGACAGCTGCTGTCAGGCATCAACAAGCTAGTGGCATCCCACGGAGGACGAGCACATGTGGTGAAGAGGTTCACTGCTCAGGAGCTCCAGGAAAGGAAGAAAATTACTGAGGACGTGAAGGACAGAGCCTGGGAGGCCAACTTCCTGCTTAAAGATGCTTAAGTGCCTATCATCCATGATGTGCTTTTCACTGCACAATGCTGTATCTTATTGGGTTTGCTTATATTTTACCAGGGTGTCCAAAGTCTTTCCTTCGAGGGCCGCTGACAGAAAAACGAAGAATATCAGGGGCCACTTTGACAAGTCTCCATTTGTTTCGTAAAACACAAAAATCTATTAAAAGTAGTTGAAGACGTGCAAAACAATTCAATATCATGAACGTCAAAAGACCTAGATCTTAATGTTGTATGATAGCTTCTTATCTGATAGCATTGAACATTTCAACATCTGGCAACCTTTTATGCAGTGCATCCCCACATATTATTCACGATTCAGCATTCACAACCCAGCAAATTCATCGGGTTGCTTATTAGTAGAAAAGCCATCTTGTTTGCCCTACAGTACACAGGTAAAGCCTGAGTTGTACCGGAAGTAGTAAGAGGGACACTTCAACTTGCTTGAGGAGGTTTTCTTTATTTGCATTGAATTCGCTTTATACTTACACTCTTACTCACACACCAAAAACCAACAGGAGCTTATCAACCCAAACGCCTCAGTCACTCACGGTACATCCAAAATAACACAACAAGTAACACAAATGGAAGCCCACACACACTCTTCCCCAACAGGAAGTTACCAAGCATGACTTGTGGGTTTTGTTTTGCGTGTATATTATTAGTCTGTAAATGTGTATTTCGATACCCGCATAGTTCGTGTGGTGCAGTTACAGTATGTATTTCACATGTGCTACTTGTTATTTAAATGTAGGGCACAATCAAAGACGTGATAATATGTAGTACTCTACACTGATCACTAGGTCTCAGGAGTGTTTGATGAGACACAACAGGCTTCTATTGTAGGCTTGAATTATCCTACAACAGGCACATTAATCTTGAATAAAAATCCCTAATAAAAACACAGGCACCTGTTGCAGCCATAACACGCACCAAGCTAAAACTCAACTCTGTTCCCCCAACAACACTTTCTGTCCGTCCCGCCACTCAGTTCTCCTCTGGATCACATTTGTAGCAACACAAACAAGCAAGAGTCTTATTTATGTTGTTACTATGTCTACTATATTGGATAATGCAAGTGTAAAGGTGACTATGGGGTTGTTATTTTATGTCTACATGGCTCTAATAATGAAAAAAAACAGATTTGGAGGGTTTTCTATGATTAAATTCAATTTATAAATAAGAAATCCAACTTTGTGGAAATTCACTTAACATGGAACCAATTAACTGCGATAAACAAGGGATTACTGTATAGGTTTAGTGCTGTATTTGAAGATAAAAGTGACAAGCAGATGTGACAGTCATATGACCTTATGAGCATCAGGAAATGTCCCTGAGGTGCTCCTTAAGCGTCGCTCTGAAGGCCCATGATGCCGTCGATCCACTGAGTGTAGTGTGAGATGATGGTGTAGATCCCCGGCTTCTTTAGTTGGCCGCACTTCTTCCCTCCGTTGGACGTGATGCCCACCGCCACGCCGTTGTAGAGCAGTGGACCGCCAGAGTCTCCCTAAAAGAGAAAGACATGTTTAATATTGTGGTTGTGATTCAGGGACGGGCATGACGAATTGTTTTAATGATATGTACTGTAATTAAGAATTGTGTCAATCCTGTGTTATTAGACTGATCTATTGTTCGTACTGTATTAACAACGTTAAAGGAGGCAATCTGGATTCCACCACTTTGGCAGCAACCAGCAGAGGATACAATCAAGCCCAACTAGTGTGGTGCCTGAACGGGACGCATAACAGGAAGAATTCTTTTTTTTAACTAAATAATAATTGGAAATATTGCAATACAACACAACCTGACGGCAGGTGAATGGAATGAGGTTCCTCAGGGTGGCTAAGTTACTTTGTTTTGCTGCTGGACTGATTTTCAATTCATGTTGACATATTTATCTCCAACAATCAGCTGCTTTTCTTATGAATGTGATGATGCCTCCGACTCTGCAGCCTTTACTGTTCCTCTGTCGTCCTTTTTAAATTTGTCCCATTTGTTTAAACAAGGCAGTTAATATTTGAGAGACTGTGATGTATTTCTTCTCAAAATAAAGATTTGATCCTGGAAAAAATACATTCTTTCATCTGTTCCTGCTACAATATGTGTAAGCAATAATGGATGGTTGGCGATAGCATCCTTGCTGTGAAACACGAACTTTTACAAAAAGTAAAATCGGTAGTGCTTTATTACTCATAATATCGGCCCGATACTGGCATAAAAATGTAATATCAGTCAATATCGGTATCTGTTTTTTTTTTCATAATGAAGCTGATAATGAACATAATGCTGTATATAGGCCCATGGGCTCCGGTATTTGCCAGTGCACATGATGACCTCATCAAACCACCTCTCCAGCGTGTAAACAAACGTGAGTGGCTAGTAAGCAGCTATCTCGCTCGCTCCTTCCATCCATTTATTTTCTATTTTCTATGCCGCCTATCCTCACTAGTAGGAATGTAAAAATGCCCAGAAGTAAGCGGCTGTATAATCTGACACTGTGTGTGCTCGCTCGATTAAAATGCTGCTTTTTTATATGATGTCGGGTGTATTTTCATTGTATACATATTTCTTAGGTAGATTATTTCTTCCTCTTCAATTTCGCATTGAATTTATACTGAGTGTTGGACCACCACTTGTCATACGAATGCTTTGAAAGTTAAGTCCAACTTTAAGCCTTTCAAACTCATGGATCAGAGCTTCAGGACAAGACAAAAGGTATGTAGGATATAAATTCACTTTAATATCTATCTGCAGTTGCAATTTAATTAAAATCTGATGGTGCGAAATAAGTTAATTTTGGCACGGAATTACTGTGTACATGCAACTTGTAGTGTGGCGTGGAAACCAATGCAGCGTGCTGCTGCAAAGTGGCGGAGCTACGTGGCGGTCACTCTCCAGCCACCCCACTGGCCATCTAGACATTTCAGGTGTCAACTTATTGCCACCCCTATGTGTGTAATGGTCTCACCTTGGCCAGGGGATCCTTCCATCGTCTTTATTATGTGTGTGAGTGCTTTATTTGTTCATACAACGCACACAAAACGATGAACAACTCTGCATCTGTCTCCTTTCTTCCTCTTATAAAGCACTGATGAGGCGTATTTGTTAGTGTTCAGACAGTCTGTACTTTTTATGGAGTACGGCTGCAAAATAACCCACTATGGGGCCAAAAAAAGTTGCAAATGGCAGAAGTTTGATGATAAAAGTGAGAAACACTATTGGATTCAAGAAAAAAGTTTTAGCAAAGTACAAAAGTAGTGTAAATGATTGTAATATAAAGGTTCCTTCGTTAACACAGAAAGTGAGTGAGTGTGTGCAATGATGATTAATGAATGCGAAAGTCTACGACAAAGTTCAAGGGCGCAAGTATACAGCTTTACCCATCCACTCTGAAAAGTTATGTTTGGAACGGACAGTCCTTGTGGCTCTTCCGTCCCGCTCACCTCCTCCCTTCGGTCACTGTGTTTGCTAGTCTTCAATAAAAGTAAAAGTGATGTTTATACATCCATTTCATTCGTCATTTATACATTATTTATTTAGCATTCTTTTCTTCATGTAAAACTATAAATATTCTTGTGGATGGCCCAAGCCGCTCAAACATCACGACCATAACGAAGGATAAAGCTGGTATCTTTGACCTTTGAACATGTGAAAGAATCTGCTCCTATGAAATGGACAGTGATAAATAAGCTAGGCAGCTAGGCAGCATTATTGACACTTTCTCCTCCCGATAAGCCTGTCTCTCCCTCCCTTGCAACGCCCCTTCCAGTGCGCAAGACGGCCACAGGAGTAAAAGTAAGGAGTTATTTTTTTAAATTACGGTTTCATTTAATTCTTGTATTATTATTTACTTATTATATTACCATTTTATATATCCTTCATGTGTTTTGCGTACAGTGTGAGTAACTTAGGTGTTCATTTAGATATAATTTAAGCCTACATAACCACCATAGTAACGGAACTTGCATGTAGACCGCACGTTGACCTCCTGTGTCTTTCCAGTCTAGCTTGATGTCCACAGTAAAAGCATCAACTCACATCACAGGTGTCCTCCTTCTTGTGCGGCTGGTCACAAGGGTCCTCGCACACCTTCTGAGCACAGATCATGTTGGCGGTGAACTTCCTGCCAAAGTAGTCGCTGCGTCTGCACCGCGCCGAGTTCACCACTTCCACCACCACCTCCTTCAGCTTGTCCGGCCGGGAGCCTAGGTTATCCAGGGACCCCCAGCCGGCCGTGTCCACCTCGGCGTCCGTGTCGGGGTTACCGGCGTCAGCTCGCTGGAACGCCACCGCTTTCACAGCGTCAGAGGCATTGAAGGGCTGATCCAACTGCGTAAATCACAAAAAGGCGATGGTTATATGTTGTCTGAAAAAGCTCCGACACCCAGCAATGTTCACTTACTTTGATGAGAGCGATGTCGTTGTCGTAATTGGACGAGTCGAACTGAGGGTGATTGTGAAGCTCCATGATGTCAAACGTCTGCTTGGTGTCTTCATCTTGACTCAGAGAGTGAACACCAAGGACCACTTTTCTGCCGTTTGCCCTGTCAGGGTAATGAAGTATAAGTATAAGTATAAGTATAAGTATAAGTATAAGTATAAGTATAAGTATAAGTATAAGTGTCAAACATGGTTGACCAAAGGTCCTGTTTCCCCAGGACATGTCCTGTTTTCACATCTTGTCCACGCCATAATGGGTTTTTTTGTAGAAAGTGATGAAAATGTCCATGTTTTTCATTTGGGCCTAGATTGACAGGATTTAGGACACTGCTGCACGTGACTAAAGAGATATATATGTTCTTTTAAAGTAATATCTTTATTCTTTACATCATTACATTGAAACTGCGATAAGCAGTATAGCGGTATAGAAAATGGTTGGATGGATAATTACATTGAAAAGTTTGTGAGAACTATTTTGGTTAGAGCTGAATTTGCTGATATAAGTTATAAGTTGTTATAAGTTTTTAGTTATTTATTTGTCCAGTAAAACTTGAAAAGAGAGCTATTGTTTTCTTACAGGCTGATTTTTCGAATACAGACGAGACATTCTATCACTATTTGATTCCAGACATTTTAAATCTGTTTTTGCACCATTTAAACTTATCAAAGAGATATTATTCTTGGCATAATAAAACATGTTTAAGCCTGAATGTGTGTCTTTGGTTATAGAGAGTATTTTTTTAATACTGTATAGCAATTTCCTAGCCATACAGAGGAGGTATTGAAATTATAAGGCATCTTTGAGTAAACATTGGGTCATTTGAGTATCTCTTTGTGGGCCGAGCGCCCTGGTTTTCAATAATCAAAATCTGGTCACCCTGGTTAAACCAATTCTTTCAAGTCTTTCAATTCACTGATTTTGTTCACTTCTGTGAAGTATGAGCTGTGTTTTCACACTCGTCCCCCAACTGTCCAAACTCAAACAGGTTAGTCAGCATTTTTTCAGCATATGTGAACACTCTACACCAGAGGTGCTCACACTTTCTCAGCCTACGAGCTACATCGAAAATGGCCCCACCCCAAAGATCTACCTCCTACTCTAAATATAGAAAATATACAGATTTACTATATTTATAAATCAAAATATAAGTACGTGTTTATGTACGTTATACATGTATATCGGTCGTGCACGCACTTTTTCAGCACGCAAGGTGCAAGTCAAAACGATCTACCTCTTCCTATAAAACATATACAAAATCTAACCGGTAAACTTTCAAATACTATTGTACATATTAATTATTAGTATTTCACATTCACATTTTCAAAGTTTACAGGTAATAAAAGTAGTGGATATCATAATTATATTCAATATGGCAATAAAGATAATTAAACATAATTCCTCAATAGTTGTGTCCCCTCGTTTATCGTGGGTGATAGGTTCCCAAAACAGCCCACAATAAGCCCCTCACCATACACTTTATTTGTGAGGTCACTGTCGTCACTGTTGATGGACTACACAGCTGATGGGGATGCCATACAACTTCATGTCAAAAATCCAAAGTATCCCTTTTATCCTCTGGGGTCCTCAAAGGAATTTTTTGTCCTTTCAGGTAATTTCTTGCTCAAAGCTTTGCCTGCATATGGAATGCTTTTTCCCAAGAAGGTTTTTTTTTCATGAAAAATCCTAAAATTCAAAGTTAAAATTTCTTAAGTCAACAAGACTCCCGAAGTAAATTCAATAAATGTAATTACATTTATTTAAAATAAAAAAAATGTAATTACTCAAAGCCTGATCCTTGAAATATATCCCCAATATTTATTATACAGAAAATAACTCATTGTGAGTGTATTTTTCGTGTAAAACTTGTGTAAACACATTGTAACGTAAAAACAGTAACGTAATTGAATTCATTTAAAGGGTTAAAATAATAACAATAATTACACATTTGGAGTGTTTGATTAGAACTGAAGTTGACTGAAAAAAAATTGCAAAAAAGGTAGAAAAATGTACTGATCTGTCATGTTTGTATAGCAGATTTTGGGTAGAAGACTTTTCTGTCAAGGGACCTCAAAGGGTAATAAACAGAAGGGACTCCAGAGGGTTAATCTTATGAATCATCTCTCAACAGCTGCCCAAAGGGGGCTCAATGTGATTTTTTTAGGGGCCCCAGAATAGACACCACTACATAACTAAATTCAAATTAAAAAACGAATGCAATAATTCCTTTCCCTGGTAACTAATTCAATTTATGAAGGAGTAATTCAGTTTCTAGTTAAATTACTGTTTGGTACGCTGCTTTTTGCCATATTTTTCAGTTTTATAAGTGTCTCACACTTATGAGGGCTTATAAGTTATAAACTTCTAAGTGTCTCACACTTATGAGGGCTTGTAAATTATAAACTTCTAAGTGTCTCACACTTATGAGGGCTTATAAGTTATAAACTTCTAAGTGTCTCACACTTATGCACTCCAAAGCAGGGCCAACCGCCAATTGTGATTTTATGATATGAATAATGTGTGAAATTCTACCAATATTTAATGGAACTTTTCGCTGAAGAATTACCAGGATAAGATAGCAAAGATGTGTAAAAAAAAAACTGAGAAGGATTCCTCACCCGGTGGGGAGGCAGTGCACCGCCGTCATCACCCACTGATCGCCGACCACAAAACCTCCGCATTCGTGCTTCATTCTGTCGCCTTCAGCCACCTGGATAGACGCCATGTAGGGCCGAGAGTGGGGTGCCGCCTCTCTCCCCCCGATGATGCCCTCCCCTGAAAGGGGCCACAACAGGACACGGCACTTAAATAAACGGTCATTTGCATCGTC
Organism: Dunckerocampus dactyliophorus; assembly: GCF_027744805.1. Classification (NCBI taxonomy): domain Eukaryota; kingdom Metazoa; phylum Chordata; class Actinopteri; order Syngnathiformes; family Syngnathidae; genus Dunckerocampus; species Dunckerocampus dactyliophorus. Next base: position 7,895,521 of record NC_072831.1, read on the forward strand.
TAACGCAGTGCATGCCATTTAAAAAAATTACAAGTGAAAGTGTAAAATGAGACTCACCGTGAGAGAAGAAAGCAAAAACAAACAGAGCAACAATTATGACCTTCTTCTCTGACACCATGATGGCACGCCAACCTAAAACTCAAAGCTGGGGGCTTTTAAAGGGTTCCAGCCTTAAGGGCAGGAAGTGGGAGTTGGTCCTCTTGTCCCTTTCCTGGAACACAACAAAAAAACAGGAAAGGACAAGATGTTATTGCTACACTGGACGTGGCTTGATGGATGCTTACTTCCCTTCAATGTGTTTCACTGACTTTAACTTGTTTACTTCTGCTTCACAACATGTTGCACTGACTTTCACATCTATTACACATGATGGACATGATGACTGCAAACCACAGAATTAATCTCACTAACACTGCCTGTTGTTAGATAATTGAAACCTGCAATAAAAGGCTGTTGTTCCGGCAATCAAGTGTGGTGATTGTGTGTGTCTTACTGACACCTACTGACTAGTGTAGAATACTACGTCGTCTTTGAATGCGTCTTGTGTTTGCCCCCGTCCATTTTTGCACATTTGTTTATCACATTTAAATGTTTCAGATCATCAAACTAATTTAAATATTAGCCAATGACAACACAACTGAACACAAAATGTAGTTTTTAAATGAAGCTTTGTATTATTAAGGGAGAAAAATATCCAAACCTACATGGCCCAGTGTGAAAAAGTGATTGCCCCACCCGTTAAAACATAAAATAAAGAGATTAATTGAGATCTATCAGTCTAGAAAAGGTTATACAGTCATTTCTAAAGCTTTGAGACTCCAGCGAACCACAGTGAGAGCCATAATCCACAAATGGCAAAAACATGGAACAGGGGTGAACCTTCCCAGGCGTGGCCGGCCAACCAAAATTACCTCAAGAATGCAGCAACGACTCATCCATGAGGTCACAAAAGACCCCACAACAACATCAAAAGAGACTGGGAAAAAATGGCCTGCATGGCAGAGTTCCAAGATGAAAACTACTGCTGAACAAAAAGAACATTAAGGCTCGTCTCAATTTTGCCGGAAAACACCTTGATGATCCCTAAGGCCTTTGGTAAAACACTCGGTGGTTTAACTTTTTGGAAGGTGTGTGTACCATTACCTCTGGAGTAAAAGTAACGCCGCATTTCAGAAAAACAACATCATACCAACAGTAAAATCTGGTGGTGGTAGTGTGATGGTTCAGGACTGTTTTGCTGCTTCAGGACCTGGAAAACTTGCTATTATAAATGGAACCATGAATTCTGCTGTCTACCAAAAAATCCTGAAGGAGAATGTCTGGCCATCTGTTGGTGACCTCAAGCTGAAACCAACTTGGGTTCTGCAGGACGATGATTAAAAACACACCAAGTCCACCTCTGAATGGCTCAAGCAAAACAAAATGAAGACTTTGGAGTGGCCTAGTCAAAGTCCCGACCTGAATCCTAGTGAGATGCTGTGGCATGACCTTAAAAAACACTTGATTGCAGTTGTTGCTACTAAGGGTGGCCCAACCAATAATTTAATGCTTGAAAATGTCATGTGTGCACTCTGCTGGTATGCAGTACCACTGCTTGATCTCCCTGGGCGGAGCTTCTGCTGCGCACGTGCCTCCCATCAGTAATCATCAGGACTCTTAAGCCTTGCTTGATACAACCCGGACAGAGCGTGTGATTAAAGTTTATGAAGAGTTTATAGGCCTGCTTAATTCTACACCACCCACAGAACACTACCTCTTTTAGAAGAGTCTAACGACGAGGACGACTTGTCCTTTTTTTCAATATCTCCTCCTCCTCCTCCACCACAACGACGTATGCTCGACCACTCCTCTTCAAAGGTAAATAACATTTATCATTATGTATTATTATATCATTTTTATTATTGTTTCTTTTTCATTAATTATCCTGGTTTAATATTACTACTGCATCCAAACTCATATTTACATACATACGCATATACTGTATATGTATACACGTACATGTAGTATCATTGGTAATATTACCTTTTCCCCGACTTAAGAACAATTCAACTTAAGAACGGTCGTCTGGAACCATTTGTGTTCCTAAGTTGGGGACCTAGTGTATTCATGACTCACATTTTGTATTAAAACGTCAACAAAAAAATGTGTCCATCTTCACCTTGTATTTCAGAATGCATTTCTTTCTAGTATATCTCACATTGTTAACTGAAAACCAGGCTTGCAGGTGCCTCATGTGGTCGTGTTCTGGGGGCGGAGGCTCAAAACTTTCTGCACACCTGCTAGCCGTAACAGAAAATGCTTAATTTAGGCAAAAAATGCGTAACAATTACTTAAATATGCATTTTTTTTTTTACTGAAAATAGGCTGTATTCAACCACAAAACGACATAATTTATTAATTAATATATTTTTGAAAAACCATGAGAAAATTCGATCTTGGTGAGGGACAACTGTACACCTCTAAGGGAAAATTTCATAATAAAATATTTGCACTTACTTTCATGAAGTACTGCAACTGAGTTTATTGGATTGGTTTCAGCCTTTTTTACAAAATGAAAAATATAAAATATGTCCCCCGCGTCCTGATTTTTCAGTAAATTTGGACATCCCAGTCCTACAGGAAGTCATGGATCACATCCAACACATGACAATAGTTGCGTTTTGCAGCCACTGCAGTGCACAATAACCAGGAAGTACACATGTCCAACAAGAAATATGTTACATAACTCCTTTGTTCAATCTAGTGAGGAAGTAAGTGAAGGTGGTTGGACTCCAGGAAGAAGATGGCCCCTGTAGACCTGTCCTTCTTCCTTTTAGCAATAACCGACAATTCAACTAAAGGATACACTTCCTGCTGGAACGTCCTCGAGTCACCTGTTTTCTCCTTTCCTGTCCATGTTATCGTGTCCGTAGTAAGTTAAGTAGTCCTGCAGAGTGCAGTGTTACATTACAGCATATAATAGACTACCACTACTTGTATGATTGCTACCACTACATGTGAGGATATGTGCCCTGCGATTGTCCAGGGTGTACACCGCCTCTCGCCCAAAGTCAGCTGGGATAGGCTCCAGCATACCCCCATGACCCTAGTGAGGATTGAGAGGCACGGAAAATGCATGAATGGATGAATGGATGGACCACTACAAGTACTCATTTGTTGCTGAAAAAATACTGCAATTATTTAAAAGATTTAGAGTGAGGAAGAAGCGGTATAAAAAATGGATGGATGGATTTAGAGTCATGTCCAAAACGTTGGATTGGGTTATAAGGATGATTTTGTACAAATATCACTCGTTGACTTCCAACAAGCCTACACTGCCATCTACAGGCCTAAACCAGAAAAGGCTTCTAAAAAACAAAACAGTCACAGCAACGCTGTTTGCAGTGTGTGTGCGTGTCGCTCCACGTGTGCGGTCTTGGCAGTGAAGCATCTATCAGAGCTTCCTGACAGTCATTTTTCACCTGATGTCTTCTGATTGTTTTATTGCTCTAGCGCTCTCATGCCTATCCTCTCGTGTTCAGACGATGAGTCAGTCAGTGGCTGACAGCTAACTGGCAATGCCAACTACTTCACAGGAAGAAGCAGGCTTCGCTACACATCTGAAAATGCAGCCTGGAGCTCTGACAACCCTCTGTCAGTCAGGTACAGATGTGGCAGTTTGATCTTTTAATTTTTCTCCAGGGAATAGGCTAACCGAGCATGATGTTGCTCGTTTAATGTGGATGTAATGTTAGCATTGCAGCTCACATACTAACAATGCTAGTGTTGCTAACGTTTGTGTCCTTCCGTTCCGCTCCTTAATGGGACATTGTTTTATGTGATAAATGGCATCTATTACGTTGGACAAGTGCGGAGTTACAGTGTGTATGTCAAAAGTGGATGAAGTGTACACAATGTCGGAGACGGACGTGGAAAAGCACACATGTATTTTTAGGTGCAGTGGTGGTCCGGCACTGCTGTGGTCTGGCAGTGCTCCAAGTTTAGGATTACTGCTCAACTGCTTTAATCCAACCTGTTTCCTCCGTCAGCCTCAGCTTGTCTGATGGGAGCTGCTCTCTAGACGGACCTCTGCTGGATGAGATGCTCCTTAAGCTCTCTAATCTTTTTTTTTTTTTTTTTTTTACTGACTGACTTACTTCAGGCTAATGTGTGTGCATGTGTGTCTGTCTGCATTCACAGTCCTGCTGGTCGTTATAGTACTGTGTGTAATATTTGATTTAACCTTTATCTAACCAGATTAAAAAAAAAAAACGTTGAGATCAGGATCTCTTTCACAAGAGTGACCTGGCCAAGAGGTCAGCAGCACACGTCACACGTGATAAATGTACAAATCTCGGAGGTGACAATATACAATGTATATGAATACACACACTTTGTAAAGTGCAGGTGTTTTGTGATAAATACATAAAAGCTTAAAAACAAAGGCTCTGTTCTGTGGCCTCACGCTCTTTGTCCAACAGCAAGGACCGAAAGGCTGCAAAAGGGATGAGTTTTGAGAGCTTCAGTTCGGCCTGTAAAAAATTCCAAGCTGTGGGGGCTGCAAAGCTAAACGCTCTCTTCCCCAGTTCAGGAACAGAGAGATGGAGGATGTCACAAGACCGCATGGCATACTGGCTTTCAGTTCTCTGGAGTAAAGTACTTAAATATGTTGGAACTAAGCCTAGCAGAGCCTTATAAATCAGGATCAGCCAATGCGTATACCTGTGCGCACTTAAAGGGGGCAGTCCTGATTTCGCATATAAGTCACAATGATGTGTAAGGCGGCCATCACCAGTGACAAACCTCAAGGCACTGTGATAAACAGTGTTTAAAGATTGGAGGCACTTGAGAGGAGCACCCATATACAGCACATCTCCGTAATCAATCAGAGGGAGAAATGGAGCTGAAACAGGCAGTTTCCTGGCTCTGACCGAAAAACAAGTTCTATTTCTATAATAGAACCCGAGTTTCACCCTGAGTTTGGAAAGCTTTAAAGGAAAGCTCGTGGTCAAGAAGGATCCCCAGGTATTTGTAAGTAGAGTATGGGGTTACCCTGTTGCGTTACAACAGTTGGTATATTTACTGGTAACACACTGGAATTTGAAAAGACCATGAGCTTGTTTTTTTCTGTTTTTCTGTATTTAAAACCAATTTCAGGGTCCTCAGACGAGCCTGAACAACATTAAAAGCAGCTTGTAAAAACTCAAAAGCCTGAGTTAGGGAGCGTGAACAACAATAAATAATGGCATCATCGGCATAAAAATGATAAAATGCATTTGACACATTAATACACAAACTGTTGATATATAATGAAAATAAAATGGGTCCCAGAACTGATCCTTGGGGCACCCCTTTAAACAAATCCAGATTAGTGGAGGTGGATCCAGCCACCTGCACACACTGAGTTCTGTTAGTTAAGTCATCAGAGAACCAGTCAGTGGCAGATTTGGAAATACCACTGCTGCGTAAAATCTGTGGTCTACTGTGTCAAAGGCTTTAGATGAATCAATAGAAAGAGCTACACAATGTTTCTTACTGCCCAGAGCCTCAATAAAATCATTCAAGACTTTAAGACCAGCAGTAACAGTGCTGGGCTGTTTTCTAAAACAATGATAAAATATTATTTTACTCAAAAAGTCCGTTAATGGATCACTGACGATCCTTTCAAATACTTGTGCTAATATACAGTGTACATCATTTAGAAATTGGTCTATAATTATTTACATTAGAAGGATGGCCTCCTTTTAGCAGGGGAAGAACGAATGCAGACTTCCAAACTTTGGGTATTTTATTGCTAAGATTAAAAATATGCGCTGGAGGCTCAGCAATAAAATCAGCAGCCCAATTTAAAAAGAAAGGATCAACATTATCAGGTCCAGCAGCTTTTTTTCTTGTGTCCAGTCTCCATCCATTCAACATCGTTATATGTGGTCTAAATAAACAGGAAGACAAAAGAAAACCAATAAGTAAGATATTCTTATCACTTTGTAACTTTTAATGTGGAAGTACAATTTGCTGCTCGGAATTTGAAAACGGATTAATCTGATTAGAATATTGAATCATTTGACACGCCTAGTTGAAATGTGTTGGTGTGCTTGTGTGAAATGCATGCGTGTGTTGTTCTCAGGCTTGTGTGTGTGTGTGTGTGTGTGTGTGTGTGTGTGTGATTCCTCGCGCTTGTCCCACCGATCTACCCTCGCTTCGCTTGTAAGCCTGCCTTTTGTGCCCCCCTCTGCCACGTCTCCATGCATGATGCTCACTAGGTTTGCACGGCAAAGCATACATCTCCACCTTGACATCTTCTCAACAATGAAGAAAATTCAACACTTCTGTTCACACGGCATTTGTTTTGTTGTTTATACTGCATTGTTTTATTATGATTGTTATATATTATTATCTTTTACATCATGAAAGTTCAGTTTATTATGTTAAAATATTAAATATTTTTTCAGTGCCATCCACCAATTTTGAATTTCTGTTAAATACAGTAATCCCTCGCTTATCGCGGTAGATTGGTTGCAGACCCAACCGTGATAAGTGAATTTCCGCAAAGCATTCCTTACTTTTAAATTGAATATTTTAGAGCAGGGGTCACGACCACATGAGGTGCCCGCAAGCCTGCTTTTCATTCAGGTTTTCAGTTAATAATGTGAGAACACTAGAAAGTAAAGTATTCTGAAACATAAAATGTGAGTTGTGGATACCAGCATTTTGTTAATGTTTTGGTAAAACAAGCATATTTGATCTGTTTGGGTTGAAATAAGGTATGAAAATAAATGTTATAAAAATGAGTAGCTCATGGCCATTTTCATTTTCTAAAAGTAGCTCTCGCAAGAAAAAACGTTGGTGACCCCTGTTCTAGAGCATAGAAAAACTTGTTTACAGCCTTCTACTTTTTTTTTTTAACATTATTAAGACATGAAATAACACCCCTATAGTTATCCATCCATCCATTTTCTATACCGCTTCTCCTCATTAGGGTCACGGAGGTATGCTGGAGCCTATCCCAGCTGACTTTGGGCGAGAGGCATGGTACACCCTGGACTGGTCGCCAGCCAATGGCAGGGCACATATAGACAAACAACCATTCACACTCACATTCATACCTATGGACAATTTAGAGTCACCAATTAACCTAACATGCATGTTTTTGGAATGTGGGAGGAAACCGGAAAACCCGGAGAAAACCCACTCACGGGGAGAACATGCAAACTCCACACAGAAATGCCCAATGGAGATTCAAACCCAAGTTTTCCCGATCTCCTGACTGTGACTGTGTGGCCAACATGCTAACCACTCGACCACCGTGTGGCCTCGTGTTACCCAATAAAAAAAGTCATTTAAGACATATATAAGGCTCATGCTCATGTGTGTTGCTATAAATGTGTTCCCTAGGGGAGCAGAGTGAGTGGCGGACTGGAAATGATGTCGGGGTTTCAGAGTTGAAATTCAGCTTGCCGTGGATTACAGAACATTAGCATGTGTTTTTATTTCTTTTTTATTATGCCTGTTGTGTGATCATTCAAACCTGCAATAAAAGCCTCTTGTTCCGGCGATCAAGTCTGGTGCTTGTGTGTCTCACCGAACATTACAGTAACATTACTGGCACCTAGTGACCAGTGTAGAATACTACGTATCACAATTTGAATGCATCTTCTTAATGCATTATATTTGTATTTTAGTTAATTTAGCCATTTGTATGCTTGGAAATGCTTAATTTAGGCAAAACTTATGTAACATTTTCTTAAATATGCATATGTTTTGACTAGGAAAGTCTGATATTGTCTTTTTGCCGATAACCGATATGCCAATATTGTCCAACTGTCAATTTCTGATTTCAATATCCACCTATCTAGCGCCACGTCCGCCCACCGCCACCTGCGCCCCCCTCCAAATTGGCGCCACCCCACACCCCCACCACCACAACCCACCCCGAATACAGCCAAGCAAAGCATCGGCTCAAGCAGCAAATTCAGCAATGTTGCGACTTTGGCGCTTAGAGGGCTATATCGGTTTTCATTATAGGGAAAAAAAATTATACCGATATTGACTGATATCACATTTCTATGCCAATATCGGGCCGATATTATCAGACATCCCTAGTTTTGACTAGTAATAGGCCTTATTAAACCAGGAAACAGCATGATTTATTAATATACTGGTGAAAAAACAGCGAGGGACACTACAAAATGTGGTTTAGCATCTTCTCAGAAACACACAAAAATAATTTATTACATACTTCTGTGGTGTTCATTTTGGTGAGAATCTAGATAAAGGTGCATATTCAGGTTTTTTCCCCTATTTTGAGCAACTCAACAGTCCAAATCTTGAGGATCTTAGATTAGAAGTTTGGTCTTGGCGGAGGCCTGTGTTTTCTTCTCATCTCACCCCGCTGGATCAGAATGGCCTTTTTCACACTTTTTGTCTGACTGAGGACCACTGTTTGGAATCATTACATTCTTCTTGTTAACAACTGACTCAACTACACAAAGAACGTGTCACTGAACATTTGAAACAGTGGGGTTTGTTTTGTTCTGTCGCCTCGTTGCTGGCAAAGAAACGTGACGCAGTCGACGGAGGGAAAACACAGACATTGAAGCTTGCCTCTTCCTGGTCTCGTTTGAACACGTCTGCTAAAAAAAAAAGAACCACCCTCAAATAGGACCACCTGCACTTCCACTCATGTGACCCACATTGATGACGTGTGGACCAATGAGAGCTCGCCGTGCACCACCGCCTGTTGCCGTGGCCGTGTATATGCTTGCATACAATTTCTATCGAGATGCACTAAGATGGGGTGGCTGCTCTGGATTGCTTTCATCCTTTGAAGGTGCAGGATGGTGACCTGATCCCGCCACAGCAAAGACGGTTACTATTGGGGTCACATGACTTCGCTGACCCCTCAGACACTTGATGGAGTCACTCAGTGAAGACGACAAACACAACACTGCTTCTCATCTTTCGCTCACACGCACACACGAACATGCACGCACACGCAGACACACGCACACACTGCAGAACTAAAAAGAGGTCTAGTATAGTTACTATTAGGGGTGTAACGGTACGCCACCACAGCTGTTCGGTTCGGTTCATTTTTTGTGCAGTAATGGAACAAAATGCCTACAAAAGTGCTTAGCATTCGTGTAAACAGCTTTGATGATGGTTAAAGCAAAAACAAAAACAAAAAAACTGCAAAGTGCTATCAGGCAATTCTCCAAAAATTACAATTATCAAATTAAAACGAAGTAATATACAGTGGAACCCCAGTTAGCGTACGCCCTAGCTAGCAAGTTTTTCGCTTAACCTCCAAGACTTCCACCACAATTTTGCCTCATTTTGCGTACATTTTCTGATTAGCATACAATATGGCGCTCATATTGTTGTGTTACTATATATTATTATATATTTTTCTCACAAACGTCGTTGTTAGCATCCTTAGTTTGCTAACAAAATGGCAACCGGAACAGGAAGTCAGCTGCGTCGCCCGTCTCTGAAGTCATCAGCTGCTGATGCTCAAAAATGTTAACCCATAGTTTTACATGCGTAAAACAATTGTAAATGGATATAAATTGTGAATAAAGCGGATAAATGAACATTTAACGTTTGTTTTACTTTAACTCATTCAATACCAAAGAGACAAAAAGGGGTGACAACGCAAGTGCACAATAAAAAAGGTGACTTTTCATGCAGTTGTAAGCCATAAAAACAGCCGCGAGGTGACAGAAGTGCATTTGATATGAGCTCAGCATGCATCTTTTGTATGCATTAATGCACTGGACAGCAAGGAGGACGTGAGAGAGCATGGAGGAGTGTAGTGGGCAGAAGGTTACGCAATTTAGGGGAATTGTAACGCACACACACGTGCCCACACCTGTGCACACACACAGTTTAGTTCCAAATGTGAAAAAATAAATAGTTCATGTTGTTCTAGTTGTATACAAATTGTTATTTTGATGTAAAAAAGACAGGTGCGGTTGTGTAGATTGTTGAGCTGTCACAAAAGCAAAACATTTGTGTCAATGTGATAGCTATGCTTCAAATTTGTCTTTTCACAAAAAGCTGTTTTTCTCCCTTTGTGAACTGATATTTTCCTGAAACTAATCTATGTTCTACTGCTGATTACTAAAGAACCGAAAAAGGTAGAAACAAACTTTTTTTCTGATGAAAGACGAGGATCTAATTCTTTTGGTAGGTTCTATGTTCATATAGCCGTAGAACACAATGTTGTGCGTGCCTTGAAAAATCAGTCAACATCGTCTAAAACGGCCGGTACTGAAGGGTATGGATTTTTTTAAATGGCTGGGATTGAATCATTATCAAAATGCTAGCACTTACAACTTTCTTCGGTTCCATTTTGGGCTACTGGGGTGAAAGATACTATTGTTATTCAAGAAACAACTCATGGCAAAACAGGAAGGTGGTGTCCGTGTTGTGTCTCGCTGCCACATTGTGTCTTTGGGAACAGTCACTTCAAGAATCACATCTTCAGTAACCTTAAATGTTTATTTTCCCCTTTCATTCATCATTTATATGTATTTACAATTGTTTCCTGCATATAAAACTATAATTGTAAAACTAGAAAAAGGTATTTTGTGATAGCATTTTTGGGTTTCTGGAACAGATTCATTGGATTCGCATTATTTCTTATGGGAAAAATTTGAATCTAAATTTGGTTACCGTCTGCCTTTCTGTAACGGGTTAACACTTGATGTGGCGCAGTTCACAATCAATATTTATCTAATAACATGAGAACAAAAGAAAACGTTTAAATAAAATACTAAAATATAGCTATCACCAGAGATGTTAACTTCTCCTCCTCAGTCAGCCATGTGGGCGTGACTTAGCTTGTTGCTCCGATCAGCCAATCAGGACTCGGGGCCTGCAAGCTGACTTTGAGGCGACTCAGAAGTCTGACTGGCTAGAAAACAGTCCCACTGCTAATAGTGTGTATGTAACAGGAACCAGCACTCATGATTTTGAAAGGCCCTGGGCAGATTACACCGATATGGCAACACATAGAAGCTGACATGTGATTGGACAAAAAAAAAGTAACATACGCATACATTACGGGAAGCATTGCAGCCGTGAAACACACTACAAAATGAAGATAATATTAACTAATTCTGATTCTAATTAATATAATTTAATGGAACAAATATTAGAATTGAAGGTCAATGTAGGTCAGTGCTTCTGGCAGTGGATAGGCCAGCAGCGAAGGCCTTGCTGGCCCTGACTGCACACCACTGCTACCAACAAACAACACAAAGACTCCATGACAAGCGTATTAAAAACATTTGGAAAACACCCGCCATTGTGTGGCTGTTGACTCCCTCTCAGTGTGTGCGGTTCCACCTGCCTCCCCCCAGGGCGCCCAGCGCTACGGGCCCGCCTAGCTAACATAGCAAAGTGGTGACAGATAGCAAGAAATATGAAAAGCACGTCAAATCATCTCCGCCTCAAATGCAACACCATAGAGACCAGAGGGCTCATTTTTGGATTGACAACTTATGTGATGATGGGGTCTAATTAAATGTCACCGTCCCTGACCAAGGACCAGGCAACCCGTTACACACAACAATTACTGTGAACGCATTTAGTGAATTAAAAGAGTTTAATAAGACTTAATTAATTTGGAGCCCTGTTTTCTTCCCAGAACAACACAAAACAGATCAATTACAGCATTTCATTTCTCATTAAACTTCACTGACAACAACAACTACAGCATTACTACTACAGATTCCACCGCACAACACTTTTGTGGCTACCTGTACCCAAGGTTTCAAAATGTGAAAAATCATCATTATACTACCTGAAATCAATAATTATACCAGGATGTATATATATTTTTTACAAGCCACAGAATTTAATTTCTCATGTAAACTTCACTTTGTTATCTTTGGAGAAAGAGGAAAGCCTCAGGCATTTGTAAAGGAAATAAAACTTATTGAAATGAACATTAAACGAGGATAATTAATGAAAAAAACAATAATAAAAGAGATATAATAATACGTAATGATAAATGATATTTACCTTTGAAGAGGAGTGGCCGAGCATACGTCGTTGTGGAGGAGTTGGAGGAGGAGATATTGAAAAAAAGGACAAGTTGTCGTCGTTAGACTCTTCTAAAAGAGGTAGTGTTCTGTGGGTGGTGTAGAATTAAGCAGGCCTATTAACTCTTCATAAACTTTAATCACACGCTCTGTCCGGGTTGTACAAATTAGCTTTCCATTTAGCTTTACACTGTATCTCCCCAGCGGCTAACTCTTCCTCTGTTGGTCTCATTAGCTCTAAGGCTGCATTAGCAGTGTCACAGTGCCCTCTACTGGTCAAGCATGTACAGTAGCAGTATAAATACTGATTGAGCGACTGACTACAAGGCAAAATAAAATAAAATATAGACCAGTCGGCTTGTGTTCGTATCTGCGAGTGTTCGCTAGTCGGGTGTTTGTAAGTTGGGGACCTAGTGTATTTTGCATTAGGTATTCAGCAAGGCATTAACTCATGGATGTCGCATACTGTAAAATCCACTTCTATTTTTGAAACCAACCCATGTAAAAAACAGCCTGCAACTCAGCTTTGTGTTATCTGCAACAAAACGTAATATTAGTAACAACTTTTTCTCCTTAAATTACACTTTTGTGCTTTTTTTTTTACAAATGAGTTTGCAAATATTTAAACTTGCTTTTTGTAATTTTTTTCTAGTAATATTGTTACTTTGTTCTCAGAATATTTTGACTTTGTTATTGTCATATTGTAACATTTTTCCAACCTAATTTTCCTAATTTTTTTGTTTGTTTCTCATATTAGGACTTTTTTTCCTGTAATATTTCATTTCTATGCTTTCCTGTTACTTTACTCTCTTAATATTTAATATTTATTCTTGTAAAATTAATGCTCTTTTTTTCATTTTTTCTGTTGTTTTTTTAAATTTTCGTGTTTAATTTTAGAATGCGCTGAGGGCCAATATAAAAACACCTGAGCTGTAAATGGTCCCCGGGCCGCACTGCACCCGTGACACCCCTGCATTAGCTGATTTCAGTAATTAGCCACGACAGCATCGCCAGCAGCCCCGCTGTACTTTTCATACTTTATGATTTGTGCTGTAGTGGCGCCTCAAGTTGATGTCTTTCATAGTTGATGATGTCTCCAAACACATTGTCTTGTCTTTCGAGTCAATACAAACTTTTTTTCTTTTCATCATCTTGGCTGAAACACACAATTCTTTAAATCCATCCATCCATCTTCTATGCCACCTATCCTTACTCGGGTCGCAGGTATACTGGAGCCTATCCCGTCTGACTTCGGGCGAGAGGCAACGTAAACCCTCGACTGGTCACAGTTGTTTAAATCGACTTGTCGTGCCCACACCCATCAACTCTCCCATTTCTTTGGGAAACGACTGTATTTTGCCCTTCTTTCCCGGTGCTGCGTGTTTGCTAATAGTCATGTATTGAAGGGGTCAAATTATCGTACATTATTGGATTTTTGGGATTATTGATTGTACAGAGGGTAAAATTATCATAAGAAATACGATAATTATCGTACGTGTGGCAACTCAGCAATTTGTGATCATTTTATGGCTCTTCGCCGGGGTGGATATGCAATTCTCTGTCAAAACGCTAGGGGCGGTGTTTTCTTTAGCGCTATCTCAGTGAGTGACCGCAAGCTCCCTTCATCGCAAGTGAACAATGATAATTAAAGAGAGACGGAGACTGTTATTGAACCCGGAACTCATTGCTATTTACAACAGTCAGTTTATTGCTAATGATGATCCAAATTCAATCAAAAGGGCTTTTGCATAGGCAAGCTGGATGCCCTCTGAAAGCACACGCAGTCACCCCTCGCGACTTTGTGGTTCAAATTTCGCCTCTTCAGTCTCTCACGTTTTTTCAAAAATATATGAATTAATAAACGTGCTGTTTTGTGGTTGAATATGGCTTATTATTAATCCAAAAATATGCATAATGAAGCAAATTTAATGCATTTTCTGCATAAATTAAGCATTTTCAAGCAAAAAAATGACTAAAACTAAAATATAAATATGGGGCTTTCAGAAGATGTAGTCAAAGAGAATGATATGTAGTATTCTACGCTGGTCACTAGGTGTCAGTAACGTTACTGTAATGTTCGGTGAGACTCACAAACACCAGAACTGATCGGCGGAACAGGCTTTTATTGCAGGTATGAATTATATCACAAAGCATAATAATGCCTAGTAAAAATCCCGAATACAAACACGGGCTACTGTTGCGGCCGTAACCAACGCCAAGCTAAAACACAACTCTCAGCGCCCGACGTCACCTCCTGTCAGCTCGCCACTCAGCATCCCGAGGGAACACATTTATAGCAACACACATGCTTATTTATATCTTAAATGGCTCTACTCCTGTCTGCTTGGGTAATATGAGTGTAAATGTGATGATAGGTCATGTCTAGAGGGCTCTACGAATGTTAAAAACTGTATTTAGAAGGTTGTAAACAGGTTTTCTATGCTCTAATATGAAAATATTTCATTTATAAATAAGGAATCCAACTTGTGTCATGTGTCATGGCCTATTATGCAAAGACAATGACATCATTACATTATTATTGTTGTATTTATTTGCACTAATGAAAGCTTTCATAAGTCTGAGTCACCAGTGAGTGTGCACGTGCATGTGCATGCACGAGAGAGCGCAGACAAGAAAACTACGGGGGCTTTTTTTCCTCTCTTTTGACGAAGTGCTTCGTCTGTCGACAAATCAAAGGCGGCAGCCTCTTTGACCTGTGCTGTCTGGATGTAACATCACTTCCCGTCTGGGGAAGAAGAAGAAGGGAAAAAAATGTCGCTCAGTCGTCATCGTCATCATCTTTTGTGGGCCTCCTACAAAGTACAGCTGATGTCTTGTTTTGACAACACAGCATCTTCAGCAGCTGCAAACCATGTTAGCTGACAGCGCTAACGCTAAGAACAGAAACGTTTTAACTACAGAAGAAGCGCCTTTTTAAGGTCATGCCACAGCATCTCAATAGGATTCAGGTCAGGACTTTGACTAGGCCACTCCAAAGTCTTCATTTTGTTTTAGTTCAGCCATTCACTGTGGACTTGCTGGTGTGTTTTGGATCATTGTCCTGCTGCAAAACCCAAGTTGCTTTCAGCTTGAGGTCACCAACAGATGGCCGGACATTCTCCTTCAGGATTTCTTGGTAGACAGCAGAATTCATGGTTCCATTTATCACAGCAAGTCTTCCAGGCCCTGAAACAGCAAAACAACCCCAGACCATCACACTACCACCACCATATTTTACTGTTGGTATGATGTTCTTTTTCTGAAATGCGATAGTTACTTTAAGCCAGATGTAATGGGACACACACCTTCTAAAAAGTTAAACTTTTGTCACGTCAAACCACAGAGTGTTTTCCCAAAGGTCTTGGGGATCATCAATACGTTAATCATGTTTTCACACAGGGCCATGTTGGTTAGTTTTTTTCTCCTTTGATAATAAAAGGTTTCATTGAAAAACTGCATTTTGTGTTCAGTTGTGTTGTCATTGATTGATATTTAAATTTGATTGATGATCTGAAGCATTTAAGTGTGACAAACATGCAAAAATAGAAATCAGGAAGGGGGCAAACACCTTTTCACATCACTGTATGCGTCCTCACTTGTTAAAAGTGAAAATTTGAACACTGTTTACACGCCTTCACTTCTTTTAAACACTTCTTTTACACTTGTATGACACTTAAGAATATTAAACTATGTCAAATAACTTTGCCTGTCCACTTAATAAAGCTTTTGTGATGGCCACAGTTTGACCGAGGAACCGAGTGTTTCTATTTACGTGCAAATAAATTGATCATGTTCAACCTTTAGAGAAATTCCAAGAAATCAAACCAATCTTAGGCCGAACTGCCTGCAGGGAACTTAGTTGTAAATTTGCCACAGATCAATTTTTAAAAAAGGGTGTGCAGGTTTTCCCCGCCAGAACCCTGGAGGACAAAGTCTGACAAGTGGTCTCGCTCTTGGATCTCGGCTCGCAAACTCGGCGCCGTCACGGAGGCAGGCCGACAGCGTGTGATGTGTGCGAGGCGAAGCGTTCAGGGAGGTAATTTCGAGACAAATTAAGAGCGTTTACACGGATGCAATATTGTAAAAAGCACACCCCCACCCATCCACTCCTCCTTTTTTTTCTACTACCCTCCCCTCAGTTCTTCTTTATTTGTTCTAATTCCAGCGACGGGCCGAGTCTTGCCTGGCTGTGCTTTCAAAGCGTAATTGACACCTTAGCTGTAATTTCATGGTTTCACTCCACCTGCCTTTCATGTCTGAATCTAGCCTTCGCATGTGTGTGTGTGTGTGTGTGTGTGTGTGTGTGTGTGTGTGTGTGTGTTGGGGGTGGGTTGGTAGAGCCTGCGTGTGTCTCTTCCAGCGTTTTCTCAACATGAACGACACGTCTCATGCAAGGCTGACTTATTTACTAAAGGAGGGCCACGCTGGGAAGGTTTTCTTGTGGTGACAAAAGACAGTCGTTATGTCAGACCAAAGACAAACTTGACCTTCGATATTTCATCCAAATCATTATCATCATGATTATTATTATTACAGTGATTCCTCCAATGAATGCCTCTATTCCAGGGGTGTCCAAACTTTTTCCAGTGATGGCCACATCCTGAAAAATGAAAGAATGCAAGGGCCACTTTGATATTTTGCAAACAACCAGATACGCTAAGAAGCTATATGTAGCTCAAGAAAAAATGCATTTTACCTTTGGAATATATGTGAAATGCTACTAAAAATGACTTTTTTTCCCCATAATAATACAAGTTTATTCTTGTAAAATTGTCACTTTTGTTCTTTATTTGATTATGCCTTTTTTTCCTAATATTTTTCCAACTATTTTATTTCAGCTTTCCTCCTGTGCATTTTCTTCTCGTAATTATATCTTTATTCCCATAATATTTTTTTATCTTTTAAAAATATATATATTTTTCTTTATTTCAACACTGTTACTAAAATGATATTTTTCTCATATGACCAGTTTATTCTCATAAAACTGAAACTTTTTCTCATTAGAAGACTTTTTTTTTCTCTTAATATTTTAACTTTACTCTGGTAAAATTTCTGCTGTTTTCCTTTTCTGATGTGGATTTTTTTGGTAAAATTTTCCAAACATTTAAACTTTCTTCTTATATATTTTCTTCTCCTAAAATTTTCAATTTATTCCCATGTTATAAATTTTTCCCCAACCTAAGTTTCCAAAAATGACATCGTTATTCATTGTTTTTGACTTAAATGTTTTTTTCTTTAATATTTCAACTTCATTCTACTAAAATGACATTTTTCCTCATGCTATTATTTTATTCTTGTGAAATTAGGGCTTTTTTTTCCTTGCTAGATTGCAACTCTTAATATTTAGACTTTTGCTGCTGCTGTTTTTGGTTTTTTTTACGTTTCCTGGTTAAATAAAATTTTTTGACTGCGCTGCGGGCTGATAAAATCACAGCTGCAGGCCGCAAATGGCCCCCGGGCCGCACTTTGCACACCCCTGCTCTATTCAATGTACTGACTCCACAAGATGGCAGTAGGGTGTCATTTGCAACCCGCAAATTTGAAGATTTTTGGTCCAAATAAAAAAAAAAAAGTTTCTCTCCGAAAATAGGCCATTTTTTTCTGCATAATGCTCATTCACTCTAAAATGGTAATCATTCCTAAATACGTGATAACAATGATGCAGCAAGGATACAGAAACGCTACAGTACAGCGGAACGGCGCCAGGACGGAAAGGCACGGCCCCAGGAGTGACATAGGTGTGAGTGACTTAAAAGTTTCTTGTGTTGGCCATTAAGGTTGATCATTAAAATTCAAGCGAAGGTTTGAACTTTTCTGAGAGTGTTTAAACAAGAGAGAAATGTGAGAAAATGTTATTGCCTGTCTGAGAAAAGTGTATAAAGTGTGTGGTGAGGGCTTTTACAGCCTTAAAACATATATAATCTTTGTAAAAAAATGAAGTTGGCTACTTTGCGTATTTCACTTATTGCAGGCTATTTTGGGAACCTATCCCCGTGATAAACGAGGGATTCATTCAGCTCCACAAATGTACCACCAAGACTACAAACAGTTTATCAACCACGCCAAGTCTACTGGCACCCGGGAAGCCACATGACCTGCGATCGCGTTGTTTATCACTCAAATTAATATTCACGAGCAACTCCCCATGAAATAACAGCACGGCGAAATGATGAACACATACAAGAATGTATTCATGCAAAGTGACTGGGTGAAAGAACGCAGATAGACAAGTCAGAGGCGTTATTTTCCTCGGCATATTCATTATGTCTGACGCGGAAGAAGCTTTCGCTGGTTGTTGGATCGCCTTGTTTTCAACTATTTCATGTCTTCAAGCAACGCACCATGCACGCACGCACACATTTACAGCAACTGCAACAGCATGCACCGTTATTCACATTATCTGCCATTGCACAAAGAAGCAGACTAAGCAGAACAAATCCTAAATGAAAAATGAGGACCCATATAAAGAAACCGTGCTCTTCCCATTGATTAGAGGGCACCAACACATCGCCATGATCACAAGTCATTCCATCTCTCTGTTCAATCTCTCCTACTTGAAGCGAACTGGTCACGTGGCCCTTCCCCCTCACGTCACCTCATATTCACAGCACAGCGGTCAGAGGTGTGGGCGGGTCTGTGTGCGTTAAAAGACATGGGCTATTTGCATATTTTTGAAACATTTATTCCCAGACATAACTTTTAATTTAACAATGAATTTAACATTTATATTAAGACTTAATATTTGTATTTGACATTTATATTTGGCATTTATATATTTATATATACATGTATATTTTGTAACATTTATATCTAGATGTAATATTTATATTTAACATTTGTTTTTAACATTTAGATTTAGCATTTAGATTCACCATTTAATTTTTACCTCATGTGTGAAGAAAATGTGAAAAAAATGAGTTCAAAAAGTGTGATTGCATTTTTACATTCGGCACCTCTTCGTGTTTGATGTGTTGTGCTGGCATTAGCGAGCTGGTGGCAGGCTGTTGAGAGGGGAGTGACAGGAAAATTACATTGGAGCAACCATGAATCATTGCAAACAAGCCTTAAAAGACACCCCCCACTTGCTATAATTACCCGCTGGGACGTGTTGTATGAAGTATACTTTATTACCTGGCGTGCCACGCTAGTGAAGCTAAGACGCTGCTGCTCGCTTTGAGGGTGAACTACAGCTGAGGAGATCTTAAAGTCATATGCAAATTTATCAGTGCAGCATTTTAATGAGTGCAGTGTTTCCTACTTTGGCTCATAGACCACCCCCCTACTAAATCGGTTGGGTAGTTTTTGCCTAATCTATCAACATCACTGGCTAACTAACAAGTTACATACAGTAGCAACTGAAGTATCCAGATGAGCCTTAACGGATCACAAAGAAGCGGATCATCATCAGGGGGACGGGGGGCATGGCCCAATGAGTGAACACTCAATGGTCATCTCGAGGTCAGGCCCGCCCCTCCCGCTGTGAGCCCCGACCTCGGCCCGCTTCAGCGCCCTCACTGCTGCCCGGCCTCCAACAGGCTGGCCGGGCACCATTCCAGCTTTCTGTCCCAATGCCCAGCACAGGCCAAGGCCAGCGGGGTGACAAGATCCCAACCCCCCTTCCCCATCCGAAGCCCCTCGCTGGCCCGCCGTGAAGCTGGTGGAGCGTCGCGGTTGGCCTTGGATTGCACCTGCAGCGTGGTGGAGAGTTATGGAGGGTGGGGGGGATTTTACAGCTTTCCCCCCCGTCTTCTTGCTAACGTTTGGCCAGAAAGTGAACAAGTGAAGGACGTTTGGTACAAAGTCTTGGCACTTATTCAACAAGGGCAAGCGCCATTGGGGGCTTCGCCCAATTGTCCCTTCACTGTTGCAGGGTCAAATTTGGGTTTATCTCATAACAAGGAGGCAGCACGGTGTTGAAGCGCGGCCATTGTGCTGCTGTGTTCACAAACTACAACACTGACTGCTGGCAACATGGTGCTCTTTAGCAACTTAACCTTTCATTTCAACAGAGTAAACAACAATGGAGGAAATCTTTCTTGTAGTCTTTGGTCTTCTTCCCATTCAGGAAGTGACCATTGCTCTGCTCGCCAATCAGCACACTCCACTGCCTCTAGCCCCGCCCCTTTACATACCCTATGATTGCATGGTGTCAAGGAGTGGTAAGGAAAGGGAAGAAAAGGCATACTAATTGTTAAATGAGGTACTCCAGTTTTGTGTGATGCCAAACGAACACAAGGGAGTGATCATTCTCTGTCCCCCAATCAGCACACTGCACAATGTTTAGCTCCACCCTTTAGCTGTACAGGTAGACCGATACTTTACTTATATTCAAGAGAAATTCACACTTCCAGCAGCTCTGCAAAAGTGTCCTAATAAACGTAATCACTTAAAAATAAAACAAACAAAGCAAAATAGGAGAGTTAAGAAAAATAGAATACAAATAAATAAATAATTACGTAATAGATCACTTCAGTTTCAATAATACATAATAAATAAGAATAATGCATAAGTTCATAAGTCCAGCCCTGTGTGTGTTTTTAGCGCTCGCCCTCTGTTGTGTTGAAAAGTCGCACGGCGTGGGGGAGGAATGATCTGCTCATTCTATCAGTGGAGCAGGGCAGTGGTAGTAATCTGCCACTGAAACTGCTCTTCTGTTGGGAGATGATGCTGTGCATTGGATGATGCTGGTTGTCCATGATGGAAAGGAGCCTCCTCAGTGTCCTTTGCTCTGCCACAGATGCCAGGCTGTCCAGCTCAGTGCCAATGACAGAGCCTGCCTTCCTCACCAGTTTGTCCAGGCGTGTGGCGTCCTTCTTCTTGAGGCTGCTGCCCCAACACACGACTGCATACAGGAGAGCGCTAGCTACCACAGTCTGGTAGAAGATCTGTACACCGCACTGCGCCTGGTACCCCAAAGGAAGAGGGGCAAGAGGTTCAGTTTTGACAATGAAAATACAAAATGGTGTACAGTACCAAACTGGATTGTACCACTTTGTGGAAATGGGTCACTTAGTGATGTTTCTAATGACAAATTTAAAGACTTACATCCGCGACACTTTGGAACGTGACTTTCGAAAGTTCTAAAGTTGTCAACAAAACAAAAGCATTTCGCTGCTGAGGTTGTAAACCCTCCACCCACCATGCCTTGACCCCTACCCAGAGCGCTGACCCCAGACAAATGTGGGTGAGGAACCTCAAAAACCAGTAACCACCGCCGATCCCCCTCATGTGCTGAGAAAAAGCTGTTAGGAACGCCAGGCGCCCCCTTTTCCTCCAACACACACACACGGCCCCCTCCACCCCCACCACCACAACCCTCCATCCGTCCATTTCTTACTTTGCCATGGAGGCTGGTTTCGCCCTCTGGATGAACCTTTCCCCTCAGACCCTGAGCTCAGAGGGAGCTGGATTAGAGCATGGCTGTAGAAAGTGTGTGTGTTACTAATTATTCTCATAGTGACACACGCTGTTGGGTTGACTCCGCCTACAGCGCCATTTGTAGGTTTCATTTGGGTTTTCCACCGTGTTTCCATGTTTCTCAATCCTTGTCAAGTTTTTAAACATGGTGGCTCGCCAGGTTTGTTCTGTTGGTCGCAGGAAGTGAAGATGCTGTTGATTCACACTTGAATGGGGCGGGATACCTGCGCAAGCTAGCGTTAGCACCTCGGGAATCAGCCATGTGGTTTTGGATGTTTTCCTGCTCACAACACAACGTGGCTCCCAAAAAAGAAAGTTTTCTTTAGTTTGGGGTTGATCTGATTGGGTGGTTGCTTATTATGACTGCTATCAAGGGTGGGCGGTGGTGGTGGGTGTCAGGGGGGACCAAAAGGTTCTGTGTTGTTGTTTTGGGACGAGGCGCAAAGTCATATTTTTGCCAAAGCAGAATAGCAGAGCTGAGGGTGTTACAGTTTGTTTTCTTGTTTCCTGGGGGGCACGGAGAGCGGGTTCGCCTCAACTTGACCCGCCACCACCTCCCACTTGTGTTTACCTACATCACCCCCCTCCCCACTGTGCCGCCCCCCCGTCTTTGTCCTCCTGCAAAGCCTGGGCGTGGACGTTCAGAGAAACAGCAGTCCTCGTCCCACACAATGAGCATGTCCATGTCGATTAGCGTGGGAGGGGGTGCCATGGGGGGCTAATAGCTTATTACGCAGTGTAAAGTGACAGTGTGATCTGGAGAGGTGCCCGTCGAGTAGGCCCAATTAAAAGCTAAACAGAGGGTGTGTGTGTGGTGGGAGTGTCGGGGGGGGCGTGCATGAGGCCAACGATGTGCATTCCACTGCGCTTCAGGCACCATTGGCCCACGGTGGGTTCCCCGGGGGGGCTCACACACGCCTTTGCCAGCAATATTAGAGTGTCCAATATCCATGTATGAAACTAACCCTCACGCAGTCTGCGCTGCTACATGCTAACAACAATGTTGACTTGCAGCGCAGCTCACACTGTAAATAGTAGCTGCACTAATCGCATGTGATGAGTTGAAGAGCAACGAGCTTAAAACGCAAAGCTCTTTATTCACTTTACTTTTCTCTGTTTGTTTTTATGGCCACACTTGGCTGCTTTAACTGAGGGAAATGTTATGCACGCCAGTGTTGCTTAATATTACTCAGCATTAGGGTGCGGACATGCAAGCACGTTACAATTCCATCTAAAATCATCACTGTTTATAGCCGAGGTGGCTTGGCTGAGTACAAAGCACACAATACATTCAAATTCTTGTTTTCTGAGTTATATCTGGACTATGTTAGATGCGGTGGTGTGCTGTCAGAGACAGCAAAGCCTTCTCTGCTGGCCTAAACATTTTCAGAAGCACTGACTTACATTTACAACCAAAACTCTAGTATTTGTTCCATAGAATTGTATTAATTTATTCCCATATTTTCATTTTGTAGTGTCTATCTTGGCTGCTCTGCTTCCACTAATGCATGTGTATGTTAGATGTTTATTTTCCAATCAGCTTTCAACGTCCATGTGCTGCCATGTCAATGTAATCTGCCCAGGGCCTTCAGAATCAGGAGTGCTGGCCCATGTTACTTAAACACTATGAGAAATGGGGATGTTTCAGATTTCATCAGATTTCGGATGTGCCTCACAGGGCAAGCTGTACAGTACCGTACAGTAACATCAGCATTTTTTCATCCTCTGATTGGTTATGTCTGAAAACCTGTGCCTAACACGCAAAGTTACCAGTGAGCTTGAAGGCATCATCACGTGAACGGCACAGTGCTTAATTGGTCCTGTTCTGACAGGAAGAAAGGGGACGGACCACTGATCTAAAAAAAAGACTGGATCAAGCTTCTATTGTTTTATTTTTGAAGCCAATGGAAATTTGCGGCGGCCATCTTGGTGAGACCACTTTGCTGTGAGACAACAGTATGGCAACGCACTGGTAAAACTTCGATTGATCGTATAGCCACCAAAATCAACTGCTAAAGGTTATAACTACTCAGATTTATACGCTTTTGTGTCATTTATCAAGCTAGTAAGATGTATTTTAGCTTCGAGACGGACGAAAAATTGGCTGTGTGGCAGCCTGCAAACATTGTTTACGTACGGAATTTAAAGTCTATCTTTGTCTAATTATTTTCCTACGGTAAACCATTATTTTTTTTTTATCTCAGGATAAGGTTAAGGCAGGAAGAAAGCAGAAATTTTGTGACATGTCTTCTACCTTTGCGTGAATCATGTGTGGTATCAGAATTAATGTAACTTGGTAGTTGTGGTAGCTTTTAAAAAAGCTGTTTTTTGGTACAAAAAGACATTAGATAAGTGCAAATACTCAAAGCCTACTGTAAAAAACTGCATAGAAATAATTTTATCATTGATTGCTAGGCTAGGCACCAAAAAAAGGCCTAGTTGTTACAGGAAGGTGTAACTAGAAAATTCTTGCAAAACCACCCATCAAAGTTCATACTTTAACTTTTGGTTACATTTCGAGAACTTTTCAAAGCAAAGCCGTTCAAGTAGTGGCACATATATCAGGTCAAAAAAAGGTGCCAAGTAAAAGTACTTACGAGTGGAAGGTTCTTGGGAAGTGCTTTTTAAGTTGTGTTTCCTCATCCTCGCTTCCTTCACTGGCACTCCTGATGTTTTTGATGATTTTTCACTAATTCTGCGTTCGTATACCAGCACAATCACAAAGCTGTGGCGTGTAAGGTGGTCTCAGCAAGATGGCGGCGATCGAAAAAATCTGGCTTCAAATTTTGGCGCGTGAAAACAATAGGTTGCTCGATCCAGTCTTTTTTTTAGATCAGTGGGACGGACATGGTGTTGGTCATCCTTATGTGTGCATTATATGAACAAATAAGTGAGTTTATATATAGAATTTACATATAAGTAAGCCTGGGAAAGGGTTTCATCACCACTTCAACTGGTAGTCGTCCAGAGTCAATGGTGAGTGTGATGTAGTTTTTAAAATGTTTATGTTTTTGTCTTGTTATTACATAAATATTGATTCTGAACTACTTAAGAGACTTAAGAGATGATCCATTGGAAGATACAGGGTTTGCTAGGTTTGTTGCTTTAGTAATAATGGTATTCAGCCCCAGTTCTGTAATGCCATGCAGTGTTATATTGCGTTTTGTTCTGTTATTGATGGTTTAATTGAGATGTGATAGTGTTGGTATTAAGAGGTGGATTGGTTTGCTCAAAGGAGAACTGCCCTTTTTTTGGAATTTTGCCCATCATCCACAATCCTTATGTGAGACATGAACATATATGTCTCTCTTTTTTGTGTGTTTTAAAGATATTAAAACATAAAAATGACAGCTCAGTAGTGCACGTAATGGGATACACCTATGCCCCCTACACAGACCGCCATTAAAACACCTCCAAAAACCTCCAACAACATTGTATGGTTTTATATACATGCTGTAGGCATTGAGTAACAGGTATATTCATGATAACATGTAATAATTACAGTATTTTGTGTATTTCGCCCATTCTAAGCATTACCAGAACTTCCTTGCTCAGTGCATTGATTTCACATAGCAACGTCGTAGAAACGAAAGCCAACACCTAGCATTAACTTTTCCAAACTCAGAAATAAAAACACAGAAGCACTGGCGGCATTTCGAATATGTAGCCTTACCTTTTGGTCGTGTCAGGGGCGTTGTGAGCGCGACGCTGACGCTCTATGGGAGCGTCTGTGGTGAAGCTAGTCGCTAGCCGCTAGCTGGTGTGTTATGGCTAAGTGTCAATACGCCAGTAATGCAGTTCAGTCGGCATAACAATGTTAATAGTAACAATAATGCACGTCACATTATATGTAAATGGAGTGTTATTGGTACTTTTTGGAGACTTTTTCAGACCACTTTATAGGAGGAATAAGTATGTTCCATGCGTGCAGTAATGAGCTGGATGTTTTTATATATTTTAACGTTGTTGGAGGTTTTTGGAGGTGTTTTAATGGCGGTCTCTGTCGGGGGCAGAGGTGTATCCCATTTCGTGCACTACTGAGCTGTCGCTTTTTATCTGTTTTAATATCTTTAAAACGCACGGAAAAGAGAAAGACATATGTGTTCATGTCTCACATAAGGATTGTGGATGATGGGCGAAATTCCCCAAAAGTCCCCACTAAAGGCCCATGTACCAACTGCACCACCGGCCACTGGTTAGATGCCAACTCGAAGGGTGAAGCAAAAGTGAATGCATGTGTGAGCATGGCAGCTTAGCTTCAACGTAAGAAGACTTTTAATGCTGCGAGGCATGCACATGCCAGCCAGCACGTCTGTTTGCCTTGACTGGTCTTATAGGAAAATGTTTCAAATTGTTCAAAATAGGAATAGAACATGTGATCTATTATTATAGGGAATATACTGTACAATATTACTAATAGAAAATGTCTACAAGTGTTAATACATGAAAAATGCACACAAGGTTCAACACAAGTGCAATCCGTTGAAAAACGAAGTTTGGTAAAGGTAGAAGATATTCATGTGTGCAATATGCCACAGGAAGTGGTTCTTTCAGGCCTTGAGCACATCAGCCGTTTAGTAACGGTGCACAAGTTTGTTATAGAAAATGTGTAACTTGATCACATGGACAATGTGCAAACAAACCAAATAGGAAACGTACAAGCTGGTCAAAAATTCACATAGAAAAGGAAATGTGCAAAGGCGTTCAATAAGACATGCGTGCGAAAGGGTAATATAGGAAATGTGCAATCGGCCACGTAAGAAATAGGTGCATGTCCCTCATAGAAAATGTCTAAATGGATCACATAGAAAATGTGCACATGGCTTGGAAAGGACAGGAAGGTGCTGATACTGGCAAGCTGAATTGTGGCATCCTTTTCCCTTTGTTTCTCCTCCTTCAAAATCTTAACCAGGATACCCTCATTATCGCATTGCATCAGCACCTCCTTTAGCTTGACAACTTCTTCTGCACTGTGATGCTCGCAAATGTCTGTTTCCTGCCGCCGCGGGTGATTCCAGTTAGTAAGCAATGCCGCTGTTGAAGGAAGGGAAGCAACAAACGGCCTTTGAGACCTTCATCACCAGCCATGACAAGTCAGCAAAGGCCAGAAAACTTGGGGACCGATTTCATGAATCTAAACCAAAAATCAAGACCGACAACAGAGGCGATAAGCAAATAGAAAATGTAAGTA
The DNA here is from genome assembly GCF_027744805.1 of Dunckerocampus dactyliophorus. Classification (NCBI taxonomy): domain Eukaryota; kingdom Metazoa; phylum Chordata; class Actinopteri; order Syngnathiformes; family Syngnathidae; genus Dunckerocampus; species Dunckerocampus dactyliophorus. The sequence continues at coordinate 7,922,158 of NC_072831.1, forward strand.
TGTGTGCTATGGATGAAATAGGAATTGTGCTGAAGGTCCACGAAGAAAGCCGCACGGCAAACATGGCTCGCTTGTTGGCCTCACAGTCATAAGATTGAGGATTCAAATCTCCGCGTGGAGTGCTCTCCCTTTGTGTGGGTGTTCTCTGGGTACTCCGGCTTCCTCCCAATCCCAAAAACATGCATGTTTGGCTAATTGGAGACTCTAAATTGCCCTTAAGGCTGAGTGTGAATGGTTGTTTCTAATAACAATACATTCAATGTATAAGCGCCTTTATAAAAACCCCAAGGACACTGCACATGATACAGACAATAACAATACAAACATGTCAAAGTGAGTATGCAGTCTTGAACAGATGACTTTTGAGTCTGGATGTCAAGATGGGGAGTGAGTCAATATTTCGGATGTCAGTTGGTAATGAGTTCCAGAGTTTGGGAGCAGAGTGTCTGAAAGCTCTGCTCCCCATGGTGCCGAGGCGGGCAGAGGGCACAGTGAGGTGAATGGAGGAGGAGGATCTGAAGGAGCGTTTGTATACATGTGCGCTACGATTGGCTGGCGACCAGTCCAAAGTCAGCTGGGATAGGTCCAGCTCACTTGTGACCCTAATGAGAACAAGCGCTATAGAAAATGGAAGGATAGAACTGGTCAGTTATGACAAGTGCACACTGGCCATAAAGAAAATGTGCACAAAGTTCTTAAAGGAAAACTGCACAACTGGAACTTTTCCCATCATCCACGATCCTTATGTGAGACATGAACACAGGTCTTTCTCTTTTCTGTGCCTTCTGAAGATATAAAAACAGCTAAAAAGACGCAGCTAAGAACGCACATCATGGGAAGAACCTATTCCATCTATAAAGTCTTCTGAAAAAAACTGTAAAATGCGCCAATCACGCTCCATTTACATATAATGTGACATGCATGTTAACCAAGCTACAGCGACATTGTTATTATTATTAACATTGTTACACCGAAGAACTACTTTACTGGTGCACTGACACTTCTCCACACCACACACTCGACCGCAGCGCGGCAGCGCCGTTCTCACAATGCCTCAGGCCACCACTGATTGTAAGATATTGTGACAACATATACAATATTGAACCTGCCACTAATGCTGCTGTTTTTTTATTATGTGAAATCAGTGCGCCCAGGGAGGACGTTCCGGTAATGCTTAAAAGGACCAAAACACTGCAAAATACTGTAAGTATCACATGTTATCTTGAATGTACCCGTTACTACATTTTCACAGCATGAATATAAAACCATAAAACATTTTTGGAGGTGTTTTAATAGCGGCCTTTCTAGGCGGCATAGGTGTGTCCTCTTACACTTACTGGTCAAAAGATTTACAACTCCCACATTTTTCCGGTTATTTATTGAAACTCAAGTCGTTCAAGTCCAATCAATAGCTTGAAATGGTAGAAAGGTAAGTGGTGAAGTGCCAGAGGTTAAAAAAAAGAAAGATTACCCCAAACTGAAAAATAATTTCTATTTCACCTGCTTCAGGGACCACAAAGCGGGTCAACAATTTAAAGCTGTTCTGCAGAAATGGAGGTTGATCAAGCCTTGGCAGCTGGTGCAACTAATACCTACAGGTGTTCCAAGTTCTGGAGTACTTACTACCTCCTCTGTCTGCATGAAAACTGTGTTCGGAACACACTGTGGTACTATACCCTCATGGACATCAGTTGAACAGCATTGTACTGGAGAAAGTCATTTGTTGCTACAAAAATGGCAAGAAAAAAGGGAATTAACAATGGAAGAGAGACAGACCATCTTAACACTTAAAAATGTACGTTTTTCCTCTAGAGAAATTGTATGTTCTAAAACTTTTGACCGGTAGTGTACATGCATTAATGCATTCATTACCAGCATCTTTTTAGCTTTTTATATCTTTAGAACATACAGAAAAGACAAAGACATGTCTGTTCATGTCTTACATAAGGATTGTGGATGACTGGCAAAATTCCAAAAAAGTGCAGTTTTCCTTTAAAGGAAACGTGCAAATGGGGCTAATAAGAAAATGTCCCAACATGAATATACTGTACGTATATTCAACAAATGTGTGCAAATGGTTCATAAAGAAAATGTGCAAACAAAGTATGTTAATGGAAATACATAGAAAATGTGCTAAGAACTGAGAATGTGTACAAGGTCCATAAAAGAAACGCATACAAGGTCCTTGTGGGAAATGTGGTCAAGTAGAAGGCAGACTCAGGCTCAGGCAGTAAAGGTATTTCAAAGGTACGTGTGTACACTGCCAATACAGGAAATGTGCAAATGAGTACTGCTACTATGTGTAGCAGGATTGTATGGACATGTGTCACAATGTCTACATGCTTCATTGATGAGATCTGTGTTATATCACAAAAGGGCCAATTTGCACAAAGGAGATGGGTCTGGAATAAAGTCTGTGATCCAAAATGTCAGCGTTGTAGTATCTCCACAATGAAGATCAACACAAGGGGTTAATGTAATCCATTTCATCGTCAAGGGCCTCTAATAAGTGCTCTCTCCGTGCACCTCCATTGGCCCGCAGAGTTTCCATTGTGCTGGCCGGTGCAGGTGTGGGACATGCTTTGTTGATCATAATCCCCCCGGCGAGTGGAGAGGTTTTGAGTGCGCTTGACGTAGCCCACCGGCGGGCCCTTTGCTCCTCGGCCGCCGCGCTGCCACCGTCTCCCGCCGCCGCTCATGGGATCCGACAGGCGGAAAAATAATGAATAACACCTTCACCCGGAGATGACCTGGCTCCAATTCAGACGCTCCACACAAGGGGTAAAGCAACCACTTAATTGAGCCTTACTGGATCAAATCATTCTCAGGAGACACCCGTCCTGATTTCCTGGACGCCACCCATCAAGACGTTTCCTGCACACTGCCGTAGAAGAGCCAACATTAATCTTTTACAAAACTGTGGCTGGTCAAAATGAAGTCATCTTGCTTCTGTTGAAGACAAACAAATGTCCAATCATACTGTTGCTACCATCCATAGTTGAAGGTCACAAACTTGACAGACAGTTGGACCCCAGCATCCTTCCTGTGTCCTGAGTCGATCCCATCCCATCTCTGGGAAGACACTAACAAGTCTCTTTCTGTTCCAAACATGTTTCTCATTAGCGAGGTGTCACCTCCATCCTGTCCATGTACTTACTGGCTTCGGGGTCATTTCAGGACGCCAACCTACACGTCACCCCTGCAAAGACCACACTCGGAACGGTTTTCAAGCCGCTTCCCAGCCGCACCAACAATGAAGCTTTTCAATGTCACCCGATAGAGACGTGCCGCAGCCAAATTAGGAGGGAGGGGGTCACCGATGTTCCGGGCCCCGAGGGAAGGTGATCAAACAGACCCCCGGGTCAGTGGATCCACTCTAATTGAGAAGTCCACACTTGGCAGCCGACACGGTCATTCACCAGAGGAAGAACTGTTGCCAGGGTGGAAAAGTTCTGGAAGCGGATGCATAGAATCACATGTTCCTATAGTTCTAAACTGATGCTGGCTCTGAATAGACACACACACCAGCGAGGTTCATGGTTGGTGAGGCACTGACTCCTTTGGATTTTGTTTGTTTGTATGTTAATACAGGTTGCTCATTAAGTGGATGACAAAAACAAGACAGAATAATTCACCTTTGTTAAATATTTCGTTTTCAAATACTTAGTCACATTTCTTTATTTTCTTATTAAGTGAAAAACATTAGGGGGCTTACCTTTTATTTGTATATGAAGTACAGTCTTCCCTCGTTATACTGCGGTTTAAACATCGCTCCCTCACTATATAGTGGTTTTTCAAAAACAATTAATAAGCGATTGCTGTTTCTTGGTTAACTATGGCCTATTATTAGTCAAAAAATATTGAAAGACAAGTTGCATGTAGTATTCTGGTCACTAGGCATTAGTTATGTTATGAGACATGATGTTAGATTACAATCGATTACAATACAGAGCCGAGCCAACATGCCATGGCTGAGCTCGAGTGGAAAAAAGGTTCTCTCATTCCATGTGGAAGTGGTATGTTTTTGGCTTCTTTGTCCTTTTTCCCCACTCCGTTTGAAACGCTTTCTTACATTTAAAGCAAGTACATTGGAGAGGCTTAACTAGTTTGCTCGGTAGCTTGTACGCAATATTTGTGCTTGTTTGTGCGCCCATTTCGTTCAGAATACTTGTAGGGTCTTTTGATTGGTCCCACTCCCATTGTGATCCAAACAGCATGTATTTGCATCAAAATGTATTGGGTTGTTTTTCTTCCCTACCTGTGATCACCTTCCACAAAGTTCGGTTGAAATTGGCAGTGTGTTTCTGCATCATCCTGCTAACTAACAAGCAAAAAAAAAAAAAAAGGAAATCAAAACAATACCTCTTTCCTGCTTGGCGGAGGTAATTGTTTACAAACAAAGCGGTCATCAAGAGTTTATTTCAAAAGAAGTTAGCATGATAGAGTCTGCCCCCGCTCAAGATCACAGCTGCATTGTCATATCAGTGTCATGGCAAGCTCTCATCGTGTGCACGCTAATGCTAACCATCAAACGCTGAGCAAAGAGTCTGGGTGCGCCCGCAACAAAGCAACATGGCCACCTCTCCTCAGAGGAGCCCTAATTGACACAAAAGGACGAGCATGAAGGAGCCGGGACAAAAGCCCCATTGTTTTCAAGTCGCTGTCAATCAACACGTGCATCGACCCCGCCGGCTCGTTGGCCCGGCGCCAAACTTGAACTTTCGCTCTTTTGAGCTTGTTTGGTTCCAAGTGGCCTCCATTCCTTAAACACGCCATCTAGTGTTGTCTCGTCCTTTAAAAAGTATCATAAATACCTTGTTTGGTTCCTTCATCTAATTTTTTTTTTTAATTTTGCTTGCAAACACTAACCAGCTCTCTGATTCCTCCATCCATCCATTTTCTATGCTGCTTATCCTCACTAGGGTCACGGGTATGCTGGAGCCTATCCCAGCTGACTTCGGGCGAGAGGCGGGGTACACCCTGGATTGGTGGCCATTCAATTTAGAGTCTCCAATTAACTAACATGCATGTTTTTGGAATGCGGGAGGAAACCGGAGTACCCGGAGAAAACCCACGCACGCGTGGGGAGAACATACAAACTCCACACAGAAATGCCCAACGGAGTTTCGGACCCAGATGTTCCAACCTCCTGACTGTGTGGCCAGCATGCTAACCACTCGGCCCTCTCTGGTTCCTTGTACAAAAAATTGGAGTTAAAGGGATAGTTTGGATTTTTTGACATGAAGTTGCATGACATCCCCAACAGCAGTGTAGTCCACCAATGGCGAGTTACCCCCCACTTGGTCCCCTAAGTCCAGCTGTGGTCGGATTTCGGTGATAAAGAACGTAGTTCCAGGTAGCTTCTGGGGTTTCACAAGTAAGGAGTTTGGCTTCTCAAAACAATATGCATTGAGAAGAGTAATACATTTGCATCACAAAAATGCCTCCTCTGAAAAAATCTGACCTCACAAATCACTTGGCGTCGTACTTGTCTCCCGCCGTATCCATGCGCACTGTCGTCTGTCCATTTTTGTGTATGTGACGAAGACGCTCGCATCTTCTATCGCTGTGGAACACACACAGAAACAAGATGGCCGCAACGCTTTGTCGCGGGAGAAGATGCAAGCGTCTTCGTCACATACACAAGAATGGTGAGCAGGAATACAGAGATAACCCCTAGCAATTTGTGAGGTCTGATTTTTTTCGAGGAGGCATTTTTGCGATGCGAATGTATTACTCTTTTGAACGCCTACTGTTTTGAGAAGCCAAACTCTTTACTTAAATGATCCAGCAACTTAGCGGAACTACGTTCTTAGTCACGGGAATCCGACCAGAACTGCGTAAGTTGATGTAGTACAATGCTGATGGGGACGTCATACAACTATCCCTTTATTAATTACTTATATTTTAATGACAGCGGTAAAGGTTGCAATTGTTTTGACATCGAAAATGATGAACATTAGTTTTTAAATATTTGAGCTCTGATAACCGATGTTCAAGCGAGGTTCTCTAATGAGCAAGTCTGACTCAATGATGATACAGATAATCATAATTATCTATAATTGATAGTCGTGTCGACACTTGTCAATACTCGTGTTTGTGACTCATAATTATACTTTACTTGCAACACCCAAATACTGTCACATGAGGATTTGCTTCTAAATTAGACCGCACGATGGCCTTGTGGTTAGCATGCTGGCCACACAGGAAGATCTGGGACATCTGTGTGGAGTTTGCATGTTCTCCCCGTGCGTGCGTGGGTTTTCTCCGGGTACTTTGGTTTCCTCCCACATTCCAAAAACATGCATGTTAGGTTAATTGGAGACTCTAAATTGCCCATAGGTATGAATGTGAGCATGATTGTCTATATGTGCCCTGCGGTTGGATGGCGACCATTCCAGGGTGTACCCCGCCTCTCGCCCGAAGCTAGCTGGAATAGCCGCATCACCCTATGAGGACAAACAACATAGAAAATAAATGAATGCTTCTAAATTATGCAAATTTTAACTTGACCACATTTTATCTGCTGCTTCCTAATTTTAGATATTTTTTTACTCAGTTTATAGCAATAAGTGTATTATATTTTTTTAATGAAGTAACTGAGACACACATAAAAATGTCTAATTTTGACACACAGCTCGCTCTCCCTCCCCCCAAACCGTCCTGCTAGCTTGTCGATGACGTTCCCAATTTACTGTAATCAGCTATCAAAACCAAGTACATTTTATGGTGCTGCATGCACTACATGACAACATAATAAAGACAAGAGGATATTTATTCATAAAACAGTCTGGAAATGTGTGTGGTGTGTACAGAATCGATATAAAAGCTGTCAGTGCATCCTGAGAAAGCATCATATACTGTAGCAGTGATTGATATAAAAGAACGTCATATAGGACGTCTTTTATCAAACTATGTTCAGACAAGAGTAGAAAAAAATGCCTATCAGCATAAATAGCATAAATATTTCCAAACTATATTTGACATAAACACACATTTAAGGAGGATTTGTGTTATTATTATTTATATTAGAATGAGGCGTAGAGCTGTCCTTTCAGTCACGTTGTGTGAGCGTCATGTTTACTGCATGAGAAGCTGAGAGGTGACATCTTTGTGAGGTAACGTGAGGCGACCTCCCGCCTTCCTCTGCCCTTCAATAAAAGGCAACTTTGGCAGGTTTGAACATGTTTGTCTTTTTTTTTTTTGCTTTCGTTGGTTTGGCCGCCACAAAGCAGAAGTTTTAATAAAAACATTTGGCAACATACTGAATGTATATTTACTGCTGTAAACAAGACTAAAGTGGATTTGTATGTGACTAATTGGACTGCGCTAATGAACGAAGACAAAAGAAAAAGAAATGGGAGTAAGAACATACATAAGCACACATCTAACCACGTTTAACATATTAAAAAAAATCATATATAAACAAAGGGAGGAGATAAGTGCTTGTTGGCGTGGTCACTAAATAAAGCTCGGCTAACAACACTCACTGGACACTTCATTAGGGACACCTGCACCATTTCAAGACAAGGTTAATTTAACAATATGTTAATTAGTATTGTTTATAACATTTTGACCCTCTCATGTAGCTTAATAAGACAACCAAAATATTAGAACCAGGTCCCAGTATGATGCAGAACAACAATATTAAACATATTGTTAAAATAACACCTGAACTGTGCATTATGATTGGGGCAGGTGTACCTAATCAAGTGTCCAGTGAGTGTACCTGGTCTCTGCAGGCCGCTAGCCGTGACCTCGCTGACCCCTATAGTTCAGCGCCGTCGCGGGGATAGATGAGGCTGTTGACGCTGAAGCTGTTGTACAAGTGGCCGTTAAACTGTCCGCCCTGCCCCCCTCCGAAGGTGTTGTAGTAAACTCCACGGTTGAAATGCAGGCCGTCGCTGTGATGCTCGGGCGGCCCCACGTCTTGCCCGCCATGGTTGCCGTGGTAGGCGCCCCCCAGGGCCGTAATGTTCCTGTTGGACAGCTCGTTGAGCAGTCCCAGTGGACCCTGCCTGTTCGGGCCCCCCGAGCCGAGAGACGACATGCTGCCGTAAAAGTTGTTGAAGCACGGCGACGCCGCCTTCAGGTTCTCGCTCAGGGCCTCCATGTCCGGCGAGGGCGGCCCCAGCAGCTGGGGGCTGTCGGCAGGCTTCGGCGTGGAACTCATCGCCGCACCGCCATCCTCCACCTTGGTGGCCCCCGTCCCTGTCACCCCTCCTGACCCGCTGGCATCAGACCTTCGCTTCCGCTTCCTGCGGAAGTTTCCGTTGTCAAACATCTTCTCACAGTTGGGGTCCAACGTCCAATAGTTCCCTTTTCCTGAGGCATAAAATAAATCATGATGGTCATATTTGACCTGATGGATGTCTGGTGAATTGTGTCCCACTATCAATTAGCGTCTGTCCCTTGGTCTTTGCACATCACTGTCATTAATCAGAAAATGATTTTAATAAGAAAATAAACTTGGTCAGTGTACCTGAATTTGTTAACTGCTGTAACTATTGATTGTAAATATGATACTGTGTGTGGAGAATGTCTTATGCCGTCATCTTGGTCAGGTCACTCTTGGAAAAGAGTAAATAAAAGATGAAGAATGGTTAAATAAAATATATAATAACAAAAAAACAAGACAACTTTTGACATAATTGATATAATCATGTTTATGTTTCCTTTTTCAGTGTTTTCCACACAACTGGGCTGCTAAATAGTCACTGCAGTCCAAATGGATTCATAATTAAAACTAAATGCATCATCTTTATGAGCCATCATAACAGATGTGCTGTTGTAAGCTTTAAATCACACACCATATAAACTAATGCAAGTATATTTTGACTGGAAACAAATAATTTGAATATTAGTACATATTATTGCCTAACAAATAACTGCACTTTTTGTTTCACTACTGTAGTTTATTAAGATATGGATGCATTTTTTTTAACTACATTTGAATTGGCTCTTTCATTTCTTGTTTTTATTGCTGTTCTTAATTTAAAAAACTTGTACTACTATTAAGCACTTTCTGCTAAAACAAATACATTACTTGTATTACTTTTAACTGTAAAATGCTACCGAATTCGTATTAAAGGCACAGCAATGTCTGATATTTTAATTACAGTGAAACCAAGTTATATTCAAGTGACAGTTTTAATGAGATTTGAAATGTGGAGTGTTGTTGTTATTGTTTTAGTATTTGATTAGCAAAGTGTTCAGTTGTATGTTTTTAGGTCAGTGAAGTAAACACGATCAGGTGAGAGCGGTGCGTTCACATACCGGGATCGTCCTCGTCCCTGGGCACCTTCTTGAAGCAGTCGTTGAGTGACAGGTTGTGCCTGATGGAGTTCTGCCAACCGGCCTTGCTCTTCTTGTAGAAGGGGAAGTTGTCAGCCACGTACTGGTAAATCTGACTCAGGGTCAGCTTCTTGTCCTGGGCGTTCTGGATGGCCATGGCGATGAGAGCCGAATACGAGTACGGAGGCCGGACCAGCTTCAGCAGCTCCTCCTGGCTCGCCACCGACAGCCAGCCAAGCTCTGGGCCGCCGAAGGCCGGCGAGCTGGCGGCGAGGAACTGCCGCTGCGAGCCGTACGAGGGCGGGGCGAAGGGCGCGGCGGGGCTGCTGGCGTGCAGGTAAGACGAGGGAGGGTTGACGCCCCACAGGTAAGGACTAGACGGGGATGCGTACTCCCCGAGGCCGAATCCGGCTGCTCGGTGGGTGGGGGTCTGCAGGTTCTGCTGCTGTTGGTGGTGGTGGTGATGATGGTGATGATGGTACATGCCGCTAAGACTGTCGCAGTACGCCGCCGCCATGTCCGGGGCCTCCTGAGTGCCTTTGGGTGTGAGGGAGCCGACGCTTGGGGAGGTGTGATGGTGCTGGTTCTGATGGTGATGGGACTCGGGATCGATCATCACTCCCGGCGGGAACTCCCCAGAAGGAGGTGCAGTGAAACCGTGGAGGTGTTCGCTCAACAAGTGTCAGCCAACATGCAAGACTTTTAATTGTATTGGCGCTCCTGACGGTCTTCGGCGGCCAATCAGGACGCGAGAGGGGCGTGGTCAGCCTCATGCTCTACAGTCCGGGTCACCAGGCGTGAAGCGTCCAACCTCCTGCAGGGAGACACTGGAACTTTGCTTTCACTCTGCCTGTACAACAAAATGTACTCTTTTTTTGTAATATACATTTTTATACACAATCACTGCCGTATATCTGCTATTCTGGCTAGCATGAACATCATACCATATTCTAGCGTGTTCGATGTGTGATTGTGTGGAGATTGGTATTTCACAATATTAGAAGCGCTAATACATTTTTTTTCAAATTGCTAAGACACAATTTTGCAAGCTAGTACTTAACACAATTCACAAAACCACACACCCAAACTGCAAAATACCTTATATCCTGCAAAATGAAGCACTGCATCCAAGAAACTCCAAATCATTTAGCATGCTCAAAGTCAAACTTTTGCACCAAACAGCATACATTTGATCCGTATTACCAGATTTTTGTTTAACCAAGGACACACTGTTGGACATAATGAAAAGCACTGTCATCTTTAGTGTGCCTTGCCATAATACTAAAATACTTCCAATTTTGCACAATATTATATACAAAGTGGTGTGAATGGAAATCAAAATCAAAATACAATGAAACTTTTTATTATTAAATGAACAATTTAAAGCAAACCTACATGGCCTTGTGTGAAAAAGTGATTGTCTCCCACTGTTAAGACATAACTTAAGTGAGATTAATTGAGATCTATCAGTCTGGAAAAGGTGAAAAGTCATTTCTAAAGCTTTGCGACTCCAGCGAACCACAGTGAGAATCATTATCCACAAATAGCGAAAGCATGGAACAGTGGTGAACCTTCCCAGGAGTGGCCAGCCAACCAAAATTACCCCAATAGCGCAGCGACGGCTCATGCAAGAGGTCACAAAAGTCCCCACAACAACATCCAAAGAAATGAAAGCCTCACTTGCGTCAGTTAAGGCCACCATAAGAAAGACATTGGGCAAAAACGGACTGCATGGCAGAGTTCCAAGACCGAAATCACTGCTGTACAAAAATAACATTATTGCCAGAAAACATCTTGATGATCCCCAAGACCTTTGGGAAAAGACACTGTGGTCTGACGAGGCAAAAGTTGAACTTTTTGGAAGGTGTGTGTCCCATTACATCTGCCATAAAGGCAATGCCACATTTCAGAAAAAGAACATCATACCAACAGTAAAATATGGTGGTGGTAGTGTGATGGTCTGGGACTGTTTTGCTGTTTCAGGACCTGGAAGACTTGCTGTGATAAATGGAACCATGAATTCTGCTGTCTACCGAAAAATCCTGAAGGAGAATGTCCGGCCATCTGTTGGTGACCTCAAGCTGAAAGCAACTTGGGTTCTGCAGCAGGACAGTTAGAATTAGCAGGTTTAGAATTATGTTATCTGTGCTGTTGTGTATGCATATATTATTTCTGTTTTTATGACTGTGTGATTTGTTGCATTGTGTAAAGCGCTTTGTAAACTGTTTGGCTGTTTGTAAGGCGCTGTACAAATAAATATTGATTCAAAGTCCAGACCTGAATACTACTGAGTTGAAGTGCTAACAATATACCGTATATTGTCCAGTTAGCTCATGTACTGTCATTCTGCATGGCAGTGTTTTGAAATGAAACATGTGACCTTATATCAGATTGTTGTGTCTTATGCAGGGAACCATGTAAAGGTGCCATTTTAAATTAAAAGTGTTTGCAATGCAGAAAATGTTAAGACTTTTGGTGACTTGAGAAGAGGTTTTGCTCATTTTAGTGTCTTAGCAATCGGACAAAACTGTAAAAACTGTATAGAGTAAATTCTCGTGTTGTTTTGTATGTAGACTACTGTATGCGCAACTTTGCATTGGGATGTGCACCGTCTACATTGTTTTTGTGGGAAAAATTAAATATATTTGTGACGTGTATAGTATGTGTTTGTTCTGCATATAAAAACAATATTGGAAAATATTTTACAACACACGTATGTATATAATACTGTAACACCGAAGAAAAGAGGCTTTGGTCATTATGGTGAATGGAGAAGTGTTTTCCAGTCATCACAGTCTTTGACATCGAGCACATCAGTGTTCAACTGTTCTTTATAAATGTCTATTCATATGATGCTTTGTGTGTGTGTGTCGTTTGAAAACAAAATACCATTTTGAGAAGAAATACCATAGTTTTAAATGTCACGTTTCATTTTGCAGGAGAACGGAAGGGTTTTGCCCACTGTGTGTGTGTGACGTCTGCGAGTTTGAGGCACGCATTCAGAAAATGTGTGCAAACAATCGAGAAAAAAAATCTAGTATTTTTTTTTGTTTGGAATAGTTGACTTTGTACTTACAGCAGCGATGGACATAAAATGTGCATATACATAAGAGAGGAGGTCACGGAAACACAATACATAAAACATAAGACAAGGAATAATGATGTACAAGAGGAAGCGAGGGTTGTGCGTTGTCACTAAATGAAAAGTGGGCTGTACAGGCAAAAACTGTTAATCAAATATAAAAGACAGGCAAAAACTATTACCGTAATCAAATATGAAAGAAACAATACAAGACAGTGATAAATAATAATAGTGATAACAATTATTATGTAGTTGTGCTATATTAACAAGATAAAGAAAACAAATTATATGTGTATCAAAATGATTGAAAGTCTTTAAAATTGAAGTATTTTTACTACTGACTGCTGAACTCTCTACGTTTAATTCAGCATCCTGATCTTAGAATAGAATGTGATGATGGTTTCAATAAAGTACAGTGGATCTCAGCACATTCACAATTCAGCATTCACGGCCTTGCAAACTTGCAGCCTTTTGGTCAATATAAATTATTTATTGAGAAAATAGGCTGTTGGTTCTGTATCTCATTCACCCTAAGTCAGTAATGATTGATAAATATGTGATAAAACAGGTAAAATGTACAGCATACGTGTACCACTGTTAAAAAAAGCCACAATTGTGACATGTTTATGTCTTTATGGTTCACTGATAATGTTTTTCTGCCAAGCGTTGAGATTTCGCACTTTGCGCGGCAGTTCTTGAACGCACCATAGTTCCTGTGAGACACAAAGAGGTGAAACACGCTGCGAGCGTTAATGTATGATCATAAGTTGCTACTGGAATTGGAAAGACTGCAATGCAACTTGGGGAAACGCCTCCTCTGACGACCCAGCGGCCTGCAGAGCAGCGATGCAAACATAATTTTTGCTGCTTGCTGGTGGGATTTACTGTGCCGCATTAAGTTAAACACCAGATTTTCATATTTCTAATTTCCATTTGTAGTTGAAATGCTATGATGCAACTTCACATCTCAATGAGTCAATACTAATGCATTTACCTAATCCCATCTTGAAAAAAAACCCAAATAAATTCACAATGCCCTTAATAAATTAGTAATTCTCAATGATATAATAAAGTAGGACATTAATATCACATCATTTTAACATGGCATGAAACTATGAGGAAATGAGGGGGTAAATAGGTGGTGAGCGTGTTGGCGCTGGAAGCCATGGCCCCCCCACCACCACCACAAAGTATTGTTTAAGTATTTCAGATTGAAACAGCCTAAAATTAATGGCTCATTATGACGATAATTAAGACTAAGAGGCCCTAATGACTTATGATTACACTCAAGCAGTATGTACAGGGACCTGAGGTGTAATTAAAGACATGCTTTTAAAATTGTGAACTGTCAAAAGTGATGACATCTTCTTAAATGTCTCCTCGGGCCAACAACAAAAGTTGCAAACTCTTCAAAAAGACGTCTAAAAGGTGTCTAATTAAAAGTGTCTGCAGAACGTGCACAGATAGGCTTTTTTATAGGCTTAATGGGAACATTCAGGAACACTGTAGCTCTTTGAAAACAAGTCTATGAGACTCAGTTAGCCAAATATAATTTAAAAAAATCTAATCGTAGAATAAATGTAATGTATTAAAGAATAATGTTGAACATATGAGGCAGAACTTTGAAACTAGGTTGAATGATGAGTTATTTGAAATCATTCAGATGTTTTTATTATGATACTGTGATCATATGAAATATAAAAAAAACAAAAAAAACCGTTGTGTTTATGGGGCTGCACGGTGGTCTAGTGGTTGGCATGTTGGCCAACACAGTAACAGTCTAGAGATCCGGTAGATGTGGGTTCGATTCTCCCTTGGGCATTTCTGGGTGGAGTTTGCATGTTCTCCCCGTGCGTGTGTGGGTTTTCTCGGGGTACTCAATTTCCTCCCACATTCCAAAAACATGCATGTTAGCTTAATTGACGACTCTAAATTGTCCACAGGTGTGAATGTTTCTTTTTATATATGTGCCCTGCGATTGGCTGGTGACCAGTCCAGGGTGTACCCCGCCTGTCGCCCGGAGTCAGCTGGGATCGGCTCCAGCATGCCTCCGCGACCCTAAAGAGAAGCGGCATAGAAAATGCATGGATGGATGGGTTGTGTTTACGATCAGGTTTGGTCATCCAGTTGTATTTTCAGTTACATTAACTGTGTTTATAATTTGTATATATTTCCTTATATTTTCAGTGTGAATAGTCATATTTAGATTCGTATTAAAAGTAACATTAAAGCAAAAATGCTGTTTTATCGCAGCAGAGATTTATGATGTTTATTAGTGGATGCACACTGCCCCCTACAGCTTTCTGGCTGCAAGCAGATGTGTACGGTGACTTTGACCACTAGATGGCAGCATCATACCGCACAGTACGACCTTTGAACAACTGCATTTAACTTGGAATGCTCCTGGATTTTGGAGGTCGTAACATCCAACTTGATAAATGGACCTCAGAAAGGCCTTGTTAGAGTTGATTAGAATTAGACAATGAAGTACTGTGTAAATTGGTCTATGATCGCAATGTTTATTGCACTGTTTCTTACTTGACTTTTGCACAGACAGGTTACCTGGAAACCTTATCAGGCCAGCTGCAGGCTTGCACAGTAGAATACACCCATACATTCTTGATTGACACAAACTGGAAGCAGTTAAATGCTAACATGATTACTTACTGATCCAATCAAAAAGAAGGAGTAAACGCCCCTGCGCGGGCGTGACTCAAGCATAGCATATCATAGCCTAGCTTAGCCACTTCCTAGTTTCAGGACTGCCTGCTGCTACGAGCTGGAGTCCGGCATGCTGTACTTTGTGACATCTTCCAGACAATTTTTATTACTAAAAGATTGAAAAGACAGAAACTTGTGTCCGCCTGATCTCTTCTTGGCAAAACGAACTCGGACATTTCAGCCTAAATGCCCGCTCAGGAAGAAAAAATCCAAAGCAAATTGCTCTAAAACTCACCAATGTTCTTCTTGCTTTGTTAGCGGAATCTTTGAATGAAACACCAACGCCCCTCCCTCCATGTCTGAGTGAACATGGAAGGAGTTTTGACACATTAGCGCCATTAGCAATCCCTCTTCTAGCATCTGATCTTCTTGTTTTCTCTTTCTCCTTCCCTGCTCTTCCGCTAGGATGCATCCAGGCCACAGAGTAAGGAGTCGCTCAGTCTGAGAGTAATGCCATAATTTTGGGGCTTGGCCGCGACAGTAATCCCCCGCGCTCGGGACGGCTCGCCAAAGACCATTCACACACGGATGCGTGGGAATGTCATAGTGGGGACGGGAAACGGACGAACAAGATGAAAAAGTGCGACTCAAACATGACAGAGACCACATGAAAGACACTCAAGTATCAGATTGCCTTAAAAATGCATAGCGTTCTTGTTTTGACTGAGTGAAGAAAAATATTCCCTGTTTTAGGAAGATCAGTTGGGGACTGTGACTGTTGGAGATGAAAGAAACATGTAACTACTTGACCTTTGGCTTCTAGTACATTGTTCACATTGTGTTGTACTCTGTTCAAAATAAATAGGGTTCTTGCTTCCACATGGAAAGATCAAATCATCTCTGAATGGTGGAAGAACACCAGTCAATAATTGATAGATGTAGAGGTACGCATGCTACACACCAATGCTACCAAAGATCAATACAATTCTTGCATCAAGTTACTGTAAAACTATTCGATTTTTAAGGAACATGGGTGTACCTTTGCGACTGGTTGAGAACTAACAAGAAACAGCTTAATACCAGCTTAACCCAGATATGAGTACGGAATCAATAGGAACCATGCTCTTACTAAGATACTGTAAATCACATTTTCACAATTTGGAAGATCAGGTGACAACTGTGACCAGCAAGTACTGACCGCATCTGACATTTGTTCTCAAACGTCCTTTAAAGTCAATCATGAGGATTCCTGCTCGGACACTTAAAAGGATATTGTTGGGGGTAAATCTTTGGGAGTTTGCTAGTTTAGCAACAAGGAAGATTTGCTCCTTTAACTCTTGCTACCGCTATGTTTTAAAACTAGCAGGGTTCTTGTCGTGAACAAGATGAATTGGTCTGAGTCGTGATTGTAGTCGAGTCACTGTGCATGAACTACAAATGACAAATGATCAATGTGAATAACACTGTACATGTCAGCATGTCAACAACCATTAAAGTATTGAGTATGCTTGTAGACAACAAGGTCAAGTGTAGTAAAGGCACAATCACCGCCATTCAGCTGACATCTATTTCGGTGACATATTTACACTCCCCTTTTCCCACCGCTCAACATCAGCCCCATCACGCTGTGAATCCACCTGTGTTCATCTGGTCAGGAAAGTTTACACAGCCAAACTGCGGTGATCAACATTGTGCTTGTTTTATGTCGCATACTCGTCGGCATACACACCCACATGCATGTTACAACACACACACACACACATGCACACACTGGGGGCATTCATAGTGGGCGGTAATAGCGGCGTAGCTTTCAGAGTGCAGATAGTGTCACAATGTGTACTCAGTGGAGACGTGATTGCTCTGCTTGTTTACAATGCTGCCATGGTGAAAGAGGAGGCAGAGCCACAGGTATTTCCCTTACTGGGAGGGAGGGGGCACTAGTCACTACTCTTTTTCTTTAAGGGGCACTGGTCACTACTTTTCTTTAGGGGGCACGAGTCACTACCCCTACACTTCTTCTGTAGGGGCTACTAGTCACTACTCTTCTTCTTTAGGGGGCACTAGTCACTACCCCTACTCTTCTTCTGTAGGGGCTACTAGTCACTACTCTTCTTCTTTAGGGGGCACTAGTCACTACCCCTCCACTTCTTCTGTAGGGGCTACTAGTCACTACTCTTCTACTTTAAGGGGCACTGGTCATGAGTCTTCTTCTGTAGGAGACACTGGTCACTACTGTTCTTTAAGAGGAAGTAGTCACTACCCCTACTCTTCTTCCTTCGGGGGTACTAGTCACTACTTTTCTTCTTTAAGGGGCACTGGTCATGACTGCTCTTCTGTAGGAGGCACTGGTCATTCCTCTTCTTTCGGAGGAACTAGTCACTACTCTGCTTCTTTAGGGGGCACTAGTCACTACCCCTACTCTTCTTCTGTAGGGGCTACTAGTCACTACTCTGCTTCTTTAGGGGGCACTAGTCACTACCCCTACTCTTCTTCTGTAGGGGCTACTAGTCGCTACTCTTCTTCTTTAAGGGGCACTAGTCACTACCCCTACTCTTCTTCTGTAGGGGCTACTAGTCACTACTCTTCTTCTTTAGGGGGCACTAGTCACTACCCCTACTCTTCTTCTGTAGGGGCTACTAGTCACTACTCTGCTTCTTTAGGGGGCACTAGTCACTACCCCTACTCTTCTTCTGTAGGGGCTACTAGTCACTACTCTTCTTCTTTAAGGGGCACTAGTCACTACCCTTACTCTTCTTCTGTAGGGGCTACTAGTCACTACTCTGCTTCTTTAGGGGGCACTAGTCACTACCCCTACTCTTCTTCTGTAGGGGCTACTAGTCACTACTCTTCTTCTTTAAGGGGCACTAGTCACTACCCCTACTCTTCTTCTGTAGGGGCTACTAGTCACTACTCTTCTTCTTTAGGGGGCACTCGTCACTACCCCTACTCTTCTTCTGTAGGGGCTGCTAGTCACTACTCTTCTTCTTTAAGGGGCACTAGTCACTACCCTTACTCTTCTTCTGTAGGGGCTACTAGTCACTACTCTTCTTCTTTAGGGGGCACTAGTCACTACCCCTACTCTTCTTCTGTAGGGGCTACTAGTCACTACTCTTCTTCTTTAAGGGGCACTAGTCACTACCCTTACTCTTCTTCTGTAGGGGCTACTAGTCACTACTCTTCTTCTTTAGGGGGCACTAGTCACTACCCCTACTCTTCTTCTGTAGGGGCTACTAGTCACTACTCTTCTTCTTTAAGGGGCACTAGTCACTACCCCTACTCTTCTTCTGTAGGGGCTACTAGTCACTACTCTTCTTCTTTAGGGGGCACTGGTCACTACCCCTACTCTTCTTCTGTAGGGGCTACTAGTCACTACTCTTCTTCTTTAGGGGGCACTAGTCACTACCCCTACTCTTCTTCTGTAGGGGCTACTAGTCACTACTCTTCTTCTTTAGGGGGCACTCGTCACTACCCCTACTCTTCTTCTGTAGGGGCTACTAGTCACTACTCTGATTCTTTAGGGGGCACTAGTCACTACCCCTACTCTTCTTCTGTAGGGGCTACTAGTCACTACTCTTCTTCTTTAAGGGGCACTAGTCACTACCCTTACTCTTCTTCTGTAGGGGCTACTAGTCACTACTCTTCTTCTTTAGGGGGCACTAGTCACTACCCCTACTCTTCTTCTGTAGGGGCTACTAGTCACTACTCTTCTTCTTTAAGGGGCACTAGTCACTACCCCTACTCTTCTTCTGTAGGGGCTACTAGTCACTACTCTTCTTCTTTAGGGGGCACTGGTCACTACCCCTACTCTTCTTCTGTAGGGGCTACTAGTCACTACTCTTCTTCTTTAGGGGGCACTAGTCACTACCCCTACTCTTCTTCTGTAGGGGCTACTAGTCACTACTCTTCTTCTTTAAGGGGCACTGGTCATGACTCTTCTTCTGTAGGAGGCACTGGTCATTACGCTTCTTTAGGAGGCACTTGTCACTACTCTTCTTCTTTACGGGACACTAGTCATTACAATTCTTCTTTAGGGGTCACTAGTCATTACTCTACTTCTTTAAGGGGCACTAGTCATGACTCTTCTTCTGTAGGAAGCACTGTTTCTGTAGGGGACACAAGTCACTACAAGTCACTACTCTTTTTCTTTCAGGGGCACTGGTCACTTCACTGCTATTTTTTTGTGGGAGGGATACTCGATCTTCTTTAGGTGGCTTTGTCACAATTTTCTACCAATCTCGTTCATCTCTTCATTATTGATTTTGACATGTTGGACCAAGGTGATCAGCATAATCATTTTGTCAGAATCCTGTAAACCTCCGTAATTTCCATTCATAAAAATCAGATGAATGAATCTGAGTTTGTAATGAAGTTGACACTTTGACAGGGAAACATCAGCTTCCAAAACAGGAATGTGTCTGTGTTGTTCTGGAATAACACATTGTTCCAGCCCGGGGTGTTCTTCTGTTCCACAAAGTGTTCCTAAATGCTGTGAAGTCATGTCACATCTCTGAAAGCATGCCAGTGGTGTTTCAGAGGATCCAGAGGAAGACTTGGAACATTCTTTCTGCAGTTATTTTTTGTGGACTCGGCTGTGTGAGCATTAAAATCCATTAAAGTGTCATCCAACTTTAAAATACAACTTTGCAGGCTCAGTCTTCCTCAAAACCTCTTTTTCCCTTTTTAATCCTCCATTTTTGACCCCGTCTTGCTTGTTCCACTTTGGCTAGCGTCTGCAACATGACGAGCTTCACTGGATGAAGATGTGTCTGGATGAGCGCCCCCCCCTAGATGAAGATGTTGGGTCTGGAAGGAACAAGTGATTCAGTCATGAAAACAAGCCCATGTTGCTCAAAGATCTACATGGCCCTCATAAACTCATCATCGGTTGAGACAGCATTAAGCATTTTCATGTCAAAAACGTGTGGTTCTGCTCAATTAGTCAGCCACATTAGCATTCATTGACATGCTAAGCGTGTCAGCTAGTTGACAGTCCAGAAAGGTCCACAGAAGAACTTGCTATAAGACTTGTCAACTTTTAAAAGAAGTAATTAATGGGCTTGGCAGTACCTGTAGTTCAGTGTGTAGAGGACTTGGCTGTACAGGATTGGGCTGATGGTGAGGATGACAAGGCTGATGATGATGCTTTTATGTCACGGACTGACCAACAGCAACACCATTCTGACACTCACATGTGCCGCTGGCTTGTTTTCTCTCATTCTAAGCTAAATACTTTGTCCCTCCATCCTAAAAGTGTTTGAGCGAGAGCGAGCCCTTCTGCCAGTTGCCATGGCGACCGGCCCCGGCAGTGAGCAGAGGACAGCAGAGGGATGCAAGGTTCACATGAAAGTTCATTATCAATGCGGGCATGTCGGACGGTGCACCATCACAATGAAAAGAGGCTGCTTTGATGGCAGGAGACAGACATGTCATTTTGAATGGTTCGGATAAAGTAGCAGCAAATTACACTTCTAGAATAATAACATGCTACTGCAACAGTGAAATTTACAATAATAATAATAAATACACATAATTTATTTTCAGTGTTAATAAAAAGATTATCAATTTCTTAAATTACATATTTTTTAATTACCCAATCTTGTTCTTGTTCTTGTCCGTCACAAGTTTGCAAGCACACGGTTGGATTTTTGTAAGATGTTCCCCAACAAAGTTGGACCTCTGCTGACTTCCGGTCCAGAATGTCGGCTCAGTCTTGTGCACATTCATCAGCAGAGTGGACTGAACAGAGCTTTATTGTTCAGACAGCTCTGCTTCTTGACACAGCAACTCTGTGAGAAGACGCTTGACAGGCCTCAAGCTTCTGTCCAAGAGGCCCGCTTGGCCACACATCCTAATGTTGTTTGCACACGCATGATTGATTGAGCCTTATCTCTCCTGGCCAATCAGTGGAGTAATTGAGCACAGTTTGGTTAGAGGGGTCTTTTCTGTGTCCATGAAAGGCTTGGCCTCCTCTCCTTGCCTCTCAATGGGTGCTGTCCCCGGCTAGGCCGTCCTGTGGGCGGGCCTTTGTTCCGCTGACTGATGACTTTAGGCTGTGGACCAGCTTCCAAGCAGTTGGTACCGAGTGGATCTGGCAGCAATGGAGGAGGTCTGGACGGGCCTGGACCGTTTTGTCAGCACTGACAGCTGCAGAGAACACGGGACATCCCTCAAGTCTAGTGAGTGTTAAGTTGACCCCGCAGCGGGTTCTTGTGCCCTTGAGCAGGACATTTCTCCATCTGTCTACAAATCTGTCCATCATACATCCCTCCATCATCCATCCATTTGTCTGTCCAACCATTCAATCCATTGTCGAGCCATCAATACATCATCATCTGTCTGTACATTTTGTATCTTTTCATCCATTCATTATTCCATACCCCATCCCTTCAATCCATCTTTCATCATCTAGCCGCCTCTGTGTCCTTTGTTTGTCCATCATCCAACACATCCGTGCATCTTGTCTTGTCTAGCCATCCATCCTTCCATGATTATGTCCATTCTTGTCTGGTCCGTCCATCCAGCCTACTATAGGTACGTCCATCCATTCGTTTGTGTCCTTCATTTATCCATCATCCACCACATCCGTGCATCTCGTCTTGTCTATTTACGAGTTTGCCCACCCTTGTCTGGTCCGTCCATCCATCCTACAATGGGTTCATCCATCCATTCGCCTGTGTCCTTTATTTTCCCATCATCCAATGCATACATGTACTGTATGTCTGTCCTTTGATGAGTTCATCCGTCTGTCGTCTACTCATCAATCCTCCAAATATTTGCTTACGTTGGTAATAGAGAAATGGTCCATGACCTTTAATTTTTTTCCAATTTGGGAATGTGTGCACATCCCCCCTGGCAGAAACACATGCTGACATTGATCACAAAACATTAGGAATCTATTACTAATGTACACATACTGCTAATGTGTGCTCAGTCTGTTACCAGCAGCCTTTGCTAAACGTTATATGATGTTATTTAAAGTGGTCAAATAGGAATTAGACGACTGTAGAAGAGGAGAATTCCAAAAGGATGAATGGAGGAGTGACATCAAAACACTACCCCCCCCCCCCCACTCACCCACACACACACAAACACACACGCACACACACACACACACACACACATGTATCATTAACACTTGCACAGTGTTGTGCTTTTCTCACCACCATCAGACCGCCAAGGTCACGGAGACCTTGTGGCTGAATGGAGCTCCTGTTCTGGAAGCAGGTAAGAAGAACCTCGGTGGGCCTTGGCCAGGAAGTGAACAAGAGTTCACACAAAGATAACAACATTTAGTCTCAGACAACGTGTTACTTGGATGCTGCGGCTGCTGGTCGTTAAAGCCTGATCACAGGCTGATATGAAGTCCGCTAAGGTCAGACATGATACAAAGAAGCATCAGAGCTGCACAAATGTGGAAATAAAAAGTGAGTCGGTAAACATTATTAATTGGAAATGGGGGGAATTTCCACAACATTTTTTAAGAGGTCTTTGTCACATGTTTAGACCTTTATTGTCACAATTATTGTAACTTACTGGAAAACAATTCTATTCTTTGATTTTCTTGTATAACTTGCAATTTCATATTCATATTTATCTCAGACATTACCATTATAAAACCATTATTTTCCTAATAAAAGCTGTCCCTAACACTCTTTTGTATACGCATAGGTTTTTAAACCTAAGTAATTACAGACGCCTTTCACATTCCTTGTTCAGCGTACTTGGTAAATAAAGAGGATTGTGATTTGGATTCTAATGATAAGATGATTTGTATAACAGTATTTCTTTGTACGTGTAACAAAGAAATGAGATGAAATGCATCAGGAAATGAACAGTGAAATGAGACATTATATTTTAAATAACGGTTCACTTAGGGCCTACATGATGTTCACAGACCACTGCAGAGTATAGTTTAGAGCCCTTGGAGGACTTGTGTGTACTTTGAAACACTTTTAAAGATAAACTATCAGCCCATTTGGGTTTACAGGCAAAGTGTCCTGCTTGGCTTCTGTCTACCAGTCGGGGCATTCGGCTTTGTTTGTGTGAGACGTCCAAGACGATCCAGAACAGAAATTCCTGTCAAACAGGGCAGTGGTGGTGAAAAATGTCTTGGTGGAGAAGAAGTCCTGCTCTGTCTCAGCTCCTCTCCACTGACCGGCGCCGGAGACGTTCCCATCCTGGCATTCGGGCTCAGTACCTTGCTTTAAAAGGCCTTAAGCACTGCCAGAGCAGAGCAAGTCGTCCTTAGTTGGAAAGCTTTGTTTGTACTTGAGGCACAGTCTGAGATGATGTGTGTCTCTGCCACACAGAACCCGCTCTGCCCCACTCCCCCCACAGCTAAGTCACGTATTAAATCTGGACTGTCTACACAGTGCAGTAGTGATGAGCCTTCATGGTTCTCTCCTGAGACAAACAGTACAATTTGTACTCGCGCTCTCAGGGCCATTAATAACTACGACTGTTTCTTTAAACCCGCGGTGCCACTTGCAGGTACACAAACAATCCATTACCAATCTGCAGACACAACTTCCATCACTGGAGTGGCGGAAAGTCGCTTTTGGGTTACAGACACACTTTATGTTTCCAAGTATTGAAACACTATCATGTTTACTGACAAACGAGCAACTTTTGTTATTACCGCCACCAAGTGCAATGACGTCATTTTTTTAATAGTTAAGGTTTATCCATAATTATTAGAGTTTAAAAAAGCTGTGATTGGCTGACGATAGGCTCCAGCTCAACTGTGACTCTAACGAGGACACGTGGTACAGAAAATGGATGGATGGATGGATGGATGGATGGATGGATGGATGGATGGATGGATGGATGGATGGATGGATGGATGGATGGAGAAAAGCTTTGGTTGCAAATTTCTAACGAGCTAGATAGTTAGTTGTGCACTCGCTGTTCGGTCGAATTCGGCTTATTTGAGAATATATTGTTAAAAATTAGCATCACATGACTGTACATGACTGTGCTTGAATAGAATATGACAATTGTTATGCTGTTGCTAAAAATGCATATCTTTCAAACCTCTGATACAAATATGATGGCAAATTGACTTGTTTGTTACCTATTGTATTGTACCTATGTATACCTATGTATACCTATTGGTATATATGTTTATGTGTTTATGTATGAACAGAATAAGATTTTCATTGCATGGTATAACTGCTGTTGTACTATGCACATGACAATAAAACTCTCTTGAATCTTGAATCTTGAATGTGACTTACCTATGACATGCGTTATATGATGCTAAATGGTAAATTTAGTGGACACCACTACTTAAATGATGGTAATGAGAGAAGGAGAGCGAGACCACAGGCATGAAACTACTACAAGTATTACTGCTTCAAGATACAACTCTGCTTGGTCTGAGTAATAATGTGATGCTATTCCTCTTTGATTCAAAGGGTGTCAAACTAACCTGACAAGATCCTGTAAATAGTTGAAGTGTGAAATAAAACTCAAGAAAACCTACTGGAGTTGAGTTGATAAAACGTCCTCTGAGATCTTCTCAGTCTTTTCAAGTGCAGGCTGGCTGAAGTCCAAAAGAACTTGATACTCAGCCAGGAGTGTCCAAAGTTGTTTTTTTTACCACATACTGAAAAATCATATTGGTCATTTTGATATTTTTAATTTTGCAAACATCCTAAAACCAACCCACATAGACGCAGTAATGTGTGGTGAGGTTTATTTCTGGTGCGGCACTGGCACATTTACAGTTTTTTTTCCATGTCAATGCAGGGAGCTCATTAAGTATTCATTTATTTATTCACTAAAAACATTTGTGGTCACCTTACCTTTTATATAATATGAAGTACAGGCCCCCTATCCCTCTCCAGGACGAGTTCTGATACTTTGTTGTAAAAATGTGATCACCTTCTAGCAAAATAAAAGCATGCCAGTGAAACATGCACGGTTACGCCACACATTCAGTTCACACTTCTCACTCCGAAAACTGGCTTGCTACTTTGGCTTTGCAGCATGTTTTTTAGAGTAGCACTTTCTCATTAAAAAAAAAAAAATCTCACCCAGTTTCACCTCTTGTTCTTCTGTTCGCACATACTCCAGTCGCCAGTCCACCTTAAAAGAGCAGCTTTTTTTTTTACTTTGGCTTGGTGTGTGGATGTGGCACCGTCTGTTCTTTTTGCCATAATACGGGATTAGCACGCAACATTTAGCTCTCTTAACTCCGCTCCACCATTTAGCTAGACTCTAACTTGCAAAACAGCGGCATAAAGGGCTGGTAATGATTTGATTGGCTTAGTAAGTACAAACATGCGAACAAGATCTTATCATTGGCTGGACAGCGTTCTTCATTGTGTTACATGTTGTTACTGCTTCTTGTCACCCGTCACTCGGGGAGTTGCATTGCAAAATGGTACAGAATAAATTGCTATGTGTTGATTTAATTTTTATTATTTTCATTTTTGTGCGCTGCATAAATTTGCTGTGCGCTGAAAACGCGAGAGCTGTGCGCGATTGAATAGCTTAGAATTCTTATATTTGAAAAATCACTTTCTACGCTAGCTGCCATTTTCATGAAAAAGCGACCAACGATACTGAGCAGCGGTCGCCGGTTGCTGCTGAGCAGTTGGCAGTTTGCCTTCAATGGACTTCCTAAAGTTGTGATACGAGAAATTCACGAGATATAGGAAGGAATCATTTAAAAACACATCTCCCTCATGGTATGGCACTTCCACATCATATAAAACATTTGAAACATAGATAGCGTTCCCCTTGTTAATCGCGGGGGATGGCTTCCCAAAATAGCCCGCAGTAAGTGAAATCCACGAAGTAGCCAACTTTATTTTTTGACAATGATTATATATGTTTTAAGGCTGTAAAACCCCTCACCATACACTATATACGCTGTCCTTATACACTCTCAGACAGGCATTAACATTTTCTCACATTTCTCTCTTGTTTAAACACTCTCAAAGAAGTTCAAACCTTCGTTTGAATTTGAATGACACAAGAAATTATTAAGTGACTCGTCCGTATTTCACTTCGTCCCGGCGCCTTCCGCTGTACTGTAGCGTTTTTGTATCCTTGTGAAAACATATTGCTCCTGTCATCGTATTTTCGGGGGTTGTCGGGGATAAAACTTGCAAACATACAGTACTTCAGAGTCACACTGCTAGCAATCGAACATTTACGTAAATTTGGCAAGCTGAACGCATTTTGTACTGCACAGGAAAGCACGGAGGAGATGAACTGACAACGGTCTACAGCCCCTGAGCCAGTCAGGACGCAGAACACAATGCGTGGGTTCTCCCTTAGCCAATCAGGACACAGACACAACTCCTGGGTTCTCCCTTAGCCAATCAGGATGCAGAACACAGTGCACATTCATATGCTGTAAAAAGAAAAAAAAGTCCATTAAAGGTGAACCGGGATGTAGCGAGGGAATGTAGAATAACGTAGAACAATGCAAATGTAGAATAGCGCTCCTTTAAGATTCTTAAAATGTGACTTAACAAGTTTACATTACATTACTGTATATCTATGGGGAAAAAATTTGTCTAAATCTGAAAAAAATTGGAGGCCAACCAGCATGTGGGAACGGACGATGCAGTATCGTATAGGTAAAGTCAGATATAAAATATTTGTTTAGCAGAAGCAACAACAACAAAGCATTGATGGGCAATGCTGGCCCTCTCTCAATGTTTGAGCACAGCTTTGAAAAAACAACGAAAAGCTCATTTATCTGAGGGAGAACATCATTAGATTTGTTTAGCAAACAAACAAAATAGCAGCTTTTTGCTCTGCAAAGATAAAGGAAGACATCTCTTCAGCTGGGGGCTGTTTAATGATGAAATGAAGCGAGAACAAAGAAGTCCCTCCAATAACAACATGTGACCTTCATCACTGCTCGCTGACCCTTGTTGGCAGCTTTCTACTTGCCTTTTACAGATAAGCGCTGAGGTTTGGTACAATAATAGCAATACACACGGCAGACAATTAAAAAACAACAAGAGCGGAGCTATCGCCACAATCTGTCCACAACAACACTCCACTTGATGCTACACATATACACACATTGGTTTGATTTCTTTCTCACTCAGGAAGACTTTATCTGGTATTTTGCAACCTTTCACGCCTCCTTCATGGACTTATCAGCATTGCGGGACTTCCTGACTCACTCCCAAACATCCACTCCTCACACTCTCACGGGACAATTCAGCCCACTTTTGATAGACACTGGCTGAGAGGCTTTCATTTAACAATAAGGTTATTGCTGTGCTTCCACAACAACATACTGTACTGTATGATACACACAGAATCAGCTTTATTTGCCATGTCTGTTATCACACTAGGAATTTGACTCTGGTCTAACATCACTCTCTGTTACAAAGTAAACAAAAAAGAAAGAAAAGTTTAGATATAAGGGAGAAGGAGAATACTACACTATACATATTTACATAGAATAAGTAGATAACTATTGCACAGTATTCCCTTGTTTATCGCGGGGAATAGGTTCCCAAAAAAGCCCGCAATAAATGAAATACACAATGTAGGATTTTTTACAATTATTATATATGTTTTAAGGCTGTAAAACACCTCCGCATACACTTTATACACGTTTCCTAGCCAGGCATGAACATTTTCTCACATTTGTCTCTTGTTTAAACACTCTCAAATTTGGAATTTTAATGATCAACCTACTAGGTTGGACACAAGAAATTAAGTGACTCGCTCATATTTCACTCGTCTGACCGTGCCTTGTCCCGGTGCCATTCGGCTGTAGTGTTTTCGTCCTTGTTGAAATGGTTAATGGCGCCCAAAAGCCCTTCAGCTTGTTCTTCTTCTTCTATTGTTGATTGGCGGTTAGCAAGCAGCTCACACGGTTAGCTAGTTTGCTACTGACCATTGACCACAAAAGGAAACGGCACAAAGGCGATTGATTGACAATGGTCTACAGCTAATCAGGACGCAGAACACGATGGGTGGGTTCTCCCTTAGCCAATAAGGACTCAGAACACGATGCGTGGGTTCTCCCTGAGCCAAACAGGACTGTTGTGGCTCATACAGGCCAGGACATTTCCAGCTGTATACAACACCCGCTACTGGTAGCAGTCGTAAATGCAATAACAGACGCATGGAACAGAGCACAAAACGGATAAAACAAACATTCTGAGCCAATAACAGTCACTTCCGTCATGGTTAGTGAAGTCAGTGTACCCGCAAGTACCCGTGAGTCAGTAAAACTAGGGTCTTTGTTGTTTGCGGGCTAAGCAAATGAATCTTTGTGTCAAGCCTGTGATGAAGCTTGAAGCGGAAAGAAAAGTTGATTTGAGGCAAGGATCTTCTTCTATGTGGTTAATGCATTTATACAAAAGCATTACAGCAGGGGTGTCCAAACCTTTCCCAGCGAGGGCTGTGTACTGAAAAATCAAAGGATGCGGGGGCGACTTGGATATTTTACAATTTTTAAACCAGCCCATGTAGATATGCTAACACGCTATACATCCATCCATCCATTTTCTACGCTGCTTGTTCTCATTAGGGTCCCAGGGTCTGCTGGAGCCTATCCCAGCTGACTTTGGGCGAGAGGCAAGCTATACATATTTAAAGAGAAACAGCGTGCATGTCAGCCTTGTCTTATAGGTCAGTCATCCCCAACCCCAGGGCCGCGGCCCGGTACTGGTCCGCACAGAAAGAAAAAACAAATTTCCATGATGTTTTATTTTGAATAGATAGATAGACTACTACTGTATTTTTAGCATTTTTCTTTCACCTCATATTTGGTCTTAAATGCTGATACTATGTGGGAATGCATAAAGGTAAGTTTTGATGACCTATTGAGTGCTAATGTGCACATTTGTCTCAAGTGAATTCATGCTAGCACACTGCCTTTTACCACACACGTCAAACAGCCATGTAATGTTGATGTTTCCCATGTCTCTGGGAAAACTCCAGAGATAAGATAAATTTGATCGCTATAATGTACGCTATAAACCCCAACCCACAACACCCGCCCCCCACCTCCCCTGGTCCGCGGGAGATTTGTGAGAACACAAGCCGGTCCGTGGGTCAAAAAAGGTTGGGGACCACTGTTATAGGTGACAAAGCGTATTATTATTGTTATGAAGTTTTTCATCCTCTGCTCATTTTTCCATTTTTGCTTTTCAATTTTAAAAATATTTCACCTTTCTTCTCTGAATTTTTTTTCCTGAACATTGTGACTTTATTCCCATAATTTCACTATTTTTGTAAAAATATCAATTTTGAGTTATGAAAAAATATATAATTTTCCAATGATTGCAACTTTATTCTTTGCTTTATTTCTGATATTACGACTTTAAAAAATGTGTTTGATATTTCAACTTTATGCTTCGAAAATACAATTTCTTTCTCATCTTTCTCTCGAGTATTCGGGACACATTGGAAAAAAAACAATCTGAGATATTGAGAGTAAAGTCGTACATTTACAAGAAAGAGAGAGAAAAAAAGTCGTAATGTTACATTTGTCATGTCTTTGGGTCAAAGACTGTTTTTCTGAGTTGATTTAAAATATGTAAACGGGTTCATAGCTGGTAAATAAATATGTTTAAAATGTATAGTAAAAATGGTTAAAAACCTATGGTTAAAAAGTTAAAAGTGAGACATCTTCTACAAAAAGAATCGTTTCCGTGACAGCAAGAGTGAGTGCTCTTCTCGCTAGTAGACAATCTTTGACGTTTTTCCTCGCTCTGAAGCACAAGCTAGCAACGGCAGAAAGGAAGTTTTAAAAAAGCTCATAAACAAGCTGTGTTTGCTCTAAAACGTTAGAGCCTTGGGAAACTTTCGTCTTTGTGAGTATCTATGTGTACAATACACTTAATATATCGATCTCAAATGCTTCTGAATTATTTTTTGAATGTGTTTGTAAACTTGATGGTGTGATGTAGCTGTTAGCTATGTATCCCTGTGTTTTAGCTAGCGACTTGTGTTTAGCATATTTAATGTACATTTATAGATAGTAATTGCATTTTTTGTATGTTCAAGTTACCGCACGCATACATGCACGGCAAAGAAAGCTTCACTGAAGCAAGAAAAGTAAGCCTTGTGTGCGGAGTTTTCTTTATTGGTTCGCTGGCTGTCTCGCAGCATCCAGTCACATGTTGTGAGGACAGCACAACCTTTGCCCAAGGCGAAAGGTCACATCGGTCCCCCCTTTTTATAGCTGTCTCAGGCAATGCCTGTTATGACGAAATTTTTAAATAACCTTAGATTTTGAGAATAAAACTGTAAATTTACGAGAATAAAGTTGGACAATTACGAGAAAAAACTTGTTTTATTTATTACAGGCATTGCCTGAGACAGCTATGAAAAGGGGGGGACTTATGTGACCTTTGGCATGTGGCGGGGTGTCACCGCGCAATACGTACCCGGAACGCAATCGGCCCCGTGCATGCGCAAGGATTACTTTCTCGTTTCGCTAATTTTTACGACAGCGCTTCTGCGATGTCACGTGCTGTGGTAGATATAATGTCTTAAATGTATGAACATAAGTGGTCAATAACCATACTTCATATATGTAGTATGTTGAGAAGTTATTTTATAAGTGAGTCTTGTTCAAATACTTTGTTAGCATGGGGATGCTTCTATCATCCTATGACATCCACCAAGACTGAGCTACGTAAACACTTACGCAATGCAAGTAGCACAGACGTAAACCTCATACCTGGTTACGTGTAACATAGATAAATAAATACATTAAAACACATAATAGGCCATATTCAACCATGAAACAGCACGATTTATTAATTAATCTATTTGAAAAAAAGTAATGGCGAGGAGCCACAAAATTCAAAGCATGAAGTGGCAAGAGACGATTGTATTTCTATTTCTCACCTTATTTCATTTGATGCCCTGCGGTTGGCTGGCGACCAGTCCAGGGTGTACCCTGCTTCTTGCCTGAAGGCAGCTGGGATAGGATAGAAAATGGATGGATGGATATTTCATTTGAGAAGCGCCACCTCCAGGAGGCATGAAGAACTGAGCCATAAATGAATCAATCAGGGAGCCGGGTTCTTCTTGAGAGCTTGTGTTCAGTTTTTAGTTGCCTTATTCCTTTTGCTATTGCTCGTGTTCTTACGTGCCTCTTTGTTTTTTGCTACCCTGCTTTGCACGGTCTTCCTCAGCTTTTTGATCGTCACCATTTTTCTCCATTGGAGACCTCTTAACTTTTTATGTTCATTAGAAGACTTAAATTTTTGCACTCAAACTGTGTGAAGTGGTTTTGCGTCTGGGATCCTTACCTGTAAAAAAACGCAACAGTAAAAGTGCAAAAAGAAGTTATACAATTCTTAATAGTAAAAATTATATGATCTATAGCGGACATTTGCACCAGCCACTTGTTGCTTGGCATATTTACCAGCGCACAATCATTTTTGCTCCATTAGCCAATAAAGAAAGTACCATCCCCTGGACTGAATGGCAAACTACGCTCTGATAGCATCCATTCAACAGCACAATAGGATTATTATCCAGAGAATCTTTTATTTACACACATTATTTACATGATCGACTCTGGATTAAATATAAAATAGCTTGTGGGACGAGTGAATGTTAAATAGACACAAACAAGAT
Organism: Dunckerocampus dactyliophorus; assembly: GCF_027744805.1. Classification (NCBI taxonomy): domain Eukaryota; kingdom Metazoa; phylum Chordata; class Actinopteri; order Syngnathiformes; family Syngnathidae; genus Dunckerocampus; species Dunckerocampus dactyliophorus. The sequence continues at coordinate 7,953,779 of NC_072831.1, forward strand.
GGTATGGCTGCACTGTCAATGGCCTTTTAACGACACTTTTAATGGCACTTAGTGATTTGATCATCATTATCAGCAGCAGCAGTACTCGGCCTCATTTGGTCTCTTCATCTCATCTCATTAGCGCTAACTTGTTGTCTTCCACAGCGCTGATTTGTATTGATCCACAGACTCCACTCTCAAAATGATGCAAGTTAACGACACGCTACAAAGAGGTAAGAGGAATTTAGTTAGTGCACCATATCGTTTTGTAATGTTTATGCTTTTAATATTTTTATTAAATATGCAAGCTCTCAAGAAGAACCCGACTCCCTGATTGATTTCTTTATGGCTGAGTTCTTCATGCCTCCTGGAGGTGGCGCTTCTCAAATGAAATAGCCATCTATCCATCCATCCATTTTTGCTTATCCTAATTAGGGTTGCTGGGGTATGCTGGAGCCTATCCCAGCTGACTCCAGGCAAGAGGCGGTCGCCAGCCAATCGCAGGGCATCAAATGAAATAAGGTGAGAAATAGAAATACAATCGTCTCTTCATGCTTGCTTTTCATCGCCACTTCACGCTTCGAATTTTGCGGCTCCACTCTATCACCTTTTTTCAGAAATAGATTAATTAATAAATCATGCTGTAATATGGCCTATTATGAGTAAGAAAATGTATATTTAAGCAAATGCTACATATTTTTTTCTGCCTAAATTAAGCATTTTCAAGCATAAACATGGCTAAATGTACTAAAATATAATTGCATTCCGACGTATTTAAAGTTGTTGTGATGAAATGCAGTGTTCTACATTTGTCACTCGGTGTCGAGAAATGTTACTTTAATGTTCAGATGTTATTTTAATGTTCAGTGAGAAACACCAATGCCAGACTTGATCGCCGCAGCAACATGCTTTTATTGCAGGTTTGAATGATCTCACAACAGGCACAATAATCCCTAATAAAAACATGGGCAGTCATTCATTATGTCTTGAATGACTTATTTTCCCTTATTAAGTCTACTGTGTTGGGTAATACATGTGTAAAGGTGACTATAGGGGTGTTAGTCCATGTCTCTCCAGCTCTCATAATGTTAAAAACTGTATTTAGCAGGTTGTTAGCAGGTTTTCTATGCTGTAACTATGAAAATATTCAGTTTATAAATAAGGAATACTACTTTGCGGAAATTCACCAATGGAACCAATTAACCATGATGAACGAGGGATTACTGTAGTAGTAATAGACAGTGATTACCGTATGTTAAAGAAATGTTTTTGTTTCTTATATTAATAACAAAGACTTGTTCAGTTAACACAAATATTGACCAGTATCATACTTGGTTTTCCTCTTATATATATTGATAATTCATGTCCATGTGGAAGTGGTAAGTTTTTGGCTTCTTACTTTGTCCTTCTTCCCCACTCCATTTTAAACACTTTCTTAAGTTTAGAATAAGTAAATGGGAGAGGCTAACTGTCGCCTCTTATGCCCCTGCAGTGATCCCATATTATCAAAGAATAATAGGAGTGTGAAGATGACTATAAGGGTGTTATTTCATGTTTACAGAGCTCTAATAATGTAAAAAAAAAAACATATTTAGAAAGTCATAAACAGGTTTTCTATGTTCTAACTGCGAAAAGATTATGTTTATTAATATTGAATCCTACTTCGCGGAAGTTCACTTCTCGCGGTCGGGTCTGGAACCAGTTAACCGCGATAAAAAGGGGATGTATAGTATAAAATGTACAGGTACTCACCATTAATGAATAATAATGTAAGATGATCATTGAATAGAAGGAATTGGAATCACGTTGTAGCCTTTTGCCTGGTCATCCGGCTAGCGATAGTGGCTAGCAGGCTAGAGAAGGCGTTTCTGCAATTCCGCGTCTACATAATCCATATGCTTGCTTGTTGTAATTCAGTAATGATTTACCATCGTATGTTAACGTGTGTTCACCTCGGCGCAAGTTTTGAGGCCGGATTGACTGCCGAGGCTCGTGCTTCCATAGTCAAACAAACTTCACAGCACACAACTATGGTGTGCTCAAAGTGCCAAATCTCAACGGTTGGTGAAAAAAATATTATCAGCGAAGCATAAAATAAAAAAAAAATAAAGTATTACAGATTTATGGTGAATGATTTCACCATATTGCCCTGCCATTCATTGGCTGGCAACCAGTCCAGGGTGTACCCCGCCTGTCGCCCGAAGTCAGCTGGGATAGGCTCCAGCATACCCCCGCGACCTTAATGAGGATGAAGCGGTATAGAAAATGGATAGATGGATGGATTTCACCATATTTTCAGGTGGGAAAAGTACAATAAAAAAAAACTGTTAAGTGGAAGTTTCACTTATTAATATTATGTATTACGTTTATGTTGTGAAAACCTCATCTACTTCTATATGTGTGCATGCATTAGTCATCAGCTTGATAGACTCAACAAAAGCACAAAAGCTCATAGCCAGTAGCGAGAAATAATTGAATTCTTATCTTATTTGACACGACAATGAGTCATTAGACTGGCTTTCTTGGCTTTTTCATGGTTGTTAATTACTTCTGCTCTCCGGGCCAGCTTGCGAGGGCGCGAGTGAGGGGAAGCTTCTTTAAGCTGGAGGCTAAGAGGCGACACGTTGGCAACTTCTTACCTTATCTGTTCTAAATGTGCACTGAATGGTGAATTAAAAACAAACAAAAAACAAAATATATTTGGTATATATAATTTGCCATTGTAGGTGTTGTAGTTCAAGATCATGCCACAAGAGGTGCTACTGTGAATTTTGGACAAGTAGATGAGCATTAAAGTCAACTTTCAGCTTTCGAGCAGGTTTTCAATAACATGCTCACTTGCTTCTGGTTGCCATGGAAACCTCACAAACCAGAAGCGCGAGCATCCCGGGGAGTATTCTGTGCACCCGCAGAGAGAATTGTCAGATGATGTCATCCCTGGTGGTCACCGTGGTGACGGCAATGGCAACAGACATGTCTCACAAGGGCTGTGCTTGTCTGCAGGTAAACTGCAACACACACGCACATTTTGATTTTCCATTCAGTCTCAACATTTTGCAGATATTAATTTTTTCATGTCATATATTTATTATATTATTCTATTTTACATACATATTTTATTCACAAAGGTGCACTACATGAATGAATGGGGAATAGCTAATAAGAAAAACATTGAATATGCAAGTATAACATATAAAATGGCAGAGCTCACGGCACACCATCAAACAAAAATCTTTTATAAATGGCGACAGGTGGCTACACACGTAAATTATGTACTTCCTGCCATCTAGCAGAAGAACATTTCATTGTTCTCCCTGTCACCATACATCGCTGCCATTGATGAACAGATGAACAAAGATACATTATTTGTAGTACTGTAATCCCTTGTTTATCGTGGTTAATTTGGTCCATACCCAACCGTGAATTTCCTTATTTATAAACCAAATATTTTTGTAGCTAGAGCATAGAAAAAGAGTTTATGACCTTCTAAATAAGTTTCTTAACATTAAAGCCCTCCAGACATGAACTAACACCCCTATAGTCTCCTTTACACTGGTATTACCCAATATAGTAGACATAATAAGAGTAAATTAGCCTTTTTGAGACATAAATGAGACTCATGGGTGTGTGTGTTGCTATAAATGTGCTTCAGTGCGAGGGGGCCAGAGTAGGTGGCGAACAGGAAGTGATGTCGGGGGTTCAGAGTTGAGTTTCAGCTTGGTGTGGGGTACAGCCACAGCAGTAGCTTGTGTTTTTATTAGGGATTTTTATTAGGGATTATTGTACCTGTTGTGAGATAATTCAAACCTTCAATAAAAACCTATTGTTCCGGCATCAAGTGTGGTGCTTGTGTGTCTCACAGAACATTACGGTAACATTACTGACAACTAGTGACCAGTGTAGAATAATACATATTATCACATCTTTGAATGCGTCTTCTGAATGCCTTATACATATATATTGCATTTTAGTTCAATTAGCCATTTTTATGCTTGAATATGGATATTTTGTTGACTAATAATTGGCCGTGCTAACCATGAAACAGCATGGTTTATTAATAGATTTGTGAAAAATTGTGATAGAGTGAAGCAGTGAAACTTAAGTGGCTAGGGATTACTGTAAATATTTTTTTTCCCTGACCAACTAAGTTAAATTGGATCATTTCCCGTGGCACACCTGGTGATCTCTCATGGCACCCTAATGTGCCACAGCACAGTGGTTGGGAATCACTGAACTGCAGAACTGAAATCAATTACACTTATACAAGATAATTAAAGTAAAATAGTCAACAATTACTATTGTAAATTCTGGATTCAGTGCACCTGAATATAAGCCACACCCCCCAAATTTAAAGAGAATTTAAAATTTTTATCCCACGTAGTAACATGGGATATTTACACAGAAAGACACACTATAAACCTTGCAATCCTACATACACTCGATGTTCCCAGCATCACTCGTTGGCTCCAATGAGGGAGCTGTGAGACGCTTTTTTACACAGGTCACACAGTTACACAGCTGCCACGGTCCAAGCGGTCCAAGCAGAAGCTGCAGCAATTCTAGACTTGATCAAACTTGCTTATGATTTGTCGCTGTATAAAGCTTCAAAACGTGATATTTGTGCCCACTTCTCGACTCCAATGCACCACTTCCTGAACGTGCGCCTCAAGCATCATGGGAACTAAGCATCATGGGAACTATATTTCGCTTAGCCATAAATTAGCCGCATCATTGTTTAAGCCGCAGCGTTTAAGTGTGTGTGAAAAAAGTAGCGGCTTATAGTCTGGAATTTATGGTAAATTGCATCAGGAAATTATTAATGGTATCAAGATGCCTCAAGGATTAAATTAGACAGTATATTTTTTTAGTATTTATACATTTTGTGTTGAATTTTGGCAGAATCTTGGCAGTATCTCCACTCATCTCAACTATACGCTGTTGTTGTCTAATGAACTTCTGTTCAATGTTGTGATCTTTTGTGATGTTGTGATCTTTCACAACATTGAACAGGGGGTGAGAAAATATGAGCATTTCTTGGCGGGAAGTGAGGACGTCTCTCAGCACGGATAAATATATGGATTAATCCGTGTTTTCTCATGCAAACGCTGCCTGGCTGATGACTGGAGCGAGAGGCGGCGGCTTAACGAGATCACTAGAGGACGCCTGGTTTGCCCCCGCTGCCCATTCACAGAGTGTGAGCAGCACACACACTCATGTGTGAAATGGACTCTTCATACGCTTTAAGGGCTGTATCTTAATCCCCCACCCTCTGGATTCCTTTTTGGGGGGGAATGGTGAGGGGTGGTGCAGGGGGCGTGGCCAGTGAATCCCCTGACAGAGGTTGTGTATCTGCTGGGATGGAGGTGATGATTTCATTAAGGACGCTCGGCTGACCCACAATGGCTGCACGGTAGTTTTGTGGTGTTTGTCAAAGTGTAGCTTGCACATAATCTTCATCTCACAGACTGACCCTCCAGTATGACCCCTCTTCTTTTTAAGAATGAGCCACTGTTCATAGTAGACGGTACCAATAATAAATGGGTCTATGCTAACAAGTAAGGATGTGTAGGCTATAATTGATGTGGGAGTCTAACTGCTTTGCCTTTATTAGGTGTACAGACCATGTTTTAAGTCACATATTGAGTGTCATAAAAGCAAAAAAGAAGTGAATTATAAAATATGTTAACTTTGCTAGCAAGTGAGGACCTGCATTGGTGATGCTGGAGTCTTACTGCTTTGAATGCGAGTCTGCTTAGGTCTTCTCTTCTCGCCTTATTCTCCTTTTAAAAAAGAGGCACAGAAAAGCCCAAGAAAAAGCAAAACTGATGCGCAGAGTTAAGGCTTGTTAAGGCAAAACCTTCTTTTGGAATAAGTGCTGAAAAAAAAATTCCATAAAAGGCCAAAGAAATTGCAAAAAAAAATTTTAAATTTTTTTTTAATGTTTGATGATAAAATCGTGCAAGATTCATGCAATCTTGTATGCTGGCTGATTCAAAGTCTGAAGTTTTGTGAGAATTTCTTCTTCTATGGAAGATGCAATGATGTCATGGCATCACAAGATGAGCATAGCACTTACTAAGCGCCTGACACTCGGGGGCCAGTTAGCAGAGCATCCACTGATTGCAGTGGGTTGTGATGTATTAACCAGTGTTATTATCCTCAATTGTGTATATGTTAATCATTATCAATAGTTATAATTTAGGGTGATGTCATTTTTAATTGAGCCATCATTGTAGATGTGATATAATGAAGTAAACAAACATGGTCACACTTCCTGCATGGATGCCTTGCTAGGTATCTTTTAGAGGGCAAGGGGGGCGGAGATGCCTTCCCATCACACAGTGTCTCAAGCTGCGTGGGCTGGACTCGGCCCTCCTCCTGGCCCGACCAAACAGTCTTACTATTCTCCCGCTTCAATAGCACTGCTGGACTCCTCACTAGCGGCCCCTTAGTGGTCTGAGGGCCCTCAGTGGAACGCCTCAGCGGGCCAGCCCATGCAAAGAAGAGGTCACCCCTTACTTCTTTTTAGCTCCTCATGCCTAAAAAAAAAGTAAAAACGACAAAGCGCTGAAAAGATGCGAGCAGGCTACCCCGACGGCATCATTTACTACACTAGTGCGGCCAGCAGGTGACTAGATGAGATCCGAGGACACAGTCAGGCGGCAGATGAAGCAAGGTGCAAACATGGCGAGACACCGAGCAGGGAGGAAGCGTCCACGTGAGTCATGATGTCGAGATGGGAAGTGGCGGCAGTTCAGAGGGTATAGAGAAAATGGGAGTAAAGTGAGGAATGGAGAGAAAGACTGAGAAATGGACTAGAAGACACAAAGAGACAGAAGGAAATAGAACTGCTGCAGATGAAACAGCTTGCTAGTCACTGATAATGTGTTTATATGCTTTCATCTCGTGTCTTCTCTGTATATTATTTTATATTCTGCTCGACTGGAGTATTAGTTTTTTTTTTAATGCAGAACAACATTAGAGTGAATTGTTGCCTCTTAGAAGTGGGTGTGCCTCCACACCAGAAGGGGGAACCAGAGTCACACCTCCTCAAGTCAACAACATAAACATTCTTGAAGTCAGGGGTATACAAACGTTTTCAGCCAAGGTCCACATAAAGTAAAATCAACGGATGCAGGGACACACATTCACTATTTAAACTTTTCTCTTTTCAGTGTGGCCCTATTCCTCCTCCATCACGTTTTATATTGAATTTTATGCACAGGAGGTCAAACGAGTTTTGTTCCGTCAGAACTTAAACCTAAATTATTAAATTATTGAACACCCAAGTCACCCATGCTGTTCACAGAACACATGAAGGGCATATGAAATAAGTAATAAAAAGATGAAATAGAAGGGAAGGGGCGTTGCAAGGGGTGAAGAGACATATTGGGAGGAGGAAGTCTCGATAATGAGGCCAATACACTGCTTATTTATCACTGTCCATTTCATAGGAGCAGATCCTTTCACATGTTCAAAAGTGACGTCTTTATCCTCTGTGATGGTTGTTGCATTTGCGTGACTTCGATTAAGCATGCAGCCAATGTTGATTGGCGTTTTTTTCACTTTCTGAGCATTTTATGATGTCTACGTAAATTTGTATTCTTCTACACAAGTAATTCTCTTTTCAATGGCCTGAGAATACAATAACCTGGATCAATGAAAATATTCACAGACATAGTTCTCGTTTTGTTTTTGTACAGTAGTAATAATTTATAAGAATGTGTACTTAACCATAAATTGTCCGAATCTGAGGACCGCCTGTAGAGAAAATTCCGAGGGGCCGAGCTGCAGGCTGCAAATGGCCCCAGGGCAGCACATTGGACACAGCTGCTTGAAGAGCAACAACCACTCAGACTGTTGGTACAATGCATGAAAATTCTACTTGCGTACTTCCAGTGTGAACATACAGCGCCAGTCAAATGTTTGTATACACATTCTTATGCTATTGAATGAGCAAGTGTGTCCGAAGGTTTGACTGGTGCTGTATATGAGAAATAAACTACAGAAAACAAAGTGTTTAGTAGTGTTGGCACATGGGGTGTTGTCCTTTTTAAAATTTTTGTTGGGAACTATTTATTCACACTTGTACATTTCTGGACAGTCAAACTGCATGAAAACAAGATTTCCTATTAAACGTTTGAGTCAGGAATCAATCGTGAACAATAACAACATTCAGCTAGTGTAGACTAACTCTAACAAGCTGTGTTATGTTATAAAGTTTGTCTTTAGAAGAAGATGAAACGTTTCATGCAGCTTTATATTTCAGCATTGCACGTAAAATATGCATGAAGACACACAATGTGTCAGCATGAGGTGTTCACGTGCCGAAAGAACGTCTTCATCTTGACGACAGCACAAAGCTTCAGCACAGTGGGTCATTGGGTGCTGCCTCAGATGAACAACAATGAGAGCAGATAAGGATTTTTTTTAAGGATCAGTGGCCAGGAATACTGCCCTGAGGAGCTCCTTCGGAATACGCTGGCCCCGAACAATCCCAATCATCCAGAGAAAGGATCAGCTTGCAGACAAAACTTTTGTGGAGGTCTTCAAGCATCTCATGGAGTGTTTTTTCATTCTCTCCTTGTCACACTATTCCACTCAATGGGAGAGAGCATGGAAGTCTTTCTTCATTGTAAAAAAAAACACACCAGTGAGATTTATTTTGGTGACACAGCTTATGTCACATGTCAGTGTAGGCGTCTTCTTTTCATCGCTGCATGCACTCGCATCAAGTTTGCACCAACCTTTGACAACTCACAACAGCAGACAGGAAACAGAGTGATGCAACATTCCAGTTGAGAAGACTAAATCCTCACAGGAGAAGATACCTTAAAGGAAAACTGCACTTTTTTTGGAACCTCGCCCATCATCCACAATCCTTACGTGACACACAAACACATATGTCTTTCTCTTTTCTGTGCGTTTTAAAAATATAAAAACAGATAAAAAGGTCCAACTAATTACTGTATGCATGGGACATACTTATTCCTCCTATAAAGTCATCTGAAAAAGTCTCCAAAAAGCGCCAACAACGCTCCATCTACAAATAATGTGAAGTGCATATTAACCAAGCTACAGCGGCATTGTTACGCCGATCAAACTACGTTTCTGGCGTATTGACACTTAGCCGTTAGCCGTTGTGAGCGCGTCAGCGTCGCGCTCACAACGGCTCAGACACGACCAAAAGGTAAGGCTACATATTCTAGATGCTGCCAGTGCTGCAATGTTTCTATGTTTGAGTTTGGAAAAGTTAACTCTAGGTGTAGGCGTTCCTTTCTACAACATTGCTATGTGAACTCAATGCACGCAAGGAAACTCCAGCTATACTTTGAGTGGCGAAAATACACAAAATACTATAAGTATTACATGTTATCATGAATGTACCTGTTACGGCACGGTCACAGCATGTACATAAAACCATAAAACCTCGTTGGAGGTTTTTGGAGGTGTTTTAATAGCGCTCTTTGTAGACGCCGTAGGTGGCGTACGCCACTTTGATATATTTTGTCCAATGTAGGTCAGTATATGCTAAGGTATCTAACAAAACATCCAGAGGTAAGCTTTGTGTTATAGATGACAACACAAATTAGTGTCATATCTGAGAATATACTGTATAACATTAATAGTTAATTCATTCTAGTTTTCAAATTTGTCGAATAGAAAATAAGCTGCGGGCCGAAAATAGCCCTCGGGTCGCACTTTTGGACATACCTACCTCCAAGCTAGAAGCTCCAGGCCTCCATCGCCAACGTGCTTGCTCGAGTGGCATTCAGTCGGTCATTTCTTTAACCCTAATTTTTGTTGTGAATTTGCGGTACGAAAATAAAGTTTACTTGATCTATTTCCTTATGCAGTGAAACCATGGTTAGTGTCATTTATTCCTTCCAGAAGGTCTGACTCTAACCGACATGGACTTTAACAAAATCACGTTTTCCCCTTGAGGAATATTGTAGACCCAATTTATTCATTCCAGAAAGCCAAAAATGTTAACGCAAAACACATTGGAATAGTTTTACAATTATAGTTTGATATGCCGAAAACAATTTGAAATACATATAAATGTTGACTGAAAGGGATGAATAAACATTTAAGGCTACTTTTAAGGTCATTCTTGATATGACGATCATAGCTGCATCGTGACCAATCAGGAATGGTTCTTCCAATGATTGACCTGTACACCACCCAATGATGGTCTGAGCAGTGAAACCCCAACAAGTGAGACTTAAGCAAAAACTTCCACTCAGTGCAGTGAGTGGAATAATACATGCTGACTGAAGGAGTAAAATTCAGAATTCTTACGAATGGAAAATAGGAAGCGCTGCTGGGCGTACACTGAGCAGGAAAAAAATACAACAAAAATATATAACCTAATGCCACTAGATAGGCCCCGTGTAATGGCTGATTAGCGCCAGCTGCTGCTCGTGGCTCTGCCCAGCGCCTGAGTCCCGGAAGTCTGAGGGTACAGGGAAAGAGAGAGCTTGAAGTAACAAGGCCCAAAACCAAAATAAAGGCACGGCATAGAGTAGGAGGTTACAATTAAGCACACTAAAACTAATCCAATGTAGTTACCACCAGGCTGCAGCCCAGTACCAGTCTGTTGATGGGGCTGAACGCAGCTGCAGAAATCTTTCAGAAGCAATGATTAAAAATGAAAAAAGTTTTATTCCAATTTTGGAAATAAGAGCAATTATTTTATTTGAAAAACAATATACACAAATACATTAATTTTACTCTGATGTCACATCAGAGCCAAAGTTAGGTGCATGCAATGCCTGAGCTAAACCACTTGTGTGTTTGTTGTGTGCGGGGTTTCGTACCCACAAGATTCTACAATGGCATTGAAGACTTTGTTGCCATTCACGTCCGATCTGGTAAAAATGCACTGCGCTTGTCACCCACACACACCAAACACGCTGATATCGTGCCAATGGTGTATCAGTATCCATTTTGTGCTTTTAATTTGATATTTCTTTTATACATCAGTAAATGACAATAGCATTAGATTACAGTCGTCCCTCGTTTATCGCGGTTAATTGGTTCCTGACATGACTGCGTTAAGTGAATTAGGATTCCATATGAATAAATAGAATATATTTTTAGATAGAGCATTGAAAACTTGTTTATGACTTTCTAAATATGTTTTTTACCATTATTAGAGCCAGTGGCGATTGCTCTAAGACGGCAATGGAAGCTCAGCTTGCCCTAAAAAAAGTGGTGAAATATGGTCTGCTGTGTGTACATTTCATTGACAAAATACTGTACTTAATAGAGCAACAATGGGACAACAGGAAAATGTCATGTTTTGACCCAGAAGGGCTTCCAAGTTTTTGACAGCTTAGGTGGAGTTTGCTTTTTGGAACTCTGAAGCTTTGGAACTTTGTTGGAGACAGCTTGCCGTTATTCAGGCATCCGGCGGCGCCAATACGTAGAAATACTTTGTCACGTCCTGTGTTGTTCCTCGCACTGCGCTTTATATGTTGAAACCACGGCCGTGGGTGTGTCACAGATATCACCGACATTAGCTTGTAGCAGCACCAGCACGGTCTGGTTGCCAGTCGACGTTTTTACCCACGTCACCAAATGTGGAGATGCGATTCACAACGAGACAGGAGTTGAGGTAGGTGGCACCAATCAGTTTACTTTCCACTCAACTCAACAACAAGCAACAATTCTTTAGCAATAGCTAAGTGGGTACAGACATAGGCTACAACAACCTCATGATAGACAGATAGATAGATGGATAGATAGATAGGTAGAATGAGCGTTATCGGCAAAAAAGCCAATAATGGACATCCCTAGTGACAGTGCATCAAAGACGACCCTCTGGATTGATTGTTGCACAGAGCAACAACATTAGCCGCCTGTATAACAAGGCAGCTATGATCAATACTTAAATAGCACTACACTGGGCTGGTTACGATACTGCCCTTTTTTGAGGATTTCCATTTTTTGTGTGAGTTTTCTGCATACCGCAAATACTACTTCAGAGCGTTCTAATGCGGGCTGTGTTTAATTTTCTATCTAGAATAAATTTAATGGTACCTGAGCCACTCTTTGGACACCCCTGTCCCAGAGGAACAAGGAACTAGCTAGAGTTTGTCGTCGTATGATGCTGGATGTCATTTGCACCACATTGAACCTTTGTGTCTTATTCAAAGCGAAGATGTACAGTATTTAATTCATAAGAGGCTGACAGTCCGTCTCTCTATTCCCTTGACAGCCAACCAATCATGTTTTTTTTGTAAAAACGCCATCACATGAAGTGGCATTTGCTTCATCAAAATGCTCCACCTGGTGCTCTGGCGTGAATAGAAACACTTCCATCTTCAGCCACGCTGCTTGAAATTGACTAAGACTCCAGTCTCCAGAGAGACATGACGGCCAGTTAGAAGACGCTCTGCATGGCGCTCGCTTTAATTCACAAAGCAATTACTTTCTTTTTCCACTTGAGGAGTGAAAGAAACGATGAGTTTACGAAGGAGAGACCAGAAGTGAACTGTGGAATATTGCAAACTTTGCAACAGAAGTAGCATCCACTTATTACCTTGTTGAAGATTTATCATCTCTGAGTGTCAGTCTTGATAAGAGGACATTCCAGAAAAAAAACATATTCAGGGTGAGGAGGTCCAGACTGCTTCATTAAATCAGGCCTAGAGCCACAGACAAGAGGGGTGCAAGGTCACTGGACCTTTGAGCATTCCTAACATGGTCAGTATCAGTACAGCCTTAAGAGGTTAAAGAGCATCTTTCAAGGCTGCAAAATGTAACCACACAGTTCATTCATTCATTCATTCATTCATTCCAGAGCCACATATTTGAATTAAAATGAAGTATTTTCTGTGAATGCTTCATTATGTAAGCATGGAAAACACATCTCCAAGAAAAGTGACAGGATGCCAGTGATTGATGCTTTTCCCTGCCAGCGTAAGCCAGCTAAAGTGGGTCAGGTCTGTCGGGAACCAGAATGTTTAATAAGCATCAGCGGGAAGCGGCGGGAACGTGTCAAAGATGTGCGCTAATAGTGTCTTTGCTGTACATTTATCTGCTGCTCAGATAGCTGTTATGGTGGTTATTGTGCTGACATACGAGTATGTATCCTTTATAATGTTTGCTGCTTGCCATGTTCTTAATGAGCACTTGGACATGATTGTGCAAGTTGTTTTATGAGCAGAAGTAAACATTTGTCCAAAACATTTGTATACAGTCATCCCTCTTTTCAAAAATATATGAATTAATAAGTTATGCTCTTTTGTGGTTGAATATTAGCCTATTAGTAACAAAAAACATTTGATGTATTTTTTTTGCCTAAATGAGGCAATTTCAAGCATAAAAAAGGGATTAAAGAAGCACTCAATATGCAGTATTCTACACTGGTCACTAGGTGTCAGTAGGTGAAACATGGAAGCACCAGGCTTGATCACCGGAACAACAGGCTTTTATTGCAGGTTTGAATGATCTCACAACAGGCACAATAATAATAACAATGATAAAAATCATAATAATAACGCATGCTCCTGTTGCGGCCGTAATCCTGCTAAAACTCAACTCGGAACCCTTGACATCACTTCCTGTCCAAACGCCCGGAACACATTTATTGCAACACACACTAGCACGAGTTTTATTTACGTCTTAAATGGCTTATTTTGTCTGATTATATCTACTATATTGGGTAATGTGAGGGTAAAGGTGACGATATGGCTGTTATTTCATTTCTAGAGGTTTCTAATAATGTCAAAACCCGTATTTAGAAGGTTGTAAACAGGTTTTCTATACTCTAAATACCAAAATATTGCATTTAAAAAGAAGGAATCCTACTTTGCGGAAAATTCACGTATCACCATTACCATCACCTTCTTGGGCAGCTCGACTAGTAGGCTGTTCCAGCTGCCTGCAGAGCTGCGTACCACCACTAGCCACCACTTTAGAAGGAGATGGATGGGGTGCCACAGTAGACGGAAGCGCGGTTGTAGCTCTAGCCTGACAACAAGGCTAAAGGCTAGTCTGTGAATCCAATTCCATCTATTCTATCAGTCATCTTACATTATCATACATTAGTGGTGAGTACCCTATTTTATACTTTAAAATGCATTTAAAAAGTGTGTGAGGCATGTAGGACTCAAACCTGGATTGTGATTCTGTGCATTTAGCTTGTTAGCTTCCTTCATCATGAGTGAACAATGGCAATTGAAGAGAGGTGAAGAGGTTTTGGGGTCTGAATATCCTTTATCCTAACCCTTTATCGCGGTTAATTGGTTTCAGACTTGATCGCGATTAGTGAATTTCCGTGAAGTAGGATTCAATATTAATAAATCAAATATTTTTGTATTTATGGCATAGAAAACCTGTTTATGATATTTTAAATTCAGTTTTTAACATAATTAGCACCCTCTTGACATGAAGCAACACTCATATAGTCACCTTTACATTTGTATTACCCAATATAGTAGATAACGGATATCAGAATCAGAGAAAATAAGACATATCAGACATAAATAAAATAACATAGACAAACATGTCAGCAGTTCCTTCTTTTTTTCTGTTTTTTTCTGTGGCTATTGTCTCATCAGTGTAGTGGCGTAATATTGTAATGGCGTATTTAAATGGCTTTACACTTGTATTACCTAATGTAGTAGACATAATAAGGGTAAAGGAGCCATTTAAGACATAAATAAGACTCCTGTTTGTGTGTGTCACAATAAATGTGTTCCTTAGCATCACGTCTGTCCCTTGTCTCACCGAACACCAACACTTAGTGGCCAATGTAGAACACAGTACTACATTCACACAATTGTTCTTCTGCCTTGTATTTGTATTTTAGTTCATGGAAGTTTATTTTGCCATTTTTATGCTTGAAAATGCTTAATTTAGGTCAAGGGTAACTACAGTTTGCTTAAACATGCATATTTTTGTTTACTAATAATAGGCCATATTCAACCAAGACAACATCAACACCAAGCTAGCAGCAAGGTATGGAGGTGGAGACAGACGGCATTGCGTATACGGTGGTGCCGTGATGCATCGTCATAGTTGAGGCTTTATTTGTGTGTCTCAAGCTTGATACTGCATTAAAATTTGACACATTCTAGTATAGTGGCTAATTAGAATGTCAGTAAATACGTGCTAATTAGAATGTCAGTAAATACGTGTTTGAAGATGTTGGGTTTATGTAATGTGATTGCTTGAGTCATGTAATTTGCTAAGCTTGTGAATATTTTAATTGATTTTATGTAGTTATATTATTTTCTTAGTATCTGCTTATTCATGTGGTTAAATACATTTGGGAATATTTCGACAAGTTTACAAGTGTAAATACTTCTGTCAAGTGTTACAGAGAATGAGAGTCGGCCACAAGTGCACAAACACTGGTGTAAACAACAGCGTGTTGACAGTGATGGTGAACCAGGACCCAAGTGTCGTATTTTACTCTGTTGCCGGAATGTTAGCTTAAAAATCGATTGATCCATCCATCTTCTTCCGCTTATCCGGAGTCGGGTAGCAGCCTAAGCAGAGAAGGCCAGACTTCCTCTCTGCGGCTACTTCGTCTAGCTCTTGTCTGGCGGATCCTGAGGCATTCCCAGGCTAGTTAAGAGAAGAAGTCTCTCCAATGTGTCGTGGGTTTTCCTCGAGGCTTCCTGTGGGTTGGACATGCCGTGAGCACCTCTCTAGGGAGGCGTCCGGGAGGCATCCTGACTAAGATGCCCAATCTACTGTGGGAGAGTCAGATGAGTTCCTCCTGTATGACAGAGCTTGTTCCCCTATTTCTTAGGGAGAGCCCAACCAGCCTACAGAGGAAACTAATTACGGCCACTTGTATCCATTATCTTGACCTTTCAATCACTACCCAAAGCTTATGGCCATAGGTGAGGGTAGGAACGTAGATTGACCAGTAAGTCGAGAGCTTTGCCTTTCAGCTCGGCTCCCTCTTCACCACGACAGACCGATGCAGAGGATCACTGCAGACGCCGCACCTGTCGATCTCGCGTTCCATCCTCCCTCGCTTGTTAACACGACCCCAAGGTACTTAAACTCCTCCACTTGGGGCGGGGTCTTATCCCGGAGATGACACTCAAGACCCATGGATTCAGACTTGGAGATGCTGATTTTCATCCCAGCCGCTTTACACTTGAAAAACTTTTTAGCAAAAAAGCTTACTTCTTATGCTTGTGCATATTTAAGCAAATGTTACATATTTTTGGCCTAATTTAAACATTTTCAAGTATAAAAATGGCTAAATGAACTTAAATACAAGTACAAGGCAATCAGAAGAAACATTGAAAGATGTTGTGGTTATATGTAATATTCTACACTGGTCACTAGGTATCAGTAATGGTACTGTAATGTTTGGTGAGACACACGAGCACCAGAACTGATTGCTGGAACAACAGCCTTTTATTGCAGGTTTGAATGATCTCATCTCACAACAGGCACAATAATCCATAATAAAAATCCCTAATAAAAACACGAGCTACTGTTGCGGCTTCAACCCACGCCAAGCTGAAACTCAACTCTCAACCCCAGACATCACTTCCTGTCTGCCCCCTAACAGCGGAACGCATTTACAACACACACAGCAAGAGTCTTATTTATGTCTTAAATGGCTTATTGTCTCTTATTATATCTACTGTATTTAATTTTTATTATTCTAAAGGTGACTATAGGTTTGGTATTTCATGTCTAGAAAGCTCTAATAATATAAAAAAGAAAAAATATTTAGAAGGTCGTAAATAGGTTTTATATGCTCTTAACAACAAAAATATTTTATTTATACATAAGGAGTTCCTCTCGGAAATGCAAAAAAAAAAGAACCAATTAACCATAATAAACTGAATTATGTAAATGCACTTAAGTCAGCAATGTTGCCATAAGGCAGCGTGTAGCATTAGCTTCAGGTTCCGGAGCGTTTTTGTTTGTATATGTTGCAGTATTTCCTGCAATCCTTGGACAACATGTCTCACGTAAAGACATTTTACAGTTCATTGTGTTCATTTGCAGTCATTCCAAAGCTAAAAAGAACTTAAGGGGTATTTATCTTTTTGCGGCTCCATGGTATAATCATGTACGTTAAAAATAAAGTAGGTTAAATTACAGCGCAGACATGTTGGAGTTTTTGTATGAACAACATACGGCATACAAAAAGACACAGTTTGCAAGTTGGCCAGTGACGTGTGGCGGTGTTGAGAATGTTGCAGCCTCTTCTTTCACTAACAAATAAACAAAAGCGCTACAACCTCAAGTGGCTTGTGGGTCCGTTGAGGTGAACTTATCTCCGCGGTCTCGCTCCCGCGGACGCTAATTGAAGTGTCAGAAATGAGTCGGACAACCGCAGAGCGAACCGGAATGCAGCGTAATTACAGTCTACAGTTTGGACCCGCTGCAGCTGTGCGGAGTCAAAAAGCTTCTTGGCAGGCCGCAGTCCACTTTCAGACGGCTGTAATTGTCTCCAAATAGCTCCACAATGTATTCTCTGTGCATAAATAATGGCTATTTTCGATTCAGCACATATTACCGCTTATTTAGAGAGGTGCGGCCTGTCGCACAGATATACACTCGCTGTCGAGCCTACAGCCGCGAACGCCTACACGCTAACAACAACACCGTCGTTAAACGTTGCGTCAGCTCCAAGCATCACAACATTCCAATAAAAGACACCGCAAGATATCCATCAGTGGTTTGGGGAGTGAAGGCTGAACAATGACTCTCACTGGTTTCCAACAGGGACAAACCACTGGGAGGAAGTTGATTTATTTCATTTTAAAAGTTGCAACAATCAGCACAGAGGTCACTGTGGCTTTAAATGACAATATGGTTCCTTAAAAAAAAGGCCTTATGAAGTATGTAAGATTCCAATGTAAGCAGCAATGGTTTAAAGCCCCGTTTGTATCACGTACATTTTGTTCAGCTTTTTCACTGTCAAAAAACACATGACCAGTACCTTTCTATTAGGATAACAATACAGTAGATTTCCACATATCGCGGTGGTTAAGCCCGGGACGACGAGCGACGGGCAACAATGTGTGTATAATTGAGATGCCCTTAAAAGTGTCTGTGTTAACAGCATTCAGCCTTCCAAAGGGGGCTTAAAATGTACTTAATCGTATTTTATAGACTAGACTAGCCTCCCATGCCGTACAAAAACACTTTCACTGTAGCGTAGTCTTCCTTCCATCTCTTACTTCTGCAGGGTCTAGCCCACCCCATCAGGATGGAACTTGTCGGTGCACACAAAGTGGGTCCAGACGCATTTTCTGGATCCCTTTGATGGTCTTATCCTGCAGGAGGAAGCAACTAATCCTTAATGTCAAGAGAGGACCAGGAGATGGACTCTATATATTTATATGTGTGCAGCCATGTGTTGTCCATATGCTTGTCATAGTGGAAGGAGCAGCTGGATTTCCACAGGGATGTTTTGATACAGGCCAATCTCTCCTCATCGCTCCTTTGCCTGACATCCCCTCACTTCACTGTGTGTGTGTGTGTGTGTGTGTGCGTTGATTTGAAGCCCGATCAGCAACTTGGCCAATAGAGAGCAAAAAAAAAGAAAAAACAATTCTAACACCTAGAACACAATGCAGATGATAATGTCATGTGCAAACTCGTTAAAGCGCCACCATTATGCAAAAGTGACTTTTTAGTAATGATATTTTATGTGTCCCAAGAGCCTGTTTGTGAGCACCAAACGTGAGCAAAACCATCATCATCGCAATCATTTGTTTGCTCCACTTTGGAAAGAGGAGGCGGCCAAACGCTAGCTTTTAAAGTTGCGGCTTTTCATGACATTGTGAAAGACAACCTTCTTTCCTCGTGGACATGATACCGCCCCGCCCCACTTTCTAAAAAAGCAGCCTTTGCTACACATTTAAAAAAAAAGGTTAAACGCTAATTGTATGAAACTTGGCAACGATATGATTTTCTTTTTTTTATTCAATGAGCCCCTTAATTGCAATGTGTATAGAATAGGTGACTTCATATATGCCCTCAGGGCTGATTGGACTGCCGTAAGAACCACATATGTATATTTTTGATATGCAGTTATCGCTCACCACGTTGTGCCTCGAATTTTGTGGCTTCACTCTATCATGTTTTTTCAAAATATCCGTCCACCCATCTTCTATGCCGCTTATCCTCACTTGGGTTGCGGGTATGCTGGAGCCTATCCCAGCTGACTTCGGGCTAGAGGGCGGGTACACCCTGGACTGGTCGCCAGCCAATCGCAGGGCACATATAGACAAACAACAATTCATATTCATACATATGGACAATTTAGAGGCGCCAGTTAACCTAACATGCATGTTTTTGGAATGTGGGAGGAAACCGGAGTACACTACACTGGTCACTAGGTGTCAGTAATGTTACTGTAACGACACGTCTGTGTGACTCTACAGAACTCTACATTATATTAACTACCGCAAGAAGTAAAAAAGAAACAAGAACTCTCCCATTGCTGTGTCTCTATATTATGCCTTATTTTCTATAATTATGAAATAGATGGAATTTCAGGATGTTTTTCTTTGATAGTCCAGCTTGGCATGCGCACACAGATTGTGTGACTTCAAGTCGTCGTCATGTTAAGCGCTCTTCTTATCTCAGGTTTTATGGATGAGAACCACTCACTTGACCCCCCCCCCGCAGGGTTAAAACACCTCCTGGTAGTTTATCAGTGCGGGCCTTTGACAAGATGCAGCGCTGACCTACTTTATCGTACACTGCCATCTCGCCGCGTCATCAGAAATGATTGGAAAACATGGAAAGTGTTTTAAAGTCACATTCTAAAGTGTGAGTCAGAAAAGTAAAACCGGTGTTGTTGGCTACAAATGTGGCTGAAGAGGCATCTAACCACTTCCTGTTCTTGTGATGCTCGTGCTTGTGTGGGCACGCAGCAGAACAAACAAACATTTTTGTCCTTAGCTGTTGTCATGTCATTGTGTTTAACAAGGCGTCCCTGCACGCCAGCTGTCCCCTTAGCAGCAGCCAATAATGGGATGTGTCGAGTTGGCGACAACTTTTGGGCAGAGTTGTTGGGAACGTTTGGGCACGGCATGTACACCCAGACAGGGAGCGGCCATGACGGAATGTTGGGGAATATTTAGAGCGTCCTCTTCTTGCACCCTGTGGTGTTAAATACAAGATTGTCAGGATGATGAGAGGCTGAATGGACGCTGCTGTGTGCTGCCAGAGTGTTGTGGCTGTACCGCGTCTCTGGTCCAACAAGCCAGGCACTATTTTTAATTTAAAAACAGTTGCCAGGCTAGTTCATGGCTACGAGTGGACCGACCAATAAGGCTACTCCGTTTGACGTTTATTGTGGCTGTAGTGTCAAAAATTCACAAAAACTCTGGCGTCGCCAAAAACTTGCAATAGAGGTTTTCATTAGACGTTCTCTCATCAGCATGGTCATTTTTGGCTTTGGAGGAAACTGATAGAAACATGATAGATGACCCTGTGGACTGTTGCTTTTGAACCTAAGGTCAAAATCAACAGGGTTCTTTTTTATGACATGGAACAGAAAACCCTGAAAGTTTGGTTAAAGTGGCTAAAAAATAACAACTGACATGATATAGTCCCCCCTCGCTAAATCGCGTTTCGAACATCGCTCCCTCGCTGTAATGCATTTTTTGGAAAATAAATTAAATAACAAATGATCGCTGTTTCGTAGTTGAGTATGGCCTATTACTAGTCAAAAAATATATATTTTATGTAGCATTCTGGTCACTAGGCGTCAGACATTACCTTCAGACCATCAGACGTTACCTTACATTACATTACCTTAACACTGCATGGAGTCAGCCATGGCATGTCGGAAATAATAAAGTGAAAAAAAGTTCTCCTCCCATTCTGTGTGGAAGTGGTATGTTTTTCGTCTTTTACTTTGTCCTTCTTCTTTGAAAGACGTTCTTAACTTTAGAACAAATAAATTGGAGGCTAATTAGTTATCTCAGTAGCTTGCTATATGCTATGAGCGGCAGCCGTCTCTTGTGTCCCTGCAGTGATCCCATAGGCAGCGCAGCAGTGTTGCGCAAAGTGGTGTAAACAGACTAATAGGAGTGTAAAGGTGACTATGGGGGGATATTTCCTATCTACAGGGCTCTAATAATGTTAAAAACTGTATTTAGAAAGGCATAAACAGGTTTCCTATGTTTCTAATTACGGAAATATTCTGTCTATTAATAGTGAATCCTACTTTGCGGAAATTCACTGATCGCGGTTGGGTCTGGAACCTATTAACCGTGATAAACGATAGATGACTGTATACCGTAATTTCCGGACTTGTACATAGTTCCAGGCCTAGTGCCCACGAGACATTTTTTTTTTTTATTTTATGACTTTAGTCTCCTAGTCTCCTTTATTCTCCTAATATTGTGTCTTTATTCTCGTAAAATTACTGCGTTTTTTTCTATTTTTCCTGTTGCTCTTTTAACATTTTCTAATTTAATCGTATTTTTAGAATGTGCGGAGGGCCAATTCTAAAACAGCCGCGGGCCGCCCTTTGGGCACCCATGCTCTAATGCAATCGCTTCTTGTAAGTTATTAATGATAACCGCCCATTTCGGAACAAAATAATAAACACAATACAAAAACTCAAAAGTCAGCACGTTCACTGACCCGTGACAAGTTTTGTGCATGAAAAAAAGACTTAACTAAACTAACTAAATACGAGTAATTAATGACAGTGACACCTTGCATAAAAATAATGCTAATAATGATGATCAGAAATAAGACTGGAAATAATCCACATTGTCAGGTAAATTGCAGCAATACAGAAGAATAGAAGTGATGGGGCAAGTAAACAGACCAGTGGTGCCAATACACAGTGTGAACGAGATCGTGGTCCATCAAAGGTACGAATGTGAGCAAGGCTTAACAAACACCTCAACATAAAACAACATCTCTTAAAATCAATAGGGTTCTTGCTTTTTTTTTTTATTACAGTGAGTCTCTGGCATGAAAATGAAATATCGGTTGATATCAGTATCAGGTTTTTCCCTATAATGAAAACCGATAATAAAAAACGGATGTGTATATAGGCCTATGGGCTCCCGTACTTGCCGTCATCGAGGCATCCAGCGGCGTCAATACGTGAAAACACTTCGTCACGTCCTGTGTTATTTCTCGCAGTCGGAAATGCGCTTGATATGTTGAAACCACAGGCGTGGGTGTGCCGCAGATAGCACCGACGTTAGTTTGTAGTGGCGCCGGCACGGTCTTGTTGCCAGTCGACATTTGTACCCACGTCGAGGGTCACCAAATGTGGAGATGCGATTCACAATGAGACTGGAGTCCAGGTAGGTGGCACCTATCACTTTACTCTCCACTCAACTCAACAACAAAACAATTCTTTAGCTAAGTGGCTACAATAACCTCATGATAGATAGATAGATAGATAGATAGATAGATAGATAGATAGATAGATAGATAGATCGATAGATACTTTATTAATCTCCAGAGAAATGCCTGATGAATGAAGATTGTTGGTCACCACAATGTGTTAATTTCATGGCAGGAGATATGTGATGTTACACATATCGATATCGATTGATATCGGAATGAGAAATTGAGAATTAGACAATATTGGCATATCGGTTATTGGCAAAAAAGCCAATATCGGACATCCTTAGTCATTACTAGTTAACATAATAGTACATATCACTTGTATTTCAATATGCTTTGACAAATAATGGACCATAGTCTATCACAAAACAGCGATCATTAATTAATTAATTAATTTCTGAAAAACCACGATAGAGCGAGGGAGCGATAATCAAACCGCAATATTGCGAGGGACCGCTGCAGTATTATTGCATTATTATTCTTTTGTTTTTTTATTATATAATTGAGGTACTGTTTATCATATAGGCTGTACTTCTTTATTTTTGCACAATGTATATACAATTTTTACTTCTTTATTTGTTTAGTTATTCTTTTACCAAGTAAGTGATCAGCAAACTATGAACTTTATTACTACACACCTTGATCCTTTTCTGTTGCTATGAGAAAATGGTAACCTGGTACATGTTAAACACAATTGCTGAGACATGAAGAAGGAGTGGAATTAAATAAGCTTTTCTTCTTTATACTCCTTTTCGGACATGTTGAATTGTGCAAGTGTGGGGATCTTTTTGAAGACTTCATTCACCAAATATGGTCTCAAAAGGCACTACAGACATGTGACATCCTCCAAAGACTGTTGTAAAATGTGATTGGACGTTTTGTTGCAATGGACAAGGTCCACGTGATGCTACAAGTACATGAAAAGCATAAAAAAGAAGCGTGGAGAAACAGTGTGAGGAGGAGGAGGAGTGTTTCTAATTAGGGCGGCTGCTGCAGCCTTGCGGCTTGGGCCGGCGTGCCAGGAAGTCCCGAAAGAGACTGCGCTGACGCCTTTGAGGCCTGCCAAGCACAGCCACAGAATACATCCCATAATGCTCTGCCACTGCAGCCACGCAACATCTGAAAAAACAATCATTTTCTGCCCCGTTGTCACTGACATTTTCCTCCCCGGGGTAGGGAGGACGCAAAACGATACCTCGCTTTTGATATGTGAAGCGTCACATGCGTAACGTGATTAAATGTGTGTGGGTGGGAGGTGTCGATGGACTGTGACACTTAACAAACACATCAACATGTCTGCTTTGTTGATATTACTTTGACAAATACTCATGCTTGGAAGGAGACACTGTTAACACTCTCGCTGTCGCACTTGAATACACAACATACAACATAAACTTACATTTTAGCACATTTTTGGTATTTTTCACAGTAATTTCATATACTTTTCTTTCTTCATCTTTTGTAGGCGAGGACAGGAATTAATTATGTATCCTTGACAAAATATATCCTTGACAAAATATATCTCATTTGCTTCTCTGTCACACTTTATACTTTATACCCTAGCTCATGGGTGTCCAAAGTGCGGCCTGAGGTTCATTTATGTTTTTTTTTTTGTGGTCCTCAGCACGTTATAAAAGTACGATTAAACAAGAAAATACAAAAACAACAGCAAAAACGGGGAAAAAGAGCAATAATTTTACAAGAATAAAGATGAAATATTAGGAGAGAGAAGTCATAATATTCCAAGAAAAAAATAGAATGAAGTGGAAATAAGAAAAGAGAAACAAACACTTAACAAAAGAATAAAGTTGCAATTTTTGGAAAATTTTATTGGGAAAAAGTTATAATAGTACAATAATACAGTCAAAATATTATGATAATAAAGTAAAAAAATTATGAGAAAAAAATATTTTTTTTTTAGCAAAAAAGTCTCATGTAAGGAGAAAAAGTTCATACTAATAATACGCTTTTTCACCAGTAACACAAAACTTGATACAGGCTATTTTTTTCTTTAAATATAAATGTGTGTATATATATATATATATATATATATATATATATATATATATATATATATATATATATATATATATATATATATATATTTACATGGGTTGGTTTAAAAATGTAAAAGTGGACCTGGCATCTTTTGATTTTTAATATGCGGCCCTCTGCAACAAACATTTGGACCACCCTGCCCAAGCGCCTCAATAAACGGCCACATCCACATCCAGACCGTCAAAACGTTTCATTTGGCCCGCCAAACATCATCCAAATAATGCAAACCAGTGGTTCCCAGACTTTTCACAGTTGCTTACGCCTTTGGGCAATTGATCTAAAGCCATATATTCCCTACTCCTGTACACTTCAAAAACATAAACCTCTTTTATCTGAATTAACTTGAAATATTGAACATGATTAGATGGTTAATTAATTTGCTAAGTAAATCGAAGTGAAACAAGTATATTTTTTATAAAGTCTCACCTGAGCACTGATAAATAGACAAGTAGTCTGATGTTGGGATCCATACGTTTATGTGCGTTGAATTTGAGCTTTACTTTTTTTGTCCACTTCCGATGGCTGTGATTTAAGTCTGCGTGTTATTTTGATACCAAATTGAAGGGGAGTTTAACAAACATGATCCCCACTCTCTCATCCAGACACACACACACACACACACACACACACAGTGACAGGTTTTCAGCGCTGCACAAGGCGGGGATTGGAACCAATATACCAATATAAATGAAATCTTCAAGATAACACTCATTACACTCAAGATAACACTCAATGCACAACATCAAATCATCAATCAAACCTACTTATTTGTTCCTAAACTGCACACAGAGCAATGAACAACTTCATGCTCTGTCTCCGTCCTGCTTTCTGCTTTGTGCTGTTTCTGATGTGCAGGCTATGTATTACTGTGTTAGGCACTAATTGTTTTTATTCCTGTATCCCTTTTCACTGTTGGCATACCCATGGGGCTACATGTACCCCACTTTGGGAACCTACGATATAAACCATTTAGTCCAACTAAAGTGCTCATTCATGCAGTCCTTCCTCCACTCTGCAGGGGGCAACAGCGAGGCATACGTATCAAAATGAAACAGTAGTTGAAGATCTGCCTGAATTTATATAGATGTATATTAAATAACACTTGTGTGTTTTTGCCTTTAAGGAGATGGCAAATTACGCTGAGATTGTTAATTTGACTATAGCACAAAAAGTACAGTACATGTAAATTTGGGTATGTTCCAAATTTGCAACAACAGACATAATGGTCAATAATATCATGATAATAACACAGTAATATAAGAAACATATTTTTATTGATAACAGAACAGAAAACAAATAAAGGGGGCATAACATCCTGATGTACGTGCTCCTACATGCTGGCTACGTGCAAAAATGAGGACACGCACATTGCCCGCACAGATTTTCAAACCCACAGACAACACACAAAGCCCGTAGGAAGAAAATTGGGATGCAAATTATTTTCTGCGTGCACGCAGCAAACCTTGCACACTGCCAGGTCGCAAGAGCAAGGCAGAGGAGGAGTGCGTGTGTCGCAGTTTTAAAAGTACATTGTGTACATTGCCCTGCCACGGCAGCGGCTCCTCCCTGCGGCGGGCGGCTTCTCCCAGCCAACACTCTGGTTCTTCCGACTTCCGTGGATGCACGGCAGTTACTCACATAGGGTATCCGACATTAATGAACCTTACCCACCTTACGCCACTTACCTCACGATAGCCGTAAGTGGCGTAGGAAGACAGTACGCCCATCTTTCAATCGAAGGGAGCGGGCTTCACGAGTCTCGTACGATCCCCACACATGGTACGTCCCCAGTGAGTGAAACATACGACAGCCTTACATGAAGCACACCTAGCACGCACGAATGGGATGCCGCACTCACGATCTAAAAGCTACCAACGTAGGGCGAGCGGCAAGCACGTGGGTGTCACGAATCACATGCTCCATAAGTCCGACAAACTTGCACCCCCTCTAGTACCCTACTTCCTCTACATGCTGGCCACGGCCTTAGCGGCCTCATTTAAACCATGCAAACTTTTATGACCCTGCCTCTAAAAAGCATCGGAATCGAGAATTGTCAGCAACCGGAATCGAAACGAGGAATCGGAATCAGAACCGAAATTGTTCAAATTCAAACCATGCTGACCCTAGCTCTGACTTTGTTTCACTTTCTTCTACACCACTTTCTGTGTCTTTCTTCTTGTAGCAGCATCCGATGTCTTTCTTGGAGCAGGTGCACTGGTGCTTGTGTGTCTGTATAGCGTCATTTGGCAGTTAGCATTAGCATTAAGGCCAAATGTTGCTAATGTGCTACAAACTGAAATATTATCATAACTTCAAAAATACTCAACACACATATTTGACCTCATTTTGTAGGTTGTATAAGCACACACAAAGCAGGTGAGTATTTTTTTAATCTTAGCACAACTGACCTTATATATAATCATTACTACTAATTTCCAGCCCGGTTGTTCTCCATGTCACAAACAGAGTTGCCCTCTCGCATCAGCAAGAAATATGTCCGTCACGGACTGATCCTACCAGAAGCAGGTTCCCCCGTCTGTACTGAATATGCACGAACCGGCACTGGGGGAAAGCAGGCGTTGTCACAGCTGATTGCTTGATCCAAACCGTATGTTGCATATTTGTGACAGTAGGCCTTTCAGGGGTGTGTTAAAATACACATTTTGGAGTGGCCAGTCTAAGGCACACCTATGCAATAATCATGCTTTCTCATCAGCGTTCTGATATGCCACACTTGTGAGGTGGATGGATTTTTTTGGCAAAGAAGTGCTCACTGAACCCAGGTTTAGACAGACTTGTCAAAAATATTTGAGAGAATTAGGCGTTTGCCTACACAGAAAAAGTTGTACATCTCTGAATTCAGCTCATGACAAAAGGGAGCAATGTATGTACTGGTAAAACAAGCCAGAGAATAAGAATAAAACATAAGTCAACTATCAGATGCGCGCATCCATCCATGCAACACCGTTTTTGTCTATAGAAATAGACCAGTTAGAATGACATGACATATAAGATGTTTCAGCCTTTAAACTTTTGAGTTGTCACCATGACAACATGATTGCATCACATGGAGATGGTTTGCGCTTCAAACACGTCTCTCAAATCATTTTCTGCTGTCATGCCCCCCCCCACCACCACCACCACCACCACTCTTCTGTCTCACATGAATGACAACACTTTTTTCCTCGATGTGGACGTAAAGTGCTGCCATTTGTGGAGCTATGCACTGATATGAGTGGGTGAGGGTTGGGTGTGGGGGGGCTAAAGAACACCCCCGAGGATGCTCTCGCTTTGTGGGTAGGGAATGAAAGTGATGATGCTGCGACCTAGCATTCCTGCTTCCTTTTTATGACGTGCCAATAGTCACAGAAAGAAGCAGCAGCTCCAGTGGAAGACTGGAAGGGTCTCTTGCTACCTCAACGAGGCATTCATGTGAGGAAAACTGTCTTGTCTAACATGCAGTACATGTGATTTGTGATTCTAGAGTGGGGAAAACTCCTCCCAGCATGACCTTGAAACAGAAAAGGGTACTCCCCAAAGTTGGACAGATACAATTGTCCAACATGTCTCGCTAAGATGGCGATTTCCTAATGAAATGGTTTCTGCTGGGGTGCCCAAAGTGCATGTGCAGATAAAATTAAACACAACCTGCATTAGGACATGACCCAAAAAATAAGAAAAATGCAAGTGGCCCAATTCACCCAAACATGACACCCACAAATTAAAATAACTGATTATCTGTGTGTCTTATAGGAGGTCATTGGTTTATGCACAAGGTCTGTTGCTACGACAGGGATGTAAGTGGAAGTTTAATGTAAGTCGGAACCTATACCTAAACGGACACCTAAGTCCAAGCACACAGAACATGAAGGACATAGAAAATACAGTCATAAATACATTAATGAATTGAAACTGTAATAAAAAAGAGAACAACTCCCTACTTTTATTTCTGTGGTCGCAGAGGAGGGAAAGACAGGCTTATTGGGAGGCGGTCTCAATAATGAGACCACTATGCCGCTTAGATATGACTGTCCATTTCATAGGAGCAGATCCTTTCACATGCTCCTTTCACACGGCCGTGGTCACCCTTGGTCACTCTCCGCCGACCCCAGTGACCACCCCCACAGGTGGGAGACAAACTTGACCTATGCGGCTCTGTGGTGCAGAACATCAGTTCGGCCTAACCGCCCTTTCCGCTTGGACGCATTTCACTGCAGCACACAACTTTCCGTGTGGAGGAGCTGTCAATAAAACCGCGTCTTGCATGAACTGCAAGCGGTAGGTAAGTTTTCCATGATAACTTTGGTCGGTTCCGGTCAAGTTCTCTCACTATGTTGACTTTGACTTAAATTCTGAAGTGTGAGTCAGCACATGAATCAGTTAACAAAGGAAGCTCTCTGTAGCAGCATGAGTGGGCATGTAAACCAAGGAGTCTAGAGATAAAACAGGAGTGCAGATCGGCATCCACTTCCGTATTATGCCCTGCGCGTGTTAGGCCACCATGATGGGGAGCAGAATCCATAAACTATGCATTGAAAACATGTCCTCGGCACACTGCTCAGCTATTCATTGCTCTAATAGACGGTCCAAAAACAGTGGCGGAATTGTCAACAGACAATTCAGGTATCAATTTATTGCCACCACTATGTGAGTAATGGTCTCACCTTGGCCACCTTAATGAAAAAGTTCTGGCTCCACCACTGCCAATGTTGATTGAAATTTCTGCACTGAGCATTTTACAATGTCTCAGTTCATGTCACCTTTCACTTTCACTTTCCTTTTCTTTGACGCATCGCAATCAGAAGAGTCTGCCTCACGCTTGGGAGACAAAAAAAGGCACAAAAAGTTAACTGAAGAGATCCTTCCTCGTATTCTTCGGCCTACAGATTTTTCAGATGTAAGCACGGAACTAATTGTCTATTTCTTTACAGTATATTTCTATACAGTAGTATTAATAATTCATGGGGGTGCGTCATAACCATAAAATGTCATATCACGAAACACTAACACGAAACGTGATCATCTTGGTGGCGTCTCATGGTGGTTGGTGGTGGGTGGTGGTTTGTTGGAGGTGCTACTTGTGCATTTGTATCCAAGACTTCTAAAATGTCTAATATTTGCCAGGATACACGTACTCGCCGTATCTGCAAAGATAGGGTTGAATGAATTAAAATGTGAAGACTATCAAAGTGGCCCCCACACCCTTCAATTTTTCTATACGTGGCCTACCACCCCACCCCCAGTCGAGTCCAACCTGTGATTGATTCAGTCATTGATCAGGAGCTGCTTTCTTGTACATGGACATCAAGTAAACAATGAAGAGAATTTATCAATAATTAGATGAGTGACATCATCCTTTTGGGCCCCGTTCCATTTGTGGATGAATATTTCATCACTTCATGAAGCTGCAGCACTCTGCAGATGAATCACATCCTCGTTAGACAGCCATTCATCAGGCATCAATCGCTCACGTCTGCATCTTCCTCACCCCAGGTGAGTGTTGCCGACTGACCTTGAAGGCATCACGGTCATCGGGCCTTCCAGCCGTCATCAGCAAAGCACGACATTGTGCTGTTGAAGCCGACATCAAGCCCAAGAGTTACGTCACAGTGTCAGCCAGCGTGTGTAATTTTCAGGCCTAATGAGGCAGCTACATTAGCTGTGAAAGTCTCCAGGCTAATTATCGTCTCTTGTTGGAAGCTTGTCAGTGTGTGAAGCTGCGGGCTTGATGCATAAATCATCGCACTGCCAAGCTGGTTGGACCATGCATTAATGGAGGTTAATGTGGGCGGCGGCTCCAACATGGTGGATACCGGTAGTCTGCTCAAACATTGCACCGAAATGACATTTTGAAAGCGTTTCGTCAACGTTTTTAAGAATTTTAATCTGGTGAATGAATATTTACTTACTACACACTAAAATAGTCAACAACCAAGTTAGCAGGAAAACTAAATGTTCCTAAAGCCTGGAAAGATGCATAGATACATATATTAAACAAGATGCATATATTATACAATATTATACAATTATTAAATATACATATGTCAGCATTGCAGTATTAACCTGGATTCTTCACCCATTTTTTCATTGGTAGCCACCAGAAGAAAGATTTGCGCATGTACAAACAATTTATTGTCCTTGTAGTTAAGACAAAGAACGAAATTGGCACAGTCGCTCTGTGTAGAGTATGAAATACTGCACTGCTCTCGCATTGATGATGAGGCAGGGTGACTTACTGGAGTCTACAAAACAGTACTGTACTCATAACAAGGCACGCTCTACACTTCATTGCTAACTCTTGTTCGCTCACGGACTGGCTCTAACTCTCAGGCAACTGCTCAGAATCATACACAATATGCACAAATGGAAGAAAACCGTGACAACAAACTGCTGTAAAAATCTTTTATTATCACTCATTCTCCTTATATCGCTGGACAAGGTCACAAATAAATGTGCAAACTATTTTTTGTTTCCGTTTTGCAGGACTCAAGTCGACAATCACCAATAGCAGGGGTGTCAGAGTCGTGCCATGGAGGGCCGAGACAATGTGGGTTTTCTTTCCAGCCGGTCACTAAAGCAGGTGATGTTAATGAGCAACACCTTCAATTTGAGAGAAGGAGCTCATCAATTAAATCACCTGCTGAAGAAACCGGTTGGAGAGAAAACATGCAGCGTCTCGGCCCTCCAGGGCACGAGTTTGACACATGTGACCTATAGTGACATTAGAGAACCAATCAAGAGTCCGGGTTCCACTTTATGTTTTGTCACCAATAACACAAAGCAGATCTAGGATGGTATTTGAAAAAATATATTTAATTACATAACATATTTTGACCTACTGTACATTGATTTGGTTTTAGAATGTGATTAAGTAAGCAAAAGCTGAACAATATCATATAACATGGCCTCCTGCAATCCATATTTTTCCTGAATGCGGCCCCGGGACAACCTGACTTGAAGGAACACAGGGGTGTCAAATTCCTTCCATGGAAGGCCGAGACACTGCAGGTTTTCTTTCCAGCTGGTCACTAAAGCAGGTGATTTTAATGGTCAACACCTCCTTGATTTTGAGGGAAGGAGCTCATCAATTAAAACACCTGCTGGAGAACTTAGTTGGAGAGAAAACCTGCAGTGTCTTGGCTCTCCATGGCATGAATTTGACACATGTGCACAAACACCGCCAGTTGCAATAATAGAAATAATCTGTTCCAGAGCCAGGATGTGGCCAGTGGCGTCTTTGTAGCTTTATTAAGTGTACAGGCAATGTTTTAGTCACATCATACAAGTGTTAAAAAAAAAGTTAAATAACTGTTAAGAAAAGGCAAAAATGATAAAACACAAATGTTTAACCTTGAAGACAATTGGCAAAGCACTTCACTTGTGCATTTCTTACCCAAAAAACGAACATATTTGTTGTGATTGGCTGGCGATCGGTCAAATGTGTATTCTTTCGCTCGCCCAAAGTCAGCTGGTCACCCCGTGACCCTAATGACGACAAGCGGTACAGAAAATGGATGGCTGGACAAACACATTTGTGCTACTTTAGAGGCTTTTTTTCTCGAGCTATATCAAATGTTAGTACAATTTAGTAAAGCTAGTGATGAATTGGTATGCTAAAAGCAAATGATTAACTACACTTGATTGACCAGCTGTCTGGTGGTTTCTTTTTTTAAATGCCGTTAGCAGCTTTGAGTGTTGTGAATGTTGACATTATGTGTCGACAGGAGGCACAAAAAGTTTATTTTAAAAAAGTAATTATGTGCAGTCTATTTAAAATCACAAAAATGCATCTTTTTAAATAACATACATGCTAATCTGGAGTGAAACACCTGCAGACTAAGTTCTGGTTTATTGCTTTATTGATATTTGACTGACGTATTGATCATTTAGTTCAGTGGTTTTCAAATGGGGGTACTTGTATCCCTGAGGGTACTTGAAGGCAATCCAGGGGGTACTTGGGATCTATAAAAGGTACAGTCTATACAGTGGGAAAAATAAGTATTTTGATCCCTAGTAACTTTATTGTTACTGAGACAGACAGAATGTAGAAAAGAAACAATATCCAGCCTATCCTGCCTATCGTTTAAGTGCACTCAGTGAGAGCACTGAGTTGTAGTATGGCGCCTGCCACTTTCTGTTTGTCAGCATGTCTGTCAAGGGCAGTCAGGGGTGGCGAATCCCAAGATGCAGCCACGATGGACAACAGCTCGAGCAGATTAAGTCTCTTTTTAACATATAGTGTTCCCTCGTTTATCGCGGGGGATAGGTTAATAAGTGAAATTACAATTATTATATATGTTTTAAGTGTGTAAATCCCCGCACCATACACGTTATACACGTTTCTCAGACAGGCATTCACATTTTCTTCTTGTTTAAACACTCTCAAAGTTCAATTTTTTTTTCATTTTAATGATCAACCTACTAGGTTGGACACAAGAAATTATGAATTGACTCGTGCGTATTTCACTCCTCTGATGGTGCCTTTTCATCCTGGTGCCGTTCCACTGAAGTGTTTTTGTGTCCTTATTAAAACATGTTGCTCCTGTCGTCGTATTTTCCTCCTCCTCCTCCTCGTCCTCCGTGAATCGAAGATGAACTTATTCCGTAATGGCGCCCTACAGCCGCAACGTCTACCTTCCTTCAGCATGTCCAGAAGTCCAACTTTTGGTCACACTTTACAATAGGGTTCACAAAAATACAGTAGTAATGAGGAACTAATGACTAAGGCACATAAGTTTAGACTAGTTACTGAGGAACTAATGAAGAACTAATGAGGAGCTAATGAGTAAACTAGTTACTGAGGAACTAATGAAGTAATGAGGAGCTAATGAGTAGACTAGTTACTGAGGAACTAATGAAGAACTAATGAGCTAATGAGTAGACTAGTTACTGAGGAACTAATGAAGAGCTAATGAGTAGACTAGTTACTGAGGAACTAATGAAGAACTAATGAGGAGCTAATGAGTAGACTAGTTACTGAGGAACTAATAAAGTAATGAGAAGCTAATGAGTAGACTAGTTACTGAGGAACTAATGAACTAATGAGGAGCTAATGAGTAGACTAGTTACTGAGGAACTAATGAAGAACTAATGAGGAGCTAATGATTAGAGTAGTTACTGAGGAACTAATGAAGAACTAATGAGGAGCTAATGAGTAGACTAGTTACTGAGGAACTAATGAAGAACTAATGAGGAGCTAATGAGTAAACTAGTTACTGAGGAACTAATGAAGTAATGAGGAGCTAATGAGTAGACTAGTTACTGAGAAACTAATGAAGAACTAATGAGGAGCTAATGAGTAGACTAGTTACT
Organism: Dunckerocampus dactyliophorus; assembly: GCF_027744805.1. NCBI lineage: Eukaryota > Metazoa > Chordata > Actinopteri > Syngnathiformes > Syngnathidae > Dunckerocampus > Dunckerocampus dactyliophorus. Next base: position 7,987,457 of record NC_072831.1, read on the forward strand.
GAGGAACTAATGAAGAACTAATGAGGAGCTAATGATTAGAGTAGTTACTGAGGAACTAAGGCACATAAATTTAGAGTAGTTACTGAGGAACTAATGAAGAAGTAATGAGTAACTAATGAGTAGTGGTTAGGGTCAGGTTTAGGTAAGTTCTCATTCCTCGTTCCTGAACAACTGTAATTTTGTGTACCTTATTGTAAAGTGTTACCCAACTTTTTGTGCGACGGATGGCTTCCTCTGCCTTTTGGGTGCAGAACGTTTCGTTAACATAGTTTTGTCGGGGAGAAACGTGCAAAAATACAAAGACAGCAAACTGTTTGCTAGCATGACACAACAGGAGACACGGTAGAGCAGCACGAAGGAGATTGATGGACAATGGTCTACAGCCAATCAGGACACAGAAGACAATGGCCGGTGCAGACCGAAGAGTCTTCCTCTTCCATGCCAGAAATGAACACCGTCATAATTCCTTCATCACACACGTCGTCTGTCTCTCTCTCTCTCTCTCTCTCTCTCTTTCGGTGTCGCTTTCATCTGGCAGTAATCCAGACAGTGTTTTTTTACACTGCTCCACGCTCTAAGGATCCACCAGCAGACTTGTGCAAAAGTTGCTCATCGTGTGCTCTCTGTGTAGTTACATTTATGGTGTTTATAGAATAATCCAAATCCAAAAATGTTTTACATTTGATTTTAGTATAAACTGTGCTTGTTGTTGCTCACTGTAAACTGGAGCGTGTGCATGCTCCACCCAACTTCAGCGACAGGTTTAGCAAACACAGAGAAAGATGGCTTCTCTGCATTTTTTGGTTGTTTCCTGAAGTTTTTTTGCCATTATGATGGCTTAGTCTTAGTCTGAGTAATAACGTTTTTCCGAAATACGCATTTAAATGATTAGTAGTAGTTCTGAAGTATACGAGATTTGAACATGACCACACGTTAGCCGCACCTCTGTACAAGCCGCAGGGTTCAAAGTTTGAGAAAAAAGTAGCGGCTTATACACCAGAATTCACAGTAATTTTGCAGAAATATTTATTGTAACTGCAGTCCTTCCGTAGAGAGGAAAAGACAGTTTTTTTTGTTTGCTTTTTTTGACAGCAGCAGCACTAGCTGGAGAGCAGCAAGCCAAATGCATGAACGATATTTTTATGCTCTGCTGAATGAATGAAAGAATGAATTTCACTGCCAAGCGTCAGAACTTTTCCTGGAGAATCATAGGGTGCATGTACTTCATATACAAATAAAAGATAAGAACACAATTGTTTTCCAGTTAATACAAATTTAAAAAGAGTTATTGTCTTCTTTTTTGTTATCCTCTTCATGAGTAACCTGTGCTAACTGCCTCACCTGCCATGAACCTCACCGTATGTCACTGATTACCCTTAAGAGGAAAAATGGAAGTGGATCCTGCAGCTAACTAGCAGAAAACACACAGCTGCTTCGCTTTTGAGTCGGGGTGGCCGGCTGGAGGGTGGTGTTAGGGGGGCCGTCACCGTGCATTTAGCTGAAAACACAGATGGCGCCAAAATGTGATGTGAATGTTTGATAGGAAAGCTTCTTGTATTGTCTTGTTTGGACAGTACTGAGGAATGACAGTGGGGTGGGGGGGGGGTTATGGGCCACAAGGTGAAATGGAACCCACGCCCTGAAAAGACATGAGAGTGCCAGGGGGCGGGGTGCCTGGGTGGCGTTTTTGTACCCCTCAAACCACACCTGTTAACAAGAGGAAGTGGTGATGTCACCCGCTTGGCCCTCTGGAGGTTGGGGGGGGGGGGGGGGGGGGGGTCGTGGGTGCCTTGGAGAAAGCAGCAGGTCACTCAGAGGGATGGGGTTGGGGGGGGTTATAGGGAGGAGTTGTCAAGGGTCCTGAAGAAGCACTCTGGTTTATTTACCGTGGACACTTTGTTTGGGACCCCGGCGCAATAACACTTGCTGCTTAAAGCCCCCCCCCCCGTGCATCATATGGCCGCCGCTCAAAGCCTTGAATTTCCCATCTATTGAAGCTCCTCCATAATTACCTTGAGAGGATAAAACAGGAAGGTGGGGGGGCATATTAAAAAGAAATAGTCTGCATTCTTCTATCAGTGCTCAATAAAAGGATGAAGAGGAGGAGGAGGTGTCGGGTCTATCAAAATAGGGTGCCTTCCAGAAGTTGTTCCCCCGAGGGAATCTGAATAAATTAATCACAGCGATTGGCTACCCCCCAACCCCCCACTACCACCTCCGCACCCCCCCCTGTGGTGGGACGCTGTGGTCTAATTGGGCCCTGCCAGGACGGAGCACTCTCATTGGCCAAGAGAGAATGTGAGAACCTGAAGACCCTGGCCCGCCAGGCTGACAGGAGCTCAAAGGGCAGCTTCTCTCTGCGGCGTGAATGGCGAGGTAGGAGGGGGCAGGGGCGCACTATTATCCAGCTACTAATGGAGCGGCGGATTTGGAGAGGGATAATTAAAAGCAATGGAAGCGGAGGAGGTGTGAGAGGAGTGTGTTGTCATGTGTGCAGCTTCACATGTGTGTAGGCGACCATGAGAGGCTATGAGAGGCATGCTAGTGGAGCAGAGTGCCACACAGCCAAAGTCTCAACCTCTGCAACAAAAGCTGGAATATGCAGCCCCCACCCCCTCTCCACACACACACACACACACACACACACACACGACACTGCCCTCCCCAGGGTGTCCAAATAGGCAGACATCTGCCTCATTATTGCCTGCACTTCACTGCATGCTGCCCATTGTGCATGCCTTTCTGTTTGTCTACACCATTCTGAGGCCGCCACACAGTACTGCGACGCTGCACAGGAAGTGCGTTGTTTTGAAAATCACTCCTCCATGTTAGCCTTGCAGGAAATGGACAGTGATACCTGTGACAAACACTGCGATACCTGCTAGGAAGAGTGCAATAGCTGCTCAGAAGAATGGGACACCTGGTAGAAAGGCTGCGATACCAGCGAGGAAGAGTATGATTTATTTTTAAAAAAGAGTGTGATACCTGAAGAAAGGCTGCAGTACTTGCTTACACTGCAATACCTGTCAAGTTGCGTGTGATACCTGTGAGGATGAATGCAATACCTGCTACGAAAGGGTGATACCTGTAAAAAGAGTGTGAAGCCTGCTAGGAAGAGCCATTGAAGGAAAGTGCAATACCTGTAGGTAGTGTGCGATACCTTCTAGGAACAGTGCAATATTTGCAAGGAAGAGTATGTTATCTGCTGGGCTGAGTGTGATACCTGCTAAAAAGAATGTGATACCTTTAATAAAGACTGTGGTACCTTCAAGCAAGTGTGTCACACCTGCTAGGAAGAGTCTAAAACCTGCAAAAAAAGAGTGCGATATCTGTGAGGAAGAGTTTGATATCTGCTAGGAAGAGTGTGACGCATATTAATAAGAATGCCCCATCTGTAAGAATGTAAGAAAGACTGAAATACCCGCTAGAAAGTGTGTGATGCCTGCTAGGAGGAGTGCGATATCTTCTAGGAAGAGTGTAATATCTGCGAACAAGAGTGTGAAAATTGTAGGACTAGCATGACGTCCGTAAGAAAGACTTCAACACCTGCTAGTAAGTGTGTGATACTTGTCAGAAGGACTCCGATACCTATGAGGAAAACTGTGATACTTCTTAAGAGCAGTCCTATACATTCAAGGAAAAGTGTAACATCGCTAAAAGTATAATATCTGCAAGTTAAAGTGTTATACCTGTGTGGAAGCGTGTGATACAGGCCATGAAACAAAAACATAGACCTATGCTAACTGTTCATAGACCAGTGTAAAACTTCCATAGACTAATGCTAACTGTTCACAGACCTATGCAAACCATCTGTATACTGTACCGATCCGAACCATATCGAAAAATAGCATAGACCCTACCGCCAAAGAAGGAAAACCCCACTGGAATCAGTAAAATAATTGTTAACTGGCAGAAGTGCTAATATAGAAACATATACTAAAAAAGAACAAATGGAAATCAGATTTTGAACTGTGGTTTAAGATAACGTAACAAAAATCAAACTAATAAAACGGGCCTGGCCAAAACATATTTTGTTGCACAACCGTTTGAAGCAGTTACTGCAATCAAGCGCTTCCCGGAACTCTCAATAAGACATTCGCACCTGTCGACAGGTATTTTGGTCCACTCCTCATGAGCAAACTGCTGACGCTCTCTCAGTTTTGACGGGTGTCTTCCTCAGACTGCATGCTTCTTTCGACAGATGTTCTGTTGGATTTGAATCAGGGCTCACAGAAGAATGCTTGAGAATAATCCAATGTTGGCCCTTGAGTGTTTTTGTGTGTATTTTGGCTCCGTTGGAGGACCCATGACCTGCAACTGAGACCAAGCTTTCTGACACTGGGCAACGCATTTGGGTCCAGAATACCTTGATAGTGCTGAGAATTGAAAACCGATGCAAATCTCGGTAGCTCTACAGTATGTAAACCTTTATGGGTCCATGCAAACCTTCTATATACAGTTGAAACCAGGTCAAGCATTTTGGGTATCCTTCCACAAGCCCATTCTTCCTGACAGAACTGGTGCAGCTGAGTCAGGTTTGTAGGCAGCCTCGCACACACCTTTTCCAATTTTCTGTGAGATTGAGATCAGGGCTTTGTCATGGCCACTCCAAAAATGTGACTTTGTTGTCCTTAAGCCACTTTGTCACTATTTTGGCGGTATGCTTGGGGTCATTGTCTATTACGAAGACCCATTTACCCCCAAGCTTCAACTTCCTGGCCGATGCCTTGAGTTGTTGCTTCAATATTTCCAAATAATGTTCTTTCTTCATGTTGTCATCTATTTTATCAAGTGCCACCCCATACTTCACAGTTGGGATGGTGCTCTCAGGTTTACAAGCGTGCTCCTTGTACCTCCAAATGTAACGATGGTCATCACGGGCAAACAGTTCCTCTTTAGTTTCATCAGACCACAGTTTGAGTCTTTGTCCCCGTGTACGTTTGCAAACTGTGGTCTGGCTTTTTTATGTTTCTTTTTGAGAAATGGCTTCTTCCTGGCCTTTAAACTCTCGTCGGTACAAGACTCCTTTGACTGTGGATAATGACACACTCTTACCAGCTTCAGCCATCATCTTCACATCACCTTTTGTGCTTTATTCGCACATTTCGGACCAAAATAAGTTCTTCACTGGGACACAGAAGCCGTTCTTCTTGAACAGTATGATGGCTGGACATTCCCTTGTTGTTTATGCTTGCGGATACTTGTTTGAAGAAGTAGATGAACGCTGCAAATTTCACGCATCTGCAATTTGCACCCAAGGATGATGCAAACTTGTGCAGCTCCACAGTTCTTTTCCTGATATCTTGTCTTATCTTATTTCTTTTCATTTTCCCACAATGTCAAACACGGAAACCGTGTGTTTGAGGTGAGGCCTTAAGTACATGCATGGTGTGCCTCCAACAAACTCAAATGTTGTCAGTTGACCTATCAGAAGCTTCCAAAGCCATTTCATCATCATGTCGGCTTTCAGACATTCTTTAAAGACATAGTCATCTTTGTGTATGTCAACTTTGACTTCGATGAAGGTCAATAAAAACTTGTCTAAAATGTTCTCTCTCTCTCCTAACTGCAGCATTTGGAAAGTAGAAATAATTTTGGTCATCCTAACTGACGTAGGACAGGAAAAGTTTAGTCTGATTTCGTTTCAGATAGTGATACTGTGTTTTACACAGTGTGTGGAAACTTCTGATTTCAACGGTATGTGCAAGACACAGCCAGTTTCCAATTGCATAATGCGGTATGTTAATCTGATCTTTAAAAAGCCAAAACCAATCTAATTAAGGTGTTTACATGCATGTTCAAAAGCTGGTTTTAAGCCAATTGATGCAATAATTCGTTTTTCTCTAGTGTATGTAAACATACTGTATAGACCCATGCTCGGTGGAGATTCATCTTCTTGTTCGACTGATCTACAGTGTGCAGAAAACCTTTCACATGTCATTAATACAAACCAAACCCTGATCTATGCTACAGACTATGCCACAAAACTCCTATAGCTCTATACAAACCACCCATAGATCTATGCTACAGACTATGCCACAAAACTCCTATAGCTCTATACAAACCACCCATAGATCTATGCTACAGACTATGCCACAAAACTCCTATAGCTCTATACAAACCACCCATAGATCTATGCTACAGACTATGCCACAAAACTCCTATAGCTCTATACAAACCACCCATAGATCTATGCTACAGACTATGCCACAAAACTCCTATAGCTCTATACAAACCACCCACAGATCTATGCTGCAAACCGTGCATAGAGCTATTCCCCAAACCTAGCAGTGACCTACGCCAGTGTGATGTATGTGATCGTCTGGCCGATGATGGAGCATCATAAAGCTGTGAGGAATGCCAGCATACTTGACGAAAATGTCAATAAATTCCTACACCAGGACAACGCACATAGCAGCACAGTGCTTAGAACTAAAGTAGCGCCGCACATACTTTCATATAGCGGGCACCCTTTCTGCTAGGGGGGCCGAGGTGAATGTGGCCTTTGAGAGCCGGGGAGGCGGGGGGAGCAAACATGTAGCCGGCAGCTCTCGCCTGGGAAAAGAACATCCAGAGGGAGTGGGGCGTCTTCACAGCGACAGCCTGAGCAAACAACCTGAGAGGGCTGCATGAGAGCTGGGGAGCTGCTTTTCAACTTTTCAAGAACTTCTGATGATGAGATATGACCCAACACAAAAGAATCAGTCATAGTTGTGAACCAAAACACGTTTCCATGCACAAACAGTCTTAGATTTGATCTCTGGTTTGATCCAATTACACACAAGTAATCTATTTACTAGCAGTTCACTGTCAAGATGTGTCTAAGTTAGAAATGATGTCCTTTAATAAGGCTTCTTTTAACTTGGAGGCAATAAATCAACTTTATGATGTGAAAATGTGAGTTTTCTTAAATAAATGACTAACTTTTCTTATGTACTAGTTTAGTTTATTAATAATTTCAACAAGTGCAGTTGTTTGGTCCGGGGGGGGGGGTGTTCTGGGCAGCTTTGCTGGTTTGTTTACGCAGCGGCCCAATCGTGACTACGGTCCAGGCAGGCAGGATCAGTACCCACAGATGAGAGCTTTGAGTGTTTTACTCAGCAGATTAACTATTGTGCCTGCCTAGCACCGTCAGCCCCGCCCCCACCTCACGACCCTGACCTGCCACCCACGGCAGCGAAGCCTTCGGTGGGCACTCTGCACCGAGGGGGGTCTAAACCCAGATTAGAACGCCTGATTTAACCACAGAGCATTGAAGTTTGGGCTGGAAAATTGGGCTTTGAATATTTGGATGGAGTGACACATCTTAACTCAATCAAAGACGTATTATTAGCTGAGCGTTAACGTTGGTGCGCATAGCTGTGTTTTCACGTTTCATGCTAAGCTAGGCTAACTGTGGAGAGACTTGGGTGGGCAGATGTCATGTGATGTCATGGAATGAATTTAGTTAGTTTAGTCTGTTAATGAGCTGTAAAAGTGTAAAGAGGCTTGCAGCCTGAGAGGTGCCAACTGTAAAAGTTGTCCACTTCCACATCCACAGAGCGAACAATGGGGCAAACGCAGCCTCCATTCATTCCGCAGCTGGCGGCCAAACAAACCCGCTTCCAAAAAAAACGCCGCATTCCGCGCACACACATACGCACACACAAGCGGGCAGCCATCTTGCCCCAGAGAGAGTGATCAAAATCATTAGAGGCCCAGTCGAGGAGGGTTTGAGCTCAGACTTCTTTGTGGGACCACCTGTTGTCACTCTCTCATTGTATTGGACAGCCCTGCCAGGGGATTTGGACCCGGTACTCTGGGTTTAAAGGTCATATCAGTACATAACACCCTGCAGTCTTTAACCTATCCTTTTTTAAACCCTATTGATTTTGAAACGAACCAACGTGTGCATGGACAGTAAAATACACGCTGCAGGTCTTACTGCCCTCAGAAATGTCTCCACAGAGAGCAGATATTTCTAGAGAACAAGAAGAAGAGAATGGAGTTAATTACAGTTGAATTCGGTGGCGCAGACCTCCGCCAAGGCCAATTTGGTGCTCTACTATTACACCAAACCAGCTCATGTGTCTGCAAGCCAGAAGGGGTTTTATTTTTCACCTCCATAAAGTCATACAAGGAGATGTCGAGCAACAAAATAATTCCATGTATTTGTGGTCTGTAATGCCGTTTGATTGTTTAGTTCGACTGGTTTGGCTGTGGGACCACCATCACACTTCAGTGGCAAGCGGTGACCCAAGTTGCGGACGTTTTTGACCATAAACTTCTCAAATGTCTTCTTTATTTAATAAATCACATTTATTTGTTTGCATTTTAAATGCAAAAAGACTGTTTGCAACAGTTATGAGGCTAACCTTTGAAGGTCCTGCAAGCATTATAGCCCACCTTCTTCCTGCTTTGAGTATGTAAGCTGCATCCCACGTAACACACACGCTAAGCGGTGGCAGGATAATTTTGGGTCAGCTGCAGACTACCTTTCATGAAAAGACATTCAAGGAAAACTGCACTTTTTGGGAGTTTGGGAATCATCCACAATCCATATGTCTTTCTCTCTTCTGGGTGTTCTAAAGATATAAAAACAGATAAAAGAGGCAGCTCATGACTGCACATAATGGGACGCCCCTATGCTGCCAGAAAGACCGCTATTAAAACACCAAAAGCCTCCAACAAGGTTTTATGGTTTTATATCCATGCTGTGGCCATGTAGTAGCAGGTACATTCATGCTAATGTGTAATACTTGCAGTATTTTGCCATATTTTGGTCCTTTTAAGCATTGCCCGAACTTCCTTCCTGGGCGCATTGATTTCACACAGCAGCATAGAAAGGAATGCCTACACCGAGCGTTAACTTTTCCGAACTCTAAAACAAAACAAACACAGCAGCAGTAGCGGCAGCTCCAATATGTAGCGTTGCCTTTCGCTGGTGGCCTGAGGCATTGTGAGTGCGGCGCTGACGTGCTGCGGGCGAGTGCGTTGCTACAATGTCGCTGTACCTTGCTTAAAATGCACGTCACATTATATGTAAATTGAGTGTCGTTGGGGCGTTTTGGAGTTTTTTCAGGAGGCTTTATAGGCAGAAAAGATGATTCCCATTACGTGCATTCTTAGCTGCGTCTTTTTTTAGCTGTTTTTATATCTTTAGAATGCACAGGGAAGAGAAAGACGTATGTGTTCATGTCTCACATCAGGATTGTGGATGATGGGCAAAATTTTTATCCATAAATTCATACAGATTTTGAAAAAAAAAAGATTTTCAGTACAAATTATATTTGGGGAGATGAATCAGAGCATTTGCACATGGATCTGGATGAGAAACGAAAAAAGAAGTAAAAAATCAAGCGAGTCCAGTTGCTCTGATCCAACATAAGTTTCATCATAACAGAAGGACCATTTCTTCTTGGACATTAAACAGTACTGTCCTACTATGCCTGGTAGCCTTCATTGTGGGTGGAATTTCCCCACGCACAACAACGTGCGCTTTCACGGCCTGTATGCCATGCTTCTCCAGCAGATATCTAGCTACCGAGCTGTGTGTCGTCGGACGGACAGCGCCCAAGTCAACACTCGATGTGTGGCTCATAAACATGGCACGCACCTTGTGGTGGCGCAGCAAACGAATAGCACCGGCGTGTGGTGCGTTCAGGGACATCGGGTAATTATTATTTTTTTTGGAAAGACCTCGCGACCCATCCCGTCAAGGCACCGCCTCCTCCTGGAGCTCAGCTTCACTCCCTTGAAAATGTATTTGGACTCTGTAGTTACTTTAAATAACGACTCCCTAAAGAATGGCCCCGTTGCCACGGTAACCCGCATCAATTGAATATACTGTTTATATTTTCACATATATATATTCTAACTAGCAAGCCCATTTTGTGTTAAAACATGTGATTTCAAACATTATAGTAAGATACAAAATGTATTAACTTTATTTTTATATGTGACATTTTTTTTTGCCCAATTTCAATTCTTTATTATTTGTAATTTATCTTTCTATTGTTTGGACATCCAAAAAGAAAATACTAGAATAAATGAATTCCTCTCAGTATGCCTGTGCCAAATAGTTTTACACAATTTGCTTAAGCAAAACAACAAAACAATGTGATAAATAATAATTGAAAATGCTATGCACCTTTATCCAGAACCGCACCAAAATGTAAGGGGTTCCTTGTTGAATAGAACTTATGTACATGAAGCTGTTTTTTAAATATGGATATCCTTTCATGGAATCAAACTAGAGTTTTGGAACATAAACAAGCAGTCCATTGTGACGATGCGGTGTATTTATGTCGAGCTATACAATCAACACTGAAGTTTTGTTGATACAAGATGTTGTTAAACGTTCATGTGATGTGTTGGACTCTTTCATTCAGGATGAGAACATAAAAAGTGACGTGTGTGTGTGTGTGTGTGTGTGTGTGTGTGTGTGTGTGTGTGTGTGTTGAGGAACCTGGTCTACAGTGGCAGCCTTTAAAAGCTCCTGAGGGACGTCGTGAAGACTAGCAGGAGACGCCACGGATCAATGTGAATGTGAATGGGTTTTTTTTTTAGTGTGCTGAAAGGACGCCCTGTAGCGCTCGGGAGGCACCGCTCGGCCTTGACCGTCACACCCGCCGCTTGTAATAACGACTTGTAATGACTTGTAGTAATGACGAGCTAGCAGAGGTGAAACTTCAGTCAAATCAGATAAATGAGCCACTGAAGAGAAGTTTGTCCTCGAATGCAACGCATTCACAACGTCCTAAGACAGTGATGGCCTGTGCTCACGGAGGCCAAAAATGATGAATTATAAATTATAATATAAATTATTAACAGTGTACAAAAATGAAAAGAGAACTAGTTACGTGTGCACGGTGGAAGAATGCATAGGCGGAAGAATACGCAGACTGTTCTGTTAGCAGTGCTTCAAAGAAATGAAAAGTGATGTGAAACACATACTGTAGTGTCGGGAATAACAGTGTTAAAAGGAACTGTTTTCCATGGTTGCTGTTTTCCAGTAATAGGCAATGAAATGAATTACTATTTCAAACATTACAACAGCTACCGTTACCGACATTGAAATGTGGTCCATTATTATGCACTGATATCTAACAACTTTTTATCCGCTGGGCTGCCCGGGACAAGAGCTGCAAGTAACAGACACAGACACATAAGTAATGATGCTTGGCCAAAGGTAGAGTGCAATTTCATGGTAAGCCAAAGTTCAGGTGTTGTTCGAAACCTCAAGAGAACGAGATGCAACGCGGTCTGTGGGGTTAAAAGTGTCGTTTCCAGGATGTAAGTACACCCACTACAAGTCATCATTGGGGAAACAAGTAGAAAAGTACACTTCATTGGCTAAAGGTACGAAGAAGATCAGTTAGGATAATGCATAGCGCTGCAACAAATACACTATTTCCAAAATTACAACTATTAAAATTTGATGATCTAGTTCATTTTCGAACAGCTAAAATTATGCATCAGACAAACAATGATCTGCTACCCAAAAATGTCATACAATTCTCAACAAGAGAGGAGAAAAATGACCTTAGAGAAATATTATTAACAAATTAAATTTGTCAGTGCTACAGTATATCTAATCACTACCACACTTCTTTTTCATGAGTTCATTGTCATTACTCGCCTATTACTTACCTATTACTATGTTTTGTTAGGTCTATTTCATATTATTTATTAGGATTGTCATATGAAGTAGTTACAGGACAAGAATTGACCTTATCATTTTCCTATGTATTCAATCTGAATACCTTTGGAATACAGGAAGTGAACAAATGTATTGCAATTGATGTAAAACGGATGGGGGGGAGGATTAAATAAGCGTTGCTTCTAACTACTCCTTTTGGACATGCAGATGTGTGAATTGCAATGTGCGATGCATTCCAGTGTAACCTGTATGTGTGTTCAAAAAAGTGAAGCCATTAACACTGATATAAAGGGCAAGAACATACAGTACATGTCAAGTGTACATTATATCCCACAGCAAAGCCGTTAAGAGTAACTCTAATCTTATCAAACATCTCTCAACACCACTACAAAGCTAATTCACAATTCTTTGACACGTTTGAAGGCAATACTTACTTTCAATGGTAACTAGTTACATTTATGAAGGACTAATTCTGTTACTAATTCAAATATTTTAGGGGAAAGTACTGTAAAATTTAGGGAAAAGCTGTACTGTAACTAGTAACTTTAACCAGAGGAGATTCTAGAGTTTGTTCGGGCCCTGGGAAAAAAGTCACAGGCTGCCCCTTTGCATAGCACCACGGCTGTAGAAGTTCAAAGTTTGTTCGACTGGGCTGGGGCTCCAGGCAGTTGACTCCCTTGCCTGATGACCAGCAGTGCCCTGGACGATAACTAACTTTTTTATGTAAGTAATTTGCCCAACACTGGAAATCAGACAAGGTAAAATGTTCAGAAAGTAAGGAAATGTTGATCAACATTGGCTGCAATCCCCGTCCAAGCCACTGAAACCCCTCGACCATCATGAAAGATAAATACTGGGTCTTTGAACATTTGAAAGGCCCTCCTCCTTTGAAATGGACACTGATATGCAAGCAGTGTAGTGGTTTCATTATTGACGCTTCTTCATCCCAATAAGCCTGTGTCTCCTTCCCTCGACGAGACAACCACGGGAATAAATGTAAGTCGTTATTGTCTTTTCTTTTTTATTATTCTTGCATTTCATTCTTGTATTTAATGTTTTTATTGGGCATTTCTGTGTGGAGTTTGCATGTTCTCCCCGTGCGTGTGTGGCTTTTGTCCGGGTACTCCGATTTCCTCCCACATTCCAAAAACATGCATGTTAGGTTAATTGGAGACTCTAAATTGTCCATAGGTATGAATGTGAGTGTGAATGGTTGTTTGTCTATATGTGCCCTGCCATTGGCTGGCGACCAGTCCAGGGTGTACCCCGCCTGTCGGGGCACACCCTGGACTGGTCGAAGTCAGCTGGGATAGGCTCCAGCATACCCCCGCGACCCTAAAGAGGAGAAGCGGTATAGAAAATGGATGGATGGATTACTGTATTTTATATGTCTTTCATGTGTTATGTCTCCAGTGTGAGTACATGAAAACTCCACGTACAGCACAACGTTGTCATAGGAACAGAGGACCGAGATAAATATACTTTATTGATCGCTAGTGATTAAATAAAACATAACTGTAGACTGTGGGCTGTCCTCAAGGTACAATTTGGAGTGCGACACAAACGTTAACCCTTCAAAGTCAAACAAAACTTAGCTTGACAATAACAAATGCTGAAATTTTGCTTGTTGTAGTTTTGATTTCAGTTGACGTTCTGCTAACAAAGAGAAGTTTAAAGCCAAGACAGACTTTCTCTAAGGCAACACGAGTCCCACCAAGAGTGAGACTTTTTTTTCTTGTTGGACGTGCTCCACGTTCTTGTGGCCTGCAGCATTTGTGTTGACGCCATCGAAAAAGCCTCAATTAAGAAAATATTAAAAACAGTCCAGTCATCATCATCATCAGTGTTAGCTGGCGTCAGCCCGGGTGGGTGGTCCGCTGGTTCTGTCATACATGTTTGTTCCGTCATCACACACACACACACACACACAAGACAAGTTCTCTCTTGATTTGTATCTCAAGACACACAAATGATTTATGTTTGTCTTTGTTCTCTTCATGAGAAAGTTTGGATTATTAATTGCTGTGGTTTTAAATGTACTTAAAGAAGACGCAAAGAGAGCTTTGCTTGCTTTATGTGACTTTGTCTTCTTTCAGTATTAGAATTAAGTGATAGTAATTTAGGCAGAGTCTTAGTCCATATTTTGGATGACACTGTGCTTTTACATATATTAATGTTTCCGATCATCAGACTAAATTCAACATAAGGCAATGATAACACATCTGAACTCAAAATGTAGTTTTCAATGAAACTTTTTATTGTTAAGGGAGAAAAAAATATATAAACCTGCATGGTCCTGTGTGGAAAAGTGATTGCCCCCCTAAACCTAATAAATGGTTGGGCCGCCCTCAGCAGCAACAACTGCAATCAAGCATGTGCGATAACTTGCAGTGAATCTCTTACAGTAGGATTCAAGTCAGGACTTTGACTAGGCCACTCCAAAGTCTGCATTTTGTTTTTCTTCAGCCATTCAGAGGTGAACTTGCTGGTTGTCCTGATGCAGAACCCAAGTTTGTTTCAGTTTGAGGTTTGGCTGGACATTCTCCTTCATTTTTTTTTTGGTAGACAGCAGAATTCATGGTTCCATTTATCACAGCAAGTCTTCCAGGTCCTGAAGCAGCAAAACAGCCCCAGACCATCACACTGCCACCACCATATTTTACTGTTGATGTGATATTCTTTTTTCTGAAGTGTGGCATTACGTTTACCTTGATGTAATGGGACACACACCTTCCAAAAAGTTCAACTTTTGTCTCGTCAGACCACAGAGGGATCATCAAGATATTTTCTGGTAAAATTGAGACGAGCCTTAATGTTATTTTTGTTCAGCTGTGGTTTTGGTCTTGGAACTCTGCCATGCAGGCTGTTTTTGCCCAGTGTCTTTCTTATGGTGGAGTCATGAACACTGACCTTAACTGAGGCAAGTGAGGCCTGCAGTTCTTTGGATGTTGTTGTGGGGTCTTTTGTGACCTCTAAGAGTGGTCGCTGCACTCTTGGGGTGATTTTGGTTGGCCGGCCACTCCTGGGAAGGTTCACCACTGTTCCATGTTTTCGCCATTCATTATCCATTTGTGGATAATGGCTCTCACTGTGGTTCGCTGGAGTCCCAAAGCTTTAGAAATGGCTTTATAACCTTTTCCACACTGATAGATATCAATTACTCTTTTATGTTTTCACACTCCCTTAATGATAAGTTTTTTTTTTATTTAAAAGCTGCATGTTTTGTTCAGCTGTGTTGATTCTATGATATATGATTCTATGATTTTCCTGAAAGGGGTACCAGAGAAGGTGCCGTCACTTTGAGGAGCATGACGCACAGACTACAGTAATTTGAAGCTATAACCAAATAAAAATATACTGCAAACACATTGAATAAAGAGGGGAACAGTGTTGAATACTTTCTTCGGATCTGTTTTGCTTATAAAACACGAGCTGACGTCAGTTTCGGTGTCTCGTAGTTTGAAGCAGTGTCCATCCACTAGCTCTGTGTTATGTGAAATACACGTCACGTCCTGGTCAGCCCAACAACACAGAAAATGGTAAGCTATGAAAAAAAACTTCACAGAAAAGCCTCACCATCATAAATTGCAATAAATAGAGTGCACAATATTATTTTTCCAATACTGTTTATGAGTATGCACAGAAAAACTAAAAAAAATTTGAGACACACATGTAAAAATGTTAAAATTGCGTTGACTTAAAACTTATTTACGCGTGCAAAGTGCAAACCCAGCATTTCGTTTAAAAATTATAATAAGTAAATAAGTTACAGCATTTTTTATGTAAATGTTTACAATTGAGATTTCAGTAAACAGTGCCCTGCTGCCATGAAATATACCAAAATGTCGTATTTTATTGCAGGCGTTTCTTCATAAACTGAAACAGAACAAGTGATACTTTATTTTAATATGGAAATGGCATTGTTCCCTCGCTACACCGCGGTTCAGCTTCCACGGATGCGCTGTTTCACAGATTTTTTAAGTGCAATTTTGCATATGTTTTTTAACAGCGTATGAACGTGGATTGTGTTGTGCATCCTTGTGGTGTGTTAGAGCAATCTATCGGTGCTCTGTTGTATGTGTCTGTTATTGTATTTACTACTGCTACCAGTAGAGGGTGCTGTACACTCATGTTGAAGACATGTGTGGCTCCACCTCCTCTCAGTGTCTTTACGAGCATATGAGGAACCCGTAGTAGACAATAACCGGCTAAATATAGAGCCACGACAGTCCTTATTGGCTAAGGGAGAACCCGCCCATTGTGTTCTGCTTCCTGACCATTGTCAATCAGTCTCCTTTGTGCCGTCGCTAGTAAACTAGCTAAATGCGTGAGCTGTTGGCTAACCACCAATAAACAACAGAAGAAGAAGCAGCAGCAGCTAACCAAATGAATCTTTGGTTCAAAGAGGAGGACGAGGAGGAGGAGGATGCCAGGACGAAGGACGGTCAGAGGAGTGAAGACACGTGAGTCAATTTATTATGTCCAACCCAGTAGATTGATCGTTAAAATTCAAATGAAATGTAAACTTTGAGGGTGTTTAAAATGTGGGAAAATGTTATTGCCTGTCTGAGAAAAGTGAATAAAGTGTATGGGGAGGGGTTTTACAGCCTTAAAACATACATAACAACTGTAAACAAACAATGTTGGCTACTTCGCGGATTTCATTTATTGCTGGCTATTTTGGGAACCTATCCCCTGCGATAAACGAGAGAAAACTGTAGTTAGAAAATAACCACTTCAATTTTTGCTTACTATGTCACGCTTCCCTTTCAGTATATGTGTGTGTACATTTAGGATTTCTTTATGGTAATGGTGTAATTTATTTTGAACATGCATACAAGTTATAGAATACGTCACATCGTACAAGTCACAGTTGCACATGTCCAAACAGGCGTAGGAAGACGCAAATCTTATTTAATCCTTCCCTTTTCTGTTTCACATCAATCACAATACATTTGTTCACCTGTATTCCAAATGTACTCAAATACATGGGAAAATGATAAGGTAAGGTCAAGATTTATAATCGTTGTAAATCAATTACATAACATTCATAATAATAATACATATATATGTGTAATAAGTGATGGAAAGGTTATTAGTTGACAGAAACATAGTTGGATGATAAGCAAGTCCAGACAACGTACTCGCAAAGAAATGAAGAGTTAGTCATAAGTGCAATAAGTAAACAAGTGAACTGAGAACTGCAACCAAATATGTACGCAGCCTCGCTATTTCAAAAGGAACTGCTACTGATCTATGTGATGCAGTTCTACGGCGAGGCGGCTGCCATGTTGTTGTTGTTGTGCCAGTGTGCTGGTCAGCACTTACCGTAAACGAGCGCTCTGACTTTTATAGCCCCGCTAACCAGAATAACATGCTAAATGTGCACACACACACACTCACACACACACACACACACACAGCAGGCAAGGTTAGCTTCGTGCGGCTTTCATGCAAAAACCAATGACATTTTTTTTTTTTTACTCATTTATTTTGGGTCAAGGCAGCTGTGTCGTTTGTGGTTGTTTGTGAAGACCAGTTTGGACCTGACCGCCTCCCTCTGGGCCATGTGCCTTTAAGCTTCTATCAAGTACGCCATAAAGCAGGGGTGGCCAAAGTGCGGACGGGGACCATTATGTGCCCGCCGCTTGATTTTTTTGGCCCTACAATATGACTTGATTATTAGAATTAGATAGAGATATATGACATTGATAATTGATTTGCTTTGTCAGCTGTAACACAAAGCTAACGTGTATGTTTTGTTCATATAGTTTAGCATATATTACCCTACACCGGCTTGCTTTTACTACCTTTAATGTACAAAATGTATGAAAGTGCCCCATCCAGCCATCTTCTACGCTGCTTATCCTCACGAGGGACATGGGGGCATGCTGGAGTTTATCCCAGCTGACTTCGAGCGGGAGGCGGCGTACACCCTGGCCTTGCCGCCAGCCAATCGCAGGGCACATATGGACAAACAACAATTCCCACTCACATTCATACCTATGGACAATTTAGAGTCGCCAATTAACATGCATGTTTTTTGGAATGTACCCGGAGAAAACCCACGCACGCACGGGGAGAACATGCAAACTCTACACAGAGATGCCCGATTTTTCTATATGCGGCCCCCACTGGAAAAAGTTTGGACACCCTTGCCATGTGGACTAAAGTACTGAGAAGCAGCTCTTAATGAACGAACGAATGAGCAGTTGGACAATGGACATCTTCATTCTTCATCTTAGAAAGACATTTTGGACAATTGTATGCTTACAACTTTATGGGAACACATTGGGGAAGATCTTTATCTGTTCCCAGTACACAAAGCAAGCTCCAAAAAGGGACGAGTATGGTCTAGAACAGGGGTCACCAACGTTTTTTCTTGCGAGAGCTACTTTTAGGAAATGAATTTTTGTAGAAATGATTTTCATACCTTATTTCAACCCAAACAGATCAAATATGCTTGTTTTACCAAAACATTCACAAAATGCTGGTATCCACAACTCACATTTTATGTTTCAGAATACTTTTCTTTCTAGTGTTCTCACATTATTAACTGAAAACCTGAATGAAAAGCAGGGGTTGTCTACAAAATATTGTAGACAGTCCTCAGGGATGGGCGATATGGACCAAAACTCATATCCCGATATATTTATGTTGAATATCGATATACGATATATACCCGGATATTTTTCCCACAAAGTGAGTTTAGACAGAGCCAAGGTCAACTATGCGTTTGCAGTTGCTTCATGAAAATTTCAAAAAGTCTCATAGAAAAACAGCCACTAAAATAAAACAGTCCATTCTCTTTTTGAAATAAATATAAAACAGATAAAATATAATCAACCTTCTTCATAACAAACCTTCAGCTATGCTCTAATCCCCAGCTAATACCAAAAGCACAAAAGAACAGCATATGAAATAAAGTGGCCCTTGTAAGAGGGAATAACTCAAAAATACTTTACTTTGAACTATTATTTTTTTTAGAAAGCAGAACCTCGTAGGAGAGACAAACAAGTGAGCAAAAACATGTTAGAATTACATTTACAACTACAAATAAACTTGATACTTAGTTTGTTCATTTCAAATTGGCCATCCCTTCATCAAAATAAAAATAATTGTAATATTTTATCTTGGCAAGCACCTCTCAAAGTCTAGACAGCGTAATAATTACATCCAGACTCCACCTTGTAGTCAGGACTAGCTGTTTATTTATCACGCATCATTCTTCCATCACACGTTCTGACACACTGACGGGTAAGTGACCAGGTCCGAAGGCTTGAGTGTAATGAGTAGTCATTTCATGAAGATTAAGAAACATAAGATCCCGCTCTGTAAAACAGGACGAGATCCACCCCGGTGGCATCGCGCCTCGAGGAAGCGTGGATCTCCACTATGCGGTGTGCAGCGGGAACTTTACTTTCACGTTTAAGTTCCCAAATACCGGAAACTCTCCAACGATGCCAGAAAAAGTGGCTATATTTGTGGCTAGCCGCTTTTGAGAAATGATGTCGCCAAGAAGGGTATTTGAAAAATATCGATATATCGCCCAGCCCTACAGTCTTTCTAAAAGAGTGGAAGCTGTTCGAGCTGCAAAGACTCCACATTTAGGTGTCCCAGTACTTTTGTCCATGTGGTGTGCTGGAAGCAAGCGTGTGTCAGCCAATGTAAGAAGTAAAAACATGGCCTCCTTGTGTGTTTTCGCAGATATAAATACACTCTGGTCTCGTCTCGTCTAGTCTGGACTAAAGCTGCTTTTATTGGGACATTTTCCATCAACACAGAACCAATGCCACTGCTCAAAGACCTACAGTCTGCCTCTAAGTGGACTTAGTCTGGACCAGAACCACAACCTTCTTATTGTTCTTCTGGGTCTTTTTGGAGCTTTCTCCTCCCCCTGTGAGGGAGGGCGTCCCAAAGCTATAGAGTGCTTAAGGCCATGAGCATATAGAATGATAATCTGTGGGTGTCAAGTTGACCCATAGAAGCAACATCTGGACCAGGGTGTCCAAAGCCCGGCCCGGGGGCGAAGGTAGCCTGCAGCTGAACTTTTATTAGGCCGTGGCTTTTTATAAACACAAAATAAGGCATGGCTTTGCATCAGAACAGTACCTAAGAGAGTTAGGGTCACAATAAAAACAAACACACAACACTTTTTAAATGCAACCATATTAGTAGTATTGGCTTGTATAGTCAATAATGTAATTAAAATGGCAAATTAATCAACATTTTGAAAAAGCTGTCACTGCCAATCAAAATCTCTATTTGTTCATTTATTAAACAAGTTGACCAGTCCAGGGTGTACCCCGCCTCTCGCCTGAAGTCAGCTGGGATAGACTCCAGCATACCCGTGACCCTAGTGAGGATAGAAAACGGAAGGATGGATGGGTTAAACATTGGCCAACTATTATTATATTTATAAAATCCCAGAGAAAATGCATTGAGTTATGTACGCTAGTAGCGTTTGGATAAGCAAGAATCATTTATTCATCCGTTTAAATTGGAGACAACTTGAAAACATTTTTTTTGTTAATTATTACCAATATACTAATTTAGAATTGGTGAGGAAAACGTCATGTTTGACTGTAAAAGTAAACAAAACAGGTAAGTAATTGCTTGACCCAAAATGTGAGTCATTCATACACTGAAAACATTGTTGTATTACGGTGCGTACCATGTGCATGCTGACTAACGTATTTGCTTCCACTTTGTCAGATATTTCCCATGTACATGTGTTTTTATATGGCGTTGTATTGACTCATGCAGCGGACACAATAGGAGTAGATTTCAGGCCCGTCGAGTCACACAATAAAACAATGTGCGGAAACAGCTGGACTCTTTCCAGCCATTGTTAAGTCCATTGCACGTTTTCGCCGTCTCTTTACGAGCATGCAGCGGTGCCTCTTTTTTTCCCCCCAGAAGTTCCTGTGACTTTACAGTGGAGAGCGTCTGCTTGTGTGGACCTGGCTGACAGCTGCCTGTCTAAGCAGACGCCTCGTCACTGCAGTTATCACTCTGCCGCACAGGCCTCAATGCCAACTCCCCCCCCACGCCCTGATGTAATGAAGTTCATTCTCTGCTATTAAACGGGGCCGTCGTTACTGTTCAATCATTAACACACCGCCAGACAGCAGGTGGAGCGAGACGAATTAAAAAGTCGCCTCGCTAAGAGGACACAAAGAGCTTAAGAAAGTTGTGTTTTATGTGAAATAATCCATGGAGAGAGACATATGTTAACACTTACTTTAACACACTCTATCATTAAATGTGCATTTTGGCTACCTGCTCTAGCTACTGTAAGCATAAACATATTAAGAACACTTTTCATCACACAAAGCTACAGCTTCACCAAATGACTCACTTAGTCGCTAATGAAGCAATAAAGTCATACGCGGTGTGAACACTGGTCAAAGATCCTCTATGTAACAGCATTGCTCTGCTGTTTTTAAGGATCGATTGCGATAACGGTTGTCAAAGAGCCTCTGTTTTCAAGGACGCTAGTCAAGAATCCTGTTTTTAAGGACCTACTGCAAAAATCCCTGTCAAAGAGCCTCTATTTCACCGAAGATTCCTGCTGTCTTTGAGGATCTACTGCAAAAATGCTGGCTAAAAATCTTCTATATGTGACAGGAGTGTTTTTTTGTTTTCAAGGACGCTAGTCAAAGATCCTGTGTGACGGGAGCGCTTTGCTAGTTTCAAGGACCAACTGCAAAAATGCTAGTCAAAGATCCTCTGTTTGGCAGGATCACGGTGCTATTTTCAACAACAAGCTGCAATAATGGTTGTCAAAGATCCTGTACTTGACAGGAGGCTCATTTTTTCTGGATGTACTGCAAAAATGGCAGTCAAAGATCCTCTATACATGACAGGAGCTCCCTGCCTATTTTCAAGGACGCTCGTCAGAGATTCTCTCCATGACAGGAGCACTCAGCTGTTTTAAGGATATACGGCAAAAATGCAAGTCAAAGATCCTCTATTTGACAGGAGACTCCTGCTGTTTTTTCTGGCTCTACTGTAATAGTAGTCAAAGATCCTCTATACGTAACCAAAGCGCTCTGTTTTCAAGGACACTATTTAAAGTTTCTCAACATGACGGTGCGCTTAGCTGTTTTTAAAAATGCTTGTCAAAGATCCTTTATATATGACAGGAGCACTGTGCTCTAGATTGATCTGTATTGATCTCTCTCTTGGAGATCAATAAAGTATCTACTTACCTATCTTTTTGAGGAGATACTGCAAAAAGACTATGCAAAGATTCTCTATATGACAGGAGTGCTCAGCTATTTGTAAGAACCTACTGCAAAAATGCAAGTTAAAGATCATATATTAGGCAGGAGACTCCTGCTGTTTTTCTGGATCTACTGCAAAAATGGTGAGCAAAGATCCTCTATATATGATAGGAGCGCTCTGCTGTTTCCAAGGATGCTATTTAAAGATTCTCTACATGACAGGAGCGCTGAGGAAATACTGCAAAAATGCTAGTCAAAGAACCTCTATATGACAGGAGCACTCAGCTGTTTTTAGGGACTTACAGCAAAAATGCAAATCAAAGATCCAATGATTTCATGTTTTTCTGCATCTACCCTAAAAATGCTAGTCAAATATCAGGAGTACTCTGCTCTTTTTGAGGAGATGCGTCAAAAATGCTAGTCAAAGATCCTGTATATGACTGGAACCCTCAGCTGTTGTTAAGGAACTACTGCAAAAATACCAGTAAAAGATCCTCTATTTCACAGGAGGCTCCTGCTGTTTTTGAGGCTCTAATGCAAAAATGCTAGTCAAAGATCCTCTGTATGACAGGACGGTTCTGCTGTTTTTGGGAACCTGCTGCAAAAATGCCAGTCAGAGATCATCTATTTCATAGGAACTTCCTGCTGTTTTTGAGGTTCTACTACAAAAATATGCTTATCAAAGATCCTGTATATGATAGGAGCACCTTCTGCTGTTTTTAAGGACCATCAGGTGTATCTATGAAGTTGATTGGTAATATTGATACATAACCTAACCCTTCTGAACTTTAGGTTTTTGATGATTAGGACAATTGCACGTTAACGCTGGTGCACGCCCTCGCAGTCTTCCCTGCAGCATTCAAGGTGCGTCAAATCAGCAGAAAAGAATTACAGCAACACGTGCAGTAGACAAGCAGAATGAGAAGAAGAAGCTGATTGTGCAGTGCCGCCCGCCTCCAGGCGAAGAAGCGACAGATTAAAATAACCACACGCATCAATCACGCTGACACTCCCCGCCAGGTGTGGAATGGCAGCATGGAGACGCCATTAGCGCTGAGAGTGAAGTGAGGTCTTCACCTACAGGACATCCATCATAGAGTCCACTTTAACACGTCCTTTTAGCAACAACACAACAACACCACGTGTGTGTGTGTGTGTGTGTGTGTGTGTGTGTGTGTGTGTGTGTGTGTGTGTTGCACAGATAAGCAGAGCTGTGGAGGCGTTGTGGTTTTTGGGACGTGGTCTGGCTCCGCATCAGTACCCTACAGGTCGTCCAAAATCAATCATGTTCTTCTTATCTGAAGGCAAGCTTTAAAAAAAACATTTTCATCAACTCATCTCCCTGCCATTAAATGAAAAATATGTTTCATTCATACAACACATAATACTGCGTACAATATTACATGATTACATTATTGCATCACTGCTCAGCCTGTTGGGGCGGGGCTTCCTGCCCCAAACAATCAAGCAAACAACCAAGCACCTATAGCAAAAACTGTAGTCTAGCACTCTCGTACCCACAAAATGTCGCAATGATGTGATATCTTTATGTAAAGCATACAAATGTTTCATTACATTCGCCAATCATTCTCCGTCCAGCATGTTGGCATCATTGGAGTGTTTTGGGATGTCATGGGCGTACAACATCACATGACTTTAGCTCAGGTGACAAGCATGTTGTGTATGGCTGGAAACAAACAGCTACGGCCCAGTTTTGGCACTCCTGGTTGTAGGGTTCGCACAAAAAGAAAACATGTAAAAGTCTGCTTTTTTTCAATCTTAGAACGTAATGTGAGGACTGTAAGGAAGTAAGTGAAAATATTATTATCTTTGCGCTTACAGTTTTTGTGGGGAAATACAGCTGTACAAGAACACAGGATGGAAACATCACCAGATAATCAAAGGATGTTTCTGGAGCTCACAAGAATGAACTCATGCGGGCTAATAGGCCTCCTGTTGCAAGCCAATTAGGGCGGCCAAATCCCTGAAAAATAAATAAGGGACACCTTGTTGGCAGGGCAGGCACCCTACCAACATGGGGAATTTTATGTGCAAAATGATTTTTATACTATTTGAATCAAACCTGAATTTAATTAGAGGCATGTCTTGGAGTAATACAAACACAGTGGTGCAGTACCTCAGTTTTTGTTATTAATTTGTTCCAAAACGTTCGACAAAAAGTGAATCGTACGAAAACCAAAGCAACTTTTCCTGTAAGAAATATTGTAAATCCAATAATCTTTTCCAGACGCCCACAAATATGAAGAAAAAAATGCATTTTAGAGAGAGTAATTATAGATTTATATGCAGAAAAACAATGCAAAGTAATTCGAAATGACAAATGGAAAACATTTAACGTTGCGTTGTCCTTTATCGACTCTTGAATGGCGAAGCCGGCGAGGAGCCGGGAGAGAGGACGGGTGGGGAGAAAGAGGTGGGGATCAATACCAACAACAACTTCTCAACCATCTTGCATCGTCTATTTTGTATTTTGTTAACACCTTTACCCCTTCCACAACATTAGCTTCCTCGATTTACACACTCTAAAAACGAATGCAGCGTCTCTATTATTGTAACTTCATTAAATACATCCTTACGAAAAAAAACAATTCTAATGATTTCAATTAAACTACTATGTTGAGAACTTTATTATTATCAGTTGTGTTAGCTTAATAATGCTGGTAATTGCATGAACTTCATAGTTAAAATTAATTTGAATTGCTCCGATCAGGGTTTTATGCTGCCAGTACTGATACAGATCACATGGATTAATCACACATTTTTCAGTTTTTTTATTTATTTGTAAGTGCTATTGGCCATTTGATATGAAACAAGCAACCATAAAATCACTTTAATTTAGACCAAAACATATTTGACTGACTTTTTCAAGAGAACATACAGTATATCACTGGTGAAACTTGCAGAGGATGATACGCCTTCTTTAAGGAGACTTTGGATGTGAGAGCACATTGGTGGAGCTGGAGCAGCACTGCTGAGAAAGACTGGTCATCTCGTCCCATGAATTCAATTATTTTTCAGGTTATTAGCTTAGCCTTCTGACTGTCAGGCAGATACGGGCGAGTGTTAGCCACATCGCAGCGTTAGTCGCCGTTTGACTGATGATCACACCGTGAGTCTCCAAAACTCATCATACTCCGTCAAGTGTTTGTTCCTCAAATGCCGTATTAAATTAAAGCTTTTTAACGTGCTACCCCTGCAAGATGAGTTGACTTCTCCATAGCATGCCTGCGCACTGTGAAGCAAAGTGGGAGGGAGGAGCACGCTGCCCAAGACGGTAGTTAGGCCAAGACACCACACTGCACGCATGGACCGCTGTGGCTGCAATCGGCTTTTGTGGTCGGTGTTGAAAGGCATTATTGGCATATGTCAATCACATGATTTTTCACGGAATTCGGTCGATACTGATCAATCGGAACATCCCTAATTTAAATACATTTTCTGCATTTATTAGTTAACCCAAAAAATCCTGTTGAAGAAACTTGCTAAAATTTCAGGTGGAAAATGAAGTTTTCCACCTTGACGGAATTTCTCCTCCCTCCACCCACCGAACATGCCTAGGCAAGTTTGAAGCTGAAGGCAAACAGATGTTTCAAGTGAGTGTCTTTTCATTTTGCAACGTACAGGTACATGCAGTTAGCATCTTATGATGAATTTATATTAGAACGTACAAACAGACTGGCGGTAAGTACTTCTATGAGACTGAGTACATTCTCTACGAGACGAGAAAGCTAATGCTAATCTTTCGGGTTTAGCATTACATACGTCGAGCTCGTTTGTCACAGTACTAATAAAAAAATAACATTTCTTTTGACAATCCATCTAAAGGACTTTCCTTGTGTTGTAGTGATCGTTGTACTGCCAAAATGATGGATGAAGTATAATCAAGGAGATAATCAATCTTGTTGCATTCCTTTGGCAACTTTTGCTCTTTCCCTAGCAGAACGATACAGTTGAGGTCCACCGAAAGGAAGCTCTGCAGTTAGGTGTTCAGGTAGTCATGCTGCTCTTCTATTGGATACAGTATGTGACACGAGTGAGTGCACACTGGGACATCACATGTCAGCAAATATTTTGTTCTATCCTTCATGGGACAACACTGACAAATGACACAGTTATACAATGTAAAGTAGTGGTTGCGCGGCTTGTATGACAGTGTAAATTTGCTGTCTTCTCAACACAGTCACCACACATCCATTATTGTCAAAATAGCAGGCAGTAAAGCTTTGTACACACTATGTTGAACTGCACAAATTGGGCCCAGTTGGCCGTTTTTTCTCCCTGTGGTCACGTTAGTCGTTAGTGTTAGAAGGTCTGAGGTGGGAATTGGGAGCAGGTTTGTTAAATTGACACACTTTTTCATACTCGTCACAGAAAGTTCAACATGGCACCTCGTGGCAAAGAACTCTCTGAAGATGTGAAACAAAGAATTGTTGCTCTACATAAAGATGTTGTAGGCTACGAGAAGATCGCCAACTGTTGTCCCATGAAAAGATATGATCAAATATTTGCAGAAATGTGAGGGGTGTGCGTTTTGTGAGGTACTTTACCATTAGATTGAAAGTGAGTTTATAAAGACACACCCTGCAAACAATAGCAAATAAATATTACTCATTTTGTTACCGCAGCCCATTATACTTGTATTATAAAAAGAATTCAAGAGTGACAAAACATTACAAGTCAGCACACTGGACCACAACTAGTGTGTTACCTTTAGGCTCAATACGGGACGCGTAGTTTCCAAATAAGGGTCGATTCTGTTTTCCTGATTTCCTGTCATGCAAGCTTGGTTAGCTACCAAGTAACACCAGCTGGACTCACTTTGATTGTTGTTGACAAGACTTTAACTCCATACCTACTGTGTTTGACGGCACCTCAAGAACAAACAAGAAGTCTTATCGTGGGGGGAAATCCTTGGATCTGATAAGACTGAGGTGAAAGTAAAACCTAATCCCAAAGACCAGATCCAGGTGGACAGGAGTTGAGGAGATGATTGTCTTTGTGGTGATGGTGGGAAACACCTGAGATGAATGTTTACTCAAGGGATGCCATTCCTAACTCAGCCAGGAATTTGGTCAAAATAGGAGAACCTTAACTCACACTGTGGACACAAAACAATCTCTTTGAACAATCTAGTTTTTGTAGAGGACAGTGAACCTTCAAGTCAGCACTATCACAGTCTGAAGGTTCTGTAAATCCAGTAGGATTTCAAGGTAAAAATCATTGGGTTTAGTCAGGAACAAACCAAGTGGCACTGGCGACACTTCCTGTCCATCAGTCTTCTAGTGTTCTTGAGTGGTGGACATAGCCGAGCTATCCTTTCTGGTGCTCGGCCAAGCTGCCCAAACACTGCGAGCATGACGCCACTAAATGCTAAAAAGCAAGGAGCTGAGTCTGGGTAAAGGGGGGCAGCAATGAAGATGAGGTGAAAGGGTTGGGGGGCACTGAGGAAGATTAGCGACCAACGCTTTCTGAGGTTGGAGAGAGGAGTGGGTGAAGTAATACCAGGACTGTCTCCATTGCAGAGAATTGACGACAAAAACATTGTAGCAAAGCTGATACAGAAAATTTCTGCAAAAGACAGCAATGGTCTTTTGATCTACAAACCAGCTCTTAAAGATCAAAGAGCGTGTTTGAACATTGTTTATGACTTTTACGATGCTGAGTGGCAAACGCTGACCCAGAGACAGCCAGTAGGCTCCTTGATCAGCAGGAGCTGACGTGTCAATCATCCTCCAGGCAAGCGCCAAGCCCTGCCCACACATAGTTACGACATCACGCTCACAGACTGTGGTCGATACTCGCCGCCCACCAAAAATATGAAATAATAAAAAATATATGTAAAAACACATTTTTAGTGAATAAAATGACATAAATAATGTACAGTGAATGTGTGGCTGTTAGAACGTGTGTAAGAGCTATTCCTACTATTTTAAACCTATCCTGGCTAACAGGCTAACAAAAATATGACAGTATGATACAGTACAGTACAGTAGAGTAGTAGAAGCACAATAATAAGACTAAATCCCATTAGATGGTGTACCCAGTCAATTAATGTTGGCATCATTGTTTATCTTGACATTATTAGCATACAGTAATTATTCCTTACCATTGCATATGCAAGCAGTAGGCTCATGGTTTTACAGTCTTAGCCTCAGCTGTTTCCATGGTAACCAGCAGCTGGCATAACAGTGCACTAATGCTACATAAACACGGCTAACGCGTATGTATGCGTTGTCTTTGTATGGATTTCCAATTAAGCTTAGCTGCCGTTAATGATCCCGACTCCCAGGAGACTCCTGGGAAATTGATTCTGTGCGTTGTTGGCGGGATCGCTTTAATGAGGCGCTTTTGTAACAACTCTCATTCGATAGTTGAAAAGAAAGCTGCAAATGAATATAAGCAGCATTGATTTCATGGCGGTGATGCCATGCTTCTTCACTAAACATCATTTCATGCAATGGAAGTGATTCCTCGGTGATAACGTGAACAAAGCTGCTTTTGTGTGGGCGGTGGCTGAGTGGATGTTGGGAAGCTTGTACCTTGCTGGACCGGTACTGAACAATGTCAAGACTGCCACGTATCCAGTCCGAGTGCTGAGCTGTCATCCTGTAGCATTTGTTGGATTCCTGCCATCGCTTACTTGACTGTCACATGACCACCTTAGTCTAAATGTGCAGATCCTTGTTTAATGCTACGGTGAACTATCTAATGCTAATACTCATGTGCAGCCATTCAGACCACATTATCACTATTCAAAAGTGAGCACGTGAGAACTTTTGGAACATACAGTATCTCCTTACAGTTTTTCACCTGTGGAACCAATTGACAAAGGTCCACTGCATGTACACGATTATTCTATACGACTATTTATATTATTGTTGTGTATGTACAGTGGTGTGAAAAAGTGTTTGCTCTCTTCCTGAGTACTTATTTTTTGCATGTTGGTCACACATAAATGTTTCAGATCATCAAGCAAATGTAAATATTAGTCAATGACAACACAACTGAACACAAAATGCAGTTTTTAAATGAAACTTTTTAAGGGAGAGAAAAAAATCCAAACCTACATATCCCTGTGTGGAAAAGTGATGACACTTAATGGCGTAAGATGATAAGATGGTAGATGATAGACGATCCCAGCAGGTGATTGGACAAAGCATCTTCGTCAGCATCCATCACTGTCCTGGCAGTGGCAAAACATCTTGTCTGGTGAGAAGTACCTTTGGTCAGGTTCCTTTAAACACAGCAAATCTTAAAGCTCAGTAAGATAGGACACCCTCTGCAAACAAACACAGTTGTCCTTTTTAATCACAACAATTTGTCGTTGATTGATTTGTCGCTGCTAAGGTCACGTTGTTCTTTCTTTGCGTTGTCAGGTGGATCTTCTCAGGTTCTCTCAGTTGGCCTCGTTTATTCTTAATGATATTCACAGGAAAAAAAGATCTTCCTATTTATGTAATGCACTGTTTCATGCAACCACCATGTCTTCACATTAGACAGCTTTTACAGTATCTGGTAGCTATTTTAATGGGTGTTTTTTCATCTTTTAAAGCTTTCACAACTAGCAGCGCGTTTCCACGCTTGTTTAATATACAGCTCTGGCAAAATCTGAAAGACCACTGCCCAATTATCAATTTTCATTTGACAAGCAATGAGCGTTTCTTTGTTTCTATAAACCCCGGACAACATCACACCCACATTCTAAGTAAAAATATTGTCATTTACAGCATAAAATGAGAAATAGTCAAAACCATTTTCATTTTTAAACAACCCAATACTAATAGTTTAACTCAGAAATCAAGATTTGGCGGAATAACCCAGATTTTTAATGACAGATTTCATTCAGTCAAAATGTAAGGCGGTTTCTCTGATTTTTTTACCACTATTTTTTTTTCTTTTATCACTTTATTTAACAATTCTCTGTTTAAATGTTCAAATGTATTTATTTACTTTTGTTTCAATGTGAATATTTTTTATATTTTAAGTTTTTAATTCTACATTTTATACTAAAACAGTATCCCATTTTAACTTTAAATGGCATTTCATGTAATTTAATATAGGGAGTCATACAATTATTTTATTATTTTATTACTTGCATTTAGTAACTAATTTAAGCTATTTACTTTGTAGGCTTTTTTCTGCCACAACAATTCTATTTTTTTACAAGTAGGTCGGAAGGACTACTCCTGTCAGTCTGCCCTAAATATACAGTATAGAAATAAATTACCAAGACTTTTGTACATATCCAACTTTACGTCCTAGCATAAATCTGCTGATGTTAAAGGTTTAAAAAAAAAAAAAAGATTATTAAATATTGACGTGTGCGGACTTTAAGCTTTTTCCATCCACCACATTCCATCTTTGCACCGGTGAAAAACATCCTTACAATGATCACTACAACATTTCTTTCTTAACTGACCTCTGGGCCCTCGTGACAGCTGATTGCTGCTCCGGTCATCAAAGACAATCAATACTCAATCCTCCTCCGCTTTGAGGTCTCGGAAGGACAAAGACCGCTGGCAGCAAAGAGGAATAAATTCTCCTCAAAAATCTATAACATCTTGAAGCGAAGCGATGTTTAAAGTAATGTTCAGCTGGAGACATGTTTCATGCGCACGTAGAGCTCCATCTGATCGGAGAAAGTAAAACATCTGGAAGCTTTCACTGCACTTTGTGCATCAGTCAGACTGAAGGAATTTTCATTCATTGCGATGCTTCCATTCACAAAAGTAACGGAAGGACCCACATTATAGTACATTCATGGAAAAAATGATTAGACCACCCTTGTTTCTTCAGTTTATCGATCCATTTTAATGCCTGGTACAACTAAAGCTACATTTGTTTGGACAAATATAATGATGATAACAAATATAGCTCATAAGAGTTTAATTTAAGAGCTGATATCTAGCAACTTCCGTGGTTTTCTTGATAATAACCAAAATCGCTTAAGTTACCACATGAATAGCTATAGCATTGTACTGCCAAAAACTTTAACTCATATGAGCTATTTTTGTTGTCATTGTTGTATTTGTCCAAACAAAGGTACCTTTAGTTGTATCAGACATTAAAATGAACAAGAAACTGAAGAAACAAGGGTGTATTTTATTACCAATTAAAGGACACAAACGTTAGCAACACTATCACAGCTACTGTATGTGAGCTACAATGCTAACATTAGTCACATTTTAACAGCAACATTAGGTTTATGGGATTATAGGGTTTTCCTCACCTTTGGTGTTCATAAAAAGGCTGTGGTGACACATGTTACTTTTGCTTCACCTGACCTTTAAGACTAAAATAAAAAAGACTGTCGAACCGTTGTCTTCTTCTTGATTAGTGTAGATTGTCAACAGCAATGGCGTAACTGGAACAGCAACATACAGTGTGAGCTCTTCAACTGTCAACTTTGACTTTTAGATGGCGATAAACTCGTACCCATTTTGACTGTGCAATCCCCCCCCCCATACCGCACTTTGGACACCACTGATCTAAAAGAAAGACGGAAAAAATGTGTTGTACTAAAATCTGTGCTTTGGTTTGTAACTGTTAAGCATTTATTGAAGTACAAGTTATTGAATGACGAGCAATTTACATAAAAAAGTGGACGTGTTGCTTTTGTTCCTCAAAGCATGCAACTTGTCAATGTTGCGTGGTGCCAGTTACAGCAACAGCTAAGGTGCAGAACGTTAGCTCAGCTAATTAGCTCCAAGCCAAGCCCCTCTATTCAGGCTAATGATGCCGCGGTCCTACTACTAAGCTTGAGCCATCGCCCGGTGGAATGGGAGTAATGTTGTCCGCTGATTCAGCCTCAGACAAGCATCTCCACGCACATACGGCCCTTTTACGCTTATTTCACCAGCATAAAGTGTGAGATTTTTGTGTCAGTGAACAAAATGTTCTTTAATTAAATACAAAAATCCTTACATTTATTGATGCAATACATCAATGGACAATAAAGCCTGGTATTTCAGAAACGCTACGAAATAACTCAACAAACTGTAATGCCTGTACTTGTGGTTAAGAAGACATAGACGCCATGCAGTTCCAATCGCTTCATTGTCAAGCGGCCAAGACAACACGTTGACAACACACTCATACAGCCTGGGTCAAACTAGCATGCTCTGCTAAACCGGGCAAATTCCACTCACGCTGGCTGAAGAGTAAGATAACTTTCCAGTTATTTCTGTGGCTGCTTCAGGGAGGGGGCAGGTTAGTGTTTGTGAGGAAATACCACCATGAATGAACAGTCCGCTGGGGAAATATTTCCCCACACAAACGTTCCCTCTCACAATGACAGCATTTCACTAACATGATTCCATTTTAATTGGCCACGGAAAAATTATAGGGCCTTACATATAGCACTCACTTGCGTTTCTTTGGTTCGTAATGGCGGGCCGCGTTTAGCTCAAGGGGTGTAGTTTGGGCACCCCTGTGTTAGAGGATCTTTAATCAGTGTGTTTGTGGCAAGTCCTTAAAAAGAGCAGAGCGCTACTGTCATGTAGAGGACCTTTGACTCACGTTTTTTGCTGCAGATTCGTGACTTACATTACTGTTGTGCTAACATACTGTTATGGTCATTTGGTGCTTCGTAAGAATAGCCCAACCCTCTCTTATATGTTTCATCAGTCATTGTCTTCTGCTTGTAAAACAATCAATGTTTTCTATAAAAAGAGTTTTTTGTTTATATATTTTTATTTACAGTATATTATTTTACAGTATATAAATGATTCATTTTTTTGTATGATTTGGTTTTGGACGGATGCTTTGGAACAGATTAATAAAGAAAACCAAGATTCTCCTCTAAAGTTGAATTGAGTTGAATCTTTGCTGGTTTACTTGCTAGTTTTTGTTTTTACAGTGGACGCTTATCCACTTCCGCTTATCTCAACGCCCTTCGGACTGGCTGACGGACATCGACATAAGCGGTTGTTGACATAGCTGAAACCGAAACAGACACTAGCCATTGCTTACACATTTACTGATCCAGAGACATCAGGAGAATCGTGCGGGGATGGTAAGAAAGAATTTTTCAACCTACGGCAGTTTGTTGACATGGTTTTCCTCCATCCATCCATCCATCCATCCATCCATTTTCTTGACCGCTTGTCCTCACTAGGGTCGCGGGTATGCTGGAGCCTATCCTAGCTGTCATTGGGCGAGGGAGAGGCTGGGTACACCCTGGACTTGTTGCCAGCAAATCGCAGTGGTTTTACTCCATTTATGCATATTTTTATTTAAATTTGTTTTGTTTCGCAGGGTATTTTATACTGTACTCTCATCGAACAGAGCTGCTATGGTCATTTTTTGACTGCACTGACAAAGCTTTCATGTGCAAATCTTTCTTCTGGTGGCTAAAAATGCAATCAAATAAAATGTGTGCATTTTTTTAGTTGCTGTGGTAGAATGCAGGTTAATACAGCCATGTTTTTATTTTGAAGGTGCCTTTGCACCGCACAGGAAGTCACTGTGCACGTTTTAATGCTGTGAATGTACACAGTAGTTGTGGTTGTGGTTTCACGCTGCTTTGTGATAAGGATTAAGTTAATAATACTACAACACCTGTCGACATAAACGGACCATTTTTCACAGAAGTGATCGCTTTGGCTCACAAATTCCGTGCCGACACCAGCAGTCGGCCATGTATGCCAACGTTGACGTCAGCTGGCGCTGTTTAGTAATAAGAAGAACACCGTGGACGAGGACATGACCAGTTGGTCGACACAGACGGAATGAGCGGGATCCAACAAGTTGAGGCTGGAAAAGCCTCCTTCCTGTGCGCTTTGAGTGTGTGTTCATGACAGCAATATTTAAGGGGGCGTATATCATTTGAAACATGCAACATAAACCTCTTTTTAAAAGAGACGTTGCGAGCTGACAACTTGCTCCTTGAGGGCCCTTCGTCACGCCTGTTTTGTCTCCCGGGCTTGGAGCTCTTAATAAGACCACCCCTCCACCCGCCGTTGTCAACCCCTCCCTCTTTAAAACACTATGAACACACACACATTGCTTCACAAAGGCATGGAGTCCTATAGACACCATGGGATAAAACATTGTAATGCATTATATTGACAGGGACACACACACATTAATATTCTATGTCTCATGCGCACACGCACACACACACACACACACACACACACACACACACACACACACACACCCACACACTATCGGAGGAGTGAAGTGTGCGTTCAAAGATGTAATTTGTGTTTTGCCAACAAAGGCTGGCTAATCCTGCCGAGGCTTTGTCACAGCTGTGTGTGTGTGTTTGTCCCAGCTGTGTATGCATTTGTGTGTGTGTGTTGGGGGGGGGGTTTACCCCCTCCTTCCCTCCTCCATCCTTCACAGTTTTCTGCATGACAGAGTCCATTGGCCTCCCCAGCAGTGGTCAGTCCTCCAGACCTCTGCTCCTTGTACCCCCACGGTGCCGCAGGGGTTGCGGGGGTCACATGAGGAGGGAGGTGCGGGGATCATGGTGCGAGGGGGCGGGGTCGGGTTCGCGACGCTTGTTGGAGTAGTTTAGCTTAAGACGCAGATGATCCCTGTGATATCAGCGGGGGGGGGCAGTGGAAATAAAGTCACCAATGTGTGACAGGTGGAAAGAGAGACAGCTAATAGCCTTAGAAGACCACCCCCACCCTCCATCCCCCCACCACCAACATTCACTGCTCGCTCATGATCCCGGAGAGAGCGGAGGATCAAACTAACCGTCCTCGTCGGTGTGTGTGTGTGTGTGTGCGTGTGTGTGTGTGTGTTTGAGAGGGGGGGGGGGCAGAATTAGTCAAATGGACAAACTGTCAGTTTGTCTTCAAACAGGACCTCCATCAGGGTCCACTGGACTGCACGTCCAAATGGAACATGATGCTCTTTTTAGCAAGCTCTAATGTGGACCTAAAAGGTTTAAAGCGCAGACACTGTATACAATGTAATCATATGCTCACTGCAATACTGCATATACTGGAAGTACAAGTCATACACTATTGCAAATGACATTACAATCACATTAGTTAAATATTTTCAGTAGGGAAACATTTTACTCAGGTCAATTTTGATTTTTTTACTCATGTGTGACTTGTTTGTGTTTTGTTTCAGGTCAGTGTGAGCGGTACGATTCAGATTTTTTCAAATGCGACCCATTCCTCTTTTCGTATGCGGTCACATGCATGGTAATATGCATCCAATGCTACTGCGGTCTGAACATTTGGCTCGCGTCTGTCTGACTTATACCTGTACCTCATTGAAAGGCGAGTTGGGGAAAGGTGCTCACGGACGTGGGCTTCCATCATCTTCCATCATCCAAAAATGATTTTTAAAACCTGTGTCCATGAAGCATCTCACGTCAATGTCGGAGCACTCCTGGCTCCGACTCCTCACCCGCCCCTTTAAATGCTGATCATGACCCTCAGAATAAAAGACGGCAAATATTTTAGGCCAACACAAAGTATCAACAGATTAATTTGTGAACAATTTACCAACATAGAAATAACAGAACACTAAGTAACGGTAATAAAAGTTACAATATATAAACATACAACAATATAAGAACAATGTAACAATATCAACAAATGAATAACATTCTTTTAAGTCAATAGTGCAAAAAAAAGCAAAAACTACTATTGGCTTTCATTCATATTCTTCAGTGTTCTTTTCTTGTTTTTTTCTTAACTTATTCCCAGACTTTCTTAGCATATGCAACAAATTCACACAATACAACAAAAAAGCACAGATATTTGTGAAAATAAGCATCACATCATGATTTGATAATAATGCTACCATGGTATTTATGATATCTATATATCAGAATACACCCCTAGCTCAGGCTTGTTAACCTTCATTAGGAACCAACTGTCGCAAAAAAAGCCAAAGAAAATTTTGTCAACAGTTTCAACTCAACATTTTGTGCAGGTGACCTAACAATAACACCTGCTTTGATTGACAGCTGGCTGCTTTCCACCTGGACTTCACCAACAGGTCTAACAGGCCGCGTGAGGCGCTTCTGTCCGCCCACACACACACACACACACACTCGTTACAAGTCAGAAGACAGGGAAGGTTGTCTAGTGCGTTGGTGTTGCATTGTGAGAGAAAGTAGTAGTGTCCATTACATCACATCTAAACCTGCTCCACATACATGCACAGATGTATTATAGCAGTGCAACGCTGTGGCCGGGCGCCGTCTTTCATGTGCTTTCTTTTTTCCTGTGTGATGTGGCCAAGAAGCAGGCGGCCTTATGAAAGCGAGAGCAGGATAAAAATAGCCTGTGGATGAAAAACGGGCAGAAAGTCGCCTTTCATCTGCTTCTGCAACGCACTTTTTTTTCTTTCTTTTTGCGCTCCTCCATGCACAGAAAATGAAACGTGGAGCTGACAAGGGGGATGATAATAGATAATAGATTACAGGCCGCCATGGGGGATTGCTGAGAAAGTTGCAGGAACCTCATATTCCAACCTCATATTAAAGCTTTAGCTCTAAAAATGTAAATGAACTGCATGTATGTGCTGTTATATAGGCTAACTCAAAGATACACACGCATTAAACTACACTTCATTCTGAATTAACTCAACTTGACTGATTTGGTTTTGATTTGCCAACATTGCAAACAACCAGACAAAGTAATGCAAATAGAAACACAGCGGAACCTCGGGTAGCGTTCGAAAATGAGGGCGAAATTTTGCCCTGGTTTGCGTACATTTTCCGGTTAGCGTACAAAACGGAACGCTTTTTGCCGTATTAATAAAGTTTTTCTCCATTGGTTTGGCTCATTTTTATTGTCAAACCTTTTCAGATCATTTGGCCAAACAGTCTTACAGTTTAGCACAACACTAAAGCTTACTTGCAAAATCTCATATCGCTCCTGAAACTGTCCTCATGCTTCAAAGCTACTTCCTTTCCCATGTAAATAGTCAGTGCCACCATAATGCAAAAATCCTTCTCAATCGCTTTGGCTCATTTCCTGAAACAGATCAGACTTTCTCAACACTCTTGGTTCTTTTAGCAAAATAAACTCGGATGGTTCAGCACAGCACAATGGTTCACCTGCAAAAGCTCAAATCTCTCCCAAAACACTTATGTGTCAAAACTCAATTCCTTTGCCATATAAGTTATCAGTGGCCCCAAAATGCACCACCTATTTGGCATCATGCAGGCACTGCAAGTCAAAATGTTTGGGTGTTTTGTCACTATGGCAGAGGACCACTGAAATATCCCTCATGTCCACCTCTCAGTCTTAGCTCAGTCATTCATTGGCAATGGTTACTGCAGTTTTTTGACTGTGTAACAGAAAATTGTGTATGAAACTGAAAACACTTTGGATTTTAGATATGCGCTCAAACTGCTATGAAAATTGTACTATTTTTATTTGCAAACACGAAAGAACATCCATACATCAGAGTACAGTGTTCCCTCGTTTATTGTGGGGGATAGGTTCCCAAAATAGCCTGCAATAAGT
The DNA here is from genome assembly GCF_027744805.1 of Dunckerocampus dactyliophorus. Classification (NCBI taxonomy): domain Eukaryota; kingdom Metazoa; phylum Chordata; class Actinopteri; order Syngnathiformes; family Syngnathidae; genus Dunckerocampus; species Dunckerocampus dactyliophorus. Next base: position 8,024,797 of record NC_072831.1, read on the forward strand.
GAAATCCGCAAAATAGTCAACTTCATTTTTTTACAATTATTTTATATGTTTTAAGGCTGTAAAATCCCTCACCATACACTTTATACACTTTTCTCAGACAGGCAATAACATTTTCTCAAATTTCTTTCTTGTTTAACGCTCTCAAAAAAGTTCAAACCTTTGTTTGAATTTTAATAATCAACCTTAATAATCAGCACAAGAAAGGATTAAGTCACTCACACATATTTCACTCCTGTGACCGTGCCTTTTTTCCTGGCGCCGTTCCTCTGTACTCTAGCGATTTTGTATCCTTGTTAAACATATTGCTGCAGAGGAACCGAAGATTCATTTACAAGCTAGCAAGCAAAGACAAAGCAGAACGTCACAAAGGAGATTGATTGACAATGGTGTACAGCCAATCAAGACGCAGAAAACAATAGGAGGTGCAGACAGAGACAAGAGAGGGAAGAGATAGACACTCAACTTCCCAAAATGCAATTCTTCTTAGAGGGCCTGTAACAGCATTCATACGCTGTAATATAAATAAGAACCACTAAAAAAAATCTGCGCAACAGCAAATCTGCGAAAGGTGAACCGCGATAGAGCGAGGGATCAGTGTAATGAGAAAATGTGTTTAGTATAACATACTGTAATATAAACACAGAAACAAAAACCTGTAACCGTTACCGTAACTGAGAACATGCAAACTCCACACAGAAACGCCCAAAGGAGAATCGAACCCAGGTCTTCCCGATCTCCAGACTGTTACTGTGTTGGTCAACATGCTAACCACTAGACCAGCGTGCGGCCCCATTATAGTATAATCTTGACAAATTTTGAGAATTGAACAGACCATTGTGCATGTGATGACTTATACAATGAAATGATGCTGACATGTTTTGGAGAGCATGTTTTTAGATCTGAGAATCGGTATGTCAGTCAGTTTAGATCAATTCAATTGAAAATTGTGCTAAATGTAGGCTAACTGTGCTCACTGTAGCTACCTGAATTTAATCATTTGCAAAGATGGACTCAGACATTGAGACATGTACTAACTGATTGGCAATTTGATGAAATGAATGAGAAATTCAATTCTGTTGTGAACAATTGCCAAATTGTTTGGAGGTTTGCCCGTATCGTTTTGTGAATGTAATTTCTGTTTCAAGAAATGAGCCAAACCAATAGAGAAAAACTGTAATACACTGTGTGAGTCCAACTGTGTTCTTAATGTATTCTTATCACAAAATGTCCTGTTAGCATCCTGAGCTTTGCTAACAAAATGGCAACCGGAAGTCAGCTATGTCGCCTGTCTATGATGTCATGACATTGACACCGACTGTAAAAATGTTAGCACAAACACATTTTTACAGTTTTACAATAATAGCACCATCAATACCTTCATCGAAGACTGTTCCCAAAGACACCTTGTGGCAGCAAGATCAACACCTTCCTCTTCAACACCACCTCCCTGTTTTCTCATGCATTACGCTCACCTTTTTTATCAGAATGCTGGCACTTGCAACTTTTGTTGGCTCCATTATGGGTTGTTGAGGTGAGAAACACTATTGAATTCAAGAAATAACTCATGGCAAAACAGGAAGGTGGTGTTGAAGAGGAAATTGTGTCTTTGGGGACAGTCGTGTCAAGAATCACTTCTTCAATGAATGTAAAAGTAACTTTAGATGCTCATGCATCCATTTCATTCATCATGTATATGTATTTACTTATTTGAATTTGGAATTGTTTTCTGACATGTAAAACCATAATTGCAAAACTATAAAAATGGGGTAAAAAAAAGGGGTAAGGATTACATAAGCTCTGCTTCTACTTAGTCCTTTTCAGACATGTTGAATTGTGTAAATGTAACCATGTGATGTTCCGTTAAGCATGTCTGAACATTAATAAATAAACCCTGAACATTAATAAATAAACCATACCAAACCGTACCCGTTGTTGTCCGTACCAGGAAGTAGGCTGCTAACATTTGATTGGACAAACAAAGACAAATATGGAGCTAAACAGTAGCAGAAGTCTACGTTACTCCAGAGGGATATTCTAGTTGACTTACTGTACTTGCTGTTGTTACTTATCTTTTAGTAACAAATATCCAAGTGAGGATCGAGCTGACATGAAAACATGAATAAGCTTCAGTTGTTTCTGACTTTTGGAACTTGGAACTCTCTGAGTCATGTGAGAAAACAAAAGAAGCGTCTTTGTTTTGTTGTTTTTTTGTGGCGAGCGCAATGGCAAGCACAGCTGAAGGCTGCTTTTGTTTGTGTTTGTTTGACTCTCGCTTCTTTGACACCTCAGCTCCCAATCGTAGGTCCACGTTGGCGAGGCAGCCCGCGGGAGCGTGCCAAGGCCCGGAACAAGCGGCCAGTGTGCGGCCGGGACAACAGAGGAAAGATTTAACATCCTCGGCCTGCTCTGTGCCCAAAGTGGGGGTGAATTGCAGCTAATAATCTTTTCATTCGTTGGCGGCATCCCAACAGAGCTTGTTGCTGGAGGAGGGAGACGTGTTTACTGCAGATGGAAAAGTTAGCTCGTCGGAGCTCATTTGAGTGAAAACTGTCAACAGTATTTGGCTTTTATGTGGAACAAACAAGTAGCATGCTAAACTTGACACTGACAAACCTTCACTGCAGACTTTAGCTTTCAGAGGCTGCTTACATAATAAAATCGTATAAAGTGTTGTTGTCTTGGCCGCTCCTTTACATCCCAACAGTGTTTTTGTGACGAAAAACCTAAAATGGGTCACAAAGTGGTCATTTTTTAAAACACTGGTGTTATCGTTCTCGTGTAAACACTGAAGCGCTCCTTGTTTGTGTGCCTGAGCATGTCATACGTCGCTGGAAAGCTTAGTTTGTTGAAATTGGACTGATATACATCATTCCAGGATACAATCATAACTGCAGGCTCGGTAAACACTAACATTAGACCAGTTGCAAACATACACATGAATGCAACTCAGTCTTCCAACGGCGGGTAAAAATGGACCTGTTACGTCAGTTAGATGTACAGTGGAACCTTAGTTTCGTTTTCTGGCAAAAATGATTGCCACAGTTGTGTCTCGGTTTTTGTACACTGTCTCGGTTTTTGAACTGCCAAACAGTGCGCCCTGTAACAAACTAGTCAAGTGCACAAACACAGCTCCCACGTGTTGGTGACTCAGTCTCTGTAAAGAATGGATAGTGGTTATTTTACACTGTAGACTGATTCCATGCAGGGGATCCTTTAATCATCGTTATTATGAATGTGTGGGTGCTTTATTTGTTGTGTAAACACAGTTAAACACTTAGTTAACACAGGTTGCAGGTGGAATGGTTTAAGCGGGACATATAACAGATAGTGAGCCGGGCCAGTGTGCGTCATCATGATTGTACCTGCTGCTGAAGTTTACAGTAACGTTAAAGTGAGCAAGTATGCAGCTCTAACCATCCCCTCTTTAAAGTTCAGTTTGTAACGGACTAGTGTGAAACAGCTATTCCGTGCCCTCCACTCATCACCGTGTTCACCAACTAGTCTTTAATAACAGCAACAGTGATGTTAAATGTTCATTTATCCATTTCATTAGTCATTTATACAGTATGTATTTATGTAAAATGTGACTTTTGTTAATGTTTGGCTGTCTTGAACAGATTAATTGAATTTACATTATCATTGTTAATAATTCTCAATCATTATTTTAAAAATTGCTCCGGTTTTTGTACGTTTCGGTTTTCGTCTGACCTTTTGCAACAGATAGATGAGACCCGAGATTCCACTGAAATTAGTCCACACTGAGCGTTGCATTCATGAAGACACACTAACTGCTGCTGCAGGCTTTCATTTTTGTCAGACGAGTGTATTTTCCACTTATTGGCGATCGGAAGTTCAGTTAGCCAGGATCCTTTAGCCACACCGTGCTACCGAAACGACACCGACGTTTTAAACTTTTGACTGAAACCTCACTCCACCCACGAGCCAACTGTTTACCCTGTCTGGTGTGGCACAAACGGTTGGTCTTGTCAGCACACTTGCCCTCTAGATCTTCTTTGAATTTGTCGCTAACATGGAATAGTAAAGACATTATGTAAACAAGACATGACTTGTCTCTTGTGCCAACTTTGATGTAGTGGTCGTTCTTCATTGTCTTGGTTTTTTTTTTGTGTGTACTGGCTTAAAAGCATCCTTTTTCAATATGCGTTTATATCATACTTTCAAGCCAAATGCTTCTTGTAAACGTGTTCCTTCGAAGCAGTCATCAGTGAAATGACCACTGCAAAGGACAAAACACGAGATGAGTGTCTCTCTCATTCTCAGCACTTGCTTTGTCCGTTCTTGTCTTAAACCTTCCTCTTTTGGAAAAACAAACTTACAGTATCACTCGAATACTGTTAACATCCAGCAGCAACACAACATTTTGGCATGACTATAGTTTTGATAAAAAAATATACCAAACCAAGTCGACAATCGAGAAGCCTTTGTTTACTCAGTGTTGTTTACTGCTTTAGCTGAGAGGTGTTACCATGATGACGTCACTTCCGGAAATGAAGCTGAGCTGCGAGCTAGTTTTCCATGGGTGGCACCATCAACTATAAATGTGATTTATGCTAATTTAGCGGCGGCTTTAAAAAAATTTAACAATGTAGAAGATAATTACAAACAATATAGAACATATTTAAGCCCTTTAAGGTACAGTCTACGATGAAAAAGGGCAACACATTACCCAGGTTGTCCGCATGTCCTGCAAAGTTCCTTCCAGCTTGCTTCAGCGTTGTTCTCAGCACGTTACAACGTGTTTATTTCCATCTCATCACTTCTTCTCATGTGTTACTTGTCATTCATCCGAGACGTTGACTCATATTTGTTTAGTTGCTTTTGCTCCTACTGTTTTTCTGTCCCCGGGCGTATGATTTGTTGGTTTTTTTTCTCTTCACAGTAAAAATAATGCTTACTTACTTACTCATGCTTTGCACTGAAGATCCAAGTGGAAGACTTCCAGCTTCTGGATGTCCTCCAAGCAGCAATCTGCTAAATTGGTCTGTGGAGAAAGTGAGCTTGGCTTCTTCTCTGGTGTGAAAGCAGACATTGCATAATGTGGACACGCGCCCGACGCTCCCAAACGCCACTTTTATGATGCTAAACGCTACATTAGCTAGTTCGCAACTTCATCTTGCTCTAATTGTCCTCACTGGATTAGTTAGTACACAAAAACACACTTGATTCCCTAAGAACATTTGGGATCGGTCATATAGAGGATCTCTGACTGGTGTTTTTGCAGCAGATTCCTGAAAACAGCAGAGCGCTCCTCTCTTACAAAACATCTTTGACTGGCATTTTTGCAGTAGATCCTTAAAAACTGCACAGTGCTCCTCCCTTATGAAACATCTTTGACTGACGTTTTTGCAGCAGATCCCTAAAAACAGCAGAGCGCTCCTGTCATAAAGAAGATCTTTGATGCTGTGGATGTTTTCTTGTTTGAACCTGTTGAAGCTTTGCCACCCCAATGAACTCTGAAGTTTAATTGTTAACTCCATTCTAAATGAAAAGGCCTCATTGTTCATCCCACGCTCATCTGCCCCCTCGGGGGGGGTGTGCATGTGTGTGTGTGTGGGGGTGTGCGTGTGTGTGTGTGTGTGTGTGTTGCAGGTATTCCTGTGTTGCAGGAACATTAAATTTCCATTAAAACATGTTTTTAATATTTTTTCGGTGAATATAAGAGTAACTGCAGGACAATTAGCAGTTTGTTTGAATGCATTTTTCACAAATGTGAAAAATGCATTCTCATTGGCCACTTTATTAGAAACAGGATAGCTAGACACTATGGATGGATAGATAGATAGATAGATAGATAGACAGATAGATAGACAGACAGACAGACAGACATGTATTGCTGTACAACATTAGCTTATACAGGTAAGTGTGTGTGAGACAGGCAGAGTTTCATTTCAAATTAGTGTGTTGTGGGGGTGCGAGGAGGAGTTTTGTTTTCCCTGCCAACATCTGAGGGGTGTGTGCGTGCGTGCGTTTGCGTGCGTGCGTGTGTGTGCGTGCGTGTGTGTGTGTGTGTGTGTGAGGGGTCATCTGGTCATGTGGCCCATCAGTACTGGAGCTGTCTGACTGAGCATTCTCACCATCTGCACGACCTCCTCTCCCGGCCGACTGGCTTTTGTTCTTCCAACCTTTCTCACACTTCACTGTAGCGTCACTGCCAGCCTTCATCATTACACCCTCCTCTTCTTCTTCACTTTAGTTCCAACAACATTGAGTAGTTTAATACTCTTTAAGCAGTGCTGCTCGAAAAAAGTCATTTTGCTCGATGTACAAAAGTGAACAACACTGTCTCCCTGAAAGCAAATAATGTTTCATTAAGTTTATTGTTAGATTTGAAGGTATTTGTCATCCTATTGCCATATCTGGTCAATACAATTAAGAAGAATCTTCACAAACTCATGAAAATAGTCCACAAAATTAAAAATACACCAAACATCTGAACTTTTTATCATCTAGAACAAAGATTCAAGATTCAAGAGTTTTATTGTCATATGCACAGTAAAACAGGTAGTTCTGCAATGCAATGAAATTCTTGTTCTGTTCATTCTCCCAAAAACAGAAAGAAAAACACAAGAAAATGAATAAGAACATAAGAAACATTAATACCAATAAATTAAGCAAGAGACATGATCAAATATTTAAGTTATATTGGCAAAAAGTATTTTCAGCATTGTCTCATAAATACAATAGACTTCTATACTGCTTGTCCTCACTAGGGTCGCAGGTATGCTGGAGACTATCCCTGCTTCGGGCGAGGGGCGGGGTACACTCTGAACTGGTTTCCAGCCAATCGCAGGCCACATATAGACAAACAACCATTCACGCTCACATGCACACGTATAGACAATTTAGAGTCTCAAATTAGCTTAGCATGCATATTTTTGAAATGTGGGAGGAAGCCGCAGTACTCGGACAAAACCCACGTGCAAACTCCACACAGAGTCGGAGATACGAGCCCACGATCTCCTAACTCTGAGGCCAACGTGCTAACCACTAGGCCTCGTGTGGCCTAGTTTTGAGACGTTTTTGAAAAATTAAACTAGCCTGCTTAATGTATAAGGTTTTAAACGGACTCACTCCACCACCTTTGGGTGAGTTCATAATGCTAAACTCTACCACGAGTGAAAAGGTAACAATAGCCCGTACCAGAAGTGATCGTGTATTACTTTACATACGCACAACATTAAGTCAACAGGTGTTAGCAGACAAGGGTACAGAAATCCAAGCTGCTATAAGAGACTCTACTACCTTTAATACATTTAAAACCAATCTCTTAAGAGGAGCCAGATCTTAATGTTTTATCTTATTCATAGTTTTTTATTGTTGTGTTTTATTATTTTACTGTCCATGAACTGTCATTGGCACACAGCTCTTCTGTCCAGTGTGCGATGTTTTGGTGTTTTCTCGTTTCTGCTTCCTTCCAGGAGTCAGGACTGGTCCGTAATGTCACTTGAAGAAGCGTCTGTCATCACCATGGTTACCGCTGCGACCGCAGCAGAAACTCCGCTGCATTTAAAATGTAGAAATGCCAGGTTAAATGTAGCTTCTGTGTAGGCTATCACGTTATTTGATCAGTAAAATACCTTCACTACCGACAAGATATTTGATGTGGAAAACAGCGACGTTACGATCACTCGACTGAGAAATGTAGTTAAACTAGTAACGCCGCTACCCAACACTGTGTACAAACTAACATTGGTCCTATGCAGTACATCCCTGACACCCTCCGGCTTCACCTCACAGGACACTGGCAATCGAACAACTAGCTTGCCAACTCCAGTCACAAATAATCTCCTAACTTAACAATACGGGTATTTGCCTCTTTTTGGTCAGGACTTGTTCTTTTTTTATTAGGTTTAGGTGTCGACCAACAATGAAATATTGTTGTCTCTCCGCCTTTTAGTGCGCTTTTCATTTTTTCCGCGGTTCTGCTGTCTCCATCCATGCCAAACATACAGCAAATAGTGAACATTAGGCAGAGAAAGCGGGTTGGGTAATACCAAGTATTCAGCGGGGGTGGGTGATTAAACATGCCACTGTTTTGCTGGCAAATTATTTAAAGAAAGAAAGTCAGTGTAGGTATTTCAGGAAGTAACATATGGAGCTCTTCAGCGTGTCATCTTCATCATACACTTCAATTATTATCAAAGTCTGTCCCTCTTGTGGGTCATTTGGGTTTCATGTTGCATAGCAAGTAAGTCATCAAAAGCTCCTCCTACATCTTATGGGACACTCTAAAATCCTTCACAATTTGTCATCTGCCATCCGCCTAGTATCCATGATTTGGATTTGGGCTCATTTGGGAAAAGTGGAGGAGTTTATCTAAGCTTTTGCTCAAAATGAAGGGTCCAACTTGAAGGGAAGGGACAACTTCTTGTTAGTTTTCAAACCTGACGTTTTTCTTGCATCATGATAAATGTCTCTACCATGACAAACCGGTGGCGAGGGTTCATTTGTTGTTAAATTTATAGTGGGCATTATTGAGTGAATAATTGCACTTTCAGTAATCAAACATGCTTTTTTAATGCATAATCTCAAAAGTCAAATAAAAAGCATACCAAAACAAACTGATACCTAATAAAATGACGTATTTGTATCTGTATGTATCCTGAGAGTTACTAATGAAGTCTCAATACTATACATGTTGACAGCTTTAATTGCTCGATTATTATCATTTTTAAGGCTGAATTTTTGCATTTTTGGATGTAACTGGCTGGTGTGCCTGATGAAGTGTAAAGTGGTTGTGTCATGTACGTATAGCAGTGCTTCTCAAATTGTGTTTTATTTGCTATAAGTTGTTAGCGCAGCTCATTTTATTAGTCTATGTTGATAATCAGGTGATTGTATGCAGAATGCTAGTGCCAGCAACTCATACAGTGGTTTGTACAGATAAATAAATACATATTATAAGGTTTTCAGTAATATTTCAGCAAGGGATTGTGCTGATAAAGCCATAATGAGAAAGGTTTCTGCCAGACAAATTTATCGAATCAAGAGAGCACCTGCTAAAAAGCCATTACAAAGCAACAAAGTGGTATTTGAAGCCTCTGGTGCCTCTGAAGTCCCATGAACCTCAAGGTGTAGGATCCTCCAGAGGCTTGCAGTTATGCATTCATGAAGTTGAATTTTCAAACAATCCTGTTTTACTGATGAGGGCCGTGCAACCTTCGGTGGTCCGGATAGATGAAGTATGAGTATGGCCAGCATATCTCAACAAGGCTGTGATGTCAGCAAGGAGGTGGTTGAGTCATGTTTTGGATCGGAATCAACGGGAGAGAGCTGCTAGGCTCTTTATCGTCATTGAAGGTGTGAAAATGACCTCAGCAAAGTATGAAACGTTTCTGACTGACCACTTTCTTCCATGATACAATATGAAGTACCGTACCTTCTGTAGCAAAATGACCTTCATGCATGACAACGCACCATCTGATGATGCAAAGAATACATACTTCTCTGTCATTGGCTGTTATGGGCATAAAAGGAGAGAAACTTATGGTTTGGCCCCCTTATTTCTCCAGACCTCAACCCAATTGAGAACCTATGGAACATCGTCAAGCAAAAAATCTATGAGGGTGGGGGGCAGATCACAACAAAACAGCAGCTGTGGGAGGGTATTCTGACATCTTGCAAAGAAATTCAAGCAGAAACGCTCCAAAAACTCAGTTCAATGTAAGAACTGTGAAGGTTGTATCAAAGAAGGGATCTTATGTTAACATGCAACTTGGCCTTTTGCTTTCAGTGAATATGACCTTATGCTGCCAATTCAACAAATGACCATTTTTGGTTCTTAACAACCAGTGTAATGCTTTCAAACTTTGTTGTGCATAATAATGTGGAGCAGTGCATTTTAAGTTTTTATTTTTGAAAAAAATACTGTTATCATTGGTAGGTTTGTTCAATAGCATTCAAATTGCACACTAAAGGTTGATGACTTGAAAATTATGACCACTGTATTTGATATTGACTATTTAACAAAATCAGGGAAAAAAATATAATTTGCATAATAGTTACAGGTACAGTATATTGTACAGTATATACAGTACGCCCATGCATTGGCTGTTGCTCTGTTATTTATGGCGTGCTGATTGCTACAAATCAAGTGAAGAGGTGGACAAACAGAGAAGGACAACAGCGGCACACTCCTCCCAGCCTGAGGGGGGTATCACTGATACGCTTTATGGCGTCATAAAGACGCCCTCTCAAAACAGCACTTAGGACATGTCAGCAGCCGACGTGTTGTTTTAAAGCGGTGGCCTGTCTGCGCCAATTAGAGCCCGCGTGTTGTTGCAGATTAAATGGGCAGTTAAACGTTGCATACTGTCAAACGTCCCTTTAGGCCTCCAGCAGCCGCCCGCTCCAAGACAGCTTAGCATTAGCATCTGTTGGACAGCTGGGGGACCCTTGCTTTCACTTACAGGACATCGCTACAGTAAACTGCTAGGAACGGTCAAATTGGAAAGATGTGATGATGACCACAGAACAGGAAATGGAACTTGCCAAGCACAGTCGTGCCTCATTTATCGCGGTTAATTGGTTCCATACCCGACTGCGATAAGTGAAATTCCGCGAAGTAGGATTCAATATTAGTAAATGGAACATTTTCATAGTTCGAGCACTTAACACCTGTTTGTGGCTTTCTAAATACGGACTTTAACATTATTAGAGCCCTGTAGACATGAAATAACACCCCAATAGTCACTCTTACACTCCTATTATTCTTTATCTACATCACATTTCATAGGCTACGGGATCACTGCAAGGGCGTAACAGACGGGACACCGCTAGCAAAGCAAGCTAGCGAGCTAACTAGTTAGCCTTTCCAATTTATTTTAAACGTAAGAAAGTGTTTCAAACAGAGTGGAGAACAAGGACAAAGAAGTCAAAATCCTACCACTTCCACATGTAATGAGAGGAAAACCTTTTTTTCACTCGATCTCAGCCATGGCATGTCAGCTGTGCTCTTCTGGCTCAGTAGCCAGTCTCCATAACATGTCGCATAACATTACTGATGCCTCGTGACCAGAATACTACGTATCACTTGTCTTTCAATATTTTTGACTAATAGTCACTCACGAAAAACAGGATTCATTTATTATTAGTAGTATTTTAAACGCGATTTAGTGAAGGAGCAATATTTGAACTGCAATATAGCGAGGGGCGACTGTGCAAGGAAAGGATCTGGCTGCTCAGTACAATGTGAGCAATACAAATAATTAAATATCAATGACACACACACACAAAAGCAATTACTAAGCAGATGCTGGATGGAAATGGAATGAAATATAATGTATTTAAAGGGTGAGTGGCTTTATTTTTGTTTAATTTTGTTTCAATAAACAGGGATTAACGTATTTCTACACTTGTGTGACAGTTAACATGTTAAAATGTGACTTCAAGCATTGCCTGTCCACTTGATAACGCTTCTATGATGGCCACAGTTTGACCCTGGAACAGATTATTTATATTCACCTGACTTCTTGTGGAAGAAAGGAGGTAAGAAGTGCAATATGACTTTAAAAGGTGTAATATAAGACAAGAGACATGAATCGTTTTGTGAGTTTCAAACTGTACAACGGTCCCGGTGGTCTTGTGCCCCCCTCTCAAAGCTGCACGGTATGTCTCTAGTGGATTTTAAACTGAGAAAAGTGCAACGAAGCCTGAGGCTCAGTGGTTCAGTGGATCAGACATGTGTGGGGAGATGTGGGAGGTGCAAGATGGACCATCAGTCACTTGCTTGCTGCCTCCAGCAGCCCCACAGGGAAATCTGATCTCCACACCCCCTCTTAAGAGGAGCAAACAATCATGTCTGCAAGACACACTGAACCAAGAGCAGCTCTCCTCCAAAATAAGAGCATGTGAACGCTGGGACTCGCCTGATGTTACTGTACATTCACATAAGTTATCTTGTCTGCAAATAGACATGCTTTAGGAACTGCTTATACTCTTTTGAAAATACCTGTGTATACTGTATACATACATATATATTTGGAATATATATTGGGTCTACTGTACATGACTTCACCTCCAGATGTCATTAGCATTGTTAGCATAAGTACTCCAGATCGTCGCCATGCATCTTTCCACCTCTGATGAAAACCAGCTAAGAGGATCAAGTCCACTTTTAAAGAGGACTGCACCTCTTCATCCTCAGTGGGTGATGGAGGATGAGCGCTTCCATATGTTTTGCGTATGTGTATCTTCACCCATCCATTTTTAATAGGGTCTATTATATCAATATATAATATAGATACAGTATAATACATATAGGCCACCTGTATAGAACGCCCACCTGCCTATAGCGGCCACTGAAAAAAAAAATCCCCCGCAGAAAATGTACGTGTTGTAGACCCTGTGTATAGCGGTCACCTGTCGAACGCAGCCAGCGGCCACCCATTTTGTATCCCTTGGTCAAACTCTGACCGCATATAGCGGCCAAAATGCAGACTCAAGCAGAAGCTTCATGCACGAAAAAGTTTCGTTTTTTAAGCAATGAAGCTGTCGTGTGTAGACTTTAATTACTGAGTCCTAGCTCAGTCACAATCATTCACAAGATCCACACAAACTGTCAGTTGTTCCACATAAAAGAAGCCGTCTTCTTTTGAGCTTGTTGCAGACAGTGACACCATTTATTTCCTGGTGTGAGACAATGTGCACTGGTCAATACTGTAATGCCCCTTGTTGTGGGGAAGGAGAGACTCACGTTGCCAGTGCACTTTAATTGCTTTATAGTAGTTCTTTACAACTTTTATCCGCAGTCCCACAGTGCCCTCTACTGGTCAACATGTAACAGTATAATTCTATGTATCTGCAAACACAAGAAGCTTCTAATCACAGACATGTTAATATGTGCGCCACAAATTCAAAATGGCCGCCAACCTGTCTATAATGGCCACTTGTCTATAGCGGCCACTTTTGCCGTTTCCCTTTAGTGGCCGCTATAGACAGCTTTGACTGTATGTATTGTATATATAGCCTATATATTCACAAAGTGCAGTTACTCTGCACTTTATAGTCCAGTTAGCAAGAATATTGATGTCACACTTACATTAAAGACACGACACAGGCTGTAGAAAGTCCTGGTGTACAGTACAGTATATAGGGGCGTTCCATTACAATTTTTGCACTTTTGATACGTTACCAATATTGCAGTCTTGAGTATCAGCCAATACCGATATTGATCCGATATCAGTACAAATCATACATACTTTTATGACTTATTTAGTAGTGTGGAATGTTAGATCTTGATCAAGTCTTAATCAAGAGATATTACTCAGACATAGAGCAATAGTCAGCAACAGTAGGTATGAGAAAAACTGACCCGAATCCTCATGCGTTGTTTTGTGATACTGCTTCAAACAGGAAATGAGGTTTCTCTGCCGCCACGGAAAACATGTGCATGACAAGCTTTGCACTCAGCTGCCACTGCATACTAAGAAAACACTCAAAAGTACAAAATCCAAAGCAATTTTTCCCACAGGGAATCATGTAAATCCAATGAATCCCTTCCAGACTCCCAGAAATATCAACATAAAATAAATTTTCTAGAGATAATTACAGTTTTACATGCACAAAACAATACGAAATAATTATAAATGACAAATGAAATGGGTCCCCTGTAGTTTTTGTCCTCCAAAAACATTATCACGCTATATTAAAAAGTGACTGATCAAGCACCAGAAACGACCAGAAAGCGTACGCTCAAGCTGAAGCCTGTTTCCCTTTAGACCGCCCACAAGCTCATGAATTGGCTCAGACATTTTTTTGCTAGCGTGTGATTGGCCATCCCCGCATTCTCGCTGTCACTCCATGAGCGCCATCTTTGACTCTTTGACACCTGTTTCATCGAAAACTATGCCAATAACAGAAAACAACGACAATAATGACTAATTAGCACATTGATGAACGAATTCATCCTTTTTTCAGACGAACCAATTAAATATCAGTCCAAACGGTCTATTGGCCTCCCGTTTAAATAATTTCCCGTAAATGTCCCTTATTTTAAGTTAAAGCAGTGATGACATATCCACGCTTGAGAAACAGCACATTGGCAGTGGACATTACAAGGATGAAGGCACTGCACTGCATTGAAATGTCTCTTAATATTTTGAACCTTTCATGTAGCTAAAAAGCACAATAATAAACATGATGTAAAATGGATACATCCCTGACAGCGTTTTTATGTTTGTAAAGGCTGATTTTTAAAAATGTTTTTTTGCATTAAGGCTCTGTACTTAATGAAGCTTATCGGCACAAGCATTGCTCTTACTTTGAAAGAGCCAAGCGGAAGTGTAGCCGTCACGCTCGACTCAGCCCTGCTAACTTGACGTCTGTCTCCATGCCTCGGGTCTTCTTGACCCAGTCTGAGCGGAGCAGCGCCGCCAGTCCGACTCACTTGCTGAGCCGAGCGGTACCGGCTGGGCGCTGTGGAGACAACATGAACGAGGGCGCCAGGTTCGGGCTCTGTGGACCGCAGCGCGCCGTGGACCGGACCGGGGGGACCTGTTAGTAGTAGCAGTGGACAAGTGGACGCTCTTTGAATGGAGAAAAAGGATTTGTGACTTTTCTTTTGGTTGTTTTTTTTCTCCTCAGAGAGAGAAGACGTGTGGATGGTTTCCAAAGTACTTTTTGGGAGTTTTTTTTAAGCTGGAATTCCATTTGGGGACACCTGAAGACATAAAGTGTGCACAGTGAAAGACGTACATTGGGTAAGTTTATCCTTATTCAATGAGGAGTGCATTCACTTCCTTGTATGCTACAGTCGAACAGGTTGACTGGTGTGCGCGTGTGCGTGTCCAAGTCCGTGCATGCAATCTGAGGTTCTGCCGTTTTTTTGCAATTTATTTCTCCATATATCAAAGTTCATGTTGTTATCCTCTCTCTCTTTGATGCTGCATTTTGGTGCCAGGATGAGAAAAAAGCATATTTTTTTTAAACTCAGATTTTAAAGAAAAACATATATAAGATGTGAAATCATTTATGTTGGTGTAAACATCAATATGTTGTAATTTTTACCCCCGATTGAAGCAGAACACGCCTGTGTGCCCCCGCTCCTTCCCGCTGCATCGCTGACGTCTTCTGTTTAAGATGAAATATGAATTACACATCAGCTCCAAACGGCTCACATCTTTTCTCTCTCATCCTCTCCGCTCTTGAAATCACTCTAAAGCTGCCGTCTGTCAGAATTCCAGAGGAAAAAGAAAATAGGCGTCAAATGGGACGCACTTTATCATCTATAATTCAGCTTTATTGCCTGTAACACCTAGGAAATAGATATAGATATATTTTTTAAATCCTCTAATGCTGTTGACACAGTCACAAAAGGAGTTAATGTAACCCTACAATTCATATTTGGAGTTGTGTGGGTGAGGGTATGAGATATTTGTCAGTATGACAGAGTACAGATGTACTAGCCCTGTCATCAACGTGTTTTTAGTCTACTGTCCTACATGGTCATATAAGGCATTGGACAGTTACATCATTTAATCCAGGGCCATCCAAATTGGGGTGCTGGGGGCCGACTGAGGCCCAAGGCTTGTTTTTTATTGGCCCTCGGCGACACATTCTAAAAATACAATTAAACAACAAGAAAAAGTTGAAAAATTAGCACAAAAAGGTGTAAATGTAATGAGAAAAGGCTGAGATATTTATTCTAATAAAGTTAATAATAATATACTTTGTCACCTGTAACACAAAACTGACATCCTGGATGCTTTTTTTTAGTATGCAGCCCTCAGTGGAAAAAGTTAAGATGCCCCACTGTAAACATCTAGTATTCACGTTCTACTTTTCAGGAATCAACTGTGTGTTATTTTGCAATAACATGTTTTTACATCATATTGGATCCGTCCTGTCCGGTCCAATGACAAGCTGCCCTGTGTGTCCATCAGCCCGTATAGCGACTCCGACTCTGAGACCTGCGTCGACACTGTACACCACGTGGAGCTCTTCTTGCCTCCCCGCCAACTGATCACTATCTTCTCTCACTTGAGGGTGTGTTTGAGTGGTGTAGAAGGTGACGAGTGAAAGAGTAAAGAAAAACGAGATAAATCCATCCATTTTTGTTTAGAATTCAAGGGAAGCTGGGGCTTATCCCAGCCCCGTGAACCACTACACCAGGGCTGTCTACACGTTTTCCACTGGGGGCTGCATGCGGAACAGTTGAAGGATGCAGGGGCCACTTTGATACATTTTGTGTATTTAAAGATGCTAAATGCAATCCAGTGTATCGTAGGTCCATACATGTTAAGTTATCTGAACAAAACATCTTAACTTTGTGTTAGGTGACAAAGCAAACTATAATACACTATTAACACTTTGCACTTTGACACCCGTGCACTCCACTATCACAGGCCTGCTAAAGGGATTGATGTCGTCCCATCTGACCTTGCACTGATCATCCTCCTCACCGGGGGAGAGCCGTGTCGGGAGTTTGAACCCGCGCTCTTCTGCCTTCGAGCCACTCCATTGTGCACGTGCGGGGCCATGCAAGATTTATGCTCATCATGTATTATTCACCGCTGTTGCCTTTCATGCTTTTAAGAAAATATTAGCATGAAAAACACGTCGGAGCCTTTGAGCCTCTCGTTCGGTCCGCCCGGTGCGCCTGGCGCGCTCGCTCAATGACATTAAAGCCTTTGGAGTTGGCTCCTGTCCACTATGCCAGCAAGAACCAGAGCAGCGCCGTCGGGCAATGCTCGGAAAGATTGAGCGTTTATGAGGAGGGTTACGGCCCTTTTTGTCACGCCTTTAAATGTTGCTTATCCTGTGTCAAACGTCAGTTGGCTCTTTCACACTGAAAAGTAGCCACAACACAGCTGAGCTGACTTTTTTTTGCCAGTGCCTTTCACACAGCACACACAAGAAGCGGGGTATTGTCACAGTTGTGCACACTTTCACACTATGTTAATAGTCTCAGTGTTTCCCACAGGGACGCGATCCATCTGTGGTGCTGGGTTGTGGTGTTGGGGGAGTACAGCATATCATGTTTTCAAACCTTATTTAACAACAGAACATGAATTTATTGATTGATGAGTGTTTTATTCATGTCATGCAGTGGTAGACGTGTGTGTGTATGCCTTATCACATGGGGGCATTACAAAAAAATAATTCACAATGTTTCCTGGGCTCCACGGAAGTGTGTGCTGATTGTAAAGATAATGTATACATCATTGTGCATCTGATATTTCACTATATTTATGAACAGGTGTGTTATAATGCACTAATGCACGACCATGTCAATTGTGGTATGTGCGTATGAGGTGTGTTTAGAAGCAATGGTACAACGCCATCTTCTGTATACTGTTGTAATGGCAAGCTACACAGACAGTCCCATTATAATGGGTTTTTGAGCGAGAATAGCGGAAAATCTATTTGTGGCATTCCAAATGTATTTGTTTCGGGCTGCCACAAATGAATTCATGTCTGGGAAACACTGACTCTGCTGTCATGTACTGCATACTGTGACTATTACTTTCAATACAACAAAGCGGGGGAATTGAGTGTCAATCTTCACATCCCCATTTCGGCCTTTCCCCAAAAATCAAAAGTCAACTGAAAACCAATTCAATGCAGGTCAAAATACGCTGCAGTTAAATATTGTGCCTTTCACACAGGCACAATCCGTCACTTCCCTGATGTACAAAGGCATAAAATTGCAGCGTTGACATCATCCCCGACTTCATTCCGCGTCGGTGCCTCTTAAACAGAGCAGCAATAAAGGCAGGGAAATGGTTGTCTGTGTAAAAGGGACTATTGACTAGCAGTGCAAAGGTTTCACTGATGTAATGCTTGCAAACACTTTGGACCTCAGTGTCCTGAATTGGATATCATTCAAAGTGAACAGTGTGTCAACGGGTGGGGGGGAAATGCCAACGTGGCGTGTGGACTAATACCTGAGGCTATCATGTGTCAGATACCGTTCAAAATCAATAGGGTTCTTGCTCACAGAAATAATCCCTGAAGGATCAATGAAATGAGGGTTGCTGCCAGTAGTGCCCTGACAAGGAATCCTTAAGGACGCAAAACGAAATGAAAGGGTCTGCATCGGCTAATTAGTGACCTGAAATCCGCTTTTCTCATCTTGGGTAAAAAGTTAGCGCCTGGCGGCGTGTGGTCGCCATAGATCCTTGGATGTGGGCGGAACGGCCTCACGGCCGCGCTGACCAAACACGCCCAGGCGAGGCGGCACCAAGGCGGCAAGGCCGACATGAAAGGCTTCAGTATTAAACCGTTGGTGTATGTCTGCACTGCGCTGTGTTATCTGCCGCCTGTGTGTCCCGCCGTGCTGGAAATGTGCGAACAGAGCGATGCTGAGCGAGGCGTGTGTGTCGCGAGGTCCTTGCAGGGGGAAGAAAAGCAGCACTGTTAAGACAACACAACCTCTCTGTGGACGCACAATACACCCCTGTGTGCCAGCCAACACCACTCCTAACCTTTGTGTGTGTGTGTGTGTGTGTGTGTTGTTAGTGGTGGTGGGCGTCTCACAGACAAGGCTATTCCAAGGTTACGTCCACATATACATTTGAAAAAAACTTACAGTTGAACCTCTGAAGTCAAACAGCAGGTTGTGCACATTTGAAAAGTTGAACAATAAAACTAAATATTTCAAACTGTTCTTTCTTTTATTGTTTTTACTTTTTATAGTGGTTCACTTTTTTTACACTTAAAATGTGACTTAAAAAAATTCTGTGCAGTTTAAAAGTTTTTAAATGGCCACAGTTTAGCCCTGGAACATCCATCCATCCATTTTCTATGCCGCTTCTCCTCATTAGGGTCGCAGGGGTATGCTGGAGCCTATCCCAGCTGACTTTGGGCGACAGGCGGGGTACACCCTGGACTGGCAATCACAGGGCACATATAGACTAACAACCATTCACACTCACATTCATACCTATGGACAATTTAGGGTCGCCGGTTAACCTAACATGCATGTTTTTGGAATGTGGGGGGAACTCAGGTCTTCCCGATCTCCTGACTGTGACTGTGTGGCCAACATGCTAACCACTAGACCACCGTGCGGCCCTGGAACAGATTATTTATATTTTACATTATTTCCTGTGGGGAAAAATATGTTCCCATGTATTTTTCTCTACTTTGACATAAAAAACAATATCGTTCCAGGTTGTTAATTGTGTGCCAAAGCAACAGTTGGCAAGGTTATGTTTTTTTTTAGCCAATCAGAAGCTTGAAGATCGTAATTTTTGGAAAAGACACAAAATTTAGTAGCAATGTCGAGGAAAAGGAGACTCAAAACATGTGGACTAAAGTGGAATTACTCCTGATTGTCACAAATGAATATAAAGTGAACAGAAACATTTGAACACTCAATAAAACAAACACAATTTAGGCGGCCAATTTACAGAGACAAGGACACACACCGTGATGTCATACAAAGGCGACAGGCCAAATAAAATACGTTGGTTTTCACGTCGACACGCTCATAACCGATTTTCCAAAAAGCCACTTTTTCATTCACCTAAAGAATAGAATGGGGAGAAAAAGACAAAACGCACAGAAAAATACAGATTATAAAACTCGACATGTTCTAATGGACTTGGCCTGAGGCTGAATAGAAATGCCAGAGTTTAAAGTAATGTGCGTGTGTGTATGTGTGTGCGCGCGCGCGCGCATGTGTGTGGACCCCTTGCTTGGAGCTTTCCCTCACATTCCAGCGTCTTTCCCAACGTGAGCAAACAGTACTGGGCCGCCGCTCGCTCCTTGTGCATGCACGCCGCCGGGCACGTTGGTCCACAGCCTCATTCCTGCTCCTCCTGATGGAAGATCTTTTACTAAAGCAGGCAGGGCCATTTGTCTAAAAGGAGATCCACCATGTTGTGTCATTCTCCTGGTTACAACCTCATCCCTCTTGATTGATGAGCTGCTTGATGATCACCTTCAACTGTCATGTCATCTTTGGTCACATGTCGACGGTCACATGTTCTCTGTGGTGTCATGTGACTGACTGGTTGTGTTTTTTTGGTCTTCCAGGTCAGAAGGAAGCTTCTCGCGGCGTCCCCAGGTCGCCGTTCCGCCGGACGTCATGCGAAAGGAGGATGTCGCCTGAGTCGGGCCTCACTGCTGTGCGCCTTGCCTCGCTGCCCAGAGGGATGACGGCCACGTTGCGCTCGCTCTGGCTTTGTGTCCTGCTGCCCGTCTGCGTGGTGGCGGCCAGGCTGCCCATCGTTGAGCCCACAGGTAGGACGCACCACGTTAGACCTTGATGGCGTAAGAAACGATGTTAAAAAGTGATGATGATCCAAAGGGCCCGTGACTGACCGGTCCTAGAAAAGACTACAACTTTAGTCTTCTTTTTGGTGCCCTCCCTTGTGACAAGTTTGATTAATGCCTGGGTTCCTTCGCAGTGGAGGATAGGCAAAGGAGCTGTTTGGCATCCAATGTAGATCCTGCTAACCTATCTGAACAAAACATACAGATCTTAGGTTTATGTCATAGCTGACAAAGCAAATTAGTGTCATATCTAATAATATATCACATTAATAATCAATTCATTTTATTTATACAATATGCAGAGGGCCTATAAACAAGTTGGCCCCTGGGAAACACTTTGGACTAGTGGCGGTATCAACACTGATACTTTTTACATTTTTCAAGCTCACTGAGTGATTTTATGATTTTTGCCTTAAATTTGTTGATTGTGATTATAATCATAAACAACACTGGACATACTTGTAGAATACAATAATGTAGCGTGCATAATGGAATGACCTGCTTGTGTTTTGTGTTGTGTTGAGTGCCGATGTCTGTGAATGCACCTTGTTTTGTGAGTATGGAGAGGACGCAGAGATGGACGGGGTTGTGCAAGTTGGAGAGATATACGTTGACGGGACTGAGCACTACTTGTACTGTTGATGTGTTCAGGTCAGGATTAAGTTAAAAAAGAGCGTCAGACTCCGTGTGTGTCGGCACGCTACAATAAAACGCCGGTAATAACTCCATTAACACCATCCATCCATTTTTTATACCGCTTTATCCTCATTAGGGTCGCAGGGGCATGCTGGAGCCTATCCCAGCTGACTTCGGGCGACAGGCGGGGTACACCCTGGACTGGTCGCCAGCCATTCACAGGGCACATATAGACAAACAACCATTCACACTCACACTCACATTCATACCTATGGACAATTTAGATTAACCTCACCTGCATGTTTTTGGGAATGTGGGAGGAAGCCGGAGTACCCGGAGAAAACCCACGCGCACACAGGGAGAACATGCAAACTCCACACAGAAATGCCTAAGGGAGAATCGAACACAGGTCTTCCCGATCTCCAGGCTGTTACTGTATTGGCCAACGTGCTAACCACTAGACCACCGTGCGGCCCCATTAACACCATTACTAGCAAAAATGTCTTAAATGATACAATTATTCCCTCTTATCACATACAACTGTTATAAAAATACAAAAGCAAAATCCATCCATCCATCTTCTTCCGCTTATCTGAGGTCAGGTTGCGGGGGCAGCAGCCTAAGCAGGGAAGCCCAGACTTTTCTCTTCCGGCTACTTCATCCAGCTCCTCTCAGTGGATCTCGAGGCGTTCCCAGTCTAATTTAGAGACATAGTCTCTCCACAACGTGTCCTGGGTCTTCCCCGAGGCCTCCTAGCGGTCAGACGTGCCCTGAACACCTAGTGCAAATTAGGTAAAGAAAAGCTGCTCTTGGCCCTCCTATGTCCAAGAATGTATTCCCTGATTTTGTAAACAATATATGCAATATATACAATATTTTAGCAACACAAAAAACACACATGTATTTGTGAAAATAAACGTAAAAAAGAAAGGAAAAGTATCACTCTCATCACCCTAATAGTGATCCGATATATCGATACTACCCTGGTATTGATAACATTGATATTTGGATCAATCCGCCCGCCTCTACTTTGGACACCTTTGGGCTAATGATGACAAAAGGCGCAGTTGAGAAGCAGGAAAGGTGAGAAGATTATAAGTGAATAACTTGACGAAACAAAAGTGGAATTGTGAAGTATTTCATCAGAATGTAAAATGAACATCAAAAGGTGTGAAAGGAGGCGGCTTGTTTACATTTCTTCCTTGCGTTTTCCAGTTTTCATGTGACTATAGAATGCGTACTCATCACTTTAACACAATAGCAGATTTCAAAGCATGCATGTATTGTTTGAACGAAGACGTCTTCTTTTAGCATTTAATTGGACTCTTCTCGCTTTGCTGAGCGTGTTTTTTTTTTCATCCTGCATGTCCCCCAGGCAGAGAAACAAGCGAGGATCAATCCAAAGCAAACGTGGAACATGTTTGCTTTAATCATTCCGTATTGTGGGGAGAGAGAGAAGAACAACAAATGGAGAGGAATAATCTTTTGTTTGAGGCCTGAGCCAAGTCTTGTTTCTTTTTCTTTTAGGTCTCCACGCGAGACACCGCGCCGTGTGTGAGACACGATGAGCTCAGCAGTTTTTCTGACAGTGTGTGAGACTTGAGAAACACATTTTGGAGCGTTTGTAAGATAGTTTTCATTTTTGCGGACACACAGCTCTTAATCAGTCAATGAATCCTTTTCTTTGACGCACCGCGATCAGAAGAGCCTGCCTCACGCTTGGGAGGCATAATGCAGGGGGAAAAGTTAATGAAGCAGTACAAAAGTGACGTTGTCCTTCCTCAGTGTAGCAATGCAGGAGTACGGTTTCTTCCGCCGCGCGTATGTAACTAGTTCTCTTTTTCTTTTTGTACATTATTAACAATTTATAGGAGTGCACTGTAAATATGAAACACAATACAAGGAAACTTGCTTTCGGGCTGCTCCCAAAATCACCACTACATTGTCAAAATGTACGCCTTCAGAAAGTACCACAGTGTACACAGTACAGTATACTTACTGAAGTGTACTGATTTATTCCATTTGAGACATAACCATGTTACATTTGTTCGTTTTGTCTCCAGAGCTTCTGATGGTGTGGTGTGTCAAAGAAAAGGAACTTGAAAGTGAAAAGTGAAGTTAAACATCGTTAAGTACTTAGAGTGAGATTGTATTCTTGAACATGTGGAAGGATCTGCTCCTATGAAATGGACAGTGATAATTAAGCAGCGTAGTGGTCTCATTGAGACTTCCTCCTCCTAATAAGGCTTTCTTTCCCTCACATGGCCCCTTCCAGTGGCCCCTTCCCAACCACAGAGATAAAAGAAAGGAGTTGTTTCATGTAATTCTTGTATTTAATCTTTTTATTATTGTATTTTATATGTTTAATTGTTTATTTAGCTGTAATTTAGGTGTAAGTTCCGTCTTAGACTTAAAACTTACAACGATGTCATAGGAATGGAAGTCGTACCTAAACCGAGACCCTCCTGTTGTGTATATATAATGTAGGCACATACGCACATACATCTTATCTCCACCGACTTCCCCATCTTCCTCGTCTACCTTGTGGCGCTCTGGCTCCCAGCAGACATCCACATATGGACAAACAGTAGGGATAAAATGACTGTTGTTTACTAGCAGATGGCTCCATTTCCCACCAGCCACCACTTACCTGTGCATGGTGTGTGTGTGGGTGAGTGTGTGGCGTGGTTGTGCATAGGAGTGTGTATATGTGGGTCATAAAGTAGTTGGCACAACAGACAGACACGTCCTTGAACGCAGCACGTCATCTGACAGCGGCCAAATGAGTAAGTAGTTTGGCTGCTACGCATGACTGTGCGAGACACTGTGTGTGCATGTGCAGATTCTGACCAGTGTGTGTGTGTCTATGTGTGTGTGTCCTATATTTACTGTACTAACCCCCCTCTCTTAAGCCTCCATGATTAATGTGGCTCCTCCGCTCTTGACGTTTAGAAGCAGCACATTCAACACCTGCACTTTTGCCTTTGCATTACTCTGTGTGTGCACGTTGTGGACTCTGTGTGCGTGTGTGTGTCTGTGTGTGTGTTAGTTACATCCCCAGGTTGCCGTCATTAAATGTTGCCAAAGTGTGTTTGGGTCATTACCTGACTTGTTAAAGCCACGCCATCCTCCCTTTCAACGCCACTGATGCGCACACACTCACTGCACTGCGATCACACCCTATCTTTCTCTCCTTGGTTCTTTTCACACACACACACACACACACACTTCACTCTCACAATTTAGAAGACTTCTCTGGTAATGCTTTGATCATACTGTGTGTGTGTCAGTCATGCGTCAGCATGTATTGTATTGAGCACAGTCAGCACATCTGTAGCTCTACGTTTAAAAGCTGTCACCTGCAATGTTCCTACGCTTGCTTGAGTGAACGGTGAAATATATAAATCTATATTTTCACGCTGTATCTCCACTTTAGGATGACTTTTTAACATGCTGAGATACCTACTGTACTGTTACAAGCGTGTAAAACTGTGCTAAACAACCAATGAAACTTAAGTTGCACGGTTTTGTATTATTTATTTCATTGTCGTTGTCACAAACCTTTTGAAATTGACATTATTCATTATTTTCCTCTCCCGCGCAGTGAGATTCACTGCATACACTAGTGTACCTCCCCCCTTCCTTGCTCCTCCAATCAGCAGTCTAGATGCATTCACAGACTTGCGGTGAGTCGGATATTTCACATTCTTTTAAAAAATGGACATGTCCCCTACATCGGTGTTTACAAAAGAAATCAACCTAGAACCTTCAGCCACAACAAGGAGGCTGAAGGCTGCATGCAGCTCCGGAGCCACGAGTTGCTGACCCTAGCCTAGTAATTAGTTGCAGCCCTAGTGCATGCAGATATTCTCTTAAGAAGGACAAAATGTCACTTTTTCTTTCTTAAACATTCGTCTTTGAGCTTTATTAACACGTAAATAGAGCCAGAGCACTGTACTTATTAATACAAAAAATACAACATGACTAATCATTGTACACACGCTTTATATCAGTCAAAATCAATAGGCTTCTTTGTCTGTATTGCTGTTCCTCCGAAAATCCTCAGACTGGGCAATGGTGGTGACATGAAAGTGTGATTTCAAAACAAAAATGAATAACGTTTGTTGTTTGTTGTGCGATGAGACGACACAACACTTTGACTGGAAGTGAGCCTGAAATCCTGCTCAAGCTTCAAAAACATCACCCGTACAAGAGAGACAAGCAACAGAAGCTCAAAGAGTGTGGGTGTGAGTGAGTGTTGTTGGCACACAAGCTGCCATCTGTTTGCCTCTGCCGGCTACAAGCTACACTGCTCACGCACGCGCACAGACACGCACACACACGCACACACATGTAGGGAACTGGCTGTGTTTGCAATCAATCACAGTATAAAAATGTGTGCTAGTGCCAGTTGTCTTCATGAATTCACATGTCAGTGCACTGATAAGAATAAGAAGCTTTCACTATCAAGCCATCATCGCTTTGGTAGATAGATTTAAGTGCTGTGGAGCCCCGCCCCCTCATACCTGCACTGGCCTCCCAGGGCCCAATACGATCCTCACAATGAGCTTCTTTGTTGTCAGGCTCTCCGCTCTAACTTATCTGATAAGTATCTCAACAATTTCCTTAAGGGGAGCTTGCAAATTAAAAAGGCGCCGCACGTCAACGGCGTTGTCAGGTGGCGGGCCACGACCCAACTTGAACAAACGCCGTAGGTACAGCGCAGGACATTCACTGATTTATGTCTAAATGTTTATGTGTGACTTTGCAGCTTAGGACTGAGTCAAGGATGTTTTTTTTATTTAGAAACGATCCCCATAGGAAATAATCTACAAAGAAATAATAAACTGTGGCCATCCTAAAACCGTACTTTAAATGCTTATGAACAGTTTTTACTTTGTGTAACTACAAGACTACAAGTGTGAAAATATAGTGGACCTTCTAAAAAAAAATATCAGCCTAGAAGAATGTTTCCCCTCAAAATCCTGGTCAAATTGTGTGTTGTTCATTCTCAGGTTTGTTTTCATTTTGAGGTTTATGTAAAAGAGAAAGGATCCTCTTAATTTTGAGTAATATCTGACCAAAAAAAAAACGGTATGTTTTTGTTCCTTTACTGCAGTGATGTCCAAAGTACACGATGGGGCCCCTTTGGGCTCATTTTTTCATTGGCCCTGGGCACATTCTTAAAAATGCAATCAGTAATGCAGTTTGGAAGTTTTCTCCGGGTAGTCTGGTTTCCTCCCACATTCCAAAAACATGCATGTTAGGTTAATTGGCGACTCTAAATTGTCCATAGGTATGAATGTGAGTGTGAATGGCTGCCTCTCGCCCAAAGTCAGCTGGGATAGGCTCCAGCATACCCGCAACCCTAGGATAAGGATAAGCTGCATAGAAGATGGATGGATGGATAGAGTGGTGTGAAAAAGTGTTTGGCCCCTCCTGATTTCTTATTTTTTTGCATGTTTCTCACACTTAAATATTTCAGATCATCAACCAAAATTAAATATTAGTCAGTGACAACACACCTGAACACAAAATGCAGTTTGTCTCCCAAAGAATCCTGAAGGAGAATATGTGTCCCTCTGTTTGTGACCTCGAGCTGAAGGAACTTGGGTTCTGAAGCAGGACAATGATCCAAAATACACCAAGAAAAACAAAATGAAGCCTTTGGAGTGGCCTCGTCAAAGTCCTGACCTGAATCCTATTGAGATGCTGTGGCATGACTTTAAAAATGCGCTTCATGCTGGAAAACCCTCCAATATGGCTGAATTACAACAATTCTGCAAAGATGAGTGGGCCAAAACTCCTCCACAGCGCTGTAAGAGACTCATTGCAAGTTAAGGATGGCCCAACCATTATTAGGTTTAGGCGGCAATGACTTTTTCACACAGGGCCATGTAGGTTTGTTTTTTTTCTCCCTTAATAAAAAAAAGTTTCATTTAAAAACTGCATTTTGTGTTTAAATTTGTTTGATGATCTGAAACATTTAAATATGACAAAGAAATCAGGACGGGGGCAAATACTTTTCACACCACTGTATAAATTCTTTAAAAATATCTAATTGTGTAATAATGCATTTTTGTGTCCAAACTACAATACAGGGACACCCTATATCAGGGGTTACCAACGTTTTTACTTGCGAGAGCTACTTTTAGAAAATGAAAATGGCCATGAGCTACTCATTTTTGTAGAAATGATTTTCGTACCTTATTTCAACCCAAACAGATCAAATATGCTTGTTTTACCAAAACATTCACAAAATGCTGGTATCCACAACTCTCATTTTGTGTTTCAGAATACTTTTCTTTCTAGTGTTCTCACATTATTAACTGAAAGCCTGAATGAAAAGCAGGCTTGCAGGCACCTCATGTGGTCGTGGGGGGCTACCTGGTGCCCGCGGGCACCACGTTGGTGACCCCTGCCCTATATCATTGTAAGCCAACAATTCATATGGTCAGAATGCTGTGTTCACGTGTCGTGATGTATTTACGTTTTATTCAACGCGATTTGATCCCAGTGCTTCTGTGTGTGTGCTCCGTGGCAGTCCTGAGCGTTAATCAGAACCAGAACCGTCCCGTCTGGCCCGGCAGCATGAACATTTCTATGAATGGAAACACAAAGCTGACAGAGCACAGCGTGTTTGTGCGTCCTCATCCCGCCTTCAGCCTTGCTCCATCAGACCAACTGACACATCCCATGCTGAAACCAAACCGGCCTTCTTCCTTTTCTCCCTCCTCTTCTTTTTATTTTCCCCTTCCCCCCATTCTGGTGTGATTCTGCCAGGAGAGCAAAAATAATAAAGCCTTATGCCGCCTGCACAGCGTAATGGAATCCTCGGCCTGGAAAGGAGACAGCGACGACGACGACGTCTTTTGGGCAGCGTGCGGCGCAATGGCGGCTTTTTAAATAAACCACGCTAGAACTGTTTCAAAATTCCCATGGAATTTTATTTGGGAGTGCAGTGCGTCTTGTAATTGGCTGCAGTGCCAACTTTCCCCTGCATCACCCGTGTGGTGGTTTTATCAAGCAGGGGGATTTGAACTTTCTCATTCCAGCATTTTGCTTTTTCTAAACCTCCTTAAAGGGGTCCTATCCTGCTCATTTCAGGGGCTGTTAAATGGTATGGGATCCCAGTGGAGCACTTTAGTAAGTTTAGTTTAGTAAGTCTTGTTTTTTTTATAAAATATTGCCATTGTCAAGAAAAAGTGACAAACAGTACTCTGCAGACCACTGGACACCTGGCAAGTTGCCATATATCAGTGGTTCTCAGTTATTTTCTGTCATGCCCCCAGTGGGCGACAAAAATGTTTTCACGCCCCCCCCCCCCCACAACCCCTGTGGTGTCATGAGCAATTTAAATGTGTATTTTATGCTTTAAACTACCTTAATTGTGACAATTTCTGTTGCAACACAAGAAATTTTGACTGAATCGTTGGTTCGTTAGATGCCGAAATAAACAAAAATGTACTATTAAATGTCTTATTATATTATTATCTATTTTGAAATAAGATGTTTCTAGGATAACCAAACCCATATAATTATAAGGACGAGAAATGTCTAAAACTGTGTCCTGCAATTGCTTGAAAAGCGCTACAATCTGACCTTAAAAAGCTGAACCCTGCTTATGTAACAACTCTGTCCCACTGGGCCAATAAGCAGCATCATAAATGGAGCCATTAGCACATTTAGCCCACACTTAGTCCAACTGAGGCTCCGCCCACTCTGACGTGAGCATGCGGTCAGCTTGAGTCTTAATAATGCTCGACGGAGTCATTAAGAAAGTCGCTTTAAAGCATCTCTTCCAACACCAAAGTGTATAAACACCATTACAAGGCTTGTTTTTCTTGTAGGATGAAAGCATGGTGAGGCGTTACCACGGTGACAGTGCTGAACAGTCGCGGCTTTTGGCTTGTTTTGAATGTGTGTGTGTGTGTGTGTGTGTGTGTGCGAGTGAGTGACCAGAGCAGAGGTTGTGTCGGGGTCAGCAAAAGGTAACATTTCCATCAGGCTTCTCCTCATGCCATCATGGACGCTCTCCATCAGCTGCTTCCTGTTTTTGGTTAGACATTTTCATCTTAGAAAACTCAGTGTGTTGAGGAAACAAGAGCACATGTTTCTAGGACTTCAGCACAAATATCTGCCTGTGCTATGATAAAGAAGTGCTGAGCCAGCATCATTTGTTTCCTTTCAGTCAAGAAGTTACACAAATAACCTCAGCTTGGAACTTAAACGGTCCCTGACATGATTCGGCAACTTTGCTATTAAATTTGCTATTTGCTATTATTGCTGTTATACATTGTTTTTAATTATGTTCTACATTGTTGGATTTTTGAATGCGAATGGTAAATTCGCAAAAATTACATTTATAGTTCATGGTGCCAGCCATGACGATCCAGCTGTCGCAGCTCAGGCTCATTTCTGGAAGTGACGCCATCCGGGGTACTATCACTCAGGTAAACAACCATGGCGATGTTTGTGAAGATTTAAGCGATGTGAATAGTTTTCGAAGAGGTAGAAATATCCATCCATCCATCCATTTTCTATGCCGCTAATCCTAATTAGGGTGGCGGGGGTATGCTGGAGCCTATCCCAGCTGACTTCGGGCGGGAAGCGGGGTACACCCTGGACTGGTTGCCAGCCAATCGCAGGGCACATGTAGACAAACAACCATTCACTCTCACATTCATACCTATGGACAATTTAGAGTCGTCAGTTAACCTAACATACATGTTTTTGGAATGTGGGAGGAAACCTGAGTACCCGTAGAAAACCCACCACGTACAGGCAGAACA
This sequence comes from Dunckerocampus dactyliophorus, assembly GCF_027744805.1. Classification (NCBI taxonomy): domain Eukaryota; kingdom Metazoa; phylum Chordata; class Actinopteri; order Syngnathiformes; family Syngnathidae; genus Dunckerocampus; species Dunckerocampus dactyliophorus. The sequence goes on from NC_072831.1 coordinate 8,054,466, forward strand.
TGCAAACTCCACACAGAGATGCCCAGCAGAGATTCTAACCCAGATCTGAGGAAGAAAGATTTCGAGTTGAAATAGAGAAGTTGTAGAACATGGACTTAAGCCTTAAGACATGGAGATGAAGATTGGTCGCCTTCAAAACACAGAATGGTAAGTGTAAATTACTCTGGAAGTGCTTATCCTTAAATTATTGTTTTAAATTGGCTTCTTAACGAGCATAAAGGTTTTTCTTTAGCCTGATTGTATATGTAGCCACACAGTAAACATATCGCTGTCAAAAGATGTTTATATAACATTTATAATGCTTTTCAGCCTTGTCGCTATCATGGAATAGTGTTTAGAAGACATTATGTAAACAAGATATGACTTACTCTCTTGTGCCAACTTTGATGTAGTGGTCGTTCTTTGTTGTTTTGCTTTTTTTCTGTGTACCGGTGGAATAGCATCTTTTTTCAAAATATATTTATACCGTACTTTCAAGGCAAATACTTCTTGTAGAGAAGCAGTCATCAGTGAAATGATCACTGCAAAGAGCAGAACTCGAGTTTTGCATGCATCTGTCTCTTGTTCTCTGCACTTGCTTTGTCCATTGTTTCTTTTGCAAAAGGAAACAAACTTACAGCATCGCTCAGATATGGACATCCAGCAGCAACACAACATTTTGGCATGACTACTGTTTTGATGACAAATATACTGAACCTGGTAGACGATCAACCTCGAGAAGCATTTGTTTATTCTGGTTTAGCTGAGAGGTGTTACCGGGATGGCGTCACTTCCGGAAATGAGGCTGAGCTGCAAGCTAGTTTGTCATGGCTGGCTCATTGCTGGTGCCATGAGCTATAAATGTAATTTTTGCTAATTTACCATTCCCTTTCAAAAATCGAGCAATGTGGAACATAATTACAAACAATATATAACATATTTAAGCAAAGTTCATGTCAGGGACGCTTTAAAGCTCATAGTATTTTTCGACAATTGTAAATAAGTGAGGTGCCACAATAGCGTACTGGAAGTGTGTTGTACAAAATCTAGACCTAATGCAGGAATGTAGATGTTTAAAAGTACTTTTAATAAGCCCTTCTATTGTGAGTATGTAGCTTTAATGCTAATAAGCTGTTGTCTCCAAGAAACGCAGTTGTGCATGTTATCCTCTTTTTATAAATGCACTGTAACTCTGCACTTGTCCAGCCTTAATAGATGCCATATAGCCCATACAACAACGTAACATTAAATATTAAGGAGTGGGACAGGAGGACACAAACGTCAACACTAGCATCATTATGTGTGCTACAGTACAAGAATTACACATACATTTTAACAGCAACTAAACGAGCCTATTCGCTGAAGAAAAGCGAAATAATCAAGCCTCTTTTTTTTTTTTATAAGGCCATCCGGGTGTTGTAGGCTAACATTTATTAGGTATTTGTGATTATTAAAGCATTTAAATGGGGTTACAGGATATCAATAGTACACATGTGGTCATCCAATGGAAAAGATCACGTAAAACATGTCAGCATACACATATCACCTATTCTAAAACAAGTTTCATACAGCCCTTACACTTTATTAAAAGTGGTGTAAGTGGTTTGTACACGGAGCACTCTCGTCTAGCCAGGGGAGCGTCAGCGAGGTGGTATCATGTCCACCAGGAGGAGGTTTTTCCTTCATGAAAAGCCTTCAAATTTCAAAAGTGAGCATTTGTACGCCTCTTCTCTCCAAACTGGAGCACACACGTGAGGTCGATGATAGATTTTTATCATGTTTGGTGCTCATAAACAGGCTCTCTGGACACGAAATACTGTTAAAACATCGTTAAGAAGTCACTTTTGTATGAATTTAAATAATGTTCTGTGACATCAACAAGTGGATCACAACGTGATGTCATCACATCCTGTCTTCTTGTGGACCATCCATGTGTCTTGTGCTCAATGGAATGTAGGACAGTTTGTCTTTGGAATGACAATTAGCGGCGGCCCGCCACTGAGAGGCTGTTGGCGGTGTGTTGAAGGCGTGCTGGAGGGGGGCAAGGGGGGGCCGTCCCTTGTACTCATGAGGCTATAAAAGGAGCAAAGACGTCAGGACGGTGCCAGGACGCGCTGGACGTACGTTAGCTTCCGATGCTCGTTAGCAAGCACAGCCAAGCGTTTTTGGCAAGAGTCTTGGAGGGGGGTAGTTGGCAGGGTCGTCGGTGGCTTGTTTGGAAGCTAACGTCTATCTTTAACTTGTTGTCAGGGCTGAAAGAATAGCAGCATCAAGCTGGGGAAAGCCTTCCCTGATCTCTGGCAGGCCATTGCTCTTCTCGCCACGTCCCCCTCCCGACAGGCTGCCCCCGCCACGGTGAGAGCTTGTCCGGACTTCCTTGATTAAGAGCATTGTACAGAGGTATTTACATCCGGCCAAAGCACATTAAAGTGACATTAAGGCTCCTTGATGCACACTGGAGGGGGTTAAGAGAAAAGAAGGGTACCGTTGGCATAGCTGTGAAGTGAAGGGAGAGAAATGTGTGTAGATGGAGGAGGTGAAGGTTGAGGCGATTTGGGGGGACGCCACAGTTCCTGTGTGAAGGTCATGTGATCCTGGCGCGTCTGAGTGTGCCAAACGTTGGCAGCCGGGATGCTTTTTCACAGGAAGCGCGAGTAAAAGAATCAGCAAGCAGACGGGCTGCTGTGGATCACCGTCTGGACCGCCTTGATATGTCCTCGCCGTATGGTGAAGACGGCGTTCAGTTCCAGAAAAAGCAAAGTGTTATATCAACGCTTTAGTTTTCCTTGCAGTAGAAGCAGACAAACAGTTTGGTTGAATAAAAGAGGCCATTTGTTGGCTGCTGGTCCGGAATCAGCTGGGCCTGCAGATGTGAGCAGCTCGGCCACGTTCCATTATTAGGCCAGCTGATGAAGAGGAGGGAGGGGAAGAAGCATGATAAAGATGAATGTCTCCATCTGGAATCCATCTCTCTGAAAAGGCACACTAATGCTTTAAAACGCTGTGAGCTTGTTGTATAAAATCACCTGCTCAACTCCCCAGAGAGCCTCGGAACATTTGATTATCAATGCTTTGTTTTTTTTTATGCTCTTTGTCAGTTTGCCCTCCATGGAAAGTAGCTGCTATTTATTCAGGTTTTCTGCTTGAATACAATTTAAACAGTACAGTCTTATTGCATTATGTTTAAATTATGGTAAATTATGGTTTTTTTTTTGTTGTTGTTGTTTTTTTTTGCTTTTGGTAAATCATTCACATTTGCATGTGTTTGAACTCATCCTGCATTTATTTTACACTGGTGAAAACTTAATTTACAATTTTCTGCATTCCCCCCATTTGTACACCAGAGGCTATTTGTGCAATTTGTGTATAAAGGAGGTCCTTGGACTACAAACAAGTTCCTACAATGGCAATGCAAGTGGACTTTTAGTGTAAGTGGGAACTTAATACAATGATATATATGTTTTCAGTTTTAAGTCCTGAGGAGAATTCAAACTTCTAATTTGGGCCTCAAGTTGGAAAAGTTTGTGTAATAGAGTGTAAAAAAAAACCCGAATTGCTATATTGTCTTTGTGGATAAGGTGTTGGTGATATTGTGCAGATATTAGCCTGGTATTGGTGGAATGATTGGAGCAGCAGCAGCAGCATTTATCAGCCCAGAGGGTCTTCAGGAAGGATGCATGGCTGCTGAGATGTATTTATGAACACATCCACTGCTGTTATGGATGACCTGCAGGTTGTGTTGTTGCCAAGCAGCAGGAGATGAAACTCTTTAAACCCTTTGTATTTCCTCCTATTTTCCTCCACCACAAATGAACATCGTCAACATGCTGTCAGACTAGTGCTGTGACACCGACGCGCAGAAGGTTCCAGAAAGACAATCCTTTGTCCGTGAAGTTAAAAGATGCATTCAGTCAGAGATTTTTCTGATTTGTAATCAATAATTACGGTTTTAGGAGCTGAATGCTTGATGGACGAAAGTGTTGGGACAGCTACAGGCAGTGAAAAATGAAGAAAATGTGGAGCCTTCACTGCTTCCACTCTTCCAGGAAGACTTTCTACAAGATCTTGGAGTGCATTTGGCCATATTTCAGATCATGGGTTACTGAAGTTGGACCTGTTGTTGTCCTTCCTCACCAAACCCCTCCAAGCATGCCTTTATGGAACTTGCCTTATGCAGCACAAACAAAAAAGGGTCTTCCCCAGAGTGTCTCCACAAAGTTAGAAGCATACGCAGGAAATCAGGAAAAAATCTTAAAGTCTAAAATGCAATCATGTGAATTTAAGGGCTTAAATGTCTAAAATTATAAAATATTGTAAAATGTTTATGTCTATCGTAAAATACAATATTAAAAGGTCTTAAATATGTATTAGTTACTCTTATTTAAAACAAAAACAATTCTGTCTCTTTTTTAAATGTTTTTAAGGGACGCTGCAACATAAGTACAAAACAAAGCTGAAGTACCTGTGCAGCCTGGTCAGATTTTATTACGTGTAATTACTTCTTTACTCTCGATATGACATACAAGCACTATAATAAACATATCGTTAAATTAATACCATCATAACTTGAGTACATGAGGTCTTTGGTTCACATGTGAGTTCCCTTCCTACCAAGGCGATGCAGGTCGAAATTTTATTTAAGTCGGAACTTATATTTTAATTTTACCTAAGTCACTCACACTATACACAGAATGCATAAAGGACATATAAAATACAGCAACAAAAACAAACATTAAATGAAACCGTAATAAAAAAACAAAACAACTCCTTTTATCCCTGAAAGGGAGGAAAAGTCAGGCTTATTAGGAGGAGGAAGTCTCAATAATGGGACGAGTACACTGCTTAGTTACCACTGTCCGTTTCACAGGAGCAAATTCTTTTGCATGTTCAAAGATACCATCTTTATGCATAATGATGGTCGCTGCATTTGAGCGGTCTGGACAATGCTCTTCACCGTTTCTCCACTTCCTGATCATTCACAATGTCTAATTTCACTTCACGTCACTTTTCACTACTAGCAGCGGAGGAAACTTAACAAAAGCCCACAGCATAAGCAAATGACTTATATAAGATCCGTATGTGCAAGTTGAATGATGGCTCCAGAATGAATGATTTAATGTATGATTGAAGCCGGTAGATGGAAACATATGACGCACACCGGAAGGTCATTTTGAAACTTGGAACATTGTGCATCAAGGCATTGAAATCGTATGGCAAATGGCAGAAAAACTAAGTGAAATGGGTTTTAAATTGTAATCATTATGGTTTTTTAAAAAGTCTTTAAAAGTCTTAAATTTGACTTGTTGAAACCTGCAGAGACCTTGATACAATTGTCCAAAATGTCTTGCTAAGATGAAGAATAAAGATTCAGGGACGACTAAGGACTCTAAACCAAAGTGTCTCAGCTTTCGGGTGGATTGTGATGCTGTAGTGAGAGGGTTTACGTAGCGTAAGACCATCCTGTGGCAGGATAGGAAAGTATCCCTGATCCCAGTCTACGCTCCGTCTGGTGCTTCACATCTCTCCGTCAGTCCTAACTGAGCATGAGTGTGTGAGTGTGTTAAGGAGTGATTGAGTAGCGGGCGTGGACAGACTTCCACATAAAGAGGCCTTTTCTTCCTCCGGGCGACAGCCCGCACGCCGGCCTCCGTGCGAGTTTGTGGAGGATAAATAAACCTCTTCACACAGAAAAAAGATGGAGTCTGTGAGCGGGCCGTTCTTGAGCCGCATGCCGCCGCATCTCAATGAGAGGGCCTATGCTATTCTGAAGGACTGTTTGTTATGATACTGAGCTGAGAGGGAGGGCGGGGCCACGTGGGGCGGGGGCGGGCCTCCAAATTTATGGAGTGACTGTCCACCTTGGGGTGCTCTCACACACACACACATCCATCTGGACTCATGTTCTGGAGAAAGTGCTGCTGATAGTGAGCACGGGGAGAGCAAGTGGCAACATTTGGTGCTGATAATAGCTACAACAACACTAAAATGTTGCAAATTGTTCTTCCTTATTCTTCCTTATTCAGCCTGCCAGTCTTAGCGTTTGTGACCTGCACCTTCATGGATGATGGGCAAGACTTATTTCTCTGTGTTGCACCACAAGCTCATACAGACAAGCCATGTCTTACAACATGCAGTGTAATGACGTTTTGTGGTTACGATGCATTCTCGTAAATTATTAACACTGTACGAAAGGAAAAAGAGAACTAGTTAGGCATGCGGCGGATCTTTGAACATGTGAAAGGATCAGCTCTTATAAAATGGGCAGTGATAACTAAGCAGTGTGGTGGTCTTATTATTCAGACTTCGGTTTCATTTAATGTTTGTATTTTATCTTTTTATTGCTGTATTTCTATTTTTTTTATTACTGATACATATAATGCTTGTATTTCGTCTTTTATTACTGTATTTAAAGTCACGAGACACTGATTTCATGAGACGAGACGATACATGAGATTGGGTCTACGAGAACGAAAGGAGACGAGATTTTAACTTTAGTTTTGAGAAAAGTAAAATGAAAATGTTGTTTTATGGAACAACACGTGAAGGTGCTGAAACCAGTGAACCCTATTCCTGCCTGTTTGGAGGCGGGAGATGAGAAAAACAGACACATACAGTACTATATGCCACATGGCAATTTATTGAGGCTGGCAAAATGATTGACTTTTCATTCATTGTGTGATTATTTCATTTATTTAGTGTTGTCCCAGGCCTTGTGCCCAAGAAATCTTGTCATGGTTTGGTCTCCTGAGATCATGTGACACTTTTGGTTCAGTTTCCACTTACATTAAAAATGTTAGTGATAAGAACGGAACTCGTATGTAGATGGAGTTTCTCCTGTACTTAGTCAGTGATGGTATTAATTTAACTATTTGTTTATTACAGTGGTTGTACGTCATATTAACAATGAAAAAGGTTACTATTTAGTTAGCTGCAAAAGCGCCATAGTGATGTCCTAGAGGCCAATGAAGAGCACATACATGACGTACATTTTGGTGCAGATCTGGCTAAAGGTACACTGTTTGCTATCGATGATTTATTGTTTTGGGTTTTAATCTGATTCTTCACAGTGGGAGTGGTTAATCTTTCTGCCAATTAGTCTGTGCTGCATCCACACATGCTGCAAAATGTATTTCTCGATCCAAAAAAGGCCTTCATCAGTACATGCTTGTTAGTCATCATGGTGGTTCATGGTCTGTGACATGAGAGCGAATGTCTTCCTAATGTAGCTGCAGCAACCCTTTAAGGAAGTGTCAAGGCCCTGTGCTGCAGAAAGTGAATTGTGAATCTCCTGAGATGATTATATGTACTCTGTAACATGACCCCCCACTGCGTGTTTAAGACATTTTAAGACATATGTTCTCATTCGCTTGCACAGAGGTCACTGCCAATACACCAAGTCAGTCAGTCAGTGAGCCATTCATGCTGGCTTTGACGTTCTCCTCTCAGCACCGGCGCCTCAGTGTTTTCCTTTTTCTGAATGGACCTTTTTGTTTGGGAATATAAAAAAAAAAACTTGTTTGTAGCGCCAGAGGCCTCAGTGAGAACAACCTGGCAGCCTTGAGCGCCGTATTGCTTCTTTAAACCTCCGTCAATGTGCTCATATTTGCAGTTAGACAAAGAGTCACGACAAGACACATGCTAAGTGGCTATCATACTAATACTAAACTGACACATTGACAGGATGTGATGTCATTTATGATGTATGAACAAGACGTTTTATAACAAAGTGTAGGTGTGTAGTCCTTTAAGTGAGCACGTCAGCTTGTGAAATCCAAATTGGGAGAGGTTAGGCTAATTTTACTCCCTTTTAATTACTACTGCAGCCCGTCTACGCACCTTTAGCGTGTTGCTGCTACATAACAGGCATACATACATTACCTTGTTGGTTTTTACATTACAATTCCAGATGATTTGTCTAATTGTGATAGATGCACATACCTGTCAATATTAGCATTAGACAATAAGGTCAGTTTTCCAGGGAAAGTAAGGGAAATTCGGATCTTTCACAAGAATTTCCAATTTACGGGAAAAATAGGGGAAACTATTAAAACGGAAGGGCGCCGGGAAAGAAGCAGAAAATACGTAACAAGAGGGTTGACAGGTATATTGACAGGTATGTAGATGAATCAAGCTGTTTTATTTTGGGAGGTGTAACGCTATAGCGTTTTATTATAACAATGATGCTAAAAGCAAATAAGTTTGTGTTGAACTTCTTGTTTGCTGCACGTTATTGAGCTGCAATGCCAATTCCCCTACCACCCTTTCAGCCGGGTCACCAGTGGGTGTGACGGCCGTCATAGATCATACCCCCCACCACTAAAAACCCCCCACCCCTTTCCCATGGTGCATGTGTGTGCGCAAACAAGTGTGCGTTGTTTCCCGATCCCAGCTCGCTCCCAGTAGGTGTTTTTATATGTGTGTGAAAGCGTGCGCTTGTGCTCGTCATGGAGTTCCCTTGAATGGTTACCTCAGCGACCGTGTGTGCTGGAGGTCTGGAATTGAGAGGACGGCTCTGATTTAAAGACTCGCCATTGCGGGTTGATATTTCTCTCTCGGGCCGAGTCCACTGCTTGGCCGCGTCCAAGTGTTTAATGACCCGGCGGGCAACGTCTGCATCACTGCTTTCAATATTTAACATTTTATTCATCATGTTTGGAATATTTTCTATTACTCTTATTGTACTTTACCATTCAGCTCTTGCAGCCTTTTACTGACGCACAACATTTTAGTTAGAAAATGTTATGTTATTTAAGTCAAGAAAAGTAGAACTCTATTGGAGTAGGACAGGGGTGTTCAAACTTTATCCACCGAGGACTGCATCCAAAATAAACAATGTCAGGATTTGAAGGAGTATTTTGCTATTTTTGATTTTCTAAAACAGCTAAAACCACCCATGTAGATAGGAATTAGTTTTATATTTAAAGAAAAAACAGCCTGCATGTCAGCTTTGTGTTGTAGGTGACAAAGCGTATTGTTAGTGTCATTAGTTTTAGGATAACTTTACACCTTTGTGTTTGTTTTTAATGCTGTTTTGTTTATTTAGTTTACTTGTTGCCCTGCGATTGGCTGGCAACCAGTCCGCGGTGTACCCCGCTTCAGCTGGGTTAGGCTACAGCATACCCCTGCAACCCTAATGAGGATAAGTGGCATTGAAAATAGATAGTTGGATGGACTCTAACACAAACCAACAAAAGGTCATCAAACCAAACGCCTCAAATAACACAAGTAACACATGTGCACCACACAATGTAATTGCATGGACTATGCAGGTATGGAAATAAACACTTACACTCTAATGTATCCATCCATTTTCTTTGCCGCTTGTCCTCGTTAGGGTTACGGGGGTATGCTGGAGTCTATCCCAGCTGACTTTGGGCGAGAGGCAGAGTACACCCTGGACTCGTCGCCCGCCAATCACAGCACTTACACACTAATATACATGCAACACAATACTATTTTATAGTAATTTATAACCCCAAGGCATGCTGGGTAACTTCCTACATTGTTGTTAGTATAAAATAGTGTTGTGTTATTTTTGGTTGCACCATGAGTGAGGTGGGTTGCGCCTGTTTTTTTGTGATGTGTGATAAAGGGTGTAAATATCAAGCTGATTCAGTGCCCCCAGGCTGCACTTTTGGATGCCCCTGGTGGAGGCTTACTATGTGGCAGTAGAGCATGTGATTTCTCCCAGCCAATCAGAGAAGACAGTTATGTTGTAATGAACGTTGTCATGAAAAATGGACAATTTGATTTCTTTTGATCAGACGCTGTGTCCAGCGAGGCAGCATTCCTGGAGGACTTCGTTCTTGGCGTGGGGGACACCCTGGAAATGTCATGTGACCCAGAGGGCTCCTCCTCCCGGCCAGTGGTCTGGTACAAAGATGGCGCCGGGATGGTGTCTAGCAACCGCACACGGGTGGGCCATAGGATGCTGCGCATCATCAACGTGTCGTACGAGGACTCGGGCGTGTACGCATGTCGACTCGCCCTCAGTAACAAGCTGCTCAGCAACTACACCATCAGGGTGACAGGTGAGAAAACCCAGAGTGCTACAAAGATGCTAATCTAAGGCTATACCCATCCATCCATTTTATGTGCTCTATGCTACTTCTCCTCAGTATATTTTGTGTTTTGACTTCTTGTCAAAACCTTTCCTCAATTAAGCGTTGTTGTTATTGTGCATTTTCCAGAAAATGCATTTTTCTGGCTTCTACTTTGCCAAAGCTGAAGCTGAAGCCAAAACCAAAATGTCCTCATGGTTTGGGCTTATAGCGTCACCTGTTGCTAAATGCTCTTGAACCGATGCGCAGAGAAGAGTTGAAATTTGACTTGAAATTTCTCACACAGCACTACGTCCACCGTAACCTTAGGGTGGTTAGCCAAATTAGCACCAAATTTGGTACACACCTTTCGGGGACTGGCAAGTAGATGAAAAATATTAGCAAGATTGGTTGAAAGACATAGCCACCATCAAGCAAAAGGTCACATGACTGTAGAATTTTTTTTGTCCCAATGCCAACTCATAATCAATATATTTGTTCACAGAAAAACAGCTGAAACCTTGCAGAAAATCTTAATATTACTTTTTTGCCCTTGTTTTGGTCACAACTGCCAGGCTAGCACCCTGCCAAACAAACACACACAAATTAATTAATAGGTATAGATTGTAAACAGAAGGTGAAGGGGAGTGTATATCTGCATGCGTGTGTGTGTGTGTGTGTGGGGGGGGGGGGGGGGGGGGGGGGTAGAGAGAGAGCTGCCAGTAGTAAATAAATGTGAAGCACCTTCTTCCTCCAGAAGTGGTGCATACCAGCTGAGTGTCATATTGACTAACGAATTCACTAATTAGCTTGAAATATTTCATCAATGGGAACAGATGGAGTGGCAAGAAATGAGAGAGTACACCCACTCTCAACCCCCAGCGCACACACAAACACACACACACACACATACACACAAGGGCAAGGAAATTGCCTTTTTTTTTCACCGTGATGATCAGAGGTGGACAACTTCTCCTCCGGGATCCACAAATCAACTCCGGTTGATCCGCTAACACACTCCCCACATTTTTCATTTCAAGTAGACATCAAATCATCATATTGGGCCGTTAAATGTACTTTATGCAGCGTGATTTAGCATCCAGCTTGCTTCGTCTTCCAGGAATCCAATCCGCGCAGGAAACAAGGTCGTGACTGCCTGTTTTCATCTCTTGGTGTCGTTTTAGCGCGGCTACGTGTTTAAATGACGAGTGAAGTGAGACTTTGTGCGGTGTGCGCAGGCCGCTTCCTGTCCTGCCCTGTGTCCACACTCCACTCCAAACAACACACACATGCACCGTTGTGTTTTTGCTCAAATGTTTGAGTAAGGTGTTAGATATGTAGCGTGCGTATCAGCTCTAGCACCTGCATGGCGCCCAGACAGCGCTAAGTGGTCATACTGTACACAAATGTTGTGAAATGGAGAGATTAAACACTTGAAGTGTGCAAATGAGGGACTTGTGAAGGTGAAAGAATAATAAAGCCATGTCTACTCGAATGTACATGGGTATTTTAAAAATGCACATTTTTCTGTGCATTTTGGCCTCTCGCCCACACACAAATGTAGGTTGTCTTTCTTAAAATCTAAATAAATGAAGCAAATGATATGAATACATTAATGAAATACAAATACATTGACATGATCACTTTTCTACAAAAGTTTTCTACTGAACTGTGTTATATAACCCTATATGTTTACCAAAGGAGTACATTTTTCAGCAATTTAGCATTCATGATAACATGATAACAAAGATGGCTGCCATGGTAGTTGTATCTTACAAATCATCAACTTTTTTTTACACGTCACACTGTCCTTTACCTAATTGATGTTTCCTTCATTCAAAAAAATGCCATAATTTATGACAACTTTCCCTCTTTTAACCAGACAAAAGTGTCTAGAGTGACTAGTATTTTTGCATTAGCGACACTGCTAAAGAGCAGAGGCCATTGGTGTTGTCTAACATGGCTAACTGCGTCCAACATAACATTATTGATTCATTTCACCACTATGTAAACCATAATAAGATACAGAGGCGCTTTTGTGGCTAACTTAGCATCAAGCTAACGTTTGTGCCACACATGCAAGTTCATCTCCACCTCGTTCACAACATTCCCGCTAGAGTTTCTTTGTTCTTTCTCATTATTTTACATTTGTCAATGTAGATAAGATGAATAAATCTCATTTCAAAAGAAGAGGTTGATGAGATTCAATTTGACTTTGGCGTCAGGTTTCAGTGATGCAAACATCAGTAACAATTCCTCTTCTCTCTGTGTTTTTTTTTAGATTCTCTGTCGTCCGGTGATGATGAAGATTACGATGAAGATCCAGAAGATGCAGGTAATGACAATGGTGAATTCTAATTTTCTTTTCTTTCAGTAGTCGTGCTATAGAATGTCTGATTGCACTTTCAACACACATTGAAGCACATTTAACCTGAACTTGCTACTGATGCTGCATCGCTTCAAAGTAAAAGCATAAAATACGGTGGAACCTCGTTTAGCGTCTGCCCCGGTTAGCGTAGTTAACGTCGAAAATTTACGCCACAATTTTGCTTCTGTTTGTGTGCATTCTTTGGTTAGCGTACAATATGGTGCACGTCTTGTTGTGTTGTTAATACACTGCGTTGTTAATACTGTACACTATTCTAAATGCATATAAATGACGAATGAATGATAAGTGAACATTTAAGGTTACTTTTACATTCACTGAAGATGAGACTATTCCCAAAGACACGATGTGGCAGCGAGATCAACCACCACCACACTTCCTGTTGTCAGTCAAAATCACGTCTACAATGAAGGTAAAAGTAACCTTAAGTGTTCATTTATCCCTTTCGTTCAGCATTTAGATGTATTTATATTATATATGCATTTAGAATTGTTTTCTATGCGTAAAACTATAATTGTAAAACTATAAACATTTTAGTTAACACATAACATTTTTGGCTTTCTGGAACGGATTAATGGGATTATACATCATTTCTTATGGGAAAAATTGACGTCCATTAACGTCTATTAACGTACATTTTGGTCAGAGTCGGACCTTCAGGAGCTAATTAACGCTAACCAAGGTTCCACTGTACTCTTAAAGCCACTCTGCTACTCCTTCAGTCTCTATATATGTGCACAAAGACTGTGTGAATGGAGCAGCAGAGTGCAGCGCCCTCGATGTGACAAAACACACTTAATCTGGCCAAGTAAGTCCACCTCATGACATGCAAGGCCCTGGCCAAAAGCAGAGGGATTAGCCCAGAAAGCACGTATCGCTGCTTAATGTCCGCTAAGCCAACGCTAATTAGCCTGCAGTAAGGAAGGAGACAGCCATGTGACCACGTGGCCTAATACAACACAGCGCCTCCCACTGGCCATTTTACGAGCATGTAGAGGAAAGAGTCAAGCGGTTTGATGGCGACAAGGCCGTGGAAAATATTTGCTGACTGGCGCTGAGAGCTGCAGAGTGAGAGACAACGGGGCGGGAAAGACAAACTGAAGACTGGAGGGTGAGGGGCGGGGGGCTTAATGACGCCACCATCGTCATTGTCATCTTGATCCCGTCCTGCCGCCAGAGCTCAGAAGATGGACGCCGGCCCAGCAGCAAACAATATTGATTGGGCTATTTGTTAGATTGATGGAGGACGGCAGCCATGTTTGTTGTTTTTTCGTCTTCCTTTTTTAGCCTGAAAACTTGTTGAGAATAAATTACAGTGGAACCAAAGTTTGAAAAATATTAGTTCAGGGCTGGAAATAGAAATAATTTGTTCCATGGTAAAAGGAAAAACCTTTATTAGGTGTACAGGCAATGCTTTTAGTCCCATTTTAACGTTCTTAAGTGTACGGGTATGAAAAGAAGTTAACCATCACAGTCAAATATGAACCAACCGTGAAATACTGTATGAACACAATAAAACTCTCGGTGTTAACATTAAAGGGATAGATTGGATTTTTTTACATTAAGTTGTATGACATCCCCATCAGCAGTGTAGTGCATCAACAGTGACTTACTGGCCATCTCGTCCCGTGAGCCGAGTTCTGGTCGTATTTCGGTGTTGAGAAACATAGTTCCGGTTAGTTGGTGGAGCCACTTAAGACTTTTATTACTAACAGTGCTAACTTCTTTTTACGCTTTTTTGACAGTTAAGAACGTTAAAGAATTAGCTGCATCGCAAATCACCTTTGATATTAGTTGTTAACGTCAACACCAAGTGTTTTATTGCCGATAAGCTTTACCATTTTTAACAAGTTGTACCATTGTTTCAAGAGGCGACACATGGGTCAAATCTTGGTCGAATTTAGAATTTTAGGACCTCAGTTTGACTTTTAGGGGCTCTCCATACACGTTTTACAAGTCAGTCCTTATTGTTGTTCGGAAAAAGCATAGTAATAAAGCTAGAATGTTGGAACATTTGCAAAACTTGCAAATGAACTCAAGATTAGGATGGAAAATGGCTGACTGGATCCTTTGTGGCATGTTGAAGCTGCACCATTAGCGGCCTTGACAACTTATTTGCCACAGCCAAGCCTTTAATGGAGGTGTTTCCAAACTAAATGAACTGTTAAAAACACATGTTTTCAAGAAATAAGAGCAAACGTTGGCGTAAACAAGCTTAGACACAGTAGAAGAAATGTCAAATTAATGTTTCTAATGAGGGGCATCTTAATGAGGTTACAGACCAAACCCTCATCCTCCATCAGAAGATATTTCTTAAAGATATTTGTGTAGTGTGGAATGTGGCGTGCACGCTGTAAGCTTGCGTAAAGTAGTAGTGTGTGTGTATGTGTAGGGAGGGGTGAAGAATGTGAACAGAGCCTAATCTGTGCCTGGGCCCCTGTTTACCCTGGCAGCCGAGCAGAGCGCCGGTCGCCAGGCCACGGTACGCCGCTTGCTGGCCGCCATTCTTTTGACCCGGCCCCGTCAAGGCCCCGGGGAGCAGCACACCTTCAAAGAGTGCCGGTACAATCTTCGCTCAGATCTGCCAGTGTTGTGTGTCGCAGGCGTCGTAGGGAACAAATTATACAATTACACAATTATCCACCTCCATCACCCCCTCTGCCCAGATCGCTGCCTGACCAATGAACCACTGCATGGCGTGTTGACCTGCACGCTGCACGTCCTCATGCTCATGTTAATTGCTGTGGTTAGCTTCGGTTAGCTTCATCACACTGAAAAGTCCTGCTGGAGGTGCTCACAGCATCGTCAGTCAGCAACATGACTAATGACATATAGCATGGACATGAATGCTTTTTCCTTAAATAGTTTCAGTTAATATCACTGTGTACGTGAGAAGCTCATGGATGCATTCACACTGTACTGTAGATCCAAATCGAAGCAGAAGATGACACATGAATCACGCATTAGGTCGTGGTTCACTTAGCGTTCACACTGGCATCTTTAACATCAGGCCAAAAGTAGACCAGTGTAAAGCACGTTATGCATTAAGTCACAAACTGATGGATCCCACAGAGTTGATGTTAAAGTCAAACATCGGTTTGCGTATGCCCCAGTTTTTGTATTATTCTGATTTTATCTAAATTTTTTGCTAAAATTCATGTCATACAAATGTCAGAGCCTTTGTTCTGACAGTCAACACTCACTGAGACATTTGGTTGACAAAGTAAATGCAAACGGAACAGCACAAATGGTGTGCACTCGCAGAAAGTGTTGTTTTAGTGTAGCGATGCTGCTCTTTAATACAGTTGAAAAGCCAGCATTTCAAGAAATGCTGGAAACGTGTGACATATTACACACGTAATATAAACATATTAAAGAAACTATTGCATTATTATGATACATATATACATATATATATATATATACAGTCAAACCTGTCTTAGCGGCCACCTGTATAGAACGGCCACCTGCCTATAGCAGCCACTGAAAAATCCCCCCCAGCAATTTTACATGTTATAGACCCTGTGTATAGCAGTCACCTGTCCAACGCGGCCAGCGGCCACCCATTTTGTCTCCCTTGGTCAATATCTGACTGCATATAGCGGCCAAAATACCAACTCAAGTAGAAGCTTCATGCACGAAAAAGTTTGGTTTTTCAATCAATGAAGCCGTCGTGTGTAGACTTTAATCACTGAGTCCTAGCTCAGTGACAATCATTCACAAGATACACACAAACTGTCAGTTGTTCCACATAAAAAAGCCGTCTTCTTTTGAGGTTGCTATTTCCTGGTCAAACATGTTACTTTAAGAGCATTTGCACCAAAACATTACCGCAAAGTAGACTGGGAACAGGACGTGCTCCCAGCGACGCTACAAAAAAAAAAAACATACGCTAGCATGCATGCGGCAGCGGGAGCAAAACTGAGTTTGTTTGTTTGTACTTATTTGAATTAGTTTAGAATGTACTCACGTTATTTTTGATCAATCCTCATCCACAAATCCATCAAAGTCCTCATCTTCTGTATTCGACACAAACAAAGCCGTCTTCTTTTCCGTTCGCTACTAGTCTGTTAACTTGTCAGTGTTATTCAGCTCCGAAGCAAAGAAGGAAACTTCTCCTGTTGCTTCTGCCAACTTTATTTCTTGAACGCGGCCACCAGACAGCAGCTCAGAACACACACACATCTCTCAGCATTGTCTCTCCTTCCTGCTTGCCCACAAGGCAAAGGTTAAACAAGCCCCACTACATAGCTGTCCAGCCAATGCCTGTAAGAAATGATACCGCTTATTTCCTGGTGCGCACTGGTCAATACTGTAATGCCGCTTGTTGTGGGGAAGGAGAGACTCACGTCGCCGATGCACTTTAATGGCTTTATTAACAGCGGAGAACACTGCAGGACTTTACATCCACGCCAACATAAACACACTTCCCAACTCTCTCCAAACTCACAGCTAGCACTGAGCCTAGCTCTCCTGCTCGGGACGCCCACCGTCACTTCCCGTCACTTCCTGATGAACTAAAGCTGTAATGACAACTCTGCCGTATAAAAAGTAAAATATTAAAAACAAGCGTAAGACATTACTAGCACAGCTTTGTTCTGTGGGTCGTGGATATATTCTATCAGTTATTATTAAGCCTCTAGCTTCCTTTTAGTAAGTAAAAACCTTGGCTATGATTGCACTACATTGTCACGTAGACCTACAAAGTACACTTGGACGAACAAGAGGTGAATAAATGTATTGCAACTGATGTGAAACTGATGAGGGGTAGGATTAAATAAGCTTTGCTTCTTCCTACTCCTTTTTGGACATGCAAAATTCTGAATTGTACGATGTGATGTGCTACTGTTTGACTCATATGCATGTTCAGGATGAATTAAAACCATGAACCATGATAATAACAAGCCTAATAGTGCTGTACAACTTTTATCCGCAGTCCGCAGTGCCCGCTACTGGTCAACATTATTATTTTTTTTTCCCCTTTTTTTCTTTTTTTTCCTCTACTGGTCAACATTCAAACTGGACGCCAACCTGTCTATAGAGGCCACCTGTCTATAGCGGCCACTTTTGCAGAGAGAGAGAGATATATATATATAGATATATATATAGTGTCCAACTAACATTCCCATTCTCCCGGGATCGTTCAAATGTATTTATTTTGATTCCTAGATTCAATGCGCACTTCACCAACCGGAAGAACGAGCCGCGAACACCAAACCTTATAACATTTATAGTCAAGTGGAATGGTTTTATATTTATATAGTGGTTGAAAATAGCCCTGTAAGAAAGTCATAGTAAAGTTCATATTATTAAACATTTCATGGAGAAGTTCAGACATTCCATCCAAAAAGAACCCTGGTTAGCGGCGTCATTTAAACCATGCAAACTTTTATGACCCTGCCTCTAAAAAGCATCGAAATCGAGAATCCTTAGGAACCGGAACCGGAAACGGAAACGATGCCCAACCCTACTTGTGACATCCCTCGTCAGTTATAATTATTTCATATTGTTTTGTGTTTGTAAACCTATAATTATTCTCTATAAAATGTACTTTTGTGAGCATTTTGGATGTATGGAATTAATTAATTGAATTTACATTATTTCCTAAATTGTTTCGGTTTTTGTACGTTTCGGTTTTCGTCTGACCTTGTGGAACAAATTCATGACAGAAACCAAGGATCCTCTGTATTGCTATTGTCACTGGTTGAAACTAATCACGAAAATCTTCTACGATTCATTCAAATATTAGAATACAGGGATTTGCTTGCAAGAAAGCACTGATTGAAGTGCTGTATTGAGACTGTTTATAAGACAAATCACACCAGAATTCATTTAAACCAGATCAAACGTGACAAGTGTGAACGCAGCCTTATCATGTGAGGTTTAAGGATCTCATCATGGAAAAGTAGACCAAGCTCCTCCCACTAAGCATACTAAGTGCACGCGTTTGTGTTTTAGTCATCAGATACGTGTGTGAATCTCGCTCTGCCAAAACAAGTTGTGTATTTTTAGTCCGCCGCTGGGATTTCCTCTCCAATTAACCCCACACCCCCGGCCCGCTGACAGGTGGACGTGACTTGGTAGTGCTGGGATGAGGTGCTGCACCCGTTCCCATTAGGACCACCACATAGCTCTGCGGGGTTATCAGCGGACCGCAAGCTCCCTGGGGGGCTGAAAGTATCTGAATGTTGCCCCCATGCTGAGGAAATACCATCCCACCAATTAGACACGGGATGAAGTTTCTGTGAGGGGTGTACACACATTTGAATATCAGCTGCTGCTCCATAGCTGGTAACTACTTTTTTTAGCATGAAATATGAATATGAAATCTTTATTTTGACAGTATCTACCTGCTAATACCCCTTTTTTATGGTCACTTGCAGAGAAAACCACAGCGTTATCCAACTGTGGCTCATTCCCGTACATACTGTCAAACACCACCCACTCAAAGGATAGTTATTTTAAGGCAACTTGTTTATTGGCCCATGGCACATTCTAAAAGTACAAGGAAACAAGAAAACAACAAAAAAAACAACAGCAAAAGTTTTTTTTAAAGACCAAAAAGGAGTAATGTAACAACAAAAAGTTGAAATGTTAATATCAATAACACTGCGATTGTATTTGTGTGTATAAGTGACAGAAAGGCAAGAGGAATGTGGTAATGTCGACTGAAAAAGGAGCTACACATCAAAATCTGTACTCATCAAAGTTTGTGATTTTTTGCTATGTATAATACTGCCATGAACAGTACCAGTATAACAACACTTATGACTTATATAGCTTCTTTTGACACTTGTAAGGCCATTGTCTATTCTGCAAAAAAATACAGCGCGTAATTGAGACGCCCATAACGATATCTATTTGTAACACACAGCTTGCTCCTGCAACCTTCAAACCCTCCTGCTAGCTTGACGTTGACGTTCTCTTCCTGCTGTAATTATTACATTAGATTCAGCTCCATAACCTTTCTCTTTAATTGCCATTGTTCACGGAAACTAACAAGCTAAATGCACAATCCAGGTTTAAACCCTAATTATGCCTCACACATTAAGCACATCTAAAGTATAAAATCTAATGTATAATATATCATATACAGTAGTGTGAAAAAGTGTTTGCCCCCTTCCTGATTTCTTTTTTTTTCTGCATGTTAGTGGTTAGCATGTTCGCCACACAGTCAGGAGATCGGAAAGACCTGAGTTTCTCTGCTTGGGCATCTCTGTGTGGAGTTTGCATGTTCTCCTCGTGCGTGCGTGCGTGCGTGCGTGCTTGCGGCGACTCCGGTTTCCTCCCACATTCCAAAAACATGCATGGCGTCTCTAAATTGTCCATCGGGATGAATATGAGCGTGAGTGATTGTTTGTCTATATGTGCCCTGCGATTGGCTGGCGACCAGTCCAGGGTGTACCCTAACTAGGATAAGCGGCATAGAAAATAGATGGATAAAAAACAGTCTAACCCTACATGGCCCTGTGTGAAAAGTGACTGCCCCCTTTGTTAAAACATAACTGAGATTAATTGAGATCTGTCTAAAAAAAGTTATCAAGCCATTTGTAAAGCTTTAGGACTCCAGCAAACCGCAGTGACAGCCATTATCCACAAATGGCGAAAACCCGGAACAATGGTAAACTTTCCTAGGAGTTGCCAGCCAACCAAAATTTCCCCAAGAGTGCAGCGACGACGCATCCAAGAGGTCACAAAAGACCCCACAACAAGAACTGCAGGCTTCACTTGCCTCAGTTAAAGTCAGTGTTCATGACTCCACCATAAGAAGACACTGGGCAAAAACGGTTTGCATGGCAGAGTTCCAAGACCTAAACCACTGCTGAACAAAAAAAACATTAAGGCTTGTCTCAGTTTTTCCAGAAAACATCTTGATGATCCCTAAGGCCTTTGGGAAAATACACTGTGTTCTGACGAGACAAAAGTTGAACTTCTTGGAAGGTGTGTGTCCCATTACATCTGATATAAAAGTAACACCACATTTCAGAAAAAGAACATCATACCAACAATAAAATATGGTGGTGGTAGTGAGATGGTCTGGGACTGTTTTGCTGCTTCAGGACCTGGAAGACTTGCTGTGATAAATGGAATCATGGAATCAATTCTGCTGTCTACCGAAAAATCCTGAAGGAGAATGTCCGGCCATCTGTTGGTGACCTCAAGCTGAAACCAACTTGGGTTCTGCAGCAGGACAAAACACACCAGCAAGTCCACCTGAATGCCTGAAGAAAAACAAAATGAAGACTTTGGAGTGGCCTCGTCAAGTCCTGACCTGAATCCTATTGAGATGCTGTGGCATGACCTTAAAAGGGCGCTTCATGCTGGAAAACCCTCCAATGTGGCTGAATTACAACAATTCTGCAAAGATGAGTGGGCCAAAATTCCTCCACAGCGCTATAAGAGACTCATTGCAAGTTATTGCAAACGCCCAACCAGTTATTAGGTGTAAGTTTTAGGTTTATCACTTTTTCACACAGGGCCATATAGGTTTGGATTTTTTTCTACCTTATGAATAACAAGTTTAATTTAAAAACTGCACTTTGTGTTCAGTTGTGTTATCATTGACTAATATTTAATTTGATTGATGATCTGAAACATTTACAGTAAGTGTGACAAACATGCAGAAAAAATTGTCAGTCACAGCACACAACTATGTGCATTCAAGGACTGCCGAACAAAGTGCGACATCTTCACACTTGACAGGAAGACATTATCTGTGTGGCATAAAAACATGTTGGACTTTTTCAACAGTGGGACATGTATGGTGTACATTTGACCGCATTTATAAATTATTACCAACTTAGGGTGAATGATTTTGCCAGGCTGTGAATGCTGAATCGTCAATGCATGGGGATCCACTGGATTTTCATCATTCCATTGTACATCTCGTATGGTCTACCAACTGTGCAGAAGCATGGTCAGATTAGCTGTGTACATGCTGCAATAATGACTCCTACACTTCAAACCAGATTAATCAGCTGTGTTGTCCTACAAATTTTCCGTCAGAAGTAATCACACATCTTAAATGTGAACTTCCAGTCCATAATTCGATGTTGCCCAACATCATCCATGTGAACAAACATAGCAGGGAACAGTTACCAGCTATAGGTCAACAAATAAAACAACCTGTGTGTGATTTTGGGGGGCAAAATACAGCAGATGTAACAGAGAGAGGATTGTGTAGTTTTGGGTGAGTAGCAGGAGAGGCGTCCTGCATACATGAGAAGCATCAGAGGAGGAGGACCACACATCAAGAGGCTATAAAAAGTGTGTGTGGCTGATGGCCACGCCAAGAAAACAAAGTGCGGCGACGGCAGAGGCGAAGGCGTCTCCTCCTCTTCTTTGCAGGCTTGTCGCTCCAAATGCACCGAGAAGGAAATAATGAAATCCAGCAGCTCATTTCCCTTTTAAGGTGGAAGCTGTTTGCGTGTGTGAGGTTTGCACGAGTCCACCGTGTTTGTTTTGAAGAGCTGGGGAGTTCTCAGTACTGCACGGATGGCTTTTGCTGCTCCACTGCAGGTTGTTAAGTCACATTCTTGGTGTTCTTATGTGACACTTCCATGTTGCATCACTCACTGACCTGTAGGACAACTTTTAGGTATACAGTGGGGAACATAAGTATTCGATCCCGTGCTGATTCTGTAAGTTTAACCTCATGTAAAGCTATGAACAGTCTTGAATTTTCATGGTAGGTTTATCTTAACAGAGAGAGACATGTAAAAAAAAAATCCAGAAGAAACATTCAGTAAAGATTATAAATTAATCTGTATTTGACTGAGAAAATTAAGCAACCAGGAAGCATTCTGACCCAAATAGACTTACTGTGTATGTGTCCATGAACGACACAAATTAGTCCTGTCCCTTTTGGAAAGTACCGCTTATCTCAACTTATTATGTGGATAAAAGACACAAGTCACACATGTATCTTCCATTCAAACCTCTCCACCACCATGGGGAAGACCAAGGAGTTGTCAAAGGACCTCCTGGATAAGATTGTAGACATGCACAAGACTGTAATAGGCTACAAGAGCATCATCAAGAACCTTGGTGAGAAAGAGAGCACTATTGGTGCAAAAATTGATAAATGGATGAAATTCAAGATGGCAGTCAACCACTGTCACTCTAGACCTCCATGCAAGATTTAAATTTCACCTGGTGGGGTAAGAATGATGTGAGAAAGGTGAGGGACGAGCCCAGAATGACAAGGGAGGAGCTGGATCATGATGTCAAGGGTGTTCGGAACACAGTCAGCAAGCTTTAGTAAGACACTTTGATGCAACGAATTAAGAGTGTGATGTGGTCACATGACATCAAAATTGAGCTTTTTGGCATCAACTCGACTCGACATGTTTGGAGGCAGAGAAATGCTGAACATGATACCAAAAGCACCATCCCTACTGTCAAACATGAAGGTGGTAACATTCTGGAAAGTCAAATTAATGTAGAATCTTTATTTAATGTTGTGTTTTAGAGTCTGCCTCTGTTCAAATAAAGCTACCAGAAAAATAAATAAAATAAAAACTGTTCATATCTTCATATGAAGCAAAGCTTGCAAAATCTGCAGGGGATCAAATACTTATTTTCGCCACTGTATACACCACTGGGTGCGGTTATGTTCATTCATCAGAGCTTCTAGAAGACATGTTGAAGCTCTAATCTATTGCAGCTTTAATTCCTCCGCCACTTGTATTATTTTTATGACAAGGACACGCCAAGAAACTGTCGATCAGAGACAGGTGTGTCCAACACGTTTAACAGTGATATCTGTGTTGAGTAGAGCCGACACAGACGTCCGCCCACACCCTGCTGGACGCTAAGGATTATTTCTAGCGCACACAGACATACACACACACACATTGAGATGCTAATTAGCTCCTCTCACTCCCTCTGCTTGCAAAAAGTAAAAGAGACATCTGATGAGCGGTCAACCACCTCCTCTACTTTTGTCCACTCTGATTCACACACCCATATACAGAACCACCCACCAGTACTTTCAACCCCCCTCCACACACACACACACACACGCACAGATGGACAATGGTGCTGTCCTGGTTTCTCCACCTTCATTGTCCACCGGCGTGTGAGAACAACTCAATAAATCACCCTGACAGCTTTCTGAATTGAAGGATTGTTATGGAGGAAAAGAGGATGAGAAGAACTATTTGGTCCGTCTGACATGTTCCAGTGGCTGTTTTGCATTCTAGAAAGCTATGTCAAACTGTGTTTAACACTGTAGACAGCGTCCATTATTGTCCTCAACAAACTTCCAGCCCTGTGTTTGTGTGTGTGTGTTTGTGTCATAAAGCTGTTCATTTGAATCAAATCCTCTGTTAGTGTGTGTAAATGTTGCATACGCTCCTGTATAGTTTGTAAATGAGCACACCTCACATCTGTTGTACTGAAGCATATAAGTGATCCAAGACGGAGCAGTTTGACGGCGGGGCGAGAGCATCTGTGACATCTTTGAACAATTACCGCAACATGTACAACTACAGAATAGCCACATTTACTCTCATAATAATAATAATAATAATAATAATAATGTTAAAAGGCAAGACAGACATTTTCTTGACGTCAGTTAGCGGGCAAATATTTGGGATGCTGGCCCCCTTCTAACATCTGTGAAAACCTCCAACATCAACACATTTTTAGTGGTGTTTATGTTGGTATAGTTGTTTAGACAGTTAAGCTGTCACAAAAGCAAAAAATATTTGTGTCAAAGTAAAAGTTATGCTTGAAATGTACCTTTTCACAAAAAGCTGGTTTTCTTCCTTTTCTAGTCAGGAACTGATATTATCCTGAAATTTGCTTATGTTCTACTTCTGATTACTAAAGAACGGAAAAAGATAGAAACAAACTTTTTTTCTGATGAAAGATGGGAGTCTTCCATGTTTATATAGCCTACAACACAATATTCTGTCTAAATGGCTTGTACTAAAGGCGTTGGTTGTCTTTTGAAAAAATGGCTGGGATTGAATGAGTTTCCAACCTTTGTTTAAAAAGTACAGTTTTTAAATGAAATGTGCCTGGTGCAGCTATAACTGCCACATGTTCTCCAGTGCGTACACTTAAAACCATCCATCCATCCATTTTCTATACCGCTTCATCCTCATTAGGGTCAGGGGGGGCATGCTGGAGCCTATCCCAGCTGACTTTGGACGACAGGCGGGGTACACCCTGGACTGGTCGCCAGTCAATCGCCGGGCACATATAGACAAACAACCATTCACACTCACATTCATACCTATGGACAATTTAGAGTCGCCAATTAACCTAACATGCATGTTTTTGGAATGTGGGAGGAAGCCGGAGAAAACCCACGCACGCACAGGCAGAACATGCAAACTCCAAGGGAGAATCGAACCCAGGTCTTTCCGATCTCCAGGCTGTTCCTGTGTTGGCCAACATGCTAACCACTAGACCACCGTGCGGCCCCACTTAAAACCATATAAAACAAAAACAGCAAATAATAATAAAATCAATATTAAATAAATAATAATAGTCCAAATTCAATTCAACATGGTAATAAAGAAAATTACACAAAATTCATCAGTAGTTCTGCTTGTCATTTATCCCTGTCATTCATCATATATATACATATACATACATATACATCATATATACATACATATATATGTTTTGAATTGTTTTCTGCATGTAAAACTAATTGTAAAAAAAATATAAAAACATGTTTTGTGTTAACAGTTTTGGCTTTCTGGAACTGATTATTTGGATTTACATTTCTTATAGGAAAAATGTATTCACTTTGCGTACGTTTCGGTTAGAGTCGGACCTTCTAGAACGGATTAATGATGCTAACCAAGGTTTCACTCTATGTATGTGGCCCTTTTTCTTCATTCATTCTTTCGTGATTTCCCATCAGAAGCGCCGTACTGGACCAGGCCGGACCGGATGGACAAGAAGCTTCTAGCAGTCCCAGCCGCCAACACCGTCAAGTTCCGTTGCGCTGCGTCTGGCAACCCAACGCCGAGCATCCACTGGCTGAAGAACGGCAAAGAGTTCAAGGGGGAGCAGCGCATGGGCGGCATCAAGGTGAGAGGGAGTCTTCTTAATCAAGAGCTCTGTGTGTCTGTGCGTGCGTGCGTGTGTGTGATGCATGAGGCTCCGCCTACCTGAGCACCCTTCAGGAGCCTTTTAGCAAAGCATTTTAATCCCTCGCAGCCGAGGGGGGGAGGTTTTGCGGGGGCGTTGGGGTGCATTGCTTGGTGAGCCACAGTCCATCAGCGAGAGCGAGCGTTGTGGGAGTGTCTATAAGTGGAGGATAGCACAGCAGAAAGTGATCCTGGTCATCTTCTCACGGTGGATAAAGGTCAGAATCACCCCGCTGGGCCGCACGCCCTCGGCAGGATTCCGCCTTCCCCCTCCTGCTGCTAAGACCACCGAAATAAATAATGCCGTGTTGAAACCGGAGTGGTGCTGGGATACTTGAATGCTGGCGTTGACAGCGAGGCAGCGCTGAAAACAGCTGCTGTGCTGCATTTTGTCATCATTGCCACTCTCAGCGCTGTAGGATCGCCCAGCGCTCCCATGCGCTCCTTGTGTCAGAACAACCAAACAGTACCAATACGTCCTCTACTTCCAAATTCCAATCCAATTTTAGGATTATTCTTACGGTCTTACATTCAGCAATCATTGTTTCTTCCTTTAGTGGTGTGAAAAGGCTCTGCATTGGCCTTTAAAGGGTTAACAGTAAGGAGATCCTGTCGCTATTAACAGTTTACGGAGATCTCCAACATCTGCTCCCAGCAGGCCCGGCAGCAGTTGTCCGCCCCCAATTCCCTCCCTCCCTCGCACGCACCTGTCACCAGTGCTCAGGATGGTCCGGGCCAACCCAGTCCGGTGGCGCAACCGACACCAAGCAGTGCTGAGCTAAAGTTTGTGTGTTTGGAGCACGCTAATCCCACATTGAGCGCTTGCATTTCATCAGCTCGACAAGTGGCTCCACCAAATCACCTGTGTTGAGTTGGAGAACACGCTGGAAAGAGTTTGTGATGGCGGTGGATGTCAAAGTGCACATTTAGTACATCAGTTGTGTTTTAAATTTGTTTCAATTTGACCTACTGGAGGCTCATTAAGAAGCTGTCAGCCCCTTCCGTTCCTGCCAGCGAAGTGACAAGCCTCTGATACGACCCGTGACCCCTGAATGCTGCAA
Source organism: Dunckerocampus dactyliophorus (assembly GCF_027744805.1). Classification (NCBI taxonomy): domain Eukaryota; kingdom Metazoa; phylum Chordata; class Actinopteri; order Syngnathiformes; family Syngnathidae; genus Dunckerocampus; species Dunckerocampus dactyliophorus. The sequence goes on from NC_072831.1 coordinate 8,081,044, forward strand.
AAAAAATCAACAAAGAGAAATCCCACATGTCGCTCACGCAACTTTTACCTTCACTTACCTCACAAAACTGACACTGAATCGAAACACAGATTGTCATCCACATCCATTTAACAACGTAATCTGGTCATGATTGGGTTGTTGGTGGGCACAAAGCACGATGACAGGCCCACAATGACCTCATGGGGACCCTGTGCTCTCCCTACCCCCCAGCTTGGTCTTGGAGGTGAAGCCATCTTCACCCTGACGATTCAACTGACATCATCATTCCAGATCTGACAGCCGTGCTTAATCTCCTTTGAATGAGCCTTGATTCGATTTGCACTTAATTGACACCTCAATAGACATAAAGAAGCTAGAGATGTCTATGTGACACTTCCTGACTGGAAAGTGTAGCTCTGCATTTGGGAAAGCTAACTGTGTAACATCACTGCTCAACATGTTTCTACAGGGTTACACACCCAGGCAGTCTTGAGTGTAAACTGGCGAATCTGAAACGGTCTTGAAACCATCTTGATTGGCACAATGTATGCCTAGATGGCGTTTAAAGTGTACCAGATTTGGATTGATTGACCATGGCTAAGCTTTAGTGGATCTCGAGGGCCTTAAAGGGGCCCTCTCCTACATTTCAATTGTTCAGATTGATGTATATGTTTAAAATGTTGTGCCCTTGTTTTACATGATGTGGAAGTGCCATATCATGAGGTTGATGCAGTTTTTAAGTTTTATTTTTAGTCCAGTCCTAAATCTTGTGAACAGTTGGGTACAAGATCTTCAGAAGATTTCTGACTGAGTCTGGTATGCCACACCTCTATCACTCGTGTTATACAGTGAAACCTTGGTTAGCGTTATTCATTTAGTCTGACTCTAGCTGAAATCGATGCTAACAGAATCAATCATGTAAATCCAATTAATCGGTTCCAGAATACCAAAATTCTTAACACAAAACAAGTTTTGAGGTGTCTCGCTGCCACTGATGACTGCATCTGGTTCTCAGGCATTTTTTAACATGATAATATTTTTATATTTTTATTTTTTTGGGCTGACATTTTAAAGTAAAACACTACAGAAATCACAGTGTTAAAAATAACTTCTCAGGGCGTTCAATCGATCGCAACTGAGCAGTCCTGTTGCGGTCGATTGAATGCCCTGAGAATACAGTGACTTGGATGAATGAGAATATTCACAGGCATGTTAAAAATAACGTTCAAAATATAAAACTTTCTTCTTGCATTTTAATCCATCCATCCATTTTCTACTGCAATGCGGGTGGCCGGAGCCAATGCCTGCTGTTCTTCCAATTTGCCGGGTCAGACACCAAAACTTGATTATTACTGGCTAATATGGTAGCCTACCCGGGTCATCGAGATGCCAAAACTTCCCTTCTTTAATCAAATAGTCAGCTAGTTAATTCTGCCGAGCAAACCATTTTCACAAAGAAGATGGCGAAAAGAAAGAAAGATACCATGCAGCACCAGAAGTTGCATTAATGGTAGAGTATTTTATATATGATTGGATAGCTTCAGTATAACAATGTTATTAAAAAAATATAATTCAGAGATAAAATTGTTGGCCTTACCTTAAAAATGCACGCATTTAGTATTCAATGTTAAAAAAATGGCTCTCACGGAAATACGTTTTAAAATACAGTATGTGGCTTTCATGGCTCTCTTAGCCAAAAAGGTTCACGACCCCGGTAGAGGACTACGACAGATTTTTGCTGTTATTGCACTAAATGAGACACTAAATACAATATATGGCTTATTTATAGCACGCAAAACAACAAGCAAGCAACATTGACTCGAGCGCCTTCCCAGACAACCCTGGCCCTTGGAGGGGCCTGACGTTGAGGGGTTGCTCCTATATTGAGCCATCAGAAGGAGGTAGGGGGCAATGGGCGTGTCGCCCCACTCCATCGAGACAAACCGTGACAGCCAAAGTGGAGGCTGTTGTGTGCGTCCACATATTTATTGTGTTGTCGTTAAAGTAGGATGACAAAGTAGTTATTGTGTTGGCATCTCACTCTCTAACTGACTGCACATGCTTAACTTTTAAGACTTTCAGCACTTGCACTCCACATTTTTCAGATTGTAGCACAGACTTTGTGTTGAATTTCATGTCGCCAGATTACAGGAAGATAATCTCCCCCTGTGACTCACCACACGGGAAAACATTCTTATTATTTCATTTGTTTTTAAGAGCATCTTCAGCTTTTTCCACCTTCTTTGTGGCTAGTTGCTAGCTGCAAGGTGAAGATGCAGGGTTTGGACTATAAATGGGGCAGAGCATCCTCTGTTTGGCTGCACTGCAAAGTATGCTTCTATGATTTATTGAAGGAGGCAGTTTCATGAATACATAAAGGACGCTATGTGCAGACACATCGACTGGCGACATCTACAAAGACCACAATGCTCACATTAGATGTCCTCCAATGTGGTGGCCGGTGAGAGGCTATGTGGCACATTCCCATGGCCTTTCTTTACACGCACCTCGTATGACTCCAGCGTAAGCTTCTTAATAATTTAATTCTGTTTGGAATCCTGCGTGATTGGAATGGAAGAGATTATCGAGTTGAGGAACTAATTCCGCTGTTTGCACACAGGGTTAGCCTGCCTGAAGTAGCACGATAATAGGACGCAGGTGGGAAGTATCATTTAAACGAGACAGTGTCATTCAAAGGAGTCGGAAAAGTCGTCCTAGAAGAAGCAAGAGTAAGGATGTAAATTTTGCAACATCCGCATCAGAATAAATTAAAATTAGCTGATTTGAGTCATTTAATTGTTTAGGTTAAAGTTTAGGTTATGTCCAACCTGTCCAACATGCTTAACAATGCATACATTGAAGCACATCACATGTTTTACACTTGCACAATACAACATGTATGAAAAGGAGTAGGAAGAAGCAGAGTTTATTTAATTCTACTCTTTCTCCATATCTCAGAAATCACAGGTAGTTTGTTCACGTTCTGTGTTTAATATGTGTCTAAAAATTCAAAACTGTAAAATTAATACAGTTTGCAGATAGCTTATTCAGTAATGAAAAATAAATAATAAAGTAGTGAAAGTTGACAGAAACATTGTGCAGAAATAAATAAGCCCAGAGTATATGATAAACAATATCTTAGTTAATAAAAAGAATTAAGAATGAATAATAATATCTATACAGGGGATCCTAAGTCTGCATACGAGTTCCATTCCTATGACGTCATTGTAAGTGGAGATTTTTTGTGTAAGTCTTATTTGGAGGATGAGCTCTCAATAACGAGACCACTACACTGCTGAGTTATTACTGTCCATTTCAGAGGAGCAGATCCTTTCACATGTCCAAAGATACCATCTTTATCCTTCATGGCAGCAGCCAATGTTGGTCGGAATTTATCCACTTTCTGAGCATTTTACCAGGTCTAATTTCACTTCACTTTTCACTTTCTCTTTATTTTTCTTTGACGCACTGAAGTCAGAAGAGTCTGCCTCACCCTTGGGAGGCATACGTAATGGAGCTTAAAGTTCAAAAAAAGTTGTTGAAAAAACAACAAAAGTGACATTGTCGACTACATATTTTCTGCTTACGCACTCTTCCGCCGCGCGCATGTAGTTGCACAGTAATAATAATTTATGGGAGTGCGCCGTGTCCACGAAACGTAACGAAACAACATTGTAAATCGAGGAGCGCCTTTATTATAGAATAATCTATCAAGCAGACAATAAAGCATAATTTTTAGGTGCATTATGAAGAAAATGTCCAAAAAAAACTGTCCATCCCTAAATGTTGATAACAGTGCATGCCCATGACGCGTTCAGTACGTCACATCCAAAACAACAACGAAGGACCACAGCGCTAACGTGTCCAGTCAAAGTACTGGGTTGGCATGCAAATTACAGCGTTGTTTATGGCGGTCTGTGTCAGCAGGGATGGCTAAGAAAAAAGTTCCCGTTGTTGACTTTTTTCACGTGAACGTGTGCTGAATGACATTTTAGTTCAAACTCCAATATTGTAAATGACAGCAGTGTGTAACAACATCAGTTAGATAAACACATAAAATTGCAACATGTGCCTATCAAATGTAGCAGTCATTGAGCTGGAGCAAAAAGACAGTTTACATTTTTTCAGCTTGTTAGCTCTTCTGAGTCACAAATATGAAACAAGACGCCACATCCCTCTCTCTCTCTCGCTCTCTCTCTCTGTTGGTGGTCTTGGACGCCACCGTTTCACCAGCTCTCAGCTCCTCGTGATGTTTTTTTTCTACTTCTTCTTCGACCGCAGCATGAGGCGTCGCTCGTACGAACCCGGGAGTAGACGGGGCGGAGCCAGCTCGCTTTTGAGCAGGCCGCCTAGTCCGTGTTACCACGCAACTGCTCTGCTAAGCACACACAGGCATAATATTTATACTGGGACGTTATTTTCCATTTGCCCGTCCAAGAGAGCGTGCTAGACTGAGAGATGGAGGGGAGGAGCTTGAGGCGGCCCGCTACTTTCTGACTTACGCGTGGGGTTAAACGTTTGTGCAAACATGCTGTGGGTCGGCACTTTTTCCTACGCAGGTGATGCCGAGTCTTCCACCCAGAAAAGCATCCCGCTTGACGTCACTCACGCTCACCCTCCGTGCAAAGTTCACCTTGTGTGTTCCCGCCGCCCCGGCTTCTGAATATGTCAGCTCGGTGTCTGCTGGCGGGCCCCCGTCACACCTGGTTTGTGTTAGCCACGGACTGGCACAGTTGAGCCAGTCTTCACAAGTGCTTGGCTAAGAAAAATAAGAAGCATTCTGCCACGGCTGACGAGAAGAAGGTGCTCCAGAAGCAGCTTGACTCATCTTTTGAGTTAATCAAGCCCAGATGAAGCAAGCTTTGTGTCTTCATCTCGCTTGGATTGACTTCTCACGCTATTTTTAAATCATGTCAGCCTCGCTTAGCTATCCTGTCTGATTTTATGTCCTCTAACTTAATCTGATTTTAAAACATACAAATACAGAAAACTTTTCTCTGAAGTTGTAGCGCTTTCAGATAAGGATGTGTTTTCCCATAATCAGTCAGAAGGAAAATAAACAATTATTACCAATTTTCAATGAAATTTCCGGGAAAAAACGTAACACTCGTAAAGGCAATGAAAGCTGAGGCTCTGAGCAAAGCATCTCCCACATTCAAATAAGCCACATGTAACAAAATAAAGGAAAGTCTACTGAGTTTTGTTGTTGAGAAATATACAGTATCATATAAGCCAGTACTTAAATGCATCATGCTAACTTTACCAGTGTTGGGAACCTTACTCAGTTCATCAAATTCAGCAATATTTGCAATGAACAAAATGTTCAAAATGTTCTTAACCCATGAAACTTAACCTTGGTCTTTTCATGTTTAATTCTTGAACTAGAGCCTACTCAAGCTGACTTTGGAGTCGAGAGGCAGGGTAAACCGAGGACATCATCAGTCAATCACAAATCACAGACAGACAAACAAGCATACACACACACATTCATACCTATGGACAATTTAGAGCGGGCAGTTAGCATAGCATGCATGTTTTTGGGATGTGGGAGGAAGCCGGAGTACCCGGAGAAAACCCAGACACGCATGGGGAGAACATGCAAACTCCGCACAGAGATGTTCCAACAAATATTCGAACACTGGACTGTGAAACAGACATGCTAACCACCACCGTGCCTTCAAATAAGCCAAGTGTAGCAAAAATAAAGTCCAGTCTAAGAATTATTGTTGTTGAAAAATATGAACAATATTTACAAACAATACACGTTCTCCGAACCTGCTGACTAAAAAACCTGATAAGGAAGTCACAATTAAAAGTTGAAGTGCACGCAAAACTTGCCTGTTGTTCAATCACAGCCACATCATAACAAACATGTTCATGAAAAATAGTGGTATACAAAACCTTGCACTTATCTAAACATATATCAGTGATAACAATCGTGATGATTTGAACAACACATCATTTTTAGATATCAATACATAATACACAATGTTTTATTTGTACTTATTTGGCCCTGCAACTACAGTATAGCCTAGCTTCTTGCGTTGCAGCTGGTGTGTGTTGCACACAAAACAGAAGGCGTTCAATGCACTTTCCACGCTTAATAACGAGCATAGCGGCGGCAGACACAAAAGGTAACAATCGTTATTAGAGTTAGTTCCTGTACTTCATTAATATTATCTGTGTAGCAGAAATGGTGTGTGTATTTTGCAACAGGGCATCATTGATAACTTCCACTACAAATTTTACAGGATGAAATTACAATTAATATCAGAGCCGCTCAGTACAACCATGATATTCCTGTCAGGTTTTTTGTCTTTTTTTTTTCAATATCCAGGATTAAACGATCAATCAAGAAAGGACCGTTATCCAAGATTAATTTTATCATTACTATACCTCAATAATAGGAGTGTCTCACAAGCTTTACACGTGATGATATTTTGTCGTTTAGAGAAAAGATGTCTCACGGGAACAGGTCATCCAGAAGTCTATCAAACTGTGAACTATGGCATCGCTACTGTGAATGAATACACGTAAAATGTAAGTGGCAGTGCCTGAGGCAGGATTGGAACACACACTGTAAACTTTGCAGTCCAACCTACCTCGGTGCTCCCAGCGTCACTCGTCACTCAAAAAAAGTCTGTTTGTCCAGTCCTATATTTTGTCATTGGAGTTTTCTTCAAATTAATGTTAAATTATCATCTCATCTAACTCAGTATCGTGCATTGTCTCGTCTTGTGAGCTGAGTGTATCGTCACACCCCTACTCAATAATGTAACAGTTACAACCATGGAATTTCCATTTCACATACGACCTATGCACACAACAATTGCAAAATATACATAGAATAGAAGGTCTTTGTTAATATCTTTGCAAGTTGGGAGAGCGTGTCATACATTATATGTACATTATAATACTGTATATGCTAGTCCGTCAATGCATCATGCAAACTTGACCAACTTTACCTCACTCCATTTCTTACAATGATTGAACTGGTTCAAAGTGTTCTTACATGAAACTTTGCCTCGCTCTTTTTATGTTGAAGTTCTATGGTAGCCCATCGATTCATCATGCTAGCCAGGCTTGAATGAATTGCTCCTTCTGCTTGTGAAGTCCATTAGGTTTACAATGGTCCAAGACTACACAGCAGATCCTTATGTATCCATATGTATGCATGACAACAAGCTAAGCAATTGCTAACTTGACAACGCTTTTTCTTTCTCAGTTGAGGCACCAGCAGTGGAGTCTGGTGATGGAGAGTGCCGTGCCGTCGGACCGCGGGAACTACACGTGCGTGGTGCACAACAAGTACGGCACCATCACGCACACCTACCAGCTGGATGTGCTCGGTACGTCTTTATGTCGGGCCGAACGACAACGATAAGAGCCTGTATAGGGGGCAAAGCAGCTAATTTGTAAAGCTGCTGTGTCTGATTTCAGAGCGCTCGCCTCACAGGCCCATCCTGCAGGCCGGCCTCCCCGCCAATCAGACGGTGGTGGTGGGCAGCGACGTTGAGTTCCACTGTAAAGTCTACAGCGACGCTCAGCCGCACATCCAGTGGCTCAAACACATTGAGGTCAACGGCAGCCGCTACGGCCCTGACGGCGTCCCCTACGTCAGCATCCTGAAGGTAACCAGTCGCCATGGCCGCCCTGCTCCCGCCCCTTCATGTAGTCAGTTTATGTTTGACTGCTCGTTAAATTGTCCCAGCTAATGAACTGTCTGCAGGGCCAAGATGACATATAATGACAAGGTCGTGATGACATCGACAGTGTAGCCACATATGAATTCATTACTCTTGTGTGCATATGTGTGTGTGTGTGTGTGTGTGTGTGTGTGTGTGTGTGTGTGCGTGTGTGTGTGTGCTCTGTGTTTAACTTGTGGACTTTTGAAGGTCTTACCAAGAATAGTCAAAATTACTTCTTCACCACCCTGAGGACAACACCCTAACCCTGCTGGGAGGCGTGTTTTCTTTTTTGTTTTTTTTGTTTTTTGAGAAAAGACTCCCACACTTTCTCATTCGGCCGCCTCCATTTTTTTTATTATTTTTTTAAAAACCCGCCTGCCTGCCGAGCAAGCGAGGGGAATTAAACAAACATCTGGTTTAGACTAAGTTAACTGCTGCGGTGGCGGCAGCGCAGGGAGAGAGACGGCCTCTGCTAACCGCCGCTGCCGTCAGATGTCCTGCGTCGCGTGGTTTCATGAGCAGGAGGAGGAGGAGAAACCCAAAAAAGCCACGGAAAAAATGAGCGGAGGAGCACGAGGAAGGGCAGAGTCAGCAGAGACAAAAGTGTGACAGAGAGCAGGGAGGATGGAGATGTAGGTTTGGATTTAGGTGAAACATCTGCAGCTGACACATTGACAAAACAGTCTATATCAACAAATATTGGCAGGGGATGAGCATTCAACGACATCTCCTTGACCGGTTGATGAAATTAATGCTTGATTTAGCAGATAATGCTTCTGGAGAGTTTTTAAAGCATAACTTGTAACTTCTTTAGACAGGAAACCTCAAGCAGACCTACACTCAATCAATCAATTTCACACAATCACAGAAGCCATTCTTAATGGTGGATTCAATCATGTGTCCAAAGTTTGGCCCAGAGACCAAAAACAATTCATTCCTTAGAGATAGCTACAGTATATTATTCAATATTACCAGTGAGATGCTGTGAGTTATTTTTTCTGTTAATAGAGGTTGCTCATTAAGAGGACAACAGGAAAAAGATGAGAATTCACTTTTGTCAAAAATGTTGTTTTCAAATACTTCTTAGTCCCATTCATTTTTTTTTATTAACTGAAAAGCATTTGTGGTCTTACTTTTTATTTGTATATGAAATACATGCACCCTATCTTTCTCCAGCAAAAGCTCGGATACTTTGTTGTAAAAGTCTGATCACCTTCTGGTGAGCTTGGATTTATAATCGTCCATCTTGGCAATCAAATTCTGTCATGTATTCATTCAGCAGAGCATAAAATTATATTGAATTCATTTGACTTGCTGCTGTCCAAAAAACACCCACTGACTTTTCCGCTCCATGGAAGGACGGCAGTGACAAGCACCTTCCAGCTCACATATGCCCCCACCTTTTAAGAATGAGGAGAGTACTACAGTATGACATTTCTGTGTATTATATTGTCCAATAAGCAAGAATTTTTGTACTGTAGTTTTCCCTCAATTGACCATAGTGTGATACTTTCTGTTATTGTGGTTTAAATATCTTTGACGGTATCGTTGCGATTCCCACCACCATATCATGGGCGACTGTAGCGAGCATGCCAACTGTGATAGCAAGGGAAGAAAAGAGAAGGATGGAAAATGGAGGGAGGAGAGAGGGAAGCCTATCAACCCAAAACCGCGTCTCCTCGCTCTCTTTTGGAACACTACATAATTGAAACAGTATTTAGCATGTGTGTGCGTGCGCGTGAGTCTGTGTTTGTGTTTGTGTGTGTGGCGCACTACAGTTCATTCATTGAGCCGTCATCTCGTGTGCGGCCTCTACTGTATAGTTAAGTCGAGGCCAGGGTGGGAGGAAGAGGAGGAGGTCTTCTTTGATGGCTGGGGGAGGGGACGGGGGTGTTTAAAAAAAAAAAACGGGGGTTTAATGATGAGCAAGTTGCCCAGCGTCTGTAGCCCAGCCCTCAATGTTCATGAGCAAAGGAGAAAACACAAAATGTTTGCTGCTCTGTGCCTTTTTAATTATTCATCAGGAGTTTTTCTATACAGCACTTTCTAGAAAACGTCATTCTGTAATGTGTTTAATGCTGCAATGCACGCATACGGTTTCACTGTGCTGTGTTTGTGTAGTCATACACACTGGTTGGGATGCTTGCAAATATACACACTCGATCATACACAAAGTCACAGACCACTTAATTAGGTATACAATGCAATACAATACAAGAGATCCAATACTAAAGGTGTAGTAATGCACAGATACTGTTGATATTTTACTGAAGGAAATCATGTTTTGTGTGTATATTTTCTCTTTTATAGAATGTTCTTATACACTGCAGAAAGAGCAATCTAAGCAAGATTACATATCTGAAATCATGGTCAAAATACCTATTTTAACAGGATATTTTTTTCTTATTATGTTAGACCAATTTGCTAATTTTATGTTATACAGTATGTACTGAACTAAAAAAATTACAAATTAAAAAATGTGTTCGTAGACCAACGTCCTATATACTATAAGCACAATAATAAGAATTGCCAAAACACTTAACACGTAAAGTCTAACAAAGAAAGTGCTTGGTAAAAAAATTGCCTTTTAATTCGAAAATACGCATTTTTTTCATTTGATTTGAGGTATCTAATCCTGTTTTTGCCGTTTCATAAAGAAGAAGAAGACTTGATTAGTTCCGCAATGGGAGAAATACTCGTTTCCCAACAGTTGCGGCACACGAGAATAACAGCATCAAAAATACCAAAGAACTTATTTACACCAGACAAGGAGAATGAATGTGTAACATTTGCTAACAGCCATGTGCTAATTAGCTTAGCAAGAAGAAATATGTCTGATCTATTCTGAAATATACATATGTGCGTGTGTGTGCGTGTGTGTGTGTCGTGCATGTTTAAACGCCCATCGTGTCATTGTTCCCTCTGCAGAGTGTTGTCAGCCAGAACACTGAGGCCCGGCTCACTCTCAAACTGTCCAATGTGACAGACAAAGACGCCGGCAAGTACTGGTGCCGTGCTACTAACTTTGTAGGCAAGTCGGAAAATGCGTTCTGGCTCAAAATACGCCAAGAAGGTAAAAAGGCTGAGCTCACCTTGTTGTGTCTCGTCCTCTCTGCGGGGGCTCCTCTTGGGCTCTGCTTTGCTCGCAATGATTTCATTAGCTGCTGGGTTGGTTCTGCTAGTGAGTTGACAATCTTTGTAAATGCTGTATAAAATTCCAATGTCCACCAAATGCTCCTTAAAAGCCAATGTTGTACTCTTGTTTTATATGTTATGCCATATCATGACGTTAGTGCGTTTTTAAGTTATCACTGGTTTCATTTTTATGCCACTCCTAAATCTCGTATATTGTCGGGTTGATGGGGGACCGGACCTGACCCTCAACCCCTGGCCAATTGCAACTGAGTAGAGGAGACTGCAAAATCTGAGCGCGTGTATAGTGTCCCAGTGAGATCCAATATAATTTTAAAAGCCCCTGGAATGAGCAGGATAGGACCCTTTAAATTATTTGTACAAACTCTGAGAGTATTTTATTTTGAAATTTGCTGCCATTTATGCCACTAAATTCACGATTTCTCCTCAAATACCTGTTGTATAATTTACATTACAGCTGCTTTTTGTGAGTAGATGTAAAAGCATGTGTTGTAAAGTCAAATTGCAGTTAGAAAGCGGCAAGCATCATGTTGTTCATGTCACGTACACGTGACAGTGAGTTGCGATGGTGTAGAATCAGTCATGTTTTGCGTTGCTGTTCTTCAGTGTGTTTCATGTTTCTCTCTCAATGTGGTCAAGGGTCTGCTTGGGTGTCTTCTCTGGACCGCTTTCCTCTTTATTTTCTGCAGGGTGTCTTTTTTTTTTTAAAGGTTCTTGGGTTCTGTCCATGCTCTCTGTCCCTCCTTCATGGTGTCCCTCTGTCATCCTCCACAGACGGCCGGTATTAACACTACCGATAAGGAGCTAGAGGTTCTCTTCTTGGCCAATGTGTCTTTTGAGGATGCGGGCGAGTACACTTGCCTGGCAGGGAACTCTATTGGCTTTGCTCACCACTCTGCTTGGCTCACGGTGCTCCCAGGTACACGTCCAAACCATGTGTGGACTATGTCTAATGCTGTACAAGTTAGTGTAAAAGAATTTGTTTCAAAATGATCAAATATGTGTAGTAGTATAGACCTTTACAGATACAGTACCTCACTAAGGTTAGTACACACCTCACATTTCTGCAAATATTTTATGACATCTTTTCATGGGACGACAGTCAGTCTACAGCTTGGATAACAGTGTAAATTTATGGTCCCCTCAAAATAACTCAACACACAACCATTAATGTCTGAACCACTGGCAACAAAAGTAAAAATGAAGTAAAAATGTCCAAATTGGGCCAAAAGTGTGACTATTTTGCGTGACCACCATTGTTTTAACACTGCCTTGAGTCTCTTGGGCATGGAGTTGACCTGAGCTTCACAGCAGCTCAGTTTCAGGGTGTTGGCAAACTTCTTATAGTCTAAAACATCTTTATGTAGAGCAACAATTCTTTTATTCACATCCTCAGAGTTTTCTGCCATGAGGTTTCATGTTGAACTTCCAGTGACCAGTATGAACAGGAATTTAACACACCTGCTCCCTCATCACACCTGAGACCTTGTGACACGAATGAGTCACATGACAACAGGGATGGAAAATGGCTAACTGGGCCCAATTGGGACATTTTCACTTCAGGGTGTACTGACTTTTGTTACCAGCGGTGTAGACATTAATGGTTGTGTTTGTCATTATTTTGAGGGGACAGTAAATTTGCAAGTTGTACACTGACTGCTTTACATTGTTTTGAAGTGTCGTGTCTCAGTGTTGTCCCATGAAAAAAATATTATTAAATATTAGCAAAATTGTGAGGGGTGTACTCACTTTAGTGAGGTACTGTACATGTGTTATTGTTCCTCTAATTGGACAAATACACCGCTTTGACCATGAGGCTGCTGTGAAGATGTTTTCTATTGTGTTTGTTGTGCACCATGATAATTGCCTCCCTGGAGAGAAACACCTCACAGATGCAATTACCTGTTGCAGGCCAACACCACCTACTTTACAAGATAAAGTCTCTTTTCACTGCGCTATTAGTTGTGTTGTTTACATGTGGATTAATGCATGTTACACAGTAAAAGTACCTCTAATTGTTCTCCCATCTCCCCAAAACAAAATCAGTGAGTCCGGAGAAAGAGGACTATTATGCAGACATCCTCATCTACGTAACGGGCTGCGTGCTCTTCATCCTGGCAGTGGTCATCGTGGTTCTTTGTCGCATGAGGATGACCACGCAGAAGACGCTGCCCACGCCGCCCGTCCAAAAGCTGTCCAAGTTCCCCCTCAAGAGACAGGTAACAGAAAGTAGATACAAGATTTGCACAACCCTGTAAACCCCTCCCCCTGCAATCATTAGGAGTTGTTCTTTCGTTTTTTATTTGTTTCATTTCTTCTTGTATTTCATGTTTTCATTACTGTATTTTAGGGGTGTTTGTTTAGAAAAAAACTGTCTTGTGATGATAAAAATGAACGATAAATGAAAATGAACCAGATAATTTTGCTGGTCTCCATATACTATATTGCCATGTGCATGCGTGTTTGTTTTCCACGTCTCTGGCCTCATTCAGGAAGAGTGTTCACTCTGTGAATTGGTTCAGCACCCAGACGCTTGATACCCTTCATACATACTGTATATTCACCGGCAAACAGAGTGCGACCTCTTGTCAGTCATACAGTCGTTTTGTCTCTGTGGGGAGAGGCGGGGCCGCTAGCATACACACACTGACACACAGCAAAAGCGTGGAGCTTCGTGAGGAGCAATGGAAGGTAACGTGAGGGAAAAAGTTGCTTGCAAAGCCAAATGCCACAGCATCTGTGTGACAATATTAATAATGAGCAAGCTGAGCCCATCAACACAAACAATTTGGTCAATTTATTTGAAAGTGGTAGCAACATAAAAGGCAACAAAACAAATTTGCCCACATCAAACATATCCACCTAACCCAGTTTTCCGATCTGGGGAAAAAAAACTACATATCGATATGTAGAGCCTTCATCCCAACAGTCAACATGACTTGAGACGTTGGGTCGACAAAATAAATACAAAAAAAACAGCAAAAAATTGTGTGCGTTCACAGAAAGTCATCTTAATACAGTTGAAAAGCCAGAATTTCAAGAAATACTGAAAACCGTTGTATGTGAGAAAATACATGTCACAAAACGCCAATTCCGATTTACACTGCTATTTGTACAAGTATGAGATCTTCCGTATTTAACATTTAAACTTTTTTCTCATAATGTCTGGCAACCTTTGGTACCTTTTGTATTTTTCAGTGTGGTCGTAATATATAATCCATTGTAATGTGCTGATTTATTTTTAGAATTAACACTAGCCAATTAAAAAACAAGTTTCAGGTGGAAAATGTGCCCCAAGCCGTACTTTGGAAACCCTGCCCTAAATGTGACACAAATATGATTACTTATACCCAAATACCACTGATGTTTTTATTACTCTTCACTCTTTTTTTTTAAGATGTTTACTTTCAAGGATGCAGCACTTACATTTTTTGTTTTTTTATAAGGTTTCTAAATAGCCTGAGAAAAATTATTATAGTGCATTAAACATTTTTACTCCAGTAACTTCTAAAAAATAACTGTAATACTACTCGTAATAAATACATGACACTTTTCATTCTAAAGTTAGTATCATCAACGTTTTTTGTCAGTTGGCTGGGAGACGTGACATAGTTGCACTGCCTTATAGTGAGTTGTGTGGTGTTAATTTACACTTTTGATGTTTAACGTATTGAATATTATTTCCTGCCTTATAAATGTATAATTTCTAAGCGAATAATACATGAATTTCAATGCTGAATCTATGAAGATGTTGGTCCAAAGTATACAAGATAGTCTAGCGTTCCTTTTAGGCATCTTGTGTTAGTTAACTTGTATATTGTTAATATTTCAATATATCGGATCTGTAACGGTAAAATTAAGCCATAAAATTGCTGCTGTGAGAAAAATCCTAAGTAACCAAAGTGAATTATGAATAAAATGAAACAGTGTAGAATATAAATAAGCAGCAAAGGTTGTTATATCTCTCTGCTGTTTGCTGACATGTGTTCACATTTATCTTGGAGCGCTCGCACCTCAGGGGGGTATTTATGCCCTCCGCCGACTGTCAGTGCTAGTTTTACGTTTCACTCGCCCCTTCGGCTACTTGGAGAGAAACACCCCCGCCCTCAAAAAAAAAAAAAAAAAAACAAGGAGCAGCTGCACGGAAACGTCAAGAAAAACGTTGGTTTAGTTCAGGTCAAAAGCAGGTTCAAGTACGGTTGACTAATGAACATTTGAACACTTTGAGAGACACGCGTGGACTTTCCTGCCTCGCCCTTCAAGCTAATACAATCTCTCACATCAAAAAGTTGATTTTGCTAATGATTCCTTGCTGCAGCAAGAATTCACATCTCTCCTCTGGCCGTGCTTATAAGGCAACGATCTTATTGCATTTTTCTGTAATCTTTGCTCGCTTTTGGTGAAACTAATTTCCCGCTTCTCTCCTTCTTTTTTCATAAGCGACTAAATCTCCCATAAACCTGCTGGCATCTTCTATCACATATTACTTTTCATGCCTCCCAAATTTGGGGCCGGTCTCTTTTTTTTTCCCCTCTCTGGAGCTTCACAACATTTTTCTCATTTTGCTCCAGTGGAGAAGTTGTTTGCCAGGCGTCCACACAAACACAATTCATCACAGCGCTCGCAGGAAGAGGAAACTGACTTTGCTGATGGATGACGTCCATCGCTCCTTCTTCACTTCTTCCTACATTTGTCTTTGTTACATCCAGCTTCCACACTTCGTTGAAGTCGCCACTCGTGTTAGCGTTTGGAAAGGAGCTCTGACATAGTGATGTTTAATGTTAGTGTAAAGAAATAACAAGTACAAAGACAATTTCTCACTATTACTGCAGTGGATCCCCGCATATTTGTGATTTTTGCATTCCTGTCCCTGCAAATTTGTGGATTTTAGTCAATTTGGGGGAATACCCACTCATTTGTGCTTTTTCTCTCTGAAAATAAAGCATTTTTTGCCGAAAACACATTTCATTCATCCTAAATTGGTAATAATTTATAAATACGTGATAACAAAGCATAAAATGTACAGGATAGTAATACAACATACATGGATGATTAACAACGTGACATCCTGGCTATGAAAGCACTAGCTTCGACTGTCAACTTCATTATAATCGGGCCTCATAAGTTTCAGCAAGATGAACACAAGTTACTATAAGATGGTAAGTGGAATTGCAACAGACAAGCAGTATGGATTATGTAGATGGGGTATCGGAGAAATGCCTTCCCAGGCTGCTAAGCTCGCAGGATGACCCAGCAGAGCCGTCTTCCACTGTGAGCTGCTGGAAGAGGCCCAATAACAGACAGAAACGGGGTTGTAGTGCTGACCTAACGACCAGGCTAAAGGGTGGACCGTACCTCCGATTCCATTTGTTCTGTCATATTTCATTATCATTCATTGGTAGGGGGTTTTTTTTCAATATAGGAGGTTTTGGAGGGGGAGGACTGAGCCATAGTGCTTCATTACAGTCAAAAATAGACATTTTTATGGGCGTCTCTTTCACTATTCTCAAGTTGTTTTGGGACTAACGTTCGCGAATAGCGTGGCTCTATTTATACAGTACAACATTAAGTGTTTTTATCATTGTTAGCACGCAGCATTACCAAAACAACATAACTGATTTTCACAGTTCTTTGTAGAGGGGCAGGACACGGGCAAAGGGAAAAACCCATTAAATGTTAGTTATCCAAGATTGTTTCAGTATTGTTTACATTGCATTCCATGCTGTTCTCCATCCATCCAGTTTTTACCGCATATCCTTGTGTAGGGTCACGAGAAGCTGGAGACTATCCATACCCCCCTCTTTTGCAGTATTTATAGTCACCTTATTGATAGAGCGGTAGGATTATCAAGAGTTGCTCCTTGAAAAATGAAGTAACTAACATGAAGAACTAAACATCCCATCACATTAAAGCCAAACTTTATTAAGGTCACTATCAGAAGATATCAATGAATTTCTTTGAATGCATGTCCTCTGTCCTCCCCCTTTGACCTTTCTCAAGCGCCATTGTTTCCTTTCAGAGACGATAACAACCTTCTTTTGTTTTGCACCCAAGCAGGTGTCCTTGGATTCCAACTCCTCCATGAACTCCAACACGCCGCTGGTCAGGATCGCCCGCCTGTCGTCAAGCGACGGACCCATGTTGGCCAACGTCTCTGAGCTGGAGCTGCCCTCTGACCCTAAGTGGGAGTTTCCTCGTGCCCGGTAAGCTTGTCCTTCAGCATATTTCCTGTCATTAGACCTTAGATTGGGTACAAACATGTAGGCCATTGCTGCATCCAGGTAGTGAGGTTTTTTGCTCGCTCGTGTTTCAGGCTCACTTTGGGCAAACCGCTGGGCGAGGGCTGCTTCGGTCAGGTGGTGATGGCCGAGGCTATCGGCATCGACAAGGAGAAGCCCAACAAACCGCTAACTGTTGCTGTGAAGATGCTAAAAGGTGAGAACCAGTCCACGTCTATGATGATTACTCAACCCTGACTTTGCTATTTTCTTTTGATATTACCTTTGAATACCTGAAAGATATAGATTTTGAACCACTGAGTCTTGCTGTTTACACTATGAGAATATACCCGTCCCATCTAGTAGTCCAACAATTAGTCCTGTGGGGTATTTTACTGTTGATTGGACTTGGGAGCTTTTAAGGTGTTAAGACGCATGATGATGATGTTATTTTGTTTTTTTTCTGTGTTTACGTTTTGCTTGCTAGTATTGCTTCTGTTCTTCTCTGATCGGTCTACTGTCTTTCAGATGATGCCACAGATAAAGATCTGTCAGACCTGGTGTCTGAGATGGAGATGATGAAGATGATCGGAAAGCACAAAAACATCATCAACCTGCTGGGAGCCTGCACACAGGACGGTGAGGCCACAGTGCAGTGAAGACAACAAAGTCGCTAGCATGTTAGTGGTGCAACGTGTCCCGGAAGTGACTGTGCTTTGTTGCGCCTGCAGGTCCTCTGTACGTCCTGGTGGAGTACGCCTCCAAAGGCAACCTGAGGGAGTACCTGCGGGCGCGCCGGCCACCGGGCATGGACTATTCCTTTGATACGTGTAAAATCCCAGACGAGCAGCTGACCTTCAAAGACCTCGTGTCCTGCGCCTACCAGGTGGCCCGAGGCATGGAGTACCTTGCCTCACAGAAGGTCAGTCGTGTGTGTGTCTGGACTTCCAATTGTCCTTACACTCTACAGTAAACTGCACCAACTAGCAACTTTCAACATCTCTATTTTGGGAATTCCACAAGGCACAACCTTAGAACCCCATGCTTTTCACATGTAACACACTGAACAATTACTATTCCTGATGTGTTTGATGTGTTTGTACTTCCCCAGTGTATCCACAGAGACCTGGCAGCCAGGAACGTCCTTGTGACAGAGGACAACGTGATGAAGATTGCTGACTTTGGTCTCGCCAGAGACGTGCACAATATAGACTACTACAAAAAGACCACAAATGTGAGTGTTTTTTTCTTTTATTCACATTATAAAAATACTGGTCAAAAGGTTGTAAACTCATGAATTGTTGTTGGACGTGTTTTTGTTGTGTTTGGTTTTGGGGAGAGGATCAGTGATGGAGTCAAAATGGCCGCCATTGTACATACATGATATTTGTGCTGGCTCAGCTGTGTGTTGACCAAAGCGGTGCTGTTGTGTCTGTGTTGTTGCAGGGCCGTCTGCCCGTGAAATGGATGGCTCCAGAGGCTCTCTTTGACCGCGTCTACACGCACCAGAGCGACGTGTGAGTGTCCTTTGCTAACCAAGCGTCGCATGCCGACCGTCCGCTCATGTGGAGCTCCTGTATGCTGTTGAAATCTCACGACGGAGCATGTTAGCGTCAGACGCTCAGCACCCGCGTGTGAATACGGAATGAAAACCATGATCCCGAGCTCCTCCTGTATCAGCAGCGCCGCATTCCTCGCCGCGTTTGTTTCGTAATCTCCGACACGACATCAGAGAGACGGAACCACAGCGGTGCCTCAGCGTCTTAGCCATGTTTTAACAACGCAAATCCAATCTGGCCCGAGAGAGAGGGGGAGATAAGAGGGTCAGCAGACTTAGTCCCATCCTTCCCTCAGGGTGTTTTTCCATTAGGATTCAAAGAAAAAGACACCTTTAAGCACCTCTCATGGCTCTCACCGTGGCTCTATCGCAGCTCACTAAGGTTGGAGGTCACAAAGGAAGGTTGTCTTGTAGTAGCAAGGAATCCCCCACCCCTCAGCGCTGTATCCCCCAGCACAGCCATCCAAGGCAAACACGGGCCCCCGTCAACAGCGGCTCCCCCGTGTGATTACACCAGACTGGGAACAAGCTGAGACGAGAATCAAGCCGCCGTGTTTTTTCAGCAGCTCTACATTTACAAAGTGGATCCTGCAGCCAGACCTTACTGTGTGCAGTCGTAGAACCTCTGCAGCCAGGTCACTCTCACACCGACTTCCCTTTATCTCCCTAGGCTTTTTCATCAAGGCGCTACAATAATAGAGGAGGCAAGGCAAGTTTATTTATAGAGCGCAATTGGTAATTCAAAGTGCTTTACAGAAAAGAAGGGTAAAATCACGACATAAAATCATTCCATAAAACATAAAATCACTATAAAATCATTACATTAAATTCATTAAAATCATTCCAGAAAAACAAACAAAAGTAATAATGAATTCAAATTGAAGAGTGCAGATAAAATACAGTCAGTTGTCATATGCACAGTTGAATAGAAGTGTTTTCAGCCTGGATTTGAACATTGCCAAAGTTGAGGATTGTCGCACATCTTCTGGAAGACTGCTCAAGATTTTGGCAGCATAAAACTGAAATGCAGCCTCACCATGTTATAGTCCTGACTCTGGGCACCCACAGGAGACCACTCCCTGAGCTTCTCAGAGCCCGAGATGGTTTATGTGGCTCGAACATGTCAGAGATGTACTTTGGTGCAAGATCATGACAGGACTTGTACACAAGCAGAGCTGTTTTAAAGTCTATTCTGGCACAGGAAGCCATTGCAGACACCTGAGTACTGGACTAATATGGTCATATTTCCTGGTTCTCGTCAGGACTCGAGCAGCAGCATTCTGGATGTACTGCAGCTGTTTTACAACTCCTTTATAGAGCTCAGTGAGAAGGCTGTTAAAGTAGTCTGCTGGAGACAAAGGCATGGATTAGTCTCTCTAAATCTGGCTTAGACACTATTCCCTTCATTATGGCAATGTTTTTTAGGTGGTAAAAAGCTGATGATGTTATTGCTGTAATGTGGCTGTTAAAGTTCAGAATAATAGCACACAATGGCAACACTACAACATTAATGCAAATATTTACATCCTTAAAAAACAATTTTTAAGGTTTACATTAGTGTACCTATTTACTTCACTGGGTGCACAATGATGAGTCAAGAATGAATGTTATTAAATAACTACGGTGCTCTGAGTCAATCCAAAATGTTAAAACTCAAACCTTAATACTTGTGTGCACAATTATGTAACAATTATGTGCAAGATGTAAACATTTTATCACTTCTTTATTTTTATACATTTCATTTCACGCTACTCCCCTGGGAACTTATGCCTAAATTAACTTCTAGGTAGGGATGTTCGATATTGGCTTTTTTGCCAACAGCCGATATGCCGATATTGTCCAACTCTCAATTTCCGATACCGATATCAGACGATACCGATATGTGTAAAATCACATATATCCTGTCGTGAAATTAACACATATCTGTTGTTAAGCTAATGGATACAGCATCAACAATTAGCTTCTCAACGTGGCTGTAAAAATCACTGTACAACATCTGAGAAATACTTGTGATTAGGCTTAGGCTGTGACATTTGTTTTAAAAGTCAACAGAGTAGCCATTTACATTTTTTTTTGTTTTTACATTCATCAACAAGTCCAGTGACGAAAATCAAGTGTCATAATTTTCATGTTGTCCTAGCACTCTTAGTGCGGCAGTAGTGACGGAGCCAGAAATTTTTCGTTTGGTGAGACCATTACTCACATGGGGTGGCAATAAGTTGATACCTGAAATGTCTAGATGGCCAGTGGGGAGTGACCACCACTCTGCCACTTTGCAGCAGCACGCTGCATTGGTTTCCACGGCACACTACAAATTGCATGTACACAGTAATTCCGTGCCAAAATTAACATATTTCGCACCATCAGATTTTAATTACATTACAGTGAATTTATATCCTACATACCTTTTGTCTTGTCCTCAAGATCTGATCCCTGAATTTGAAAGGCTGAAAGTTGGACTTAACTTTCAAAGCACTTGGATGACTACATGTGGTCCAACACTCAGTATAAATCCGATGCAAAATTGAAGAGGAAGAAATAGTCTACCTAACAAAGATGTATATGAATGAAAATACACCCGATATCATATGAAAAAGCGACATTTTCACGGACGTCCCCACAGACTCTCCTAATAGAGCGAGCACACACAGTCTCAGATTTTACAGCCGCTTACTTCCGGGAATTGTAACATTCCTACTAGTGAGGATAGGTCGGCATATCTAGAAGATGGATGGAAGGAAGGAGCAAGCTAGCTTGCTACTGGCCACCCACGTTTGTTTCCACGCTTGAGAGGCGGTTTGATGAGGTTATCATTTCCGTGGGAGCCCATAGGCCTATATACAGCATTGTGTTTATTATCGGCTTCATTATAGGGAAAAATCCCTATAACAGTATTGACCGATATTACATTTTTAAGCCAATATCGGGCCGATAATACCGGTGGGCCGATATCCTACTCCTACATCCCTACTCCTAGGTCATTCACATCGTACACAGGACGCATGAAGGACATATAAAATACTGCAGTAAAAAGATCAAATACAAGAACAAAATGAAAGTAATAAAAAAAGAGAACAATTCCTTACTTTTATTCCTGTGGTTGTCTGGCACACTGGAAGAGGCGTTGCAAGGAGGGGATAGACAAGCTGTTTGGGAGAAGGAAGTCTCAATAATGAGACGCCCACACTGCTTAGTTATCATCCATTTCATAGGAGCAGATACTGTCACATGTTCAAAGGTGCCATCTTTGTCCTTCATGATTGTTGCGACGTTTGAGCGGCTTGGACTAGTGTTTCTCCACTTTCTGACAGTCTAATTTCACTTCACTTTTCACTTTCACTTTCCTTTTTGTTGATGTACTGCATTCAGAAGAGTCTGCCTCACGCTTGGGAGACATCATGAAGGGAAAAACGTTAACGTAACAGGAAAGGTCGTAAAATGTATAGGGTGTTGATCTATTTAGAACACGCACCCCCTCCTCACACAAATGCACAAATTGCTTACGTCCAATAAAAACTCAACTTTACACAACTCCATAGTGCAATACTAGAGTATTGGTGCTGGTCTTCTCCATCAGCCACATCATTAATCTTGTTTGAGTGTAAAGTAGCATTGAGAGTAAACAGTACCTCCATTGTCATTTCTCTTATTTACTTTGCCTCCATTTACATGCAGCAAGCAGCTTGCTTGAAAATATTCACATCAGACTGACTTAAACTTGCTCATTCCTCCTAAAAATGTGAGTGAACTCAGCGTGACCCTAAAAAAAAAACCTCCCTGGCTTCCTTCCAGCACATAATAATGACGATGATGATGATTAGCTGTTTATTCAGCAGCTCAATGTCCTGAATTTTAACGTCTTCATTTCTCCCTCCTCTGTTTGGACTCGGCCCGGTAGCTGCTGTCCTCTGCCCTCTCTTGACCCAAGCATGCATAATTAGATTAAAGTGCCGCCAGGAGAGGACGGGGGCAGCACAACAATAGCGCAGCAGGCTAATAGACTGCACATTATCTCGTTAGCGTCCTTCGTCTCTCTGGCGTTCAGGAATAATGCAGCACTTACTTGGCTACTTACAGTGAAAGGAGACATGACTCAGCTTATAACTTCACACTCTTACACACATCCAGTCACCTAGCAAGAGCTGCGTCTTTGCAACAGCATCACCGCAGTGTTCCTCTATGTGTCTAATGTGTGAAGCATGTTGACTTTCACAGTAAGTTATTGAAGGTCAATATTTGTATTGATTGTCGTCCTCTGAGGGATGCAGGCGGCTTCACTGTGGTTTGACCTCTAATGTGTATTGTGTTTATCATCAGGTGGTCCTACGGCGTGTTACTGTGGGAGATCTTCACCCTTGGGGGCTCGCCGTACCCGGGCATCCCCGTGGAGGAACTCTTTAAGCTGCTGAAGGAGGGACACCGCATGGACAAGCCTGCTAACTGCACACATGAGCTGTAAGTGATATAGCAGGTGGAGGTGGTGGAAGACCTCCAGAAATCCAGAGGGACAGTTTTTGGGTCTGTGCTGTGGTTGTACTGAACTTCTGAACTCACCCCTGAAGTTGTACAATTCATAAACAGAACATAATGTTAGTTTTAAATGCATTTAAGGTGCACAACATTTCAGTACACCTTTGTTTTATGTCCATCCATCCATCTTCTATGCCGCTTATTCTCACTAGGATATGCTGGAGCCTATCCCAGCTGACGTCGGGCGAGAGGCGGGGTACACCCTGGACTGTTCGCCAGCCAATCAGAGGGCACATATAGACAAACAACCATTCACACTCACATTCATACCTATGGACAATTTAGAGTCACCAATTAACCTAACATGCATGTTTTTGGAATGTGGGAGGAAACCGGAGTACCCGGAGAAAACCTTTGTTTTATGTGCCCAACTTATTTTTACACTTTCAAAAGAGTTAAGAATGATAATAAAAAAAACAAGACCTAGCCTTCACACTTATTGATATTACCTATAGTGAGGGGTGGGAATTGATAAGGTTTTTTATTATTCTGCTTATCGATTCTCATTTGGAAAAAAGGAGGACAAAAAGTTCGAATAGCATCAAGTTTGGTTGGTTTAAAAATAACATGACTTTCCAAACCCAACAGTGAGGTCAGCCAAGGGTTCCTTGACAGGTTGCTGGGGGGTTCCCCAGAAAAGAATCATCTGCCATGTCACGCCAAAATGATACGCCAGTTTCATTGTCATTAGTGTTTTATTGATTTTTATATCAGTGTCACCTGTGTTAATTTGTTTCTTACGAAATCCTACTAAATACATGGCTTTTACATTTGTGATCGGAAGGTAAACAAAAAAGATTAACAAATTAGCTCAATTAGCATTGTGGAACAGAACTGAGAGTCTTGTTGCTGAATTTATTATTTTTTTTTTGCTCAGAGGGTTGACGTGTTGATGAAACTCTAATTCACCAACTTGGCCGCTAGGTAGAGCAACTCCTCTCTGGTTGAATTGGTAATGCTTTAATTTTATTTGAACGTGCATACAAGTTTCAATGGAATACATCACATAGTTCAATTTGCAGTTCCACATGTCCAACAGGAACAGGAAGAAGCAAAGCTTATTTGATCCTACCCCCCATCCGTTCCACATCTATTGGAGTACATTTCCTCACTTCCTGTATTTCATGTGATTTTTTTTTATACACACAAAAATGATAAAGTATCAATGTTGTAATAAAAATGTCAGGGTTTTCTCGCAATCATAATAAATAATAATCATATATAATAATCAATATAATAATAAATACAAATAGACAGAACAAGTTCAAGACTCTTCTTCCTTGTATTTTGCAAACATCAACTGCTTGTACTGTTTCTTGAAATCGCTCATCTTAGTGCTTTGTTTGAGTTCCTTTCTCTATCCATTCCATCATTTGATTCCACATACTGAAGTAGATGTCTCGTGGGGTATGTCTAGTGTAAATCATGCATTTCTCGCTTTTGTTGGGTCAGCGTTGAGCTAAAGCTAACGTGCTAATGTGTGTGTTGCAGGTACATGATCATGAGGGAGTGCTGGCATGCGGTGCCGTCTCAGAGGCCAACCTTCAGGCAGCTGGTAGAAGACCACGACCGTGTTTTATCCATGACCTCAACTGATGTAAGACTGCACACACACGCACACACACACACACACACGTCCAACTTTTCCCTTATGACCTGTGTCCCGTGCTGCCACAGGAGTACCTGGACCTGTCGGTGCCGTTCGAGCAGTACTCGCCCACCTGCCAGGACTCCAGCAGCACCTGCTCCTCGGGGGACGACTCCGTCTTCGCCCATGACCCGCTTCCAGACGAGCCCTGTCTTCCCAAGCAGCTTCCCAGCAACGGCGTCATTCGGACGTAAGACCCCAGCTGGAGGGAAGGCGGGACGAAGGAATCGAGTCTTTAACTGGACGAAATTTGAAGGATTTTCACAAAGTCTATTTTTATATTCAGGCCAGTCTTTTCTTATGGACAATCTGAGGAGGGAGGGTGGGGGGGGGGGGGACCATTCTGTGCCTACTGGGAAAGAAGCTTCCGGATGCTGGAGCAGGAAGCACAAAATCTTTCGGTCTTGAGACTGTGCCAAAGGTTTAGGACGCTCTCCTGCCAGGGTAAAGTCACATCCATCATGGCAACAGTCTTCCAAAGTCCCTCAACTGCCGCTAGCGAGCGTCATCGTCACGCGTACGTGTGAGGTGACCAGCACACTTTAGAAAAGAATCTATTGTAAATACGTACAGTACATGCAAATATTAGTGTTTTATTGTCATTTACCTTCAACAAAATTTGTTTTTGTTTTGGACGGAAGCAATCTAGACGACACTGTCATGGAAAATCACGAAAAGGCCACGCTGAAAAAAGGTTTATAGATTCATTAAGGTGTATATTTGTAAAGATATTTATAGATGAACACGGCCAGGTCTGCTTAATTAAGAAAGAACGTGATTTTATTTCCAATGTTGTAACTTATTTTACGCACTGAAAAGATGACAAAGGACAGGGACGAGGAAACAGGCAGAACATTATGAGAAAAAAACTCAAAGCTATGAGAAAAATGTCATTTTCAGAGAAGAAAGTCGGAGCAATAAAAAAGTGAAGTCGTGTGAACAAAGCGATACATTTACCAAAGAAGCATTCAAAAATGCTTACGGGAAGAAAGCATTTAAATTTACAATAAAAATGGCAAAAATAATGTTTTATCTTTTCGCGTTTAAAAATGTTACAAGGAAAAAAGGTCATAAAAAGTTGTAAAAAAAAAAATGAGAAGAAAGTGGTAAAGTTACATTAAACACGGCAAAAAGATCAAAAAGTTTCATAAAGTCACTTGGAAAAGGTCAGATGGAAAAAAAGCTAAATTGCAACAAACACATGGAAAAGATCAAATTGTCACATTATAATAAAAAAGAAAAGAAAAGAAAAGATCAGGCTTTAAAAGTTACTTGGAAAAGTTGACGGAGAAAAAAGTTATTAAATTACAGGAAAAAAGTGTAAAAAAATAAAATACCAACATTAAGATTAAAAGTCACAAAGTACATCAACTAAAGTTTGATCAAATAATACAATCGGAACAATGCTGGAAAAAAGTCCAAAAATTAAATATTAAAGTTGTACTGAAATAATAAAGTTATGAAAGAAAATTCGAAAGAAAAAAAAAAAAACTCATAATGCTCGCTCTTTCTTCTCGTAGTAGTATGTTTTTCTTTTCGGTATCTCCCTCATAGTCGTTGTGGTGGTTAGCTTCTGTCTGGTGTGTTTTAAATAAAGAGAAGAAGCCAGAACGTTCCACAAGACAAGAAGGCGGCCATCTTACTTTTGGCTCAAAACGCCAGTGTGAAGGCTCATGCTAGCCGAGCTGGCGTTGTGCTTTGCAATACGGAAGAGACGTTCATCAAGTCTTTGCTGGCCAAGAGACTTTTATTAACCTGAGAGGCCTTTAAGTGGAGAACCTTCACGCAACACGAAAGTCCCATCGTGCTTTGCACCTGAGCAGTCCAACAAAGCAATACTTCCAGTGGCCAGCAGGTGGACGTTTGTTTGTGTGTGTGAAGAAGCTAACACGTTGCTCTTCAGTATTAAAAATGACATGAAGTCTCGCAAGTTATTATTATGATTAATATTCCGTCACGGTGCCAAAAGAGTCTTAAAAGTCTGCTTCGTCTCTGAAAGTGCAGCAAAGCATCATGGGATGACAAAAAGTAAAAAAAAACAACAACAAAAAAAGAGAAAAGAAGTGGTGTTCACGCGCTGCTAAAATTCCCAACAAGACTGTGTGAGTACTTAATGAATTGTACCCCCTTTTTTCGCAAAGTACTTTTATTTAATTCATGCTGGGAGACTTTTGAATCACTAAATAAATCAAATAGTAGTATTAAACAAGCGAGTCTTCCTGCAAAACGCTAGCAAATGATTGGTTTTGAATGTAAGGAAAAGAAGCAGAATGAAAGGCACTTAAAGACGTGAAGAAAAAAAAGACGTTGGGTTGCTTATTTTTATTTATTCTTCCATGCTGTGTCAAAGCTTTCCCTATGGTGAGAGCGTTTTTATTCAAGCTAACTGCTTTTTTGGGGGGGATTTTTTTGTTTGTTTGTTTTTTCATTCGTTGATAGAAGAGCCAGATGATCACCTCACTCGTTACTGCCCCCTATCTGTCATCCACTGTTGCAGCATCCTCCACGCTCACTCAAGCTAATTTGTTGTCTGGCGCTTTCAAACTGGATGTGTTGTTTTTCACTTGTGCGTGACGTTGTTAGCGCATGTTCCGGAATGCTCGTGATGTGTCGACCAAGAGCGAACGTAAAAAAAAAAAAAATTAGCACTCTGAGTGAATTTGTACGAATCGTCGGTGTTGTCACGTTTTTCATCCTAAATAGGCAATTTGGCTGTAGATCGGATGCTAACACGAGAAGCTAGCAGGCAAACCATAGCATTACAACCCCGATGTGAACGAATGTGGGTTTTTTTTGTGAGAAAATTTGAAAATGAGCGCAACTTGTCTGATATGTTTACGTTTGGGTGATGCACACTTTTTAAAAACGACTCATAGAGCATTTATGACTTCTTGTTTTATTGTTGCTTTTTATTTTCCATGCTGGAATTTTGTCTTTTTTTATTTTTGTCTTCCTCATGCATTGATTTGTATTCTCTTCATCAGATTAATTTATAGTTTGAAACGTGCTTGCTGATGTACATAAGAGACATTAGACTTTGTTTTTTTAGAGTTTTATGTAGCCGTATGAGCTATTTCTTTTTTTTATTTTGCATTCCACTTCAGGTGTTCTACAACAACAATAGCCACATAATTTATTTGATTTCCCCCGTCTGTCTAACATAGAGAAGCGGAACTAACCGTTTGTTTCATAACATGTCGCTTGTGATGATGAGGATGATGATGATGATGGAGGCTCCGGAACATTCCACCACGTTCACGTTCACGTCACGCATCTTCTTCTCTCTGACGAACTATGCTGTTTTCAATAAACATCTTATATGTTGTAATATGAATGGAGACTCTTTTTCCATCCATCCATCTATTTTCTATGCCGCTTTTCTTCATTAGGGTCGCGGGGGTATGCTGGAGCCTATCCCAGCTGACTTCGGGCGAGAGGCGGGGTACACCCTGGACTGGTCGCTAGCCAATCGCAGGGCACATATAGACAAACGTTCACACTCACATTCATTCACTTCCAATTTCGAGTCTCCAATTAACCTAACATGCATGTTTTTGGAATGTGGGAGGAAACCGGAGTACCCGAAGAAAACCCACGCATGGGGAGAACATGCAAACTCCACACAGAAATGTCCAAATGGAGATTCCAACCCAGGTCTTCCTGATCTCCTGACTGTGTGGCCAGCATGCTAACCACTCAGTCACCGTGCGGCCAAGCAACAATGAGCGCATCAGACTGAAAGCAAAATAACACGAAGTACACATACAGTCATGGAAAAAATGATTAGACCACCCTTGTTTCTACAGTTTATTGATCCATTTTAATGCCTGGTACAACTAAAGGTACATTTGTTTGGACAAATATACTGTAGTGATGATAACAAATATAGCTCATAAGAGTTTAATTTAAGAGCTGATATCTAGCAACTTCCATGGTTTTCTTGATAATAACCAAAATCACTTCAGTTCTTACATGAATAGCTATAGCATTGTACTGCCAAAAAAGCTATTTTTAGTTATTTTAGTTATTTTTGTTGTCATTGTTATATTTGTCCAAACAAAGCGTCTGTGTAGGCTCTCAGTCGTACAGGAGTTGTCCATCGAGGAAAAGGCTTCTTGAGACGTCATCTGTACTTCTGTGTAGAAGGTGTCGGACGTTTCGCTCCTCATCCGAAGAGCTTCGTCAGCAAACTAATAAGTGCTGGTAGCTTAGGCCTTAAATACAGTAAGAGTGGGCGGAATTGGTGTGCCAACACCCTCCTCCTATTGGTTCGTTACACTAAGCCTGGGCGGAGCAGTGGTATAATCCTATCCTGTTATTCACACCTACGATAAAAGGGAAGTGTCGCTCCCTGAATTGGGTATGAACGACTCTGATACTGGCTTGTTAGCATCTATTGTTCTGGCTCGGCCCTGCCTTCACCTCATTTGCAAGACTAAGAGCTGTGGGTTTTGGTCTCAGTAACCTGCTGAACACAGGGTCCAAATTAAACCTCAAACCCCCATTCCGATTCAATGATGGGTTCTGTTGTTTGACAAAAATAGCTTCCTTTACTCCTCTTTCAAACCATCTGTTTTCTTTGGCCAAAATCTTAACCTCGCTGTCCTGAAAAGAGTGATTGGTAGCTTTCAGGTGTAGATGTACTGCTGATTGAGGACCACTAGCATTGTCCCTGCGATGTTGATAAAGCCTTTTTTGGAGCATTTGCTTAGTTTCCCCAATGTAGTGCTCTTTGCATTCCTCATCTTTACAGTGGATGGAATAGACCACATTGCTCTGTTTCTGGTTTGGAGCCTTGTCTTTAGGATGCACTAATTTTTGTCTCAGGGTATTTACTGGTTTGAAATAGGTAGGAATTTTGTGTTGCCATAAGATCCTCTGGAGTTTTTCGGAGACCCCCGCTACATAAGGGACTACCACTCCTCTCCTTTTTGCTTCTGTATCTATGTACCATGTATCTATGGCCTTCCAAAAATCCACAAGGAAGGGTTTCCCCTCAGACCCATTGTCTGTAGCATTGACTCTACCACGTACAATGTAGCGAAATATGTAAAAACAGTCTTATCCCCATTGGTAGGCAACACTGATCATCATATAGAGAACACAAAAGGGTTTGTGGCGAGCATCAAAGACCTCAGATTGGAGCCAGAGGAAACTTTGGTGTCTTATGATGTGACTTCACTTTTCACATCTGTCCCCACCTCAGCAGCAGTCTCGGTGGTGAGGAAGAGACTGCTCGAGGACTCAACTCTGCATCGGAGAACAAAACTCAGTGCTGACCACATCTGCCAATTACTGGAAATTTGCCTTAACACCACATATTTTCAGTTTAGAGGGAAATTCTACAGACAAATTCATGGTTGTGCTATGGGCTCACCAGTCTCACCCATAGTGGTGAATCTGTACATGGAAGAGATGGAGAAACAGGCTCTCACATCCTTCTCAGGGACAAAACCAAGGCACTGGTTTAGATACGTGGATGACACCTTTGTCATAATCAAAAAACAAGAAATTCAGTCTTTCACAGATCACATCAATGCGGTGGACACCAATATCAAATTTACTCGCGAGGACACTAAAGAAAACCAACTAGCCTTCTTAGACTGCAAGGTAATTATAGGAAAGGACAGACAGCTACTTACAGAGGTCTTTAGAAAGGCCACACACACTGACCAATACCTGCTTTTTGAATCAAACCATCCACTACAACATAAACTAGGGGTTATTAGGACCCTCCAACATAGAGCGGAACAAATACCAACTAGTGCTGAGGGAAAGAAAAAGGAGACACAACATGTCCAGAGAGCGCTCTCAACCTGTGGGTACCCACGGTGGGCTTTTAACAAATGTCAAAAGAAGAGAGTAGGGAAAGAAACCCAAAAGCCCACAGAAGCAAAAAGGAGAGGAGTGGTAGTCCCTTATGTAGCGGGGGTCTCCGAAAAACTCCAGAGGATCTTATGGCAACACAAAATTCCTACCTATTTCAAACCAGTAAATACCCTGAGACAAAAATTAGTGCATCCTAAAGACAAGGCTCCAAACCAGAAACAGAGCAATGTGGTCTATTCCATCCACTGTAAAGATGAGGAATGCAAAGAGCACTACATTGGGGAAACTAAGCAAATGCTCCAAAAAAGGCTTTATCAACATCGCAGGGACAATGCTAGTGGTCCTCAATCAGCAGTACATCTACACCTGAAAGCTACCAATCACTCTTTTCAGGGCAGCGAGGTTAAGATTTTGGCCAAAGAAAACAGATGGTTTGAAAGAGGAGTAAAGGAAGCTATTTTTGTCAAACAACAGAACCCATCATTGAATCGGAATGGGGGTTTGAGGTTTAATTTGGACCCTGTGTTCAGCAGGTTACTGAGACCAAAACCCACAGCTCTTAGTCTTGCAAATGAGGTGAAGGCAGGGCCGAGCCAGAACAATAGATGCTAACAAGCCAGTATCAGAGTCGTTCATACCCAATTCAGGGAGCGACACTTCCCTTTTATCGTAGGTGTGAATAACAGGATAGGATTATACCACTGCTCCGCCCAGGCTTAGTGTAACGAACCAATAGGAGGAGGGTGTTGGCACACCAATTCCGCCCACTCTTACTGTATTTAAGGCCTAAGCTACCAGCACTTATTAGTTTGCTGACGAAGCTCTTCGGATGAGGAGCGAAACGTCCGACACCTTCTACACAGAAGTACAGATGACGTCTCAAGAAGCCTTTTCCTCGTTGTCCAAACAAAGGTACCTTTGGTTGTATCAGGCATTAACATGAACAAGAAACAAGGGTGGTCTAATCATTTTCACCATGACTGTATGTTTCTTTGCCTCCCGTCTTAGCTTGTGGTGTCGCCACATTTGGAATTTTTATTTTTGCTTTATTTTTATTTGGACAGCCAAAAAGAGCCAACAGGGACGACATTTTTACAGTGTCGGGCGGTGCACTTGGTACCTGGTCCTTCAGTAGGTTCTTGATCCACCTCTTAAAGGAATATTGCTCTTCTTTTTTGGGAACTTTGCCCATCGTCCACAATCCTTATGTGAGGCATGAACACACGTCTTGCTCTTTTCTGTGCGTTCTAAATAGAGAAAAACTGCCAGCACGAGGCAGCTAACAATGCACGCAATGGGATTCACCTGGTCCACCCATAAAGCCCTTTACTGAAACACCTCCAAAAACCCGCAACCGTGTTTCATCGTTTTATATACCTCTTGTGGCACATTCATGATATTTTGTATTAACATGTAATACTCACAGTATTTTGCCATATTTTGGTCATTTTAAGCATCACCGGAACGTCCTTCCTTAGCGCACTGATTTCACAGAGCCCAAAGCAATGAACACTACTTAGCAACATTGACAGAGCATGTGTTGTTACTCATCATGGCAGACTTCGTGAAAGCCGACGATTAATACTACGTATTATTTTTACTTGCTGAGCAGATCCAGCTGTAGTGAAACACTACGCCATTCTCTTATAGAAAAATAGCCGCTAAAATTAAGTCCATTCTCTTTTTGTTTTTGAAATAAGTAATGAAAAAGTAAAATAAAATCATCGACCTTCTTTGTAACAAACCTTTAGTGGTGCTCAAATCGTGCGTGTGAAAGTTTGTGCTCGTGCATGTCATCGTGCACGTGCTGGCTTGCTTGAAAAATGTTCAACTTTTCATCGCTGTCGCCCAGACGAGAACCAATCAGCAGGCGTTTCATTGACTGACCAGTGAACGGACAGGATGCTAATCAATACTCTCTCGCAGGTAAACATTGAGGAAAAGGCTACACTCGCCGTGTCAGATTTTTTCCCATTTGACATTTCTAAAAACAATATAAAGATATAAAGAAAAAAGCTTGTTGGCACCAGACTAAACATATTGGGTAAGTTTACATTAATTTACATTTATGTAGGTTTATCTTCAATACTAGCACCGGTGTAGCTGGTCACAGCCGCTCGTTGCCTCCGCTTAGGTGCGCTGACGCACACACAGGAGTGAGACATCCACGCCAACATACAAGAGGGCAGCGGAAAATCCAGTCTATATCGATATGAACGATATGTTTGTTTTTGATATCGTGCTTAAACGATATATCGATATTTTAACAGTATCGATATATCGCCCAGCCCTAGTTCGTGTCTCGCATAAGATTGTGGATGATGGGCACAAAATTGAACATGCATGAATTTCGCATGTCGCTTGGCGAGATGGAGACTCGCAATCGCCCTGTCCATTGAAAATGAATCGACTAGAGGCGACGTCGCCTCCCGTGTGTAGAGCCCATGTGTGTAGAGTCAGAATCCACTGCTTCTGTCTTCAGTCTTGGCAGCGTGTGGAATCTCAAAGTTCACCAACCTTTCAGCTTATTGCCACAATCTTCTACTATACACGTGCAAGGTGTGATTTGTAACCTAGCATTAACTTTAGGATTAGCATTAAGCAGCAGCAGCAGCAGATCCAGTCGCTAACGTTACCTCTCGGTAGTGGCATTGTGAACGCCGCTGTGAGCAAGGTGCTGTGTCACTATGTCAGAAAAGTAGTTCTTTGGTGTTAGCTCCTACAATAGCAATGTTGCTGTAGCTTGGTTAATATGCAGGACACATTATGTAAATGGAACATTGCTGGCGGTTTTTTTAGGTTTTTTTAGAAGGCTTTACAGTACCTCGTGCTAGCTGTTTTTCTCTCATTAAAACACACAGAGAAGGGAAAGACGTGTGTTTGCATCTCACATACTTGCGAAGGAAAATTCTCAAAAAATTGCAGTTGTCCTTTAATACCACTACTATCACTTCACAATTATCAATAAAATACAAAAGACGCATGCAGGACTCAGCCTTAAGAAATCACAAAGTCTAACACTATAGATAACCGCCAGTTTGCTATAATACCATTATTACTAAAGCACATAAATTGTGGTTAAAAAATAGCATCTGTTAGCATGTTAGCTAAGAAAGAAAGAGAGGCTGGGGGAGGGGACTGTTGGCTCTGGTCCCGTCTCAAGTGCGTTCTGAGGGGAACATCCTG
Organism: Dunckerocampus dactyliophorus; assembly: GCF_027744805.1. Classification (NCBI taxonomy): domain Eukaryota; kingdom Metazoa; phylum Chordata; class Actinopteri; order Syngnathiformes; family Syngnathidae; genus Dunckerocampus; species Dunckerocampus dactyliophorus. The sequence goes on from NC_072831.1 coordinate 8,114,833, forward strand.
CCCCTCCATGGAACTTCCTCAGCGGACTCAAGTGCTCCATTGATGGAGGTCCTGTGAGGGGGACTTGTTTTTCGCTGCTAAATGAATGTTTCTGTTTGTGCTGGTGAACCTTTTCCATTGCCCAGTGACACCCCCCCCACGCCTTCCTTCTCTTTCCATGTGTACATTAGAGGCTCCGCTGAATGTAGGAATCATTTATGTAAATAGTAAACCTCATTTATGAACACTATTAGAAGTTATAAAAGGCACTTGCAGTTTACAGCCACTAGAGGGCGACACTAGAAGCTCCAGGCTGCTGACTCATGCTAGCTAGCAGGTGAGAAAAGACAAAAAGTCTCCAAAGTGTTGTGGAAGTCCACACGGGCTCCAGCTCTTCAAACGCCATTTTTGATCGTCACCTTGCCTCCAAGTAAGTCCTTTCATTGTTTTCCTTCAGAGCAGAGAGAACTACAAAGCCTTCCAAAGTACACAATTACACATCTCTGCTTTTTGGGAGTTCATGTAGCGTGGTGTGATTTCAAGTCATTTCAGTGTGAAGATGGCCACTGAGGCCCGTCACATTTTCTATGCGAATGTATTTGTGCGCAGGCGTGCGTGCGCGTGCTTGTGTTTGTGCGCGTGTGTGAGAAAGTGGAGCCGGGTAAGTGTGCCAAATCAGCGATTAAGAGCAAGACAGGCGTGCAGCAGAGTGACGTTTCAGAGCAGGTGTGTGTAAAACAATCCGTCTTTCAGCGCTCCTCGGAGAAGAGCGGCGGGAATAGACCCCCGCCATGTTGTTGAGGGACTCACACTGTGACAGCGTGCGACACTACACAACCTATCTTCACCTTTTTAGAATATTTAAAAACATGGGAAAACTCCCGGCCAGTACTTAAGTACACGCATTCTCAAATTTGACCACCTGTTTTCCTACGTTGTACTCCCTGTTCACTTATACTATACTGTATGCAGCAGCATACTTCCTGTTTCTCACCCCTTTTCTCACCTTACCAAAGCTCACTTGGGGGGTATACTGAAAAAGTGACTCAACAAACCTGGGCTTTGTGCTCAAGAGGCAGGTCAACAAAACCCAAGTTCCCCAGACAAAGTTAAATGGATAGTTTGGAGTTTTTGACGTGAAGTTGTATGACATCCCCATCAGCAGTGTAGTGCATCATCCCGTGAGTGAGCACAGTTCTGGTCACATTTCGGTGATGAGAAACGTAGTTCCGGTCAGTTGCTGGGCCAACTTAAGTAAAGAGTTTGGCTTCTCAAAACAATATGCGTTCGAAAGAGTAATACATTTGCATGACAAAAATGCCTCCTCGAAAAAATCATTTACTTTCGCTGACGTGGTGCTAATCAGCTGTGCATTGTTGTGTATGCGATGAAGATGCATCCGCCGCGAGCGTCGCAGTCATCTTGTTTACGTATGTGTTCTACAGTGGATGAAGATGTGAGGGTCTAAGCCGATTTCGTCCACCAGGTTCTCAAGTAAATGGTGACGCCATTTCCGAATGAATTGCACAGTGAAACAGCGAAAATCTGAAAATCTGGACATAACCTGGTCGGGACGAGGTTATGAGATTAGCCTAAGTTACCATGGTGATATAGCTGCTTTAAAAGAGAGCTACCTTCGTTGTACACGCAAGCCCGGCTTTACACTCAACACACACCGCATCCCAGTATACCCCCTTTTTCTACTTACATACACTTCCTGTTTATCCACATTATACTTGCTATTTGCCTGCATCTAACATCCTATTTACTGACAGTGTTCCTGTTTACCCATAATGGACTTCCTGTTTCCACCTTGCTTCCTGTTTCCATCTGACTTCCTGATTATTCACATCTTACTTCCTGTTTACCGACCTCTCACTTCATACCTGTCAACCCTCCCGTTTTCCTCAGGCCCATTCAAAGCACCCTACATGTTGCTGCCTCACTGTCCGTGCAGTTTTGATTTTTTTTTTTTACTGTGACTGCTAAACAACCCGCCGTAGGGCCGAAAAAAAGTTGGGAGTGCCAGCAATTTGATTAAGAAGGTAAGAAAAACCTAAGGAATTCAATCTCACCAAGATGTATGGTACAGTAAGTCCACATCAGCAATAAGTCCCATCCATTCGTCATTTAAATCTTTTCACATTGTTTTCTGCATGTAAAACTAGAATTGACTCTATAAAATGTGTGTGCCTGGAAAGGATTAATTGGATTTACATTATTTCTTCTGGGAAAAATTGCCTCGGATTTTTTATGTTTCGTTTTTCATCAGACCTTTTAGAATAAATTCAGAGTAAAAATCGAGGTAACGTTGCAGAAGCCTGGCAGTGTTAACATGGATTCTGCCACAGCAACTAACAAAATGTACACATTTCTTCTTTTTATGCAGGTACGAAATCTTTGCTGTCACTGTAGTCAAGACGAACAACAAAATTCCTACCACAGCTCTGTTAGATAAGAGTATAAAATGTCACATGAAAACAAGAATCTAAATAAAAATATGCACAAATGGAGGAAAACCGTGTCAACAAACAAAAATCTTTATCATTGCCATTTTCCATACAGTATGTCTGTGGCCCAAGTTGCAAGTATTTGTGCAAGCAATGGCTAGCTTTGGTTTCCATTTTGGTTGTGACGATCCCCCTCCGGCTCCGGCTACCGGCTGACCTACGTCAACATAAGCAGTTGTGGACATAAGTGAAATAATCAGGTTCTACTGCACAACAAGATTTATTTGAAATGAGTTCAAATGTTGCAACAAAGAGTTTTAAAAAAAAAAGTCTATATTTCTGCCTTGCGTGATGTCGTGACTTTATAGAGGCCAAAAAAACCAACAAAATCAAACGGAGTCACAGGTCAGTTGGTAGATAAGACCAGAACATTTCAAATAAACATGATGGAGTGCGTCATTCAAGGACTTGATTGTTACCGCGTCATTAAGTCGGGGAAAACTCTCCCATATGTGGAAAGACAAGACTTTCATTTCACTTTCAAGATAAACAACACACACACACACACACACACACACACACACATTGAGGTAGCAGAGTTGGAATTTAAAGCCGTCTCGTGAAACTCTGATGCCACTGTGGAGACGACAGCTCACCTCCACGAATGACGGACAGTCAGGACCAAATAAGTAGTTTCCATTTGATTACATCATCAGTTAAAATGGCGGCAGGCTGTCATGTGGGTGGCTGACTGGAAGATTTGACTTCACAGGGGTGGTCTTTGCGCGGGGACGAGAGGGTAAAAGTGTCTCGTCAAGCAATTCTTCAAACTTTGACACGTTGTAAATGTTTGTGTGTTGTATGTGTATATGGAGACAGAGACGTATTGATTTGGCATGATACAGTACGTGGCGGGGGTCAAAGGGCACGCCCTCGTATAAACCTCTCACCACAACCTGTGATTCTTACAAATACGCAAGTGGACAAATAAAGAGCTTAATGTGCACTGGCTAGCGTTTGCTATGTCAACCGGTGAAAGTAAAGACTGTCAGTTTTAAACAAAAGCAAAAGATATATCTCTAAAGAATACAGTTCTGTGGTCAAACGCACCATTGCTTTTAAAATGACCAAGTCCCAAAGATGTACCTCCTACTATAAATAGAAAAACAATATATATATATACTATACATTTCCGATATTTATAAATATATACGCACTTTTTCAGCCTGCAAGTTACAAATGGACATGATCCATCTCTTACTATAAAACATACAAATGATATATTATGGCTGGGAATCTCTGGACACGTCACAATCCGATTCGATTACGATTCAGAGGCCTGAGATGCGAATGATAAAACGATTATCAATGCATCTCGATGCATCTTTTTTTGTGTTTTTTTGTGTTTTGTGCATATTTTTTTCCTATGTATAATTTCATTTTCCTCACTGTGTGCTACTAAAACAAAGCATATTTGTAACCATCCACAATTAAAATAAACATGAAACAGATTCATTTGCTTCCGTTATGTTTTAATAATTGGAAGGTTACATCTACCAACATATTTCCCATTGCACAGAACCAGCAGGAAAAGTGAAGTGCACCAGTAGCAGCATGTATACAATTTAAGTTTTAAAACTAACACTTCAGCATATTCTGAGTAACCAAGATAAAAAAAAAAAATCTGCCATTATTCACAAATAAATAGTAGACTTCTTCATTCAAACTAAAATCCTGAGCATAGAATCTCTGACAAAATAACATTTTTGCTGTATAGCAAAGTGAAAACAGCTTTCAGACAAAATATGGATGACTGTAGCAGCAGCTCTCTTACAAGAATAATGCTTGCAGACGTCAGTATATTATAAATAACCAAATAAACTAGGCTGCCCTTATTCACAGTTGCAGTGCCAGTGAAATAACGTTGCGATTGGACGTTGTATCTGGGTTCCAAAGTGCACAACAAAGCACGAAACCACTGCTTCCCAACAATCGAATACGGCCACAAATCCTTTGCAATAAAAGTTGCAACTTTGTGATTTGCTTCACCTTTTCCGAGTTGGGTGGAAAATTAGTTATCACCTACTTGATGGTTGTCTGGTTGGCAGCAGCTTCAGCTGGCTGTTTTTCCTCCTGGTTTGGGTAGAAACATGCTATGTGGTTTCTCATCATAAGCTTGTATGATAAAGCTTGCATATTGTCTGGCTCTTGTCCAGCTCATTATTACCTTCAACTACGTGGCAGCCAAAGTGCTTCCAGATGCTCACTTTAAATCCAGCGGGTGCGGGTTGGAGTTTACGCTCAGCCATTCTGGTAGCGTCTTACACTTACTGTAGGTGCACCACCATAAACTGTCCGGGCGGCACTTCCGCTTTCTGTCTTTTTGTTCCGTTGTTTTTGTTTCATCAGCATCAATTATTGACATTTATGAATCGATTAATAATCGTTAATGTCTGTATCACGTTGCATCTAAGAATTGATTATCCCCCCCAGTATGTATATTCACAATTAATTCACAATTTAATTCAATATGGCGATAAAGATAATTACACACAATTTAGCAGTAGTTGTGCTCATAGCATGAGTACCGGTATTAAGTCAGTCAAAATAGCTACGTACGTTCATTAGACACAGAGTTCATGTGTTACATCCAGTTAGCATTTGCTATCAAACATTACCGATATACAAGAAATGAAAATGATTATGCAAAAGACAATGCAGCCGACGTCAAGGCAACATATTGAAAAGGTTTCAGCAATGGGCACATTTTCCAATTAATCATGGAATAATACTTTCACAAATATACTTGTAGAAAACACACATTTCTATAGTGGAGTTCATGACGCCAGTCAAAGCCATCAAACAATTCACTTTTTTTTCTACATAACTAAACGTGAACGGATAACTTTTGCTATAGAAATAGGCATCATACGCTGAGTTAGTTTATCCGTAATCAGAATAATAACGAAAGTTGTGTTGTGTCTCCATGTGTAGTTAGAGATGTCTGTTCACCACTTAATCTTTGCCACTGGGGAGCAAGAGCGAATCAGGAGGGGACCTTAATGTCAGCTGACTGATGTCATATGACATCTACAAAGTGACATTTATGCGATCGACCCAAACTACCTTTGCGATCGACCGGTAGCTCGCAATCTAAGTAATGGTGTGCTAAATGGGCGTGTCCTTGCTTTGCTGTTGCCGGGCAAATTTGACTTTGAGCCTCAGTAGAATGGCGACCTGCAGTAAGGTCACTGTCTCACAGGCGTTACATCTATATCGATTGATTTTAAACTGCGCCTACACGTTCTTCAAATTAATAATTTAAAATAACGTCCTCGGAGAGAAGTAATTAAAGTCTCCTCTGCTGTCAGCATGTTGATGGATGATGTGCACGGAAGATTAAACGACACTAGAGTGCGCCCACAGCCAAGTCGGGCCAGTCAACGTATCGATGCGGACTCCCGTGTCATAGAGTGTGTCAGGCAGTGTTTTGAGACACATTTTTATGTGCCACACAAGTTTAAAAAGAAATGAAGCAGTGTTAATTTGTCCACACAGTGGACTACTATTTATACTGTTTATAGGCAAATATGGACATATTGCCAACTTGTAAATAGTTGTGGATTTTATATTTCATTTTTATCTTCAATGCTGGTAGTTATGAAGAGATGCCAAACTGATTTTCTTTGTTCAGTGACAATAAAGTTTGATTCTATGAAGGGAGTTAGCGTATGGATGCCTCTGAATGCGAGTCTGCTTACTTCACATAACTTCCTGTCTATATTCTTCTTCTTCTCTAAACGTCCATCCTTTGATGCGTAGACTAGAATAAATGCATATTGTGTACACTGAGTGATAGCAAAGGTCTCGTTTCATTTCCTCCTGGCAGCAGCAGTGTGGTTGAAACAAAACAAAGTCAACATTTAGTTGCTTTCTTGGTGCCTGGCGTGGTTGGCGCTGTAATGGCACAGTATAGCATCTACATGCTGTAATTAAAGTATCGCATGTACACTTACGTGTTTCCAAATCAAATGACTCCCTTCGTTCTTTCTTCTTTTTTTTTTTACCCGGCAACAGCGGCCGCAACTGTGGCTGGCGGCATAGTTGTGACATGTCGTATGCACACACACACACACACACACACACACACACACACACACACACACGTGTGTGTAAGCAGTTTAAATTAAATAAAGCCTCAAGTGGTACACGTCTGCAATATAGGAAGGTCAGTAGATGTTTATCATGTAGCATGGAGCCATACATTAAATGTATAATTATAGTATAGCTATGTGCCCAGACAGTAATAGACTTCCTGCTTGCTTTTTTCTGGCTCCTTTAAATGAAAGATTTCCACATCAAAAATGACCAAACGCACATTTAAAAATATATACAGTACAGCATATATATACACTCAACAAAAATACTGTACAAACACAACACTTTGGTTTTTGCTCCCGTCTTTCATGAGCTGAACTCAAAGATCTAAAGGTTTCCTACGTAGACAAAAGATGCTGATTAGACAGCATGATTATTGCACAGGTGTGCCTAAGGTTGGCCGCATTAAAAGACCACTCTCTGTCACTTCTCCTTCGCATAGAGTTGATCGGGTTGTTGATTTTGGCCTGTGGAATGTTGGTCCACTACTCTTCGATGGCTGTGCAAAGTTGCTGGATATTGGCAGGAACTGGAACATGATCCAGAGCATCCTAAACATGCCCAATGGGTGGCATGTCAGGTGGGTATGCTGGCCATGCAAGAGCTGGGATGTTTTCATCTTTCAGCAATTGTGTACAGATCCTTGCAACATGGGGCACTGCATTACCATGCTACAGCATAAGGTGATGGTCGTAGATGAGTGGCGATGGGCCTCAGGATCTAACCACGGTATCTCTGTGCGTTCCAAATCCATCCATCCATTTTCTATACCGCTTCATCCTCATTAGGGTCGCGGGGGCATGCTGGAGCCTATCCCAGCTGACTTTGGGCGACAGGCGGGGTACACCGCCAGCCAATCGCAGGGCACATATAGACACATATACCTATGGACAATTTAGAGTCACCAATTAACCTAACATGCATGTGGGAGGAGTGGCTGGAGAAATGCCACAGAAATGCCCAGGGGAGAATCGATCTCCAGGCTGTTCCTGTATTGGCCAACGTGCTAACCACTAGACCACCGTGTGGCCCTGCGTTCCAAATGACATCAATAAAATGCACCTGTGTTTGGTGTCCATAGTATACGCCTGCCCATACCATAACCCCACCACCACAATGGACCACTCATCCACAATGTTGACATCAGCAAGCTGCTCACGCACATGACGCCATACACGCCGTCTGCCATCCGCCCCGTAAAGTGAAAAACCGGGATTCACCCGTGGAGAACACTTCTCCAAAGTGCCAGACACCATTAAATGCAACCATTTGCCCACTCAAACTACAACAAACTACAGTCAGGTCGATACCCCGATGAGGATGACAGGCATGCAGATGAGGTTTGTGCAGAAATTCTTTGGTTGTGCAAACCGGTTGTTCTCAGACCACCTTGGAGGTGAAGATGCTGGATCTGGAGGTCCTGGCCTGGTGTGGTTACACCAACACACTGCCGAATGGATATTTCCATATTTGATGAAAGCATGACTCTCCAATGGGAAACAAATGTGTGATTAAATATGTGTGTGTGTGTGTGTGTGTGTGTGTGTGTGTGTGTGTGTGTGTGTGTGTGTGTGTGTGTGTGTGTGTGTGTTACAGAAGGCTGCTTTCATGGTTCTCATTGGCTCCAAAGTGGGAAGGAAAGAATGATGAAGGTGTCAACATGAGCCAAGTGTAATATAACAACCACAGCACTCCATGCGACATCAAACAAAAAGGATCAAGATCTTCTGATAGCATCAGAGAGTCTCATGTTTTGGCCTAAACTGCCAATCACAAGTTGGATGTAACACACAGTGGAGCCTCTAAAATTCTGCCTTTAAAGTCACACAAAACTCTGGAATTAGCAGGGGTTAACTTGTGTGACAGTTGAGAATGTTACAGTGTGACTTAAACATTACCTGTGCAGGTAATAAGGCTTTTGTGATGGCCACAGTTTGAGCCTGGAACAGATTATTTCTATGTACATTATTTGCTACGGCAAAATAACTCCAATTCCAATTCTGGATTGTGTTCAATGTTAAGGTTAAGTCTAAATGAAAGTATATGTCAAACAAATAAGCACTGTGTGCATGTGCATCCAGTCCCTGCAGGATTTTGCTGGCTTTTTTGTGATTGTTCCGTGATTTGATGGCGGCTTTGTTCCAAAGTTGTTTATTTTTTTTCAATAATATTTCATTAGCTTGTGATTTTTTTTTTATTTTATGAATCCCAAAAAGCACAGGGGTTCAACAAATCTAACAAAATCATGATAACGCTAACAAAATATGAAACTCAAGGGCAGAGCACAGTTTTGAAAATTGATCCCACAGGATCTCACAGGCCTCTTTTGAGTTTTCCCCAAAAAAGGCAATGGAAGTTGCAATAAAATTGAAGTAGAAAGTGAACGTTGCTATCAAAGGTTGTGATATTCCCTCTGTGTAATTATAATAAGGAAATTTGTTGAAGAATAAGTCGTTAATTTAAAAAATCTAAACAACAAAGACTGAGAACAGCATCTTACCAACATGGCACACAAACAATTGCAAAACAGGCGTTATTATTTATTAACAAAGTACACCTGCATTCCTAAAATGTTAAAATCTCAAAAAATACAAGAAAGACTTTTGCAGTTTTAATAATTTATGCTGAATACAAGTAAACCATTCAACTACTCTGAAGGGATATTACTGCATAAATGACACTTTCTATACCAGCTGTACACTGAGTACTCTAAAGTATTTCCCAAGCTTCATTTTTAGTATTTTCCCTTGAAAAGATGCAGTGTAATACAAATGGTTGAGGGCTGAGGTAGTGTATATATGCCTACTAAGGTCATTTTCAATATATTCTACATTGATAATGTGTATGTTTAGGATTAGTGTGTTTACCAACATCTCTTAACCAATTGCAACATGGCAAAATGCTGGCAATTCTGTACTTAAATCCACCCTTCTTTTATTTTCCACTGCACCCCCTGCAGGTGTGTGACTTAATACACTGCTAGCTCCATGACCTGATTCAACCTTGACAGCAAGATGGCTGGGAGAGGGGGCGTGCTCTTCCACGTGAGGCTCGTCCTACTGCAGCACCTCCAGGATGAAGAGCAGCTAGATGTATGTTTTGATCTTCACTTTTATTACAACTCCTGCTCCAAGAGATGACACTCGTCAGCCTATTGATTTTGTCATTCGAGGGTTCTGTTCTAAGAGCTGCGTGTTAGCTTCTTCTCTTCCGCTTCTTATCGAATTTTTTAAAAAAGACAATTGAATGACGTTACCCTTATCATAGTCAACAAATACATCACGTTTGTTTGAAAGAAAGAGAAAGGTGTTCACTTGTCATGTTTACCAGTGGTTTGAGCTTGTTACAGTTTGAGGATGATTAAAATAGACTAAAAGTGCTAAAACTTGAAGCCTCCAGGGCACAAAAATAGGATATAATAGCTAATGAGGGAGAACTCATGTTTTTTTTATTTTCATGTTGTTGCATTGTTTGTCATTACTGGACTTGAATGTCTTGGCTGGTAGCATATATTGAGATGGTTGCATATGCAAATCAAAGGACATGAAAGACAGGTGAGGCTATCCTGCTCTCGGGCTGCTGAGAGAGTTGTGTCCACTAGAGGGCAACATTCTTCTCGTCTAAACCAGAAAAGAAGGCATTTTAAGACCATGAAGTAACGTTCCTAAGGAATGTTGGCTCGTGGAGATGCTTCAGTGTCACTTTGCTATGCAATACATAAATAAATAAACCACAACAATAAATATATTTTTATAAACGACTCCCCTTTTGCACTGACAAGCCTCACGTGAGATTTGAGGTGCAGCGAGGAGAAAAGGTCCAATCTTCCCTTATGTGCCGTGACATTGTGCAGAACCTGAGGCAAAGAAGTGATGACTTGACCCAGGCCATCCTTTCAAGTGCTCGTCCTCTCATGAATTTAAATGTTGCTCCATTTCACGGCTAATCGCTACCCTACTGCCTCGTCACGCCACTAGCGGCCCCCCTGCACCGCCTGATGACATGTATGACAGGCGTCACAGTCTTGCTGCTATACTGGAACACGTGGGAACTCGCACGGTCCCACAGTGACAGTGAGACCTACCAAAAGTCTCATTAGCTATATCATTAGGAGGACAGCTGAAGGGAGGGGGTCACACAGCCGTGGAGCTGCAGGGCAGGGTTTACATTAACAGAGTGGAGGGGGGCAAGGAGGACTTTCAATATTAGTGCAGTCCTGCCAACATGTCTGAATGTGACGTACTCAGCATGCAATTTGACTCGTGAATACGCTTGTATGCGTCACTGCTCTCCATTTTTTTGCGTTTTGCTGGTTTCAGTTTCGAGTTCAGTCTGTACAGTACCGATAAATAAATAAATATTAGCAGTTTCTCAATAGTATTTCATATGGGGGGGGGGGCGCGAAAACATTTCTGTCCCCCAGTGGGGGCATGAAAGAAAATACTTGAGTACGTAATCCAAACTCTAACCGTAGCTCTATCCCTAACCCTAGTGTTACGGAGTTCAGCTAGGGGCTATGCCCCACCCCCTGATGCTTTAAGAGTCACTCGTGTGCAGGGGCGGACCATACAGACTAACCCAAACTCAAACCCAAACCCTAAACCTAGCTCTATTCCAAACACAAACCCTCACCCTAGCACAAACCCCATCTCTAGCCCTCGCTCTAAACCTAGCTCTAGTTTCACCCTAACCCAAACCCCATCTCTAGCTTTAACTCTAAACCTAGCTCTAGTTTCACCCTAACCTTAACACAAACCCCATCTCTAGCCCTCGCTCTAAACCTAGCTCTAGTTTGATCCTAACCCAAACCCCATCTCTAGCCTTAACTCTAAACCTAGCTCTAGTTTGATCCTAACCTTAACCCAAACCCCATCTCTAGCCTTAACTCTAAACCTAGCTCTAGTTTGACCCTAACCCAAACCCCATCTCTAGCCCTCACTCTAAACCTAGCTCTAGTTTCACCCTAACCCAAACCCGATCTCTAGCCTTATTAACTCTAAACCTAGCTCTAGTTTCATCCTAACCCAAACCCCATCTCTAGCCTTATTAACTCTAAACCTAGCTCTAGTTTGAGCCTAACCTTAACCCAAACCCTATCCTCAAGCCCAGCCTAAGATGATAGAGTTAAAAGTTAGAGCTTCAGTCCTTTGCTGACTCATCTATATGTTAGTACGTTTCCATGCACTAAATTGCTCACATTACTAAAATAATTTGGTTTCTCCATTTTTCACACCTCAGCGTGAGATCCCTGTTTATAACCATTACGATTATTGGCCAGGCTGTGTGCCTCCCAAAGTGCTAGATGGCACTTTTTAGCCATCTTTTTTAGCACGGGTAAGAGTAAGGCTTTTCTAGTTGACCTGTTACGTCACATTTAAAACATAGCAGCTTGGCCAGCTTTGCCAGATTTGCCTATTAGCAGCCACTTTGAGCGCGTTTTTTTGTACACATGCTTGCAAATTCCCAAGTTCCCGTTGTTTCGGGCTGTGGTTTTGGGTTTGTTTTCAGAGAGCTAGTTACTTGTTTCTCTCGCGAGACCTGGCAACAGCGTCTCCATGTCTCAGCTGCAAATGTGCATGAGAAGGAATTCTATGTCTCCATGACATGATGACGCAAAACAATTACCTGCCAGGCACAACTATTGCCCTTTATTCAATATATCATGGACATCTTAAACTGGATGGCTAGCAGTTTGCACAGAAACAATACAGGTCGCCACCGTGAGATGGCTACTTTTTACATCACAGAGTACGACCAATCGGCTTCCTCCATTCATATGTACTGTACTGTATCTAGTATATTTAATAGCCATTCATATGTACTGTACTAGAGTATATGTAGTATATTTAATAGCCACTAACGGTAGACACAGTTGTCTGTTTTTCTCCACATTCATGAGCTACCTGGTAACAATTTAGATCACAGCTAAAATTCCATCCACCTGGACACATGTTAGCATGAACAGCTACAAGCAACAACCACTGAACATTTACACGCATTAGCTTGAACAGCTACTAGCAATGTGCGTACAGTGAACATTTAGCAGTTTCTACACAATCATGACCCCACATGGCCACGATTCATTTTGGGTCGCATCCCGCTGTGGGGACTGGTGCGTGCGCAGAACGCCAGCTCCGATCCAGTAGCACAGAGAGAAGTAGTTTCCAATCGCATAGCCTACTGTAGGAATGTTAATCTGACTTTGAAAAAGCCAAACACCATCTAATTAAGTGTTTACATGGTGTTTAAAAGCTACTTTTACGCCAATTCGAGCAATTTTTTGTAAATTCTTTTTTAGTGCATGTAAACGGACCATACTTTTGAGTCCAGCAGGGTCGTAAGAACGCAACAAACCACAGCTTGGCTGCAGCTCTTGAATGCTGCTGTCTTCTGCTTCTTTGGACAGAGTTTGCAGCGAAAAGGCCTTTGTGCTAATGCTGGGATGTTACATTTTAGGGGTTTTGCGTTTCACTCGCCCCGACAATGCAGCACCTCATCAGCGAGCACGCGGGTCGGACCCAGGCGACAGCTGCTGGGCGGGTGCAACGTTGGATGCCATGTTGTCCCGTGTAAGATTCCAGGAATGATTCTGGACCAGTGATTGTTTTGTGCTCCTCTAAGATTACATAATGAGACTGCTTCATGGACGTAATCTCGACTTCCTCTTCACCTCCTCACATTCTCACACGTTGGATCCCATGCTCGACCCCCCAGTGACTTGCACATATTTCACATTATGAATTTGGGCCCACAGCTGTGCTAACACAGCTGTCATTCAAGTTGTGAGTGGACTCTTTTTCACTTGACACTCTATGAAAGATGCTGTCAAACTGGACCCCTGCCAGAAGACTGTGATCCACTTTACCGTTCAGAAGCAGGAAGCACTTACTAGTTTACACTTAAACTAAACGACTGCAGTGTTTGTCCACTTTGTCCTCAAGGACTTCAAGTGGGCGCCCTCTTTAGAAAGGACCTGAGGGACCGATCCCCCCCGACAGCTGCCCAGCTGTGCACCACGCTCCCCACACCCAATCCTGACCAGGACACCCCCTGATCCCAACCACCCCAAAAAGCTGTGACATCAGCAGCAAGCGAGCCAACAGCTGGAATATACTAGAAGGTTATGAAGGTGACACCAGGGTTACTTTAAACTCAGTCTCATTCATAGCCGGTGTTCTAATAGAATGCAGCAGATTGAGGTCCTAGTTGTCCTTTAAGGATAGAGGGTGTCCTCAAAGGTTCCTTGTGATCTGTACATGTCATCTGGGTCTTCCCTCATCATTGTCCTCCCTGGGCAGAGCAGCAGATGAAGGAGAGGCTGACTTAGCATTAAAGAAGATGTCACTGCAGGCTACTCTCTACATATTTATTCATCTACAGGTACATGTTCAGTACCTGTGGGGGGAGTGGCCAGCAGTGCAGTATAATTTAACAAGAAAATAAATTTAAAAAAACAGCAACAGCAAAAATAGAAAAGTCATCAGTAATTTTAAAAGGATAGACTCAAAATATTAAGAGAAAAAAGTTGTAATCTAACGAACGAAAAGTTATCGTTTCACGAGAATAACGTAATATTATGCAGAAAAAGAACGCCATTTTAGTAGCATAAAGTTGAAATACCAAAGAGAAAAGATTTAAAGGTTTAAGTCATAATATTTTTAAAAATATGACTTTTTACAATTTGTTTGATGGTCTGAAACATTTAAGTGTGGCGGCAAAAAAAAAGGAAACCAGGAAGGGGGCAAACACTTGTATGTACTATGTATGCATGTATACATGAAGTACGGCTGCACAAAAAAATTGCAATCTCTCCTCGCACCAACGTGACCTAATTTATAATCGAGGCCTCGTTTTTTGGTTGTTTTTTTTTTACTGTACAAGCTGCATTACAAGGAACACTGCCGTTTTACTCAAGGATTCATTCTGCACTGTGCTTGGCATGACGGCCGACACTCCTCACTGTCCCCAACCCGAAACCCTAAACCCTAACCCTAAACCCTCAGACAATGATTAGGTAGCAACCACATGAGCCTGTTAATTGTAAGTTGGATTTGCAAATCACTCGCTAGCGAGGGGAATCTACATTCCTGAACTGTACTGTGACGTTGTAGGGTTTTATATTAGCTATATCGCAGTGAAGTCTGTTTGCTGTGACTCATAGCCACGCTAGTGCACCAACAATGTTCACGGTGAGATGTGTATTGTCTTCAGCATACGGTACGGAAGGTCAGGAAGTGAGCTACAGTAAATAAAACGTGTAAACAACATGACCATATGTGGCAGCGCACCACATTATCAAACTTTATTCAACTTTTGGAATCTTAACATTTTTTTTAAAAATGCAGCTGTGTTTTCATCCCCGCCAACATCAGCACCGGCGGGTTGCTAAGCAACAGCAGCCCTCACCATCACGTCACAGTTGGAGGTGGTTTTCCTCCTCTTGTACGCGCGGTAAAAGCTTAAATCAAAGGTGTCCAAACTTTGATACATTTTTTACATTAAAGATGCTAAATGCTATCCAGTGTAGGTGAATACATGCTAAGCTTTCTGAACAAACATCTTATTAATAATATGTCATTTTATTTTTACAGTATGCCGAGGGCCAATAGAATGAGCTGAGGGCCAAAAATGCCCCCCAGGCCGCACTCTGGACACCCCTAGGTGAAACATTTCCTTTGCTGGATTGCCTCCCCTCTGCCTCCTTCCCGTCCTCTAACAGCCGTGAGAAATCATCCATGGAATTATTCAAAGAGCGATCCAGTGGTAAAAGAACGGAGCGACAAAACCTAACAAGCTTGCATCCTTTCAGCAAGGCTCGTTAGCAGGAAGTGAGCAGCGGCACAACACAAATGAAAGCTTTTTAGCATCAGCAGTGTGTCATCATTGACTTATTTGGCTGACTCGGTCTCCTTCCGTGCACCCTCTCGTCTTCATGTCCTCGCGTCTCCTCCGGGAAGTGTTCCGGTCAATGCTTCTATTGAGCGCCGGCACAGTTGGACGTCTCTGACCCGTCAAGAGTTGTCTTGGAGAGGGACGGCGTCTTGTTCTCCTGCCGTGCTGCTTTGACACAGGCCTGTTAGCACGTCCTCTAGCCGGTATGTGGCCGGCCTGTGGCGAAGGACATGAGACATTTTAGCAGCGGTATGTCATTATACATATCAACATTGTTACCTGAATATATGACAATGGGTATTTTACTGCCTTTTTTAGAGCTTGTTCTTTTGGTGTTTAGTCCAGCAGAGACCAGAACCCTCCAAGAACATGAAATGCCCGTCAGAGGATGCTGCAAACATCTCAATTAGGAGCTATAAGAAGATTAGCTTGTGGTAGCACTTTTTGGCACCCTTCAGTAGAGTAACAGGCAAAGTGGAGTGTGTTGATTTGGTACCCCACTACTGAGGGTGGTACCTTCTTGGAAGTAGTGCTGCACACTTATTTTGGTACCCCCACATCACTGGTGACAATATAAGAATTAAAATACAGTACCAAAGTGTACTGCTTGGTGGAATGACCTCTTCAGAGTTGAAATCCACAGGAACATCTTTCACAGCGCCTCCAAGGCAACATGGCGGTGAGCACAGTGCTGCCTTCACTGACCTGCAGGCTCCAGCGGCTGCGGTTGGACAACATCTCAACAAAGTGTGAATGGAAAGTACACCGAGCGGAGCACAGACGGCCCCATTGGGCCCTCAGGGAGTTTTATTACCTCTTAAAAATGTACACTCGGTGGCTGCGGGCCGTGTTGGCGGCCTGCTTCAGCAGCACATTCATCATCTTAACCTCAACCCCACCCCACCCCTTCTCCCCTTAACGCTGAGTCTTTGGAGGGCCTACAGAAGCTGGGTGGCCTCTGGTGGAGAGCCAGGCCGCTCACTGACGCCAGCTGAGGATGCCAGCCGCTAAAGTGTACCAACATTACAGGTCGGACTCTTCAGGAGCGGCAAATTCCTAACAAAACAAGATGAGCCTTGTTTTCATTGGCACTAAACACAGATGACTGCATGTGTTGTTTTAACAAACTATATCGTGTGTTTCCGTATTTAAATGAATTAAGACGTTTTACATCGTGTTTTCTTTTATTTTCCTTTCTACTGACGTCATGCGAGCGTTAGAAACGTAAACAGGATCGAGTTTTAGATGCCATTTGTTGTTTCTATTAACGTAGATACGCAGTCATTTGAAAGCGGTCCTGTGCTGCCCTCTTGTGGTAAAGCTGCAGAACGTTCAAATTCTATTTGTTGCGATTGAATTTATAATAGTTTCCACGAGTCATTAAAAAAATGAAGAACTCAGTTGAATTCTTCTCTAATTTACAAGTACAATTAACATTTAGACATTCCAAAATAGTAGAAACAGCTCTCAAATTTGAGCATTATTAACTCGGTAAAGTTTTTCTTCATTTTTTTTACACATCGTAGACATCAGTTGAACATGTTCAATATTAAATATATCCGTCAAATAAATCATAAAATGAAGTGTATCAAGAGCTGTGTTGCAGAGATTTAATGGAGTTATTTTGTCATAAACATTTATTGAGACAGTATTTGTCTTCATCACACTACAGCAGACAACAGTTTGTTCTCATTTAGGGAGTTTGTGAGATGTTTTGCTTTCTTATTAATACTCCAGGAAAAACAAATATCCTCTTATGGTGTAATTTAAATGCAACCACAAGAATCTCAACAACTGTGTGGAAGGCAACATACCAGTGATGGTAATATTTACATCTTTGAGTTACTGATAGTCATGATTGCTGCAGTTTGCATTATTCAAACATTTACATCATAACGTCGGGGGAAATGAACACACTGCTATGTGCACTTTGTAGTACCAATTTGTTCCACTGAAGGCGATAGTGAGTCACGGTGGTGAAACTGTTTTGTAAAATAATCCATCCATCCATTTTTTATGCCGCTTCTCCTCATTAGGGTCGCGGGGGTATGCTGGAGCCTATCCCAACTGACTTCGGGCGACAGGCAGGGTACACCCTGGACTGGTCGCCAGCCAATCGCAGGGCACATATAGACAAACAACCATTCACACTCACATTCATACCTATAGACAATGTAGATTTAATTTTGGTCTCCAGACTGTGGCTGTGTGGCCAACATGCTAACCACTAGACCACCGTGCGGCCTGGTAAAATAATGTAAATAATAAATACTATCTGGCCTATTTAACTCACAAACCATATTTAAATGAGATCTTGGGTCATAAAGTGTCAGTTTCGCCGTATAAATCCAGCTATGGTAGTTGTTGTTTGAAACGTTATAGCTAAGATACTGCCCTCTGGTGGTTTGGCGTGTGTACTACCAAAAATGTAATTCCACATTTATCCCATTCGGACGTGAAAAAAACATTACATAAAATGCCTTCAAAAACCTAACAATACTGTGAACAATATTAACGTAAATACACTGAAAACCACCAAAGGAGATGTTACAGCATTGTTTAATGTGATTAAAAAAATAAAACAGATGTTTTATACAAATGGAGGCAATCACACTCGGAGATGATCCAGATGTGAAACAATATACCGATACTAGCTCAATGTTTTCATGACAGTTGCGTGTTAAAATAAATATTGTAAATGTATTTAAACTGTAAATAAAGGTATAACATATATTACAACACATACTAGTTGACTTTACAGTAACTTTAAAGGATATATCCCAAGGATAAAATTATTTAAGTAGAAAAACTACTCATCTAATGCTAGGTGAAATGACAGGAAATAATATTAATGTCAAATAACTTTAATTACTACATAATTAACAGTGAGTAAGAGCCTGCAGGCAATGAAGCAGTCGTCATCTTCTTCAGATAAAAAGGATGCCTAAAGTGTAAAAATTATCTATTTGTTTCCTCGCTCTCATCCTCAGTCAGCACCTCATCATCACATCATCTTCTAACCACAAAGGCCCTCAAGGAGACGCTTCCTGACATCAAATGTGTTCACCCAGAGGCCCAAACGCCTCAGACAGGACGCACCGGACAAGCCCCGCCTACCCAGTGAAGTAAGGTGCAGACGTCTTTTGATTGTCAGCGATGAAGGAAGGAGGCGGGAGCAAAGTGGTTGCCAATTACAGGCTGCAGCTCGCAGCCAAGTTCACCTTCTCCATCGCCGTTGGTGGTCTATGTTGACAACTGGATCATTCCTACAATTTGGCGCCATTTGCGTCCCCATGACATTACATGCTATATTTTGTTTAAAAAACATTCCAGTTTAAATTTGTATAACATTTCTATTTGTTAGCCCACTTCTACCATAAAGCATGACAATATTTTAAAAAGGGATGAATTAATCAAGAATAATTGATCTTTTTTGCAAACAGGCCAGACTGGCCCAGAACACCTGACCAGGGAGGCGTCCAGGAGGCATCCGCACTAGATGCCTGAGCCACCTCAACTGGCTCAGCGGCTCTACTCTGAGTTCCTCCCGGATGACCGAGCTCCTCACCATCTCTTAGGGTGAGTCCAGGTGAGGTGTTTGTTATAGACAAACTGTGGTTCGCAAAGAAGTCCAACAACATTACACCACACGGGTTGAGATAAGGGAGGCCGTTCCTCCCAGTCACGCCCCCCAGCTCCCATTGTCATTGCCCACATGGCCATTGAAGTCTCTCAGAAGAACTATGGAGTCACCAGCTGTGGGTCGAGGTGAGTCCGACTATGTTGGGTCATAATGTGATATTCCATGTCCGGAGAACTAGATTCGGCCCCAGAAGACCAATCTTCCTCTGTGATCACCAGGTGCCAGGTGCCGTGAATGAAGGTGCAACAGAAAGATGACAGAGTGAAGATAAAGAAAGCATGAAGAAAGAAAAGATGGCAAAAAAAAGAAACAAAGAACCCCAGGATCTTCAGCTGTTTATTCCACTTTGTCTTGCTCCCTTCTGTACAATGACATGACTCTGATTGGGGGAAAACTGAAGCTTTTCATCCATTCTCAACTAAAACTCGAACCTGCTCAATTTCTTCAAAACAAAAATTAAAATCACCAAATTTGCATCAGGAAAAAAAAGGTTAAATAAATAACAATTATTCAAAAATAAAGAGTCTAAATTGTGCTGCAAAAAAACATGGCTACTATATATTTTTTGGTTTTAATAGGATCTAAAGATTTATTCTAATGCTCTTTTTATCATCACACTTTTTTTTGGTTAATTTTTAGCAGTTTAGTGGCAATACAATCAACGTGGTGACAATCAACCAGCCGTCAAATATTCAATCAACCATCACTACTCACTGTGACACGATGCTTGCACTGTGATTGTGATCTCTCCTTTCTTTTCAAGTATCCTAAAGCAAGTGACCTTAGCTGCTCGTTCATTTCCTGTCTGCCTCCAGCTGCCTTTTCTAAAGTCCATTTCTACCAGAAAAAATAAATATTCTTCTATTTATCTGGTGACAAGAAGAGCTGCTGCTATAGGTCACGTGTGCCCACAAAATATTTCATAATAACGACTATGTGAATCCAAACAAAGCACCTCTGACGCCACTGAGAAAGAAAGAAATGAAAGCAAAAATTCCCCCACCCCACCCAAAAAAATGCCTATATGCTCAGTGCGTTGTCCCAATGGTACAACATTGAGGACGGTTGCCAACACATCCCAGTAATCAAATAGTGCATTTACTTGGCTACCTAAAAAAGTATCATAATTTGCTCAAACTAATGCTGGAAATCAAGTGAAAATGACATCTACACACTGTGTGATTCCTTCCTCTGACCTCTGAACCCTAGGTGCTGTTACTGTGCAGGATGCAGCCTGAAGCCTTTGGGCCGTAAACACTGGCACCCTCTGCCAAGTGGAACAGAGACTGCTCCTCCGACAAGCGGACACAAAATACAGTGGATCCCCGCACATTCACAACTGCTTTACTGATGCTTTTTTTTAGTCAAGTGTAGAGATTTTTCACTTTGTTCGGCGGTCCTTGAACGCACCAAAGTTGCATGCTGTGCGACGGCTATGGAAACACTCGCTTTGACAATCAATCTGGTCTGCAAAACTTGCATTCCAAGTTAATATATGACGGTAAGTCGGTGCTGGAATTACAACAGGCACGCAGTATCAAAGTAGACACGTTTTTTTACCGTTCGCAGGTGGTCCTGGGATGTAGCCCCTGCAAAAAGTGGGGATCTACTATATTGTCAATATTAGTCAAATAGTACATGGTTTGCAAAGTAAGCCATCACCATCACACTGAATTTCATCCAAGCTGCTGATGAAAGTTAGCTCAACTGAAACTTTCAAGTTCCAGCCGGAGGAGAAAACCTCTTGATTGCCCTCTAGCGCTCATCCAAATAAACTGAAAGATGTCCCCCACTAAGGCCACTGAAACAAACCCCTGCGCAGAAAGTCAATGAGCGAACACCCTCCACCACAGCAGGGAAGTGATTGACAGCTGTCTGGCTGCTAGCCAAAGTAGTTTGTGTGATTATGAAATGGTGAGAGCGGCTGTAATCAGCAAACAAACTGAGATGACGCAGTAGAAAAATGAAATGATGTTAACGTCTCTTTAAGCCATTGTCTACGTGACAGTCATACGCTGGTAAGTGTCTTTGGTGGAAACATCCAGTGATACGCGTCATAATTACGTACAAGACAGTTGTACTTATCTAAGTGCACCACCATTCATTCATTCATTTGTTCTCTATTGTTCCTGCTTAGTTTTCATGCTGGGGATGACCGTGTCCCCTGGTCCAATAAATAATAACACCAGACTGAAGTGTATTTAACGTGATCACGTCCATTATTTGCTGCCTTTTAAAGGCAATAGGTCTGTTTTTGTTGAATTTACACGAGGTCAGTTTGTGGTGAAAGAACATTTCAGAAAGCATTTTTTTGTTACATTCTGCCTTTTTTTTTTTTTTTTGCTTTCACCACTTATCAGTTTAACTGCTTCCTGATGGCGTCAGCACCACTAGCCGTTCAGCTTGGCCGCCTGCTCTTTTTCCGTCTTGTCTTTGGCCTTCTCCTTCTCGATCAGCTTCTCCTCCTTCTGCAGCATCACCATGATGTCGGCCACCTGTGAGGTGGAGATGTCGATGTCCTCCTTGTCGATCAGCTCCACCACCTGTTGGACGAAACACACGTGGGTTAAACCTGGTTGAAACTTAAGAAGTCGGTACCGTTTCCGGTAAAGTGCATTCAGTAGTGTTTGACAACAGAGAAGAAAACATGGCTGTCGTCATCAATAGATTGTAGCTTTCACAATGATAGATTTTTTTTTTAATCCTGGATTCACACCAAAATGTTTCTTCCTTGGCAAATGCAACACAATTTAGTGAGGAAAAAAATGGTTACAGGCAGTCCTCGTGTTATGTTTCGTCGTCGCGTGTCGCTACTTTGAGGAAGGACAACGTCACTTTCGTTCTTTTTAGTTAACTTTTTTCCCTTCATATCTCTCCCAAGCATGAGGCAGACTTTTCTGATAACCATGCGTCCCACCTACAGTAGTCTTTGAGCATGAACTGATGACACCTGCTCGGATGAGAGGCAAAAATCCTCATGTTTTAGACAAAACAAGATATTCATACACTTCAGCTTTGACTTTTTGCCTCTTTTCTGATATGCCACAGACCAAACCACTAATAGCGTTAGTCACTTAGGTGTTCATTTAGCTGTTATTTAGGTAGAAGTTCTTACATTACCGTCGTAGGAATGGAAATCGTTCATAGGCCGAGGACCTCCTGTACATGTTTTTGTGTTATTGTAATGATAGCGGTTATCCAATGGAAGTGAAACAAGTGGACGTACTTTAATGACGTCGTCGATGTCGATCTTGCCGTCCTTGTTGTCATCGAGCGCCTCTGCGATGCTCTGTAGCTTGTGCTCTGGAATGTTCTGGATCTGCCGCATGACGCCAATGAGCTCGTCAATGCTGATGAGGTTCTCCCTGAAGGTGTAGAAGAGACTGTATACAGGAAACGGGTTACCGGCTTTGGCGGTGTGTAAAAGGTGGTGGAGAGGTTTGTTTTTGTCTGGGCATCAGCATGCTGTGTTCGGACACCCCCGATCACACCAATCATACGTTTCCCAGCAAGCTTCCAGAAGCTTCCTGCGTGCTAATTCATGCTAAAAATCATTAGCAGCATCATATGATTGGTGCTTTCCTACATCTCTGATCCATGGGATGTCATTTCATAAAACAAATCAAAGATTTTGCGAGACTGTGGCATTTTGAAAGCAAGACGGAACTTTTACAGCACAGTCACAGCAGACAACCATGATGCCATGTTAGCACAAGCAGCACAAAGGTGGTTTACTGCACTTTAGCTTACCTGGAAGCATCTCTATACTTAGTCAAGAACAATCTGGAAAGTTTGGAATCAATCAATTAGGGATTAGGGATTTAATTAACGTGGTAGATTAACAATTTGCAAGATTTCCGTTGATCTCCACCAGCATTTTACCATGCAAGCACGATGATGATGAGGATGAAAAACAGTTCTGCAAGCCACATTTAATGACGACGTCTGACTGATGAATGCTAATAATGAGCTAAGTTCTGTCTCTTACCCGACAGGTGGAGTGGTTCCGCTGTCCATCTGTCCGTCCAGGATCACCTTGTCCTTCTCCAGCTCCAGGATGATGTTGTCGATGCGTCCTATCATGCGGTTGACTCTCTTGGACAGACGCTGGCTGGCCTTGGACTCCTGCACCGCCTTCTCTTGGCCTGTCTTGGAGAGCTCCTTCTTGATCTCCTCCAGGTCCTGCAGACAAAGGAAGGATAGCTGGGTGAGCGCCAGAGGGTTTTGACATCAAAGCAGAGAACACGATATAATACTGTCAAACCTCGTTGTATTCCTGGACGTCATCCTTGAGCTCCTCCAACTCCTCTTTCTCCAGAGTCAGCAGCTTCTTCTGCTCCTTCAGCTTGGAGCAGGCGTCGCTGATCATGTCGATCTCCTCTTTGGTGATCTCTTCACCCTTTAACAGAAGAAAAGGCAACATAAACAATGAACAACAAACTCAGCACCAGCAAAGTGAATGGACTTGAAGCAGTCCACCAAGGTTCTTTTCAGTGGTCTACAGTTGGCATCTTATCTTTTTTGTGAAAAACAGTCTTATGTATTTTTGAGATTATTTTTAATCCATCACTTAGGAAAAAGGTCCAGTTATACTTTTCTTCAAACCTGCAATGATTACTTTACTGATATTTAGCATAAACATCATTACTGAGCTCTCTATGGTAACATCATGTTCTTTCTTACCTTTCTGCTCTGTCACTATCCTCATCTACCCTTAAAACTTTTAGGCTGTACTGAAGACCTCTTCTCCTTCTCTCAATAATGTGCCATCCATTGTGCCTAGAGTGCCCATGGGGGCCAAGGTCACACCAGAACACGTTCTCTCTTACATTCCTACCGCTGCCACTATCCTCAAACATCCACAGATTACATTGTGTTTTGCCTAAGTGAGAAACCTGCAGCCAGGTGGGTGGGGTCAAACAACACATCATTACAGAAGAGAAGAGAAGGGAAGAGGGAAGAGAAAGGACTGGAAAGGAAAGGAATGTAATATGAACTTAGATGTACTACGTCATAGCTAGCATCAGCATTAATAACCTTCTTAGAGCACCAGATAGGTGCGTACAGCAGATCCCCGCTTTTCTCCAATATGGAAAATACACAAATAAACCTGTCTATTTTTGACACATGGCTCACAATAAGAGTGACTGTTGTAATTGCTCCCCTTCTCTTGTCAATATGCCTCACGCACTTATTAAATGCATTTTAAACTATAACATGTACAGGTACTCACACCTAATGACTGATAATGTCAGATGATGCATGAACAGATGGAATCACGGTCATGGTGTACAAGTTTCACTTTTGCATCTCATACATTTGCGCACATATATGCTGTACATTTTACATGTACTGTATTTATAAATTATCACTGACTAATGGTGAATGAGATGTGTTTTCTGTGGAACAAAAACTGCCTTTTTTTCTGAGAAAGGAAACAAAAACAACTTCTTTTTTTTGTTGCAAAAAATCCACAAATTTGCAGGGTCATGAATGCTGAATCACCACTGTACATCTCAGAAGGTTGTACCAAATGCCAGGAAGCCTACGAAGAAGAAGGACTGTGTGGGAGTCATTTGGGTCCAGCACGAGCATGGCCTTGAAGACAACTTGGGAGGAGGAGGAAACATTGTCAAGGCTAACCTGATAGCGCAGGAATGTCTGCCACTGTTCATACTGTGTGGTGCAGAAGAAGAAGTAACAGCGTGAAAAAGTGACAGGCGAGTCGCTAAAGCAGACAAGATAGCTGACATGCCATCATGAAACGCATAAAAAATGAGACACTATGTACGAGGTGTGTCAGAAAAGTTCCAGGACTTGTGTCACAAAAGACATATTTCAAATCCAAACCAGCGTATTAAGTTTCCCCCTGGAGTTACACACACTTTCCCCGCCTTCTCTTCCACGCCTTCATGCATCCTTCGCAGCTCCCTTGTCACGGCCATTTTGATGTCATCCATGTCTTCAAAACAGGTCCCCTTGATGTCCCCGTGGAGCTTGGTCAGGTGAGTAGGCAGGTTCCTCCAGCATGGTGATGTCCTACTCAGCCAGGAACCATCGGATGCTCACGAGCAGGCATGGTGTTGAGGTGAAGCAGCTACGAGTTGTCCTGAGACAACGCTGCAGGATTTTTTTGCAGACAAAACTGGTTAATAATCCAGCCTTGTGGCAAGAAACTGCAGTGGACGGTGCCCCTCAAAGCCAAGAACGCCATCGTCAACAGTCATGGAACTTTTCTGACATACTTCATATTGTTAAATACATGCTACTAATATGGGTTCCGATGGGTTCCGAAACTCAGTTTCATACTGGCACCAGTGCCAATATTAACGGCAGTAACCAAAAAAAACTACATAGCTATCGGTGCCGCATTTCGGTGCTACATTAAATGTACGCAGTCTCACCCACCTGCAACAAGTGCTTCCAGGTGATTTTGTGCAAGTAACATCTTGTCAGTCTTGACAGAGCAACACGGAGTCTGACGCTTTTTTTAAATTTGATTTATACCTTAATATGCCAACAGCAGTGCTCAATTCCAACACCGCACACATATTTCCAGTGTCCACAACAGCAACACAACACTTCCTCATTATTGTAGCGTCTACCCAGACGCTGTAAGGAGAACAAGTAGGTGGTTGATCAACAATGTCTTTATTGAGCAAAACTGGAACTGTTGGCCTTAACCACACCAAAGCAACATCAGCAACAACTCGAGCTGTTCCCGCAACAACTAGCTGTTGCTGTCACGGCCACAGTCGGACAACACAGAACTCCAAACACTAGACATAACCTCTGGGTCGTTACAATGTCAACCAGTCATGGTCACGGCGAATGAGGTGCATTCACGAACAAAGGAATTCTGAACGTCACAAGCAGAAACACAAGCAAGGGGTTTTTGGCCCATTCCCTGTGTTCTATATTGCTGCTGGTTTTGCTGTAATAATGATGACATATTGTTTACTGACAATTGTATTATTATTATTAGTTATCATTTTTTTATATATTTTAATTTTATTATTAAAGTACTGAAATTACTGTTCTGTTCAACTTGCAATTCCAAAATAATAAATAGGCACTACTTTTGGCCAAAATTGATGTTTTCGTTTTTAAAAGTAACGGGTCGGGCACCGGTATCAAACCCAATTAAAACCTATTAATACCCATCCCTACTACATAATAGAGGGACAAAGAAAGATGACTGTAGTAATAGTGATTATGAAAAATTATCCCCATTTGTACTCACTTTAACTCCTTCAACGACCGGCGCTGTGTCCCTGAGCATGTCGGAATGGGCAGCCTGAGATGTTACTTGGAGGTGTCTGCTTCGCTCGGCCTCCTGCTCCAACTCGTCGTCCTGCAGAGAACAATGAAAGTTAGCAATCATCCCGCATGCAGGAGAGAGCAACAAGTGGACATCCACTGGTGTCTGTTGCATGGGCCAATGAAGGAAATTTGTGCTTCTGCTTGTACTACGTCATGACTTTGATGTCTTTGTAATCTATAGATTATTATGCACGATTAATCGAGTAATGAGATAAAACACATTTTATAGCATGGGTCCTCAATTACATTTTTCCAAGGGCCAGAATTTTTCTTGGCAGACAACATGAGGACCAAATGGTATTGTTAAAAAAACAAACAGAAAAAAAATTGACAATGTATTTTTTTTTTTTAGCCTTTGTCAGTGTTAATAGACTCATATTATATGATAGTGGAGTGGTTCTCAATAGCTCGTCTGACCACTCCTTCATAGCCTCAATGTGTAATATAGAGAAACTAGTTATTGTTTTTTCTTATACTGTAAATGCAAATCATCAATATTAAAATTGCACTTCTAACATGACAGCATTAATGATGAAAAATATATTGTTTCTCGTTGTTTGCTCTGTAAATACACGGGGTGCTTTCTGGTAATATGCTGCAGCTTCGATGTAATACTGTTGTGGAATGCCGGTTCCACATTGCAAACATTGCATTACGTTGTCTGTCTTTTTGAGTTTGAAATGATCCCAGACTTTTGACAGCTTCTGTCATTTCCTTTGGGCCCTTTCGTCTCTTTCCCCCTCGTCGCTGTTTCCGTTTGAGCCGCCTCTCTCCATCACCACTCTCTGCCGCACACTGTTCCCAGCCGTGCGGAATCAATATCCACATATTTTAAGTTACGGCCACTCCGTGCTGTCAGGATTTTATCAATTTGTATTAGTTACGCCCATTCAACAAATCAAAGCAACAGAATAGAAATCAAAGCTTTTTTCTAATCAAAGTAATCAAATTAATCAATTTAATCATTGCAGCTTGACTTTGATTTGACGCATGTATCGCTACTGTACATGTTTTTGTGTCTAGAACTAGCAAGCGGTTTGAAGTGAAGTATGCATACTCTGGCAGCCTTCTCAGCAGCATCAGCCAGTCTCTCCATCTCCCTGTCCTTGTTGTCCTGACGTATGGCCGCTTCCTCCTGCAGCGTGGTCTCCACTTTGGTCTTATTGTCCACTTTAGACAACTCCATTTCGGCCACCATTAACTGAGCCTCCTTCGTCTGGTGACAAACAGCAGCACAGTCAAGACTGAACCCTGAAGCCGTTCTTTTGATTTACTGCTAAAGACATGTTTTGACGTCATACTGTTCATACCGCCATCTCAGGAAGTGTCTGCAGGGTGGTCTTCAGCTGGTCGGCAGGGGACAGGGTGTCAGGGAGGTACATGGCTCGAGAGAGCAGCAGCAGGGAGGTGGGAATCTGCTGGGTGAGATGCAGCTCCAGCCACTAGAAAACACAGATGCAGCTCAGCCACTACAAATCCAGTGTATCATTGTGGGATATCAATAAATGCAGTCTGCTGTTACCTGGCTGAGCTGCTCCCGGAGTCTATCCTCTGTGACACCGAGAGATCTCATCCCTCGAACCCGACATGCAGCCTGCACCTCATTCACATTGAGGCTCTCCACGCCCTCCTCCGCTATCAGCTAGAAGAAGGAACACCAAGTTTACACTAACAAACTCACTTCATTAAACAGACAATTAAAACTTAAATGCACAAAGTTGTCCACCTTGTCATCGGCACGGATGTTCCTCAGCTTCATGATGAGCTGGAAGCGCAGGAAGTTGTTGGTCCCAATGGACTGGAGCTCCAGGAGGCGGCAGAGCGCCACCAGCTGGGGTCGCGTCAGGTTGTCCAGAGTCAGCTCATCCTCAAAGAGTTTGGAGAAACGCAAGATCTGCTCATTGCTGGGACGTTCTCCTGAGTTTCGGATCTGGAAGAGTGAAAAGATTTAGAAACGCACTCTTTGGATAATCTAACACAGTGGTTTGCAATAGGCAGCCAGCAGACCACATCCGGCCGCCAAAGCTTTTCATTTAGCCCACCAAACATCAACCAAACAATGCAAACCATTCAGTCCCACGAGAAAGTGCTCATTCATACAGTACTTCCTAAGCTCTGCAGTAGAAGAAGAATGCTCACATTTAACAAATATGGTGCTATCAAAAAAACAAAGGAAAAAGAACACTGGAAGTTGGACTTTTAACAGCAACTGGACTACAAAATAAGCATTTACCAAAAATGCAGAGGGAATGCCGATTTGTTTCCTTTGTTTGGAGGCACTTTAAGAAAAAACATCACAACTTTGGTGCAGTCCATCTCTCCATTCCCCCTGATTATTGAGGGCTGTGGTGGCTTTGGATTTTTAAATTGCACCCGTGCAGGCCTCTAGGAGTTTAGTGGCTTGCTGCAGTACAAGTAATATGAGTCTGTTAACACTGACACACACACACGCATATATATTGTATTATGGTATTATAATTATATAGTATTAAACATTTGAATCATACTTTAACCGTGTTATTATGAGCTATGAAGGGTTGCATTCAAAAACACCACGTAATTTAAGTTGAATTGCCATGTTTTGAGTGTACAGTGGATGTATTTTCTGGGATTTCCGAGCATAGTTAAATGCATCTAATTGTACTTCTGCAGTAAGAGTTACGTTAGTGAGTCACAAGAACATCCACTTATTGTTTTTCTTTGTCTTTCTGTTTATTTAGCCCAGACATACACGCATTATAAAAACATTATTGTGATTTCCGGAGTGTCCAAGAATGCATCTCGCACTCGTCTAGTGACAATGAGGAAGTGTCCTTCCGTAGAGGACTAGAGACGTGTTTATGAGTTGGAGATGCATATATGGTGTTGGGATTGCACTGCTGTGTAGAGGTCAGAATAAAATTACAAAAAAGCGTCAGACTCTGTGTGACTGTGTGGGGACACTACACTATGCTTCTGTCTGCGATCAAAACAGAGAGGTGTGACTTGAAATGATACGCATGCGTTAATTTTTTTTTTTTTTTTTTTTTTACGATTGCACAATTTTATGATAGCGCCTGACCCTTGGAGAAATGTACCAGACTTTCCTGTGTATAAGATGCACTGGTGTTTAAGCCACACCCACTAAATTTAATATTGGCTGTCTGTCCGTCTGTCATAAAATGTCCACCAGAGGGCTTGATTGGCTCCCTCTGGAGCTCCCGCTGGCAGACACAGACCGCTGAATGAATCATTTGAGCGCTCCGACACCCATGGCCAATGAACTGCCTTGCTGGGAAGAAGTTAAAATAGTTGTTGTTTTTTATTCTAAACTCGTATTGCTACTTGTCTTGTATATTGAGTGTTAAGTTGCTGCATGATAATTTTTGCGTTCTTTCTAAGCACCGTGATCCACTGGGTTGACAAGCTTGTTGTGAGTTCCCTTATAAATATAAATATATATATATATATACACATATATATATATAGTTTAAATACTGTTAAATAACGCTCGCGAGTCAGTGAGGAAACAGTAGCTCTTTCTTTAACAGGAACCAAAGTATTTAACCGATTAGTAGTAGTTCTGAAGTAAAGGAGATGTCATGAGATTAGAACATGGCCATAAACCAGCCGCACCACTGTACAAACCGCAGGGTTTAAAGTTGAAGAAAAAAGTAGTGGCTTATACACTAGAAATTACGGTAATTGAGGACTCCTGATCTAACGCAACAATCTTGTACTGGACAATTATATTAAGTATATTAAACGCCACCAGAGGGCAGCAGTCTGCCCGTTTTAGCCACATTCCAGCACATTCTCAGACCTTCTGAAAAAAGGTGGAGAACTCTTCAGTCACGTTGCCTTGGGCTGCCTTGTTCCTCAGAGCGATCTCCTCGATTGTGTCCTGTAAGAACTTGGCCATCTCCAGTTTGACCCGCAGCTCCTTTTTCAACCTCTCCTCCTGTAACAGTTTAAAAGTTTACAATTTTGAATCATGGCCAGACTGACTACATTATCTGACAGAACCACAACAGAGTCATTATTATGTTAAAATTTCTGCATATAATGCAGGGATCTAAATGACAAAATGCAGCCCAGTAAGAAGATGGCTATGTAGGTGTACAATTTGGTGTCGATCAGTCTGCTCACTGAGTACCGTTTTAGCATGCTTTGATGGCCATCTTCCTTTATACATGAGTTCAGGCAATGTTTAATATCACTAACATAATGTGCAAGTTGTAAACCTACATTCCGTGTTATTATTCAGACGCACGAAAACAAAAGGTCATGGGGTTCAACAAAGATTAGACAACTAATTGGACTAAAGCTCGTCAACAGTCTGAGCACCTCGTCAAGCAAGAGTTCATGTCATGAAAATGGATCAAACTGATTCTTAAGACATTATATGGGAGATCCAACTCTGTACTTGTAGTTCTATTCAGAGTACCTTCTTTGACTGTGTCTCGAAGGTGGACGGCAGCATGTTGGGGAAGAGCTTGAGAACGACAGGAAGCAGGAACTCCATGAAGGGGACAATGATGAACACCAGAAAGGGAAGAAGTCTGAAGACATCTGCACAGGTTCGTAGGAACTGGGGAGGACATTTTGGATTAAATGAGTGCTTATGAATACATACTGACAACTGTTTAGGGATGGCAACAAAGAATAGGAAATTATTGTTTCCATCACCATTCTTTGGAACTTGGTACATTCCACCTGACTAGTCTTTGTAATATTAACAGTCAGCGCTCTTTACAAGCACAATTCATCACTGTAATATTGCGTTTTATCTCTACTTGAGTCGAGGCTCATTCCAGGATTGCAAACAGGGCTTACTGAGTGGACCCTCCACCAGTGGAGGAGGCCACAACACCAGTCTTGTCTGCTCAGTCCACCTGCATGGCAGTGGGCCAGAAGGCTGAAGGATTGAGGTCGGCCACAGTGAAAAGGCCTTTGTTAACGGGCCCATTGACATGTATATCAACACATCAAAGTGTGGAGGGGGGTGCGGGCGCCATGCGAATAGAACTTGAGTCTTGAGAGTGAATATGAAAGGAGGAGCTTAAGGAGGCAAAAGTGAGTGCAGGTTAGATGAATGGGGTGTAGATGGATTTGGGACATGCACTCAGAGGGAGTCAGCCGCATTTGAAAAGGTGCAGATGGTTGAGGCAGAATGTGTGTGTATGTACATGTGTGTGTGTTGGGGGCAAGTGATAGGGGCATCGTCAACACTGATCAGCAGCTATTAGCTGCACATTCCTATTCCAGTCCATCAGTGTAGTAGTGTATGCAGTGTTTCCCATAAACTACTACACTGATGGAATAGAATACATTCATATTAGGGGTGTAACGATTTGTTTTAATAACGATCCGATTCATATCACAATACATGGTTGCCGATTCGATTCAAGGACGATATTGGTTCATTTAGAACGATACAATCCGAAACAATTTTTTTAGCCAAAAATTCAACCAGTCTGTGTTTCCTAGATTACCTTTGTTTTTGTGTTTCCTAGATTACCTTTGTTTTTTTATAATGCAATTAGGTACAAATTAATTATGGATATAAAACAAACAAGTAAATAACAATTAATGGCAAATGCATTTATATTGTATTTGAATAAATTGCAACCAACACTTCAGGTTGAATTAACAATAAATGAATTAACAGGTTGAATTAAATCAAGTCTGTGATTAATTCTATCTGATCTACATGACTTTAATTTGATACCTCATTCACTTCTCGACCCCAAGTATTAAAGAAGTTAGAGCCAATTTCATACCGGGAAATGTGTGCTCAACCCACAGACCTTGGCAAGTACAACCGTAAATATATAATAACTTAGGCTGTGACATTTGTTTTAGGAGTAGCCATTTACATTTTTTTTGAACATCAAAAAATCAAGGGAAGAAAACTGTAATTTCATGTAGGCCTAATTACACACGGCATACTACAAACTGCATGTAGACAGTAATTCCGGGCCAAAATTAACATATTTATAAGATTTTAATGAAATTTCATCTGCAGATAGATGTTAAAGTTATTTATATCCTACATACCTTTTATCTAGTCCTGAAGCTGCGATCCATGAGTTTGAAAGGCTTAAAGTTGGACGTAAGTTTCAATGTGACCTGATGTGGTCAAACACGATACAGTATAAATATAAAGTATATGCTGTAAGTATAAATGGAGTATAAAGCATGGCGATTTCATCACAGGCAGACTGAATCGAGTGTAGCGTCTGAGGTATAGGGCGTAAACACACGCACATTGTGAATGCCAATTTTTTTCAACCCGCCAAAAAAGAAATCCCAAGTACGCTCCCATGTGGACAAGGCCTTTGACATGTGAGCATGTTCTCAACAAACAGTGGGTGCTGTTGAAGGCCCATCCCCCATCTAAGGGGACAAGGGAACATTTCAGCCCTTCATCCACACGGCTACGGCGTTCTGGGTGCCTTGAAGCAGTATATTTTTTTTTTTTTTAACGGCTTGCAGAGTGAGAAAATCTGATAATACCAGCTAGCTGTTGCCATGTAGTCAAGCAAACCACTACTTTCTGAAAACGATGACATCACCGTGACAAGAGGGAAGAGGGAACAAGAGGGAGCCCTGAATGCCAAACAACAACAATGGTGGACTACAGAACTCTGTGCTGCAGTTGCATTTTCCTAATATTTTTTGTCTGAAACTCCAAAGAAATTGCAGAAGAAATTCCACTTCGTCATCAGTCCAGACATTCACCATCATCTTCTTGTTGTTGTTTTTGTTTGTGTGTAGCGGAAGACGATGGGCCTGTGTGTGTTCTTTATTTCTTAATAGTTTTGGTGTGTCCCGTGGTTCTGTGTGTCTGTTTACAGCGCCACATGAAGGTGAATCTTATGTATTACATCGTTTGCACCCAGTGATCCGACCTGAAAACGTTTCTGGGTGGATGTGACTATTTACTGATCCGACACTATGTGGATGCAATTTTTTTTTTCAACCTACCAAAAAAAAACAACAACCCAGGAGCGTTCCCGTGTGGACAGTGCCGCAGTGACAAATCCACACCTCTGAAAGGAGGGCTCACATCTTGCCAATCACATCCACTCAGTTTAATCCGCTAATGTTGTGAACCTACCCGACCTCCGTCCTTCCTTCACATGTGGCCCATGTACCACAACCTTTATCAGCTGACTGTGCCCGACACGGACAAGCTCAAGTGAACGTCAGACCACCGGCACTTTCTGAGCATGTGCACGTAAGAAGACCGTGAGTGCCCTGGCAAACGTGCTTGTGTTGCAAAGTGGACCTGGTGTGAATTACTGAATGTAACACCTTGTCATCCACATATCATTGAACCGTGTTACATCATCAGTTAATATGTACTTAGAATTACTCTTCTGATGTAACATTATTACGTAACGTTTTTACCACATTTCATGAAGCAATGACAATGAATTGAGGTTTTGTCATCCAAGAAGCGACGGGTGATGCTTCTTTTAATCTGTGCTGAACACCTCGTGAGTAAACACACTCAGCGTGCAGTCGATCTCCATCTGTGATCCCATTAGGCAAGCAGCAGATTGAGCTGGACAGGACAGGATGTCTGGACAGACGCAATCCTGCACTGCCTCGTCTTGTTATGACGTGTTATTAAAAATCCAATGAACTTTGACACTCCTCTCATCACCTGACCAAGGGGTCCAGCTCAGTTTAGTTCATCGTGGTACAGTTTGTGTCTTGTGTGTAGGCGGGTTCAGCTAAGTAAATAGTGTGACATCAAGCACGGCGACAATGTAAGATGCCAATCAAGTCATCGACAAAAAGGAAGAACCATGCTGTAAACAAAGTAAACAATAATGGAATGTCTTCCTGTAGCCCTCACCTGTCTCCTCTCTCGGCGGGACAGGCCATGTCCGTTCAGTACTTGCCACAGCATACGACCAGCGATGGTGGTGTCAACAAATAGCAGCCTAAAGCCGTGATAGTAGTGTTTGATTTCATCCACAACCCTCTGTCGCAGTGTCCGCCTGACAGGCTCAACGTCCAAGGTTGGGCTATAGACCGGGCCCCCTTCTTCTAGTTTCTTCTTGTCCTTTAGTGACCGCAGCGACTTCTCCACCTTCGAGTCGTCCCACCTTCCCGACGAGGTGTGTATCCACCTGACACCCCAGGGGACGTCCTGCCGCCACGATCTTGCAGCAATGGCAGGGTACGGCGAAGCGGAGGCCCCAAGTGCAAAATCGCAGAAGAGGTGCTGTGCGTCCGAGCTCCAAGAGGGGCCAACGTATCCATCGGACCAGAAGACGGATGGGCCGAATTGAGAGAGCTGGGTCGAGCTGACGAGTCGGAACCCGTTCAGTCTATGAAGACAAAACAACAAAAGCTGGATTGTGCTTTCTTTGGTAGTTCAAAGCTGATGCATATAAAACACATACAATAATTTCATGAATG
The DNA here is from genome assembly GCF_027744805.1 of Dunckerocampus dactyliophorus. Classification (NCBI taxonomy): domain Eukaryota; kingdom Metazoa; phylum Chordata; class Actinopteri; order Syngnathiformes; family Syngnathidae; genus Dunckerocampus; species Dunckerocampus dactyliophorus. The sequence continues at coordinate 8,149,696 of NC_072831.1, forward strand.
TCAAACATTTTCGGACTTCATTTTATTGTCTTTTTACCTCATTGGCTCACCTTTGACTAGAAAGTCTTAATGCAGTGCAGTTAAAACAGGAAGCATCTTTTACTTTCCCTGCAAAAAAGTAAAACATCGGTTAAATGGAGACAAAGGCCGCATCCATCAGGCAAAAGAGTTATTGAGTACGTTTACATGCAGTCAAATAACCCTATCATAACTGGAATTTTAGCAATAACCCGGTTGCGCATGGCCATGTGAACACCAATAACCCTTTTGAAAAAACGGAATATGCTTATATTCCGTTTTTTCAAAAGTCGAATATTACCCCGGGGTTACTCCTTTTCTACCCGAAAATCGTGTCATGTATACGCCTATCGGGATATCCCGATCGAAAGGAACATTAATTTGTGTTCTGCACATGTTCTATTCAAAAGGAATTTTGTGTCTTTGGCAGGAACTACTTGTAAACACGACGACACGTAAAACCCCACACTTTTGGAGCGAGGGGGAAACAAGCCACCTCGTTGGTGAAAGAAAGGAACATTATGCATTTTATTGACGGTAGAAAGTACCGCAATAGCGAAATGTATCGGAAGGTGAGCAAAATGTTACGTGAAGCAGGGTTTGTACAAAAGCATCTTCAAAAGTGTCCGGGGGGGCTCTGAGGATATAGCATGGATGTGGATGGCACAGCTCTGGCTCCATTTCCTGTTTCTTCACGTTCTTCCATTAATGAAGAAAGTGAGACAGAATAGTGTCAAGTACTGGTGGTGGGTCAATACCAGCACCAAAACGCAAACAAGGGTGTTCATTATCCGTGATGCCGGTGTTGATGTTGTTTTTGGATACAGGAAGAAGAAGCTGAAATGACGCGTATTGTGTCATGACGTTTACCGTGCGTCGAAACATGTCCGTGCAGGTTTTTATTTGTTTTTTCATGTCACGCATGTAAACGGGAAACCAAAATATTGACCGTAACCCGCATATTGACTGCATGTAAACATAGTCATTATGACATTCACAGACAAATATATCAATTGTGCTTGCGTTGGCTTTTCTTTTTTAATTAACCTACTTCAGATACGCTCACTTGTTTTGAATGATCCATTCTCTACAACTGTACAATTTAGTAACATCCATACAAGAAATTCAGCCTTTACAAAGACAATGTTGGTCAGTTTTCACCGCCACTGTAAGAGGAGCACTCAATTTAAAATGTTCATTATTATGATTGTAGTTATATTTTGTTGACCTTATTTATCCCTCTGTATGATACAGTGCATTTATATAACCACAATAAAAATATATTGTTAAATGAATGCAGTAGGTTCTGGGACAATCAGCCAATGGCAAAAATCCAGGGGCAATTGAGACTCCCACAAAAATGCCTATTTTTGACACATGGCTATCTAAAAAAAAATTATTTTTATTTTTTTTACTAAACACTGGGAATTTACGGAGCTGTGTTGACTCTCCAAAGTGTAGAGATCCACTGTACATTGTGTGTGCCTAATTAAGTATTCTGTGAGTGTATGTAGTCTATATAATTGAGGACTAAACCCCAGGAGGCCCACTAAGGGACTGCACTGTAGCTAGTTAGCTGCAGGCAGTGGGAGGAGCCTGTACACACTTTTAACCAATCATTAAAGAACAGATGGCCAGGCCACACCCCCATTCTGACCCTCACATGACAGACTGGAATGGATCCAGCAAGGTCTGGCGGGACATGATGGACACACAGAGTTTACTAGAAAGATGACACTTACAGTTGTGCTTTTAACGTTGAGGCACCCCACTATTACATTCTGCTGTGTACTGGTTTGACTTGCAGCTGTCTGACTCTCAAAGCGTAATAAGGACATAGAAACACATAGCAAGTAAAGACCGGAACCTGTTCTTATGTACAAGCGTTTGTCTTCATATTATGAGAGCAAGCAGCAACATGTAAACAATCATTCACTGGACATGTTAAGACTCACTCGATTGAATCCAATACGGACTTGTATAAAAATGTACACAGATCATGTATGGTGTAGCTCTATATTGCAACAAACTGGGAGCTCTTTCTAAATATTTTGCCCCTATCATGCACCTTCATGCGGCAGTGAAAGTATCAGAAACACCAAAGCAAACAACAACAATAAACACGGATGGAGTGAAGAGAATCAGCACCTCCAAGTCCGAGTCCATGGTTCTCGCTCGGAAAAGGGTAGCATGCCATCTCAGAGTCTGGGATGAGATCCTGCCCCAAGTGAAGGAGTTTAAGTACCTCGGGGTCTTGTTCACGAGTGAGGGAAGGATGGAACGCGAGATCGACAGGCAAATTGGTGCGGCGTCTGCAGTGATGCGGACTCTGCATCGGCCCGTTGTGGTGAAGAGGGAGCTGAGCCTAAGGGAAAAGCTCTCAATTTAGCTGTTGATCTACGTTCCTACCCTCAACTATGATCATGAGTTTTGAGTAGTGACCGAAAGGACAAGATCGCGGGTACAAGCAGCCAAAATGAGTTTTGGGAGGGAGGAGTTGGATGAAGTGGCTGGCGAGAGGGAAGTCTGGGCTTCCCTGCTTAGGCTGCTCCCCCCACGACTCAACCTCAGATAAGCGGTAAAAGATGGATGGATGGATGGATGGATGGATGGAGTCAAGACCTGTATTCTGTCTGTCTGACTACATGTTTTAATTGGCACTCACATCAGGCACGTCAACTACAAGGGTGAATGAATGGCGGCCTCAGTTCAACACTCCGCAAAAGAACAGCACATGTTCTAATCAAACGGACACCCGCATGACAACAAACCACCACATCACAGCACAACCAACGAAACTTTATTGCACATTGTTAGATAATGGCCTAATCTTTACTGCTGCTGACCTTACAGTCATGTGTAAGAATGATCAATGTACATGCAGCTCTCTCTCCAGTGTTTGGTTTTGGTTTGGTTTGGTTTAATTTATTTCGAACATGCATATGTCCGAAAAGGACATATGCACAAGGAGTGTTCTTGTGCTAACGTGAAAATGTATAGGATTTATTGTGAGAAATTTCAAGGTTAACCTGCACCCTATAGCTGTGTGTAGATAAATCTATACAGTGGAACCGATCAAGGGATACGATTAAAATCGCACTTGTTTCCCTTATCGTCGACAAAAAAGAGGGAGCAGCTTCAACAAGAGGTTCTGGTGCTACGGCTCCTGCCTCACCGTCCTTACTTGCTATCAAACATTGACTTTTATTGTCAATCACAGGAAGAGGTTGAGTTCACCCTTAGAGGTTTGCATTGTATACATCTACCTACTGAACATTCATCCAATTTTTTTTACTAAGCAGATCAAAAGCTCCTCTACACGCTCTTCACCTATGATTGCGTGGCCTCCCAGAACAACACCAGCATCATTAAATTTGCGGATGACACTACAGTCATCGGCCTGATCACTGGTGGTGTTGAAACGTCAGACAGAAGAGAGGTGGCGGACCTCATAGCTTGGTGTTATGATAACAATCTCCTTCTCAATACAGATAAGACTAAACAGATGATCATCGACCCAAGAACAAGGGAAAAGGAGCCGCATAAAACCCTGTTTATTGATGAGACTGAGGTGGAGCGCGTGAAAACCTTCAAATTCCTTGGCACATACATCAGCGAGGACCTCACCTGGTCTCACAACACCCAACAAATTATCAAGAAGTCCCAAAGGAGACTGTACTTCCTGAGAAGACTCAGGAAATTTGGCATGTCCACCAAAATCCTGAGTTGCTTCTACAGATGCACCATCAAAAGTGTCCTTTCCGCCTCCATCACTGTTTGGTACGGTAACTGTACAACACGTGATAGGAAGGCACTCCAGCGGGTGATCAAGACCTCACAGCACATTGTTGGGGCAGCCCTCCCCTCACTGCAAGACATTTATAAATCTCGCGTCCTACGAAGAACAAACAACCTCATCAAGGACAGCACACAACCACAACACTCATTCTTCACACTACTACCGTCAGGCAGACGCTACCGGAGTTTGAAGTCCAGGACCACAAGACTGGCGAACAGCTTTTACCCACAGGCCATCAGGCTTCTCAACGAAGCACTCACGCACGCCGCACGCAACACACGCAACACACGCACACACTCATTCATTCATACATACATTGGTATTCATGTCTCTTCTGTTGTTGTTGCTTAATTTATTGGTATTAATGTTTCTTATGTTCTTATTCATTTTCATGTTTTCTTTCTTTTTTGGGAGAATGAACAGAACAAGAATTTCATTGCATAGCAGAACTACCTGTTTTACTGTGCATATGACAATAAAAAACTCTTGAATATTTTCTTGAAAAGAGGATCATACACAAAATAAACTTTTAAGTACAGCTTGGGACACACCTCATGAGTACCTAATTAAGTGACTAGTGCACATGTGTCAAACTCAAGGCCCGCGGGCCAAATGTGGCCCGCCACGTCATTTTATGTGGCCCGCGAGAGCAATTAAATAGGTCAAAAGCGTGCTTTGATAAAAAAAAAAACTACATTTCCCACAAGGTCTATCGACTACAATACGAAATGACGGCTCACCACCACTAAACGTCAGTGTCTCCACATCAATGCCAACGAGTTGAATTGACAAATAAATAATGATCCCAAAATGTCCAGGAGAGAAAAGTTGATGCGGATGGAAGACCGTTTCAAGAAAGATGGGAAGGCAGGTACTTGTTTGTGCTTCAAGGAGAAAGACCAGTATGTCTTTTGTGTTAAGAAGCGGTGTCGGTTGTTAAGAGTACAATCTGCGTCGGCATTTTGACACTAAACACGGAGCTAAGTACGCCAAAGCTCGCCTTCAAGAAAAGCAACAAATTGCCCAAGAATGCCCAGCCAAAAACAATGTGGCAGTGGAAGATAGCTTTATTGTGGTTGAAGAAATTGACCACGCTTCCAAGTGTTTTTCAGAGGCAGAGGTTTTTGAAGCAGTGCATGCTGAAGGTCTGTGAGCAGGTGTTTCCCGACCAATTACAGACTTAAAAAATATCAGTTTTTAGGTTAGTTGCTAACCTAAAAACAATATAGTTGTAAACTGAGTCAGCTTTTATTTTGCAATTTTTAGTTGATTACATATTATTTATGTGTCGCTGCTGTTGCAATTATTTAGTATTTGCAGGTTTTATGTATGTATGAAGACAAATTATTGTAGTCAAACCATCAGTTGGATGCAGGACTGTGTGCAGCCTTTTTTTTTGTAAAATGCTACATCTGTCATACATGTTGTTAGCAGCTCACAATTGTTGATTTTACAGTAATTAAGCCCATTTTAACTTTGACAAAAACGTTTTGAACAAAAACTTGTGTTTTATGTTATTTTTCTTCATTCACTTGGATAGTTTGATCCTTGATTGATGGAGTAGTGTGGGTTTCATAAGCTGACAAATTCAAATGATTTATGTTATAACAGATCAACAAGTAAAGATATTTTTTTTCTAAAGATATTTTTTTTCTATGCAACTGTAATGTTTGTCACTTGAATAAGTAATAAATGTAGAGTTATTTAACATTAAGGAGTTGTTACGTTTATTTTACACTACATTTGATTACATTTAGTTTTATTTATAAGTTACATCTGGCCCTTTGAGGACAGCCATTATGTCGATGTGGCCCTAAGTTAAAATGAGTTTTACTCCCCTGGACTAGTGAGTGTACACTTAACACATGGTTGTACTCCCTGCAGTTTTATAGTCTACTTCATAAGCACATCGTCCGTGTGTGCTGCCATGGTAACAAGCGTCCTGGCATGGGACCTGGGCTGCTGTCCTCAGATGACCTCAATCCCAAATTGTCTTGTCACTCCTACTTGGTCAACCAGTAGCAACATGAGAGGCATCAATTCACTAGCTAATTACTTATGAGATGAATGGCGGTATAGTTGTGGTAGCAATGACTCATACTCCCCCTCACGGGAAAGTACAAGCGGAAAAGTACCAGAAATGCTAACGTAAACTAGCTAGTTATTAGCTACATTGCGACACACCCTTCCACCACCACCCCACACACAGGCATAAGACAAAACGACGAGTCCTTACCTTTAGCCTTTCGTAAATCGTTGTTTAACGATCTGGAAGTTGTTATTAAAGGTGCCCTGGACCTCGTAAACAGGATTAACGCCATGCCGGGGCTTTTCTGTCTGTCTAGCTATCTTACTTCTAAACGTTGCCTTCGCATGCAAGCTAGCGAGCCGAAGAGCTAGCTAGTGTGTTTGTCGAAACAAAAAGAGAGTTCGAGTGGACACATTAAGACAAAAAATAACGCTTAAATAAGTGTACAACATCGGAGGCTCCAGCTCCATGCCCTTCCCGTATCAAACACTGCCTGACAGCTAGCCGGGCAAGGCTTCCTCTGACGTCAGTCGACCGTTAGCGCGTTAACAGTCGTGACCAATCCTGTTTAACATATAATACATTTTATATTATATATGTACTGTATATACGTGTGTATATATATATATATATATATATATATATATATATATATATACACAACCTTTTTTTCACCACCTGGATGTCATTGGCACTGTAATTGTAAATGATGATGCGCTAATAAAGTTGGTTTAAAAAAAGTGAGGCGAATGAAGTTTCCTGTCTGTTTTTAACAAATGCTCATCAAGGACATTTTTTCGTAAATGTTCAGTTATATTTTCATCGTACTTGCTTTAAACGTGTATTAAATTAATTATCGATTCTGAAATTAAATAAACCATGTATAAGTAAACAGCACATTTTCATTTACAAGTCACTTTCATGACTTACGGGGGTCATGGACATAGAACACAGCATATCATACATCGTACATTGTCTGCTTATATTTTTATGATAAAATTGTAATGACTTGTAAAGTTTGATTATTATGTATTTACCTCTGTTGCTTAGTTTCTTATCTTAATTGGGTTGTTTTATCTTTAATTTTTTATCTTTATTTTTTCCAGAATCAAGCAACTTGCCCATCTGATGGGGGGGACTTTTAAAAACAGAAAAAGAAAACATAGTTGCATTTATAGCTTTTACACTTGTACAAACAAAGTTGATGAGCTGACAATATTTGCATATCATTGCCAAAGGCCTATGATACATTTTACCAAAGGTTGGGCAAACAAACCCATCAATATTGACACATATGCATAAGTCTTCGTGGTGTATTTTATATGCTTATAATACAAGAATAAGCACAAATGATTAGCAACATAGAATAAAATACACTTAAATCTATCTTTACTGTGTATAACATGATTGCAATATTATCTGTATTTATAGTTCCAGAAAACACATAATGACAATAAATATGATAATGTGTTATGTAATGGGTGCCTCTAATAAAGTGAAAGGGGGCCATGAGCCCCAGAGATCAGCCACTTCTTACAGTTTTTTTTTGTGAAAGGACCGGCAGTGTACTGTGAACTGTCGACCAATCAGAAGTGCGCATTTTTCGCGCTGGTCGGTCTCACAGTTTGAGTTACCCGCAAAAGCCTTTTGATTCCACTTGAATGAAATCCTTCGATTTACAGGATGGATAAGAGCACCGTTTCCATTTAACGATTGAGTGGACGTCCGACAGGTAAACACCGAGACGCCGCATTTTGTGTTGTTGTCAAGGCAGCTGATGGCGGTCTCTAAAGACTTTTTAAGAGTACACTTGTTCGGGCCGACCATCCATTTTGGCAAGCTAGCTAGCAGCTAGCTGATGCTAACGCTGTGTGCTGCTTTTGAATGGGCTTCAGTGTCTAGCTGTCATGGCGCCGACAAAAGTGAGTATTTCAACCAAGCCACGGCCCAACACGTAATCCAGACAACCGTAGTCGTTTAACCAAATATTTAGCTATTGGGCCATATTTATAGTTTAGTTCACAATGACCCAAGAGCTCAATTTATTCGCATTTAGTCGTATTGTGCGGCGGCTTTGTCTATTTGCTGGATCGTAATGGCTGACGGTGGCGAGCGAAGTGTGGTTGAAGATAATAGATGACCTCTTGTGAATACACTGTATTTGTTCCGTATGGTAGCAGTATGACGCGCATAACACATGACGTGATATGGCAAAGTAAAGTTGGTGAATTAAAAGTAGGCAGTCGAAGGTTAGGAACTTTTAAGTAAGGGCGCTTGTTAGCCAAGCAAGTTCAGTCTGTTAACGATTTGTCTAGTTTTTCGTAATTGAATGCTTTCGATGTGTAGCACAGCATGTCATCAATATATACTAGAGGTATATATTCGTGGCCGTGTCCCAAAAGGAGTAAACTGACTTGTCAGCTGCTCCAATTTCCGCGGCTTTTCCAGCCGGTGATGCACTGCTTCTCTTCGCCCTCATTGGGCATCGCTGCACACGGCGCCTGCCTCCTCCATGCCCCCACCACAGCCTGCAGCTAGCTGCTAGCTCGTCCTTTCTCCAGGGGGAACTTGGAAGTGTCCGCGGTAAGAGGCTAATCAGATCGCCCAGTGCTGGCCTTTTTGTTACCATGCATGCATGCTAGTAGGTCAGAATGATGGATTGTTGCTATGTTTTTTGGCGCTTTTGATCATTTAATCGCTGATTATCTTTAAAAAAAAATACCATGCACACAACAAACAATGCAGTTAGAACATTATGTGACAGATTTAGTCTGTAAGCTTTCTTTTTATGCTGCACTGGAGTGAGAACCATTTTAACATCATGTTACAAGTTTAAAATGGTTTAATTGTGTGTCATTTGTCAGAGAGTGTGAAAGCTGTTGGATGGAATGGACAGCAAAGGGAGCTCTCTGCCTTCAATGCCCGAACCGGCCAACCCCATCAGCATGAAGCAGCCACCCGAGTCTCTCGCCGTGCACAAAGCTCGGGGGGACATGAGTGGTGATCCTTCCCTGTTAATGGACCAAGCCGCCGCCCAGCTAGCCACTACCTTGCAGGATGGCGTGCTCCAGAAAATGTCCAACCACGCTCACAATAACCACAGCCACGAAACGCTGAAGGACCTCACCTCCCGTGTCCTAAACGGGGAGCAGGATGCCATTCCCAAGCTGTGTGCTGCAGAGGCGCCCATCCTTAAAGGTGCTGAAGCCCCGCCTTCCAATGGGACCCATCTGCACACGTGCAGTCCGCACAGCGAGTCAGAACTGAAGGTAACCATACCCCAGGTGGTCAGGGTGCCTCTCTTTGAGCCATGCTCGGCCGGTGGGACCAGTTTGTCCACAAGTGTTGAAGGTACGGCGTCTGCTCCAGAGCAAAGGCAGGAAGTGAAGAGGCGCAGGGGGAGACCTCACAAACCTAAACCTCAACCTCAACCCAGACTTGGTTCCTCTGGCATATCTGAGGAGACACTCGGCTCTGATCCTGTTTTGAAGGCAGCAGATGAGGTTTGTTTCTATTCTTACGTTGTAAGAATTGTGTACAGTGGCCCCTCTGAGCCATTATAATCTTCAGTTTGTTAGGATTTCAACTGAAACATTCAATTCAAGCATCAAACTTATGTTTATGTAGCATTTTACCATAGGCGATTGTCATGCAGATGCAAAATGAAATTCTACTGATGCAAGTAACTGTTAGCAGATATTGCTCCCACACAAGTTGCTGCTTTCCTTTGGATGTGAGGAAAATGTTTTTCTTGTTCTAGTCTGCTGTCGTCTCTCAGTCATCAGAAGCCATTCCAGAAGCCTCTCTGAAGCAGAGAAGCTTTTCTGTTGGCGATGTGGTTTGGACCAAGGTGTCAGGATACCCCTGGTGGCCCTGCATTGTGACCATAGACCCTGAACTCAACCATCACTTCAAACACAAACTCAATGGTGAGTTCCCCCTCTTGACTGTCCCCTGTCCCAGACCGTCGGTGCAAAGCAGTAACCTTTTAAAGCAAAGCTTAGGCTTCAAGCAGCTGCACCTCACTCATCCCTCATTAAAGCATCTGTCTGTTATTGGTTGACAGCTAAAAGTAGGTCAGGCCTGCTTTACCATGTGCAGTATTTTGGAGATGCTCCAGAGAGGGGTTACATCTTTGAGAAGAACATGGTGTCCTTTGCTGGGGAAGACCAGTACCAGGAGCTCAGCCTGCGCAACAAGCAGCCAGCCTCCCGCGTCATCCACAAAAAGGTACTTAAGCTTTGTAGAGGATGTGCTGTCTTGCAACATCAAGACATTGAACTTCCTTAAAATGTGTTAAATGAGGTTCCTTTTGGTTGGTCATTTGAATGCTGGAGCTTGTTTTTAGTTTTACTTGAATACACAAATTCAGGTAGCTATTGTAATGTGCCTCTTGTTGAGTTAGCAGTTGACTTGTGTGTCCAGACTCTTCAGTCGGTACCCCGTAAACTGAGGCCACAGTGGAAGATGGGCGTGATCCAGGCGACGGAGGCCCTTGTAATGTCGCTGGATGATCGTCTGGCCAACTTTACCTTTGTGTACGACGACAGCGGTCCTCACCTGAATCCCTGCATTCTGGACAAGTTGAAGCCAGAGCCAAGCATGGAGGCAGAGACCCGACTGCTGTTGGGCTCGCTAGCTCAGCTCACAGCAGCCTCCAGGGACGACGACACTTTAGCGACGACCACGGCTAAGCGAGGAGAATGGCTTGACGGACTGCAAACACTCTCACAGGTTTGAAAAGGCTTTGGAAAAGGATGCGTTCACACCCACTAGTTTTTGGTCCAGTTAAAACGGACCACAGTCTGTTTGGTCAGCTAGTACGGTTCGGGGACGGAGATCACCTCAGAGATAAGTCTCGGCCCGCCTTCCAGCGAAAACTGTAGTCCTGAGTCAGGCAAGTGTGAGTGCTGACCGAACCAATGGACTAAAACACCAGCTATGATGTCACCTAATGCGAACGTAACCAGGCGATGTATATCAACACTCAACAGAAAGCTGAGTGAAAGTCATGAAAAGATAAGAGTTAAATGTTAGTCCAGAAGTGTAAATACAGTAGTTAAACATACAAGTGGTGCTTGGTTTATGTAATTTTTGTGGTTACGTACTTGCTCCCATAAATTAATCAAAAACTAATACATTTTGGTTCATAAACGTGAGACTTGTTCAAGTTACAGCAAAAGAATACACTAAGTGCAGTTCACATGCAACCACACGACTCTCAACACTGGAGTGTCGGGACCGTTGTTATGGATAAAGATGGTATTGTAACATCTACCCGGATGTTGCAAGGATGCCAAGGAGGTGGTCAATCAGCAATATCTTTAGTGCAAAAAAAAAAAAACAGGCTACTGTCGACCGATCCATGCCAAAACTTCATCAGCAAACTCAAATGTTTTCTCTGCATGTAGCCGTCGTCCTCCCGAAACCACACATTCACACACACAATCAACTCATGTCTCGTTCATAGACATTCGAAAATCACATAAGTCTTTAAGACTATAAACTGCCAGGTACTAGCTATAGTGTACTGTATATTTGTGCATGTTAAAGGAGCTGCTCCGATGAAAGCAACAGTAGTAATTAAGCAGTGTAGTGGTCTTATTATTAAAATGGAAAAGTTGCTAGTGTTTTGGATTTTATTTTTTATTATAGTTAACTGAAGTCATGAGAACCACCATCTCCTTGCAGCACATCTACAGGAACCTGGTGAAAGCAAACAATTGCCTTAGAAAGGAAAGTCCTTCAGGTCGTGTGAACCGGATGACTTCATGTTGTTTTTGGGTGCATGAGGTTCTTTGACAATGTACACGTCATACACATGGTCATACACCATCCAATCGAGGCGCGACTGCATGCGTACTATTAAATAAGAGCATTATTTAGTATGCTGACAAAAATATAAGTGTGAATACTAACCTAACTCCACTCAAGTCCACAACGAGTATTTAAAAAAAAAAAAAAAAAGTACCAGACTACAAGTGTAAACACATCCTAAATATTGACTAAATATTGGTTCCATAGTGCCATGCAACCACTCTGCTACTTGTGCACGTACATGTAAATGTTTTACTTTATAGGATCACATGGCGTTGGGATCAGTTGTACCTCTCAAGAAGAGGCGAAGACCCAAACAACCTCACTCCCCTTTAAAGACAGACAAGAGGAGGAAAGCAGCCAAGAAAATGAAACTGAAAGAAGGTTCACTTGCAGGTCAGTGGAAAAGTTGAAACTAGATGAGGGAAATATTTTATATGATCATACATTTACATCCATTCCCAAATGTTAGCAATTAATTTTATTTTCTATTTAGCACCAGCCACAAAAAGAGATAATTTTTTAAAACTATTATTTATATTACTTACACACCAGCAGGGTTCTTTGAGTCTTACTATTTTCATAGAAGAAAATAGTAAGACTCAAAGAATATGCGAAATGTAACTGTGGAGGAATGACTGCAAGTCGGCTGTACTGTGCGTTTGTGTCAATGATAATAAAACCCCCCACATCCCAAAGCTGTAAATCTAGGGGAAACACCGAATAATGTGTTTTTTGTTTTGATACTGTGTGGTTTTAGTGAAGAGGGGTTGGGAGCAGAAGAGGACAAATGTGTTAGATGTGGACAAAGGCCAGCAGTCCAAAAGGAGACGAAGAAATGTGAGTTTTATCATTTGCTACACATTGTTGTGAGGACATCATTGAATCGTTGAGATGGGCAAAGTACGTTAAATCGCATACCTAAACAGTCCCAGGCCTCCATGTCAGAGGGAGATGACGAGAAGCTGAAGAAGAGGAGGAGGAGGAAGATCGACAAAGAAATTCTAGAAACCAAGGAAGGACTAAAAAAGTCTGAAGTGCCTCTTGCAGGTAAACAACAATAACTCCATCAGCACAGTAAAGGTGGATTTTGCTTGTCAGTCATTCAAAACATTCCTCCCACTCAGATGACCAGGAAGCAGAAAAACCGAAGCGTCACAGGAAACGGAAGCAGAATGGAGAAAACTTCGGTGAACTCTCTAAGGCAAAAAGGAGGCGCTTGTCACTTTGTCCCGAACCTGAGGTGAGAGACTGTCCAGTGACTGCATGAACAACACAAGGGATGCTCCAATCGACCGGCCACTGATCAATATCGTCCGATTTCTTTGAAAAAGCATGTGGTATGCCGATAAATGCCTTTCAACGTTGATCACAAAAGACGATCACCTGTGGCTCGTACTATTGCAGCCTGTAGCGAGCGTCCCCTGCCCACTTTCCTTCACACTGCGCAGGCATGCCAAACTCAAAACAAGCATGTTAGCTGTGTGGAACTTACCTGTCGTTTGTGAGAGTGACAGAAATTTTGCAACCTGCAAAACATGCCATGAAAAATATCTCGCTGGGGGAGCTCCCTTTTGCTGTGGTGATTTTTCGAGGCTCACGATATGATCATCAGTCAAATGGCAACTGGACAACACTCAATAACACTCATCAAAAATAAATACAAAAAAATTACACTCAATCTGTCAGGGTGGGGAACCAGTGGCTTGGGAGCCAGATGTGGCTCTTTTGAGGACTGTCCCTGTCTCTCAGTCCTTTCTTAACACGATAATATTTATTTATTTAAAAAAAACATTGGCTAATGTTTAAAAGTAAAACATTACAGAAACCATTTTCTAGCCAGTGCCTGCTTGCTTGCTCCTTTGGTCAGACACCTAAACTTATTACTGAATAATACGGAACCCGGGTCATTGGGATGTCAAGAAGTAAACTTCCCTTCTTTAAACAAATAGTCAGCCAGCTAATTCTGCAGAGCAAAACCTTTTGACGAAGATGAAGAAAAGGAAGAAAGATACGGAGTACGGTGTAAAACCATGCAGCACCAGAAGTCGGATGAATGATAAAGTATTTAATTTATGATTGGATAGCTTCACTATAGCAATGTTATTAAAAAGAATAAATTCAGACTTATATTCTAAAATTGTTGTTCTTGCTTAAAAATGCACGCTTTTAGGAGTATTCAGTGTTGAAAAATACTGTATTATATGGCTCTCATGGAAATGCATTTTAAAATATGTGGCTTTCTTGGCCAAAAATGTTCCCGACCCCGATATATGATCGGTATCGGAATTAGCAGCATAAAACCCTGATCGGAGCATCCCTAAACAACACTTTTTGAAAATGTGCAGTTTCATAGAAAAACCCATCGGTAAGAACTTTTCTGTGCTTGCTGTGCAGGGCTCTGGAAGTGAAGGATGTCCTGATTCTCCAAGTGACAGCCTGGATGGAATGAAGAAGGGTGAACGCAAGAAAGAGTTTGTCTGCCAGGTGTGTCATTTACTAGACGAAACACAATGTAACTACAAAGGAGATTTTCTTATATGTGTGTGTGTTCTCTGCAGGTGTGTGAGGAGGCTGGTGAGGACCTGGTGCCTTGTGAAGGTCAGTGCTGTGGGATGTTTCATCTCCGCTGCCTGAGTGAAAGCTTTAAAGCTGCCGAAAAGCTTTTGTGTCAGCAGTGCAGCACAGGTGAGCACAATAAATACAAATAAAACATAATTTTATTACCCTTTTTTTAAAAAGTTTTTGTCCTTATTTTCTCTGCCAGGTGTTCACCCGTGTTTCACGTGCAAGCGCTCAGACGGTGAGGTGCGTCGCTGCCATGTCGCCCACTGTGGGAAATTTTACCATGAGGTGTGCGCCCGCCTCAGCCCCCTCACTGTTTTTGACAACAAGGGCTTCCGCTGTCCACTGCACACCTGCCTCAGCTGCCACTATGGCTGCCGCACGCAGCACAAGTCCACCAAAGGTGAGGAGCTCTGGATCACAGCTGCATCGCTACACTTTGCATGCACTCTTGACTAATGTGTTGTGTGCTGCAGGGCGGCTGATGCGTTGCCTGCGCTGCCCCGTTGCCTACCACATCGGCGATTTGTGCATCGCCGCGGGCAGCGAGATGGTCACCAACACAGCCATCATTTGCACCAACCACTTCAATGCCAAGAAGGGCTACAGCCACCACAGTCACGTCAACGTCAGCTGGTGCTTTGTCTGCTCCAAAGGTAACACTTTGTACATGTAGCAAACAAATATGCAACAATAAAACTACACAAAAACTTCAACTGGCTGCTAACTGAGTCTTTGTTGTGCAGGAGGCCAGCTGCTGTGCTGCGAGTCTTGCCCTGCCGCCTTCCACCCCGACTGCCTAAACATCGCCATGCCTGATGGGAGCTGGTTCTGCAATGACTGCCGAGCCGGGAAAAAGCCCAAATACAGAGACATCATCTGGGTCAAACTGGGAACTTACAGGTAAGCGCAACAAATAAATTCAGTGATGTTTGTCACGAGCAACAACGTTTCCAACCTGTTATTTTATCCACTTTAGATGGTGGCCTGCGGAAATCCACCACCCCAGAAACATACCCACCAACATACAGCACCTTCGTCACGAGATCGGAGAGTTTCCCGTTTTCTTCTTTGGCTCGAAAGATTACTTCTGGACCCATCAGGGCCGAGTGTTTCCCTACATGGAGGGCGACAGAGGAAGCAAGTACCAGAGGACAGGCATCGGGAAAGTCTTTAAGACTGGTAAAGATCTCCTTAGAACACACCTTTCTAATAAAACAAATCACCTTGAAAACATGTGATCCGATGGTAATGGTTTTATTTGGAACATTAAGGAACATCACGTGATTACATTTGCACAGTTCAACATGTCTAACAAGGAGTAGGAAGAGGCAGCATTTAATCCTACCCCTTCTGTGTCTCAACAGTTACTGATAATTTGTTCACTACCTGTGTTTGACATGTGCCAGGTTACCAAAGAAAGAGTTGTTATGGCTCAAATGTTTCCTGCTTTGTTTTTCTCAGCTCTGATGGAGGCTGAAGCTCGATTCAAAGAGATTAAGATGAAACAGGAGGCGAAGGAAGCACAGGAGAAAAACAGAAAGCCTCCCCCGTACAAGTTTATCAAGGTGGGATATGAAACCTCTGTGCTTTCCTTCCTGTTGATCTCTTCCTGACAAGGTTTCCGCTCTTCCCTCAGGTCAATAAACCAGTCGGAAAGGTCCAAGTTTACGCCGCCGACATTGCGGAGATCCCCAAGTGTAACTGCAAGCCGTCGGTTGACAGGCCGTGCGGCTTTGAGTCAGAGTGTTTGAACCGTATGCTGCAGTACGAGTGCCACCCCCAGGTGTGTCCCAGCGGGGAGCGCTGCTGTAACCAGGACTTCACCCAACGCCTCTATCCGGAGACCAAGATCATCAAGACCCCCGGCAAGGGCTGGGGCTTGATTTCACTGCGTGACATCAAGAAGGTTGTAGAGACACTGCCTGCTTGTGCAAGTGAAGTAGTTGGGAATGTCTAATGTGGCGTCTGTACGACAGGGCGAGTTTGTCAACGAGTACATCGGTGAGTTGATAGACGAGGACGAATGCAGGGCAAGGATCAAGTACGCCCACGAGAACAACATTACTGACTTCTACATGCTTACTATTGACAAGGTCTGTGGTGTTTGTTTTACATGATGCTCCATGGTGTATTCAGGTGCTGTGCGCTCAGCAGTGCCTCCTCCACTGGGAGCGACATCAATCACTTGGTATTGCATTGGGAATGTTGCAGGACAGTGGACTGTAACGTCACAGTTGCCAATACTACAAATGTCAACACACACATTTCAGTGTTTCCCACGGGACTGCAATGTATGATGATGCCATCATCTAATTTGTATAAATGGCCGAGGCGCATGGGGAAAAAAAGTGAGTGAAAAAAACATGAAAAGCAAAAGAAATGTTGAGAAATTAGGGGTCTCACAAGATCTCTCATTGGAAGAAAAGCAGTATCACGAGAACAGGGCAGTCAGAAGCCAATCAGATTGTGAACTATGGCGTCACTCCTATGAATGATTCTAAACATAAAATGGACGTGGCAGTGCATGAGGCATTCTTGGAACTGCACGTTAAGTACTTTACGTACACTATAAACCTTGCAATCCAACCTACCTCAGTGTTCCCAGCGTCAGCTGTGTGGCTGTTTTTTCATCAGAATTGAACAGCTGCCGTCGTCTTAATGTCCAAGCAGAAGCTGCAGTAATACTACATTTGATCAAAGTTACTTAAGATTTTTCAGTTCAAAACACGTATATTTTCGGATTTGTCTACAAGAGTGGTTCTTAACCTTGTTGGAGGTACCGAACCCCACCAATTTCAAATGCCCATTCACCGAACCCTTCTTTAGTGAAAAATAAAATATCTTTTTTTTTTTTTTTTTTTCAAATTCAAGACATAGGTATACAGTATGTCTGTTTACTGGTGCACAAAATGACGGAGTCAGGACGCTGACTCCCATCACGGTCCGTGATACGTGTGAATCCATGCTGTACATATTCGTCTGACCACTTTCTTTTTTTGCTCCACATACTGTAGTTAGTATGGAGTAAAATATTAAGAACGAAATCACACGATGTACTACCACGTAAGTTACACGTTGACTACTTGATGGTGCGTTTTGTTTGTGCGTTTTATTTGTTATTGTTACACAAGTGTACAGAAACACAGCTTTCAATACATTGCAAAGGCAAGACTATGTTCAACATCAGACACACTGTACAGTACTATGTATACAGTACAATTCCTCTGGAAAGCTTTAAAAATAAAGTAACTCGCCTCAAATTGCAAGTTGATAAAAATACAATCTTGTGACGCCGATAAAGCCTCAAATAACTCTATGTACAATTATTCCATCAAAATAGTTGTTGTTGTTAAACATGACTAAGATAGAATTTACAAGCTTAGCACAGTTCAATAAAATAGTTTCCTTTTAAAATCTAGGTAGTTAAAAACATGTTTTTCTGTCTTACAAATATAAATAATTTGTCATGTGCTGAAAAGCTGCAATGCACAGTAAAGTGTGAAGTAATGCATAACCCAGACTTCAGCAACGCACATAAGGCGACATGACAGTAGCGTTGTCTGCGAACTCCATCTTGAGAGTTAACCACCTGTTAAAAAGTTAGTGGTGGTCCATCGGTGTCTTAACTTTAACATCACGTTAACAGCCGGGTAAAGTTAAACCGAGTTTTGGACAACAATATAACGTTGCTGTTAAAGTTAACGGTTGGTTAAGTCTACTTAACCAGTGGTTAAATAACCGAGTTTTGAACAACCGGGCCCTTGTCGCTATATTTAGCAAGCAGGGGTGCGCATTAAAAGTGACGAGGAAGTGTTTCTTGTGTCATGCATTTATTAGGGAATTAAATACAAATGGTCAACAAAGGTGAAGTATTCACCATGCAGGCGAGCGGGAGTGGAGCTTCACCTCAGATTGTGTAGAAGTATTGCCGTGCAATTCCGGTCTGAGAGCTGCATAAACCCCTTCGCAATGCAACCCAACCCAGGAAACGGGGTGGGGAGACAGCACAAGTGGAAAAATAGAGCAAAAACGTGTAATGTAATTAGAAATAGCTAAAATGTCGTTACTAATATCTAATAAAAACACAAAGATGTCTTTTAAATATACAGTATGTACTTTTTTCTTTTTTTTCTTTTTTTTTTTTTTTTACTATAAATGTTTCCTATAATTTTTTAGGACAGCTGGACAACCCTGTCCTGCAAACATTTGACAGACAGTACAAAGTGCCTGTGTGAATATACATCGTCAATTCTGTAACTTTACAGAGTGAAAGATGATATATTTAAATGGAAAGGAAATGTTGCATTATGAAATATTTATTATTATTATTATTATTATATCTGGTCATAACAGTGGTTTATTTGGTCTAAAAAAAAAAATGTTGACAATATCAGCGTACATTTTTGGGACAAACATTTGTGACTTGGTCCAGTCATTTTTGCATTGTACTTTTCTTAAAATCAGTGTTAAAATCTTGTCTCGTCTCATTCTCGTGGACCCAATCTCTTCTTGTGAGTTGGATGTCTCGTGACACCCCTGTTGAAAAACAATTACTCACTTTTAGGACCCACTGCTCGTCGAGAAGAGCGATACGTGCTTTAATGTCAGTCTGCGGTCCAAATGTATTTGTGTGCATGGAGAACACTGAATTTGTTGGCGCAAAACCATAACAAATGTGTTTTGGTTTTTTTTTCTTCATCATAGGACCGAATCATCGACGCCGGTCCGAAAGGGAACTTCTCTCGCTTCATGAACCACAGCTGTCAGCCCAACTGTGAGACGCAGAAGTGGACCGTCAATGGTGACACGCGGGTCGGCCTGTTTGCAGTCTGCGACATCCCATCAGGTCTTTCCACAAAATACACACACTCCCAACAACAGTCTGTGTGAAAGGCCCAAGCAAATAAATGCAGGATCTACTGTGACAAATGTAGTTGTTTTTGTTGCAGGGACTGAGCTGACGTTCAACTACAACCTGGACTGTCTCGGCAACGAGAAGACTGTGTGTCGCTGCGGAGCCCCCAACTGCAGTGGCTTCCTGGGAGATCGACCTAAGGTTAAAAAAATGAGAACATGCTCAGACAAAACAATGTTTATGTTTTTGTTGTCATTCTTAAACTCCTGACCTCACCTTCCACAGAATTCAAACGGCACAGCGGCCGAACCCAAAGGGAAGAGGCTGAAGCGCAAGTACAGGAAGAGGCGAACTGAGGGCAAAAAGACAGACGACGAGTGTTTCCGCTGCGGGGACGGAGGACAGCTGGTGATCTGTGGGAAGAAGACGTGCACAAAAGCTTTCCACCTGTCCTGCCTCAATCTCTCCAAGAGGCCGTTTGGTGAGCACCATGGCATCAGCATGGTCACGTTAACCCCAATGCTTCTTTCCAAAAAACTTTGATGTCTGACCTTTTGGTATGATGTTGCAGGTCGCTGGGACTGCCCGTGGCACCACTGCGACGTCTGCGGGAAGAACTCAGACGCCTTCTGCCATCTGTGCCCCAACTCTTTTTGTAAGGCCCACCAGGAGGGGGCACTGCGTCTGTGGCCGCAGACGGGACAGTTGTGCTGCCTTGAGCACGACGAG
This sequence comes from Dunckerocampus dactyliophorus, assembly GCF_027744805.1. Taxonomy (NCBI): domain Eukaryota; kingdom Metazoa; phylum Chordata; class Actinopteri; order Syngnathiformes; family Syngnathidae; genus Dunckerocampus; species Dunckerocampus dactyliophorus. The sequence continues at coordinate 8,169,511 of NC_072831.1, forward strand.
CAGGAAGCGCGGCTCAAGCTGGACCAGGCCGCCACCACTGTGATAGCCACGCCCGCCGTCGGTCGCCCAAAGGGCTCCAAGAAGGTGCATGGCGGCGAGGTGAAAGGCAAGGGCTCCAAGAGCAAAGCAGCTGAAGCCTGAAGTGACTCCACCAAACTCCATAGATGTTTTGTGAACCCATTGAAAGAAAGAAGAAAAATAAGTCACCGTTGAATCTTCATCATCAGGGAACAATCACGGCACACTTCAGGTTTTCTTTGTCTTCCTGCACTGAGCTTACTTCCTGTGGCAACGCGGCGCAGACAGCAAACCTCCAACAAAATGCCTTTTTTTTTCTTTTTGTTTTTACATTGTAGAGTAAGTCGAGGTGGCATCACCTTGGCTCAAACCCTGCCCCTTCGTCATTCAGCACAATTCTTGTAGTTTCTATGTGTGTCAGAGGTGGGCAAAAGAATCATGGGTATAATGCAAGCAGCAGAGGTGCTTTTGATTTACTCTCAGCTGGTTTGCTGTCTGAAGAGGTTGAGTTAATTCATGCTGCTATGACAAACTCCTGCAGTAAACATAAACAGTGTATCCAGGAAATTTAATGAGATGCCCTCCATAATGTGTGCTGATCGAGACCACAACTGATCCAACACGTTACCAAATGTATTTTTACTCTAATATATAGTATAAATAGTAAATATATGTATTATATGCCAGAAATCCTGTGTTGTAGCTTCCATCCCACGCTTGACAGATATATATATACATGTGTTTTACAGTTTAGGTTCTGTTGTGCTCAGTCTTATTTTTGCTATTGAAATGTTTCATTTTACATACAACGGCCTGTAGGTAATAATAGTAAGATATTGGGAGAGGGGCGGGGCTGCCCATTGACGAAACACTACTGAGACGTTTAAAGACTCCATGCACAATCGGGGAACGTTTTTACTCCTTATTCAGTCTTATTAAACTATACCAATGAACTTCGAGTCATTTTAAGCATCCACTTTGTGTTGATTCTTGTTGCGGTGTACTTTCGGTTTCTCTTTTGAAGTCACGTAAAAGTAGTTCGCAACCAAAGTGGCCTTTTTTTGTTGAAAGAACCTTGACACACACAAAATTAATCTTTAATTTTTTTCAAAACACTTTCTTCTCTTCCAAAATGTCGGCTTTAAATTGTGCGAATAGCTTCATATGATCTGTTATTTTTCTCAATGTGCCTGAACGCCTCCTGGCCCTGCCCGAGAAGTTGTTTTGCTAGCTAGCTAACGATCGTCATGCTAACTAACCTGTGTTGAATGTAGTGGATGTTGTGAGAACTGTTAACTACTGTCCCCTAACCCAGAGACTAATATGTACATAATGTATAAGTGCTCACAGCAATGAGTTTATTGTAAATATACTTTTCTTTTCCCTTACAGCGCTGTTTTTTCTGGACTATCTTGTGTTGTACACACCCCGCTTTAGAAACACGACGCACTCGATTACTTCAGGTTGTTATTACACTAAAACAGATTTAAAACTACTTGTTACCGTTATGACGCCAAAGGTTTGGGTATTAAATCAAGTCAGATTAATATTTCGTGGGAAAGGTCCTTGTAAAATAGATGAACATGTCAGACAAACTCAATTTCTGTCCCTGTCAGTCAAACACATGGGGTGGGGGGAATCCAAGTCATTTCTTGAGAGATTTTATTCCTGTCAGACAAGACAAAACAAGATCCATTTTGCATAACAGTAGTAGAGCAGCGGCCAAGGATAGAAAATATTTTTCAGTGTAAAAATAAGTCTGCTCACCTGTGCCTCCCTCTCCTAGTGCAAACGCTTCACATAAGTTAGGCACGTGGCGCAGGTGGGCTCTAATTCAATGACACTTAAGTGCTGATGGCAAATTAAATTCTCCAGAGTTGAACAAATTAAGGTGTGTCCAAAAGCCAATACTAGAAAGGCCAGTGTCACTTCCTCACTAAAAGCACGACTACGTTCAACCGAGTTTAATACTACCAACATAAAAATCACTGGTGGTCCCTCGTGGCCGCATCAGCTTGTACATGTGTGAGCCAGCTTGAGGAGGAAACATAAAAGTAGCTCAAAATAAAATCAAATATTTGTCACTTGTACATTAAGCTTCAAATAAAAAATAAATATAAGCTCTAGTCAGACATTTTAGCATTTATCAAGAAAAATAAAAAGTGTAGCGGTCGTTCTTTAGCGACTAACACAGTGCAGCTTATTCTAAAGTGTCGCCGTGGCGGCGTCATCAGGACGCCAGCACACCCCTGCGGATGATGTCTGAGCCATAGCGGCGGCTGAGGGAGGAGTCGCCCCTCAGCTGGTGGGAGTGGCATCGCTTCAAGCAAGGCTCCGCCTCGCTGTCGTCCGATTTCGACTTGTACCCATCGTTCTCTGTCCCAGTGCGAAGCCGCGTTCTGGGGTGTGACTGCGGCGGTGTGTTGGTGAGCGGCCGGAGCAGCGGCTTGCGTTGCTCCAGCGGCATCTGCTCCTTCATCGCCAAAAGCTTCTCACTCCTCTTGGGGATACGGAACTTCCCCCAGCCTTTCAGATGTCCACCCACGGGCCCGTTAGACACCTGGGAGACATCTACCGGGACACCTTCTGCGACCATGTTAGATTTGAGCTTACTGTGGGTAGTGACGTCCAAAGGGGCGGCGTTTCTCCTGGTCACTCCATCCACAAAGCTGACATCTGGGTCTGAAGACCTGATGTCGACCAGCCTGATGGAAACAGTTTTGTCCAGCTGTGTGGAGCCTAGTTTGCTCTTTAGGTGGCCAGAAGAGGTCTCAGTCACTTTGCTCCTCCTCTTCTTCTTCTTCTTCCTCCTTCTCCTCTCCTCATACTCCTGGTGGCACTCTCGTCGCCGCCTCGTCAACACTTCCTGTTCGACCACTGGGGCTTCCCTCCGCACGCCTTTCTTGGCCTCCATTTTGTGCAGCTTCAAGGCAACACTTTCCTGAGCGACCTTGTGCTTCAGAAGCTTCAGCTCCTGAAGCTCACGGCTGTCAGTGTTTGGGGTTCTGTTGTTGCTGGCGACCTCAGCGGGCGTCGTCTCTTTGACTCGTGACCCTTTGGAGTCCAAGGTTCTGCTTGGAGCATCCTCCTTGGACATGTGCAGCGAGTCAGATACGCCTTTTCTTTCACGATACTTCCCCCTGTCCTGCTTCAACCCTTGTTTGGTCTTGTGTCCAGAGTGGCTACATGGGGTCTGGGAGCCCTGAGAGGACAGGCGGTCCAGGGAGAAGAGCTGCTGCAGGTCCGGCTCAGATGAATTTCCTGTGACAAAATGGAGGACAAAGCACGAGTTGGTCTTAGTGAGGTTTTAAGGACAAATATTTATGTGTAACTCACCACTGAGCAGCTCATGGTCAATCAGTCTGATTTCGTGCTGGAAGATCTGCTCCCGGACTCGCCACAACGAGCGCTTCATCTTCTCCCGCCGAGTTACCATGTAGGTCAGGTTTCGGACCTGAGGGGCGGCAGCGCGTCACAAAGTTAAACAATATGTGGTTCTTGTGCCATTGTGTTTTTAAGCAATCAACGGTGCTACTCTTCTCTCAAGATCAACTTATGCAGTACATGAGGACCCCCATCCTCTCGAGAGGGCTTCTATCCTCTGCTGTGGTCCCTTACCCTCTCCAGTGGCAACTATTCTGCTGTAGTCATTAACCATCCCCTAGAGCACCCCCAACTAATAGACTTTCAACTTCTCCAGGGGTGACCAACCATCTCCAGACGACCCTTAGTCTCTAAAGTGCTCCCCTTCCATCTGATGACCACCACCCAAAAGGTGTTTGATGCTCTCCAATGGTCACCTCCTGTCTCCAGAGGACCCAGGGGCTTTCAAGGGGTCACCAACCCTCTGTGGTCTCTGTTCCCTCCCTAGTGAACTACCACCCTCTCAAGTAGATTCCAACACCAATAGTCTTTCACCCTTGCCAAGGGTGACCCACCCTGTCCAGGGGACCCATACCCTATCCCGTGGTCCCTTTCTAGGGTACCCAACCCTCTCCAAAGGCCCCTTCCTCTCTCCAGTGGTCACCTACCCTCTCCAAGTCTTGGCGGAGGTGGGTGAACAGCTGCAGGCGTCGCAGCAGCACCTCGTGCTCACGGCGGGCCAGACTCTCCTCCTCGTCCTTCTTGGGCGTGAGGAGCGGCTGGTTGAAGTTGGCTTTGCGTTTTAGCTTCCAGTATTGGTAGAGGAAGTCTGCCGTCTCTGGCGCCATCTTGAGGTGGCGGCCCATCTCTTGGGCATCCACAAACTTGTAGAAGTCCTCCTCCATCTGTTGCAGCTTTAGCTTGCGAAGGTTGACCCGCTTGTCCTGCTCGCGGCCACTCATCTGCTGCGGGTCCCGATTAGGGGGGAGACACAAAGACGAGGCGGCGACGGCATCCTCGTCCCCTCTCACCCTCCCTCGCCGCTTGCCCTTCATGCCCCCGACATCCTCCTTTTCCCCCTCGTCTCCAGAGTCTCTGTCCCTGGACTCTGCACCCTCCATTCCTGAGTGTTTGGGGCAGAAGGACTTGAACTTGACCTCGTCGTCCTCAGTGAGGAACGTGTTCATCTCCAGGCCGGCGTGAAGACCACAGGTCACATGGAAGGCAATCCGGCAATTTTTGGCTGAGCACTGCAGAGGCATACTGGGTGTTAGTTGCCTAAATATTAGGAACACCTATGTAGTATTGTGTGTCGCACCTACCTGGATGCATGCTCCTGTCTTCTCTTTGCACAGGCAGCAGATGAGGGACCACCTGTTGCTGGGAATGTGCGACACGTTGGTGATTGGTTCCATCTTCTCCGGATTCCCGATGCTAACCTGCGCGAGGAAGACGATTGTTTGTGTGACACTGTTGACACCAACGACAGTACCAAAGGAGCCGGAAAAGTTACCTCTGGGATCCACAAGGCACAGCTGACGTGGACCCACTTGGTTCCACTTCGGGTGGGCTTCATGGCTCCACCCTTCTTTGGGCATAACTGGCACTTTGGCATAATGCCGAGGGCACAGATCCGACACAGCCAGCTGCCCTTGGGGACCTTCTGGATGCCGTAGCACGCCTGCCGAGCGACGTCAAGGAGATGTTAGATGAACAAGCTACAGCCTGGGATTAGTTTTAACCGCCGACCTGGTGGACGCAGATGTTGCACTTGTCGCAGAACACCATCTCATTGTTGTCCTCGCCGTCGGGCGACTGGCACACGTCACACACCACATCCTCGTCGTACTCAATGCCCAGACCCTCCTCCGTCTCCATGGCGTGTGTCATGCTCTCGTGGCAGCGGCGTTCCAACTCCTCCATGGCACGCTCCATGGCCATCTCGTCCAGTGGGGGAAGGGCTAAAGGCCGACACAATGTTAGCTGCTTAGCTCCACAGCTAAAGCTAATGTGCTACATCGACTTTTATTTATCGAATGTATCACTTTGTTGAGGACTCACCCAGCTTAACAAACTCTTGGTTGACAACCTGCAGCCAGGCCACGTCTTCCTCGTTCAGGTCGTAGCGACACATGCCCTCCGCCAGCGTCCGGATGTCCACGTAGCCTAGCGCCTGGGTCCCCGATGTACGAATTAACTTCTTGGGTCTGACAAACATGACCTCTTTCCCCTTTTCCGCCAGCGCCCTGCAAAACACGTGACATCAGCACAGTCACAAGCACTGATGCCCACCAAACGTCCTACCTGGCCACAGGCTGGGGGATGGACTGCGGGCTGACGGGCACTTGGACACCCTTTTCCCACTCCTGCCTCCAGGGGTCTGCAAGGACATAGTAGTCTTCCGGGTTGAGCTGGTAGGAATCGTGTACCTTCATGGCGGTGATCAGGTCCGTCCTGAACACCTGAAATAATCACGACCATTCAGGAGTTAGCTGTTCAAAGTCCACAGTGATTCTAGTGTGATCGCTGCGCTACAGTAACATTTGGGGTGCGCACGTGCACACACACAGCGTGCAGCTGATAAACTGCAAAAGCGACAGAAATGCTGCCGTGTGAATAAGATAAGAATATTTAGTTTGTTTAATAAAACAATGTATAGACCTGTTTGATATAAAGGTGTCCTGCAATTACTTCTGTTGTAATCTGGTGCTATTTACCATTAAAATTAGCTTTACGTTCTTGGGGGAGTACCCAGCCCCCCTAATATAACAGTCGAGGAAACACTGTCCTCAAGCACTTCTGTTTTTTTTATTTTGGCAAAAGTTTTGCTTCCCAATAGCTGCAAAATGCACATTTGTCAATTAGAGCAAACACAAACATGCCTCCATTCATGATGAGCGTTTGCGCACGTTCAAATGTGCTCTGGTCATCTGAGCAGCAAACAACCAATCAGCATGCAGCCCGTCATTGTCCTGCTTTAATTCTATTGGCCCTCTGGGCTGGAGGGTGTGCACAGCTGATAAGAGCAGTCATGCACTGTCCAATGAGAGTCACTTATCTCCCACCGGGAGTGGTGGTGTTGAGTTTGCAGAAAAAGGCGGAGCACACTTTTGGAGATGTACACAGTGTAAAATACAAAAGTACCACTATGTTCAAATAACTTGTATACTTCTTGGTGACACTTTTAGGAACCATTAATAGTGTGTTATTTAAGAGCATTGTGAACTTCAAATAAATGCTTACAGACCTCAGACGGTTTCTGTCTCGTTCCTCTCCTGGCCTGAGAAGAATGCTGCGACCAGCAGGTGGAATTACCTGAAGAGAAAAGTGGTTAGTGAACAGTTTGCATCCACTTCCTGTTCACAAAATAAAACTATTGTTAACTTTAGTCCTATATTTGGCTCCAGCGCCAATGGCGAGTCCGCATGTTTGACTTACTTCCATTGTCTGAGTCATCGCTGCTGCTGGGATGTCGACTTCTCTTCATGGTCAAGTGTGTGAGGAGCTCCAGCTTCACCACGCTGGAAACACAAGATAGACAGAAGAGTTTCATTTCTGGCAAATACGGCTTAAAGTCACAGGACTGTACGGGTATAAATATATGAGGAACCTTTATGACCTTACTGCAGTGGATTGCCGAGTAATGAAAAATCTCCAAGCTCTGACACACTCACTGTCCATTTCATTAGTTATATCAACTGATGGCATCAAGACAATAATTTTTTCTTTAGAAAGACACCATGAATGCTCATTTTTTGGTAGTCATTGAACAATATGCATCATACTGCAGGGTTTGCAGGCCTTTTGTAAGGTCAAATTAAAGCAATTACAGCGTGTGAGATGTGGTAAACCACATACCGAGGTACAAACGTACCCAGACAGAGCGCGATTTTTTTTTAATCACATTTTATCACATTAAAAAATGCTGAAATTGTACTTTTCCAAACTTGAAAACTTCCAAGTACTCGTATTGAACCACGATGACACCTCTGTAACCAAAATGTTAGCTCCCGGTATGTTGCGCTAGCGTTGTACAAGCACAGTAATAAATACATTGTTAAGTGAATACCTCTTTGGCAGCGTCTACCAAAAGTCAACATAATTATCTTTGTAGAGTCAGGATTTATGCACCTGGATCTCATTCGATTGTGCACCTGACAGATGACAAAGTAAATATTTACCAGGCATTTGTTCATAGCCCCACAGTACTAGTTGTCTAGTACTTGTGTGAGCGCCAATTCACAGTAAACTTGCACGCTCATGTCACCGAGTTGGAAACAAAACAAATATGTCATCTCATACTCTGAGTGAAAGCATCACTATCTGTGAACAAGACGACATGTTGGCTCACATCATGATGATGAATGTGAGCCCTGCAGCGCCAAACAATCCCATCTTGTGAGCAAACTTCTAGTAATGACGCTACTGTAACTGTGCTGTCAACAAAAACAACAACATAGCCGACATGTGTGCACACAACGAGCAACGGCAAACGACACTAGTAGCATACAACAACGCAAACAAGGACTCAAGACTCGATGAAAAATTCAGAAAGATTGCTGACAGAAAACGACAGGTTATTTGCTAGCTTGCTAAGCTCGCAACAGCTAGCGACGCTGTGCTGTGTGACGCCGTAACTTTAGACATACAAATTATCGGCTAAATTGAGCAGCATGTGGACAATATCTTCCATTTAAAGTGTATTGTCATTAACGTTGGACCGTACAGAAACAATACTGACCTGTCAAGCAGCTAAATTAGCTGTTAGCTTTAGCCGCTTTGCTAATCTGTCACTGCCGTTCCAAAACAAGCAGGCCTACCCTCAACCGGCGCCTTCATGGACGACCTTTTCAATGCACCTAAAGGTCTCAAATTAGCACTGAGCATTTCTTAATAACACGAAGTCATCGTAAATCACCCATACCATGTAGTGCTGTTTTATCTCATTCCAACAAGAGCCCACTGGTTCATGGAGCTTGTGTTGAGCAATCTCTGATACCGCGTTAGCAGAATGCTAGCGCAGTTACCATAGACAACCACTAGCACTGGCTAAAGCTAATGTTGCTAATATCATCATGGCATCGTCCCTCACCTGCAATTCAATTGAAGTTGCAGTGGAATATCTGCCAAAAGTTACGGGCTCATCTTTCGCTTAAGACGAGCATCTTAACACAAACGAAGAAGCTTGCATGGACGCTGTTAGGAGTGTTCTGCTAACATTGATGTTAAGCAGCTGTGTACAATGTGGCAGCTTAACCAGCCACTGGTCGAGGATAATCTTTGGCGCCATTTTAAATGACGACGTCGCGTTCTCTTGGCGCCGCCATGCTAACACGACAACACAACCGAATGAAAACAAACGAATGTAGTGTAGAACTGCAGAGAGAGAGGGGACTGTACATACTGTGCACGCCAGGACGACGTAAGTCGCTGTTTGCCTTTGATGAGAGGCTCCAAGAGTTCCGCTTGACCCGCATTCCACATACACAAACATGGAGAGTAGCAGGGGGCGGTGCCAGGAGGAGGGAAGCCTGTTCATCTTGCAGATACGCCTCTTTGCCGCTGGAGGGCAGCAACGCCCCCAGTGTCTCTCGTCGACAGGTGATTTAAAATAATTCACACATTTGTTCAGCTATCTGTTTGCATAAGGCTAGAATTGGTATTGTTTACTAAACAAGTGAACACATTTGCTGCATTTTCTTCCTGATTGTGCATGATGTAACAGCCTGTTTTACTCAGGCAATAGCACGTCTTGTATTTTAAAGGCACAGTGTCCCATTTATTTATTCCTCAAGTTAACTAACATGCATCTTCCTTCAACAAATCGCAAAGGAAATTTCGTCTAAAATGAGAAGATTGAGCACTTTGCTGTGTGTTTATTATACAACCATACCATGTTTATTATACAACCATACCAAAGTTAGGAAATGACAAATGTGACGCCATTGCCTTGTCCAATCAAATAGCTCTGATGTCATCAGCCACGACTGTAATGTAGTCTGCTCACGGCTAGTTGTATGATACTTGAAAATGTGCCAGATCAGTCAATTTTAATTACGGTGATTTTAGGAATAATGGGTTTGGGTATTTATTCTCTGTAACCAGCATTCTTGATTATCGTAACCTTTTTTTGTAGTACAGTAAGTGAGCAAAGTGTGCTTGTGTAGTTATTTCCCCATATCTCCATACAATAACTCAAATATGGTAACACAAGGGAACAATACAGAGTATGGAGTGCTTTTTGGTCCAGGACCAATTTTGCCATGTTCAGTATTGAAGTATTTCTTGGCACCTTAATTTGTATATTTTTCTTAGATTTCCAGCTCATTTATCATCTATTGCAGTGGTTCCCAAACGTTTCACAGTCACGTGCCCCTTCAGATATTTGACTTGAAGCCATGTAGCCCCTACTCCTGCACACTTAAAAAGCATAAACCGTTTTTATTTCATTAAATTTAAATATTAAATCATGATTAATTGATTCATTTTATAGTAAGTAATTCTGGTTCAAAAATGTATATTTTGCGTGGTCAAAGTTTAATTAGAGATAAAGTATCTAAGTATTCGTCCTACATATCTTTTATTTCAGCCGGATGTTGGGATCCCTCCGTTTGAATGGGTTGAACTTGAGCTTCACTTTTTCCCACTTGCACTCGCTGTGATTTAAGTCTGCATATCCATTTCATACCAAATTGAAAGGGGAAGTTGAAGAAACACGATAAAGCAGTATCTGAAGTAAAAAAAAAAATACATACAAGCAATGATAAAGCCTAATTTTCAGGGGAATCTCCACTCTCATCCTGACACGCACATACATTTGACAGGTTTTCACAGTGCGGGGATTGGAACACCGATATAAATGAAACCTTCAAGATGAAACACTCTTTAAACACAACATAATCATGAAATTTACTTACTTATTCATATACCTCACACAGAGCAATGAAGAACTTCATGCCGTGTCTCCTTCCTTCTCTCTGCGATGACTGAGGCGTTCAGGTGCACTCGTAATTGTGAGTGATAGACGCCAATTGTTTTTATTCACGTACCCCCTATGACAATTAGCGTACCCCTGAGGGTACGTGTACCCCACTTTAGGAACCTAGAATCTATTGTAACGCCTAGAAATGTGTTGTCGTTCACCACCCTGTCAATGTCTACTCCGTCTATTTGTATTCGTGTTTTGGTGTCCTTACTGCTATTACCAAACATTTTAATTTTATTTAGATTTTGTGATATAATGTGAAAAATATTGTCAAATAATATTAATAATACATGTTAAATCATGAATAATAAACATCACACTGCAATTATTACATATATGTTTATGTAATTGTAGGGTTAGAGTGCAGTCTTTAGTTTCATGAACAACTAAATCCTGTGGTAGGTATGCCTAGACATGTTCTTTTTTCATTTGACGGCCAAGATGGCGTCGTAGGACTTGCCCGTGCGACACACCTGCACGTTGGTGAAGCCGCTCTGGTTGAGTATCATGGTGTACTGGGAGGGGGGGCGCTCCCGGCCCTCCATCTGCACCAGCATGTTGAGGGAGAAGAGCTGCGTCATGATGGGGCCTCGCCGATTCTCCAGCAGCATGGCCTCCACCAGCAGGACGCCGCCGCCTTGATGCCCAAACACACAGCAGCCGTCAAACCTCAAAGGAGTCAATCACGCTGAGGGTTAGTGGACGTTGTGGTCACCTGGTTTGCAGGCATGGTAGAGCTTCTTCAGCAGTCTCAGACATTTCTCCTCAGACCAGTCGTGAACAATTCGGGCCAGAACGTACAAGTCAGCAGGAGGAACTTCACCAAGGAAGAAATCTCCTGAAGAAGCAGAAAGCATGACATGTTCATCACGTCATTTGGAACACCTGACACTTTCATACAGTGTTCCATGCTGGAGAAGATAGAAACAAATGGAAAAAGTTTTGGAAAAAAGTGTGTGTCAAGGGTTTCAGTACATGTTTTATCTGGGGAGTTGAATCAGAGCATTTGCACATGGAGCTGGATGAGAGGTGAAACAAGAAGTTCAAAATCAAGCAAGTCAATAGACGTGCACCTCCAACAATTTTTTTCGAGCTGCGGATCATTAGGGCTGGCTATTGTAACACATTGACCAGTCTCTCTCTCTTCAACCACCATCGCTCGCCCACGACACTGAGCCAGCAAGCCAAATAGAGTTGTAGTTGGCTCATAGAGCCGAGGCCACAAGCCCGACCTTGATAAAGAGCCACAAAAGTAGGTGTGGCCAAAGTGCGGCTCGGGGGCCATCCGCGGTCTGTGGCTCATTAATCATTGCATCAATGCAGAAACAAAATAACATTTAAAAAACAGCAAAAATGGTAAAAAAAAAAATAGAGCAAAAGTCACAATGACAAAAAGCTGAAATGTTGACACCAACAAGGAATCATAACAGAAAGCTTGGTATGTAAAGACAAAGCTTTAAGCTTATACTGTATATATACAAATAAATAAAGGGAACACTCAATTCACACTCAATCAAAACTGCTGCGCCATTCAAACTGTCCACTTAGGACGCAACACAGATCGACAATCAATTTCACATGCTGTTGAGCAAATGCAATACACAACAGGTGGTGTCTTTTTCTACTTTCATTTTGAGTGTGACTCCAAATCCAGACCTGCATGGGTTAATAAATTTGATTTCAGTTGATAATTTATGTGTGAGTTTGTTGTCACCACATTAAACTATGTAAAGACCAAAATATTTAATAAGACAATTCATTAATTTTGATCTCGGATGTGATATTTTATTATTTTGAGCAGTATATGCATATATATATATATATATATATATATACCTTGTGGCCCATAAACATGGCACGCACCTTGTGGTGGCATAGCAAGCGAATAGCACAGACGCGAGGTGCGTTCATGGACATGGGGTCATTACTTTTTTTTGTAAAGATCCGGCAACCCACTGAAAACGGCTACGCAACCCACGTTTGGGTCACGACCCACTAATTGAGAATCACAGTTATAGAGCAACCCTTTCAGGACCATCTGTTTAACAAAGACATAAATAAAAACGTACCTTTTCCTTTTGCTAACGTTCTTCTGGGCTCATGTTTTTTCTTATAGTTCTACATGCAGAAAACACTTTGAAATTCAAATAAATGCATATAAATGATGAATCAGCGATTAATCAATATTTAACCTAACTGACTTTGATTGGAAAACGTGATTGCTGACAAAGACACAATGTGGCAGAGACATCGACACCACCTTCCTTTTGCTATGCGTTATTTCTTGATTTCAATAGTGTTTGTTTATGAAAATGCTGGCTGGTTTGTATGGTATAGAGGGGTCACCAACGTGGTGCCCGCGGGCACCAGGTAGCCCCCCACGACCACATGAGGTGCCCGCAAGCCTGCTTTTCATTCAGGTTTTCAGTTAATAATGAAAGAACAGTAGAAAGAAATGCATTGTGAAATAAAAAATGTGACTTGTGGACACCAGCATTTTGTTCATGTTCTGGTAAAACAAGCATATTCGCTTTGTTTGGGTTTAAAATAAGCTCTGAAAATAAATGTTACAAAAATGAGTAGCTCTTGGCCATTTTCATTTTGTAAAAGTAGCTCTCACAAGGAAAAACGTTGGTGACCCCTGGTATAGAGACTATTTTATGTGAATAAGAGCAAAATCTGAGGGAGTATGCTTCCACCCATTGGCTGATTTGACATGGAATGGTCTTGCTTTAACCAAGAGCCACCTTCATTGTACCGGCAAGCCCAGTTTTACACTCAACACACCTCGCTAACCAACTAAACTCACTTCACAGTATACCGTAATTATCAAGGCAAGGCGCAGCAATAAATAATTGATCGGCCTACCAGGAAAACTCCCGGTACTCTCAATGGCCAGTCCGTCCCTGTAGACGGGCTGACTTTCGGTGCCTGTTTCCATGTAGTAGCAAGCTACTAGGCTGCTCACAAGGACATTTTGTGATTAAATGAATACACTAGGTCCCCAACTTACGAACACCCAACTAGCGAACACTCGTGGATACAAACACAAGCCGACTGGTCTATATTTTATTTTATTTTGCCTTGTAGTCAGTCGCTCAATCAGTATTTATACTGCTACTGTACATGCTTTACCAGTAGAGGGCACTGTGACACTGCTAATGCAGCCTTAGAGCTAATGAGACCAACAGACCAACCAACTGCTTAATTCTACACCACCCACAGAACACTACCTCTTTTAGAAGAGTCTAACGACGACGACGACTTGTCCTTTTTTCAATAACTCCTCCTCCAACTCCTCCACAACGACGTATGCTTGGCCACTCCTCTTCAAAGGTAAATAACATTTATCATTATGTATTATATCATTTTTATTATTGTTTTTTTCATTAATTATCCTGGTTTAATATTACTACTGCATCCAAACTCATATTTACATACATACACATATACTGTATATGTATACACGTACATGTAGTACCTATATCATTGGTAATATTACCTTTTCCCCGACTTAAGAACAATTCAACATAAAAACGGTCGTCTGGAACCAATTGTGTTCGTTAGTTGGGGACTTAGTGTACATTCACAACACCGTCTGACTCATGAAGCATATTACGACGCACACCATATTGTAAACTAACTAAATGTACGCCAACCACCAACCTTAAAATATTGCCGTTAATTTTCGACGGGGGAGTACGCTAACCACTGTATTCCATTTGAGACACAGCATTGTTGTGCAGATAGCTACGCATGTATCGCAATGTTGTTCCTCTCACCGCTCTCAAAGGTGAAGGTGTCGTTCTCCTGCAAGAAATGTTTTCTGGCTATTTCCACAATCTCCAGGAAGTCAAAGACGGTGACGGAGGACGAGGGATATGCCTTCGCCAGTTCGCGGGCCAGTGCGCCAGTGCATCCTGTGAATTCAAAACATATACTCCAAAACTGTTATATGTGCGTTGCCCCCTTGTATGTTATATGTTGTACTGCCCCCGATGGCTGCATTTCCTCGTACCTCCGAGGTCCATTATCTTCTGGAAGCCGGAGAGGTTGAATGCCGTCACAACGTCCTGCCCGTCCAGAATCCAGGAGGAGTTCATCAAACCCATGAACTTTAGAGTCTCCTCCTCCGATCTGGACCGCAGAGGTTTAAAAAAAAAAAAAAAGGGAACGTCAGCGACAAACAAAAGAATCTCAAATGGGCTTCCGTACAGACGAAAAGCACCTGTAAATGGCCTCAAACACCTCCTCAGGCGGGATGCCGAAGGTCTTATGGTTTTGATTCTTGCCCTCTCTGGTGCAGAAAGGAGGGAACGTGTCTGGAGGTTATTTTGCCAAAACTCAATCTGCTTCATGTTGGGCTCACCTGACGGCGTCGGTCATGTTGTTCCACAGCGGGTAGATGGTCTGCGACTGGTAGATGACCATATCGTGGAGCGACTTGACGCCCCCTCTGGCCAAGTACATGTTGGCCACGTCAGTGCTGCTGTAAAGAGCTGACAGGGAAACAGAATCAGCTATATCAATCACAGCCACTAGGGGGCATTTGTGTATGCTATGTGGGGATTGCTATTTATGAGTATTAGGGCCACATTGAACAAAAATAATAATCTGAGATTTCAAGAATAAAAGTTGTAATATTACGACAATAAAGTCATAAATTTACAAGAATAAAGTCGTAATATTACGTGTCATTGTGTCATACGTGTCAGAAGGAAAATAGGAAGGAAGGAAACTTTCCTCTCGCCTCAGGCAAGCTTTTATTTATAATGTGGCAGCAAAACAGAGCAGTTGAGCAAAGAGATTAGCATATCTAGCCCTTCTCACTTCTGCCTAAGATTTTAAGATATTAATATATATTCAACAGTAATATGGTAAATTATTAATACTGCAAACAAAAATTTGCAAGTTTGTATTAGTAGCATGACACTTGAGGGCATATTTATCCATGGTATGCAGGTATTGGTATGATATGCTATGACACCTGTCCCGTCCGCTGTCTCCACCTCCAGGATCTCAATGCCCACCAAGGCGTCCAGCAGCCTCTCCATGCCATCCGCGTTGGCGTCCAGAGCCTGCGCTACATGTTGAGCGCTGAGGGCCCCCGGCGACTTCATCAGGAGCTCGAAGACGCCCAGCTCGCAGGCGGCGAAGATCACCTGGAAGACAAGCGGGTGACATCTTTAAGGATTTTGGAGATACAGTACATGCTTTCTGTAATAGTCTGATATGAATATACGGGGATAAAACAACATAAAACACAAACATAATTTGCCACATTTAGGTCCTAAATATAGAAACTGTTAAGTGAGAGACTGACAGACATTTAAAATATGTTAGCTCATTGCAAAGATCAAAATGGAGGATGGTAATTTTACTTCAGATCATGAAAGAATAAATCAAACATTCAGAAATTATTTTTCTCAGCTTTATGCCTCGGAATCAAATAACCCGGCACTCATGAACGTCTTTCTGAACCAATTAGACATCCCCAAGATTCCTTTCGATAGTAAAAGTAGACTTGACAGACCTATAACAAAGGAGGAGATTGCACAAGCTATTTCCTCACTCCAGTCTGGGAAGTCTCCAGGTCCCGATGGTTTTCCTTCAGAATTTTTTAAGGCTTTTTCCCAATCTCTCTCTATACAGTTGAGCACTGTGCTGTCCGACTCATTCAGGCGGGGTACGTTTCCAACTTTATTTAATGAAGCATGTATCACCCTTATTGGGAAAAAAGACAAGGACCCTACAGAGTGCTCCTCATATAGGCCAATTTCATTATTAAACGTGGATGCTAAAATTCTGGCCAAGACACTGGCCAAAAGATTGGAGGACATTTTACCCCTGGTTATATCAGATGATATAACCAGCTTTGTAAAAAATCGATATTCTAATTTCAATATGCGCCGGTTGTTTGACATCTTGTACCTCCCCTCTGATGGGTCCACGGAGTGTGTGCTATCTTTGGACGCGGAGAAGGTCTTTGACCGTATAGAGTGGCCATACTTATTTGCGGTCTTACACAAATTTGGCTTTGGTCCAAATTTCATTACCTGGATAAAATTACTCTACTTACGTCCCACTGCTTCCGTCCTCACTAATTCTCAGGTGTCACAACCATTTAATCTTTACCGGGGAACTAGACAAGGGTGTCCTTTTACGCCCCCTATTGTTTGCCCTGGCCATAGAACCCCTTGCTATAGCAATTCGCACCTGTGACAACATATCTGGCATTTGGAGGACTGGAGTACAGCACAAGGTGGCGCTATATGCAGATGACTTATTAAGCTTCATTTCACATCCGGACACCTCTTTACCTGCTTTGCTGCTGCTTCTGAAGAATTTCGGTCAGTTCTCAGGATATAAACTAAATCTGAATAAATCTGAAATTTTACCTGTCAACGAGGGGGCGCCGGCATCAGTGTACGCATCGTTTCCTTTTAAGATTGTGGAAAATAAATTTACTTATTTGGGCATTACAGTTACGAAAAAGCATAGGAGTCTTTTCAAAGAAAATTTTCTGAGTCTATTAAACCACACGAGGCAGTGTCTGACGCAGTGGTTGCCATTTTCCACTACTTTGGCCGGTCGAATCAACTCCATTAAAATGACCATTCTTCCCAAATTTTTGTATTTTTTTCAATCCATCCCAATCTTCATCCCAAAGTCTTTTTTGGATACTTTGGACTCGGTCATATCTTCCTATATTTGGAAGGGCAAGCGTCCTAGGTTGAATAAAATCCATCTACAAAAACCTAAGCAAGAGGGTGGGATGGCGTTGCCTAACTTTCGCTGTTATTATTGGGCAGCCAATATTCGATGGGTCATATTCTGGTCATACTATCAGTACCGTTCTGACCGGCCTATATGGGTGGAGATGGAAGGATGCTGCTCCGCCCACCCACGCTCAGTGGCTGAGAGATGTCATGTCCTGTCTAAATTTGGAGAAAATTCATTACTCAATTTGTAATGCCAAAGAAAAATTCCAAAATGTCTGGGGACCTTTCTTAGTATATTTCCACAACTTTAAATTTACCTGAGCTCCCCAATAGCTTTCCCTCTCTGGTCTATTTGCTGTCATCTGTTGTTTAATTCACTTGTGCATTTGCTTTGGTTGTTTTGCATTTGGTTGTCCTACCAAACTCGGACCTCTGTCTCTTTGGGCTGTGTGTGGCTTACTTTGTGGGTGTTTTTTGTGTTGGGGCTTTTTGTTTGTTATTTTGCTGTTTTTGTTTTCTCTCTCTCTCGTTCTATGCCTAAACTACCAGCAAACATTGTGTGTATTTGTTTTTTACTTTGTCAAAATTCAATAAAACTATTTCTGATTAAAAAAAAAATGTTAGCTCAGTGTAGTCTGTCAAGAATTGTTGATTCCTTCAACGAGGTGAGTGGTTACCTTTGATATCCTGAAGCCGTTCAAGTACTCGAGTAGTTTAAAAGGGTAGTCCAGCTCGCTTTGGGACAGATGCTCTGCCATCACTGCGCCTCAGTTGTTCAAAAAAAGATGGAGAAATATCACATTAAATAGTACCAAGTCTACTCCGGGCTTCGTGCAAGAAAAGAGCTGACACGTGACGATGGGAGACGCTGGTAGTGTTTGTCCTGGTGGGGAAGGATCAGACCAAGGAGGGTTGTGGGCGGCTCCAACGGTCTCTTGGCACGGTCAGGCTGCAGTTCTACAAATGGCCACAGAGCAGCGAGGGTGGCGCTGTCGCATCACCGGTGGTTTATATGAGCCCACGTTGTGCAGAAGACGACCTGCCTTGTTTACAAATTTAAAAACAGGATCGTGTGCTTTTATCCAATCTTGTGTGTTTAAGTGTTTCCATGTATTTGTACCTGTGTGATGTACAGTATGTCACAAAAGTGAGTACACCCTTCACATTTCTGCAAATATTTTATTATATCTTTTCATGGGACACCACTGAAGAAATGAAACTTTGCTACAATGTAAAGTAGTCAGTGTACAGCTTGTATAACAGTGTAAATTTACTGTCCCCTCAAAATAACTCAATACACAGACCTTAATGTCTAAACTGCAGGCAACAAAAGTGAATACACCCCTAAATGAAAATGTCCAAATTGTGCCCAATTAGCCATTTTCTTTCCCAGTGTCATGTGACCCATTAGTGTTACAAGGTCTCAGGTGTGAATGGGGAGCAGGTGTGTTAAATTTGGTTTTATCACTCTCACACTCTCTCATACTGGTCACTGGAAGTTTAACATGGCACCTCATGGCAAAGAACTCTCTGAGGATCTGAAAAAAAGAATTGTTGCGCTACACGAAGATGGCTTAGGCTATAAGAAGATTGCCAACACTCTGAAACTGAGCAGCAGCACGGTGGCCAAGACCATACAGCGGTTTAACATCACAGGTTCCACTCAGAACAGGCCTCGCCATGGTCGACCAAAGAAGTTGAGTGCACGTGCCCAGCGTCATATCCAGAGGTTGTCTTTGGAAAATAGACGCCTGAGTGCTGCCAGCATTGCTGCAGAGGTTGAAGGGATGGGTGGTCAACCTGTCAGTGCTCAGACCATACGTCGCACTCTGCATCAAATTGGTCTGCATGGCTGTCATCCCAGAAAGAAGCCTCTTCTAAAGATGATGCATAAGAAAGCCCGTAAACAGTTTGCTGAAGATAAGCAGACTAAAGACATGGATTACTGGAACCATGTCCTGTGGTCTGATGAGACCAAGATAAACTTATTTGGTTCAGATGGTGTCAAGCGTGTGTGGCGGAAACCAGGTGAGGAGTACAAAGACGAGTGTGTTTTACCTACAGTCAAACATGGTGGTGGGAGTGTCATGGTCTGGGGCTGCATGAGTGCTGCCGGCACTGGGGAGCTACAGTTCATTGAGGGAACCATGAATGCCAACATGTACTGTGACATCCTGAAGCAGAGCATGATCCCCTCCCTTCGGAAACTGGGCCGCAGGGCAGTATTCCAACATGACAACGACCCCAAACACACCTCCAAGACAACCACTGCTTTGCTAAAGAAGTTAAGGATGAATGTGATGGACTGGCCAAGCATGTCTCCGGACCTAAATCCTATTGAGCATCTGTGGGGCATCCTCAAACTGAAGGTGAAGGAGCACAAGGTCACTAACATCCACCAGCTCCGTGATGTCGTCATGGAGGAGTGGAAGAGGATTCCAGTGGCAACCTGTGAAGCTCTGGTGAACTCCATGCCCAAGAGGGTTAAGGCAGTGCTGGAAAATAATGGTGGCCACACAAAATATTGACACTTTTGGCCCAATTTGGACATTTTCACTTGGGGTGTATTCACTTTTGTTGCCTGCAGTTTAGACATTAAGGTCTGTGTATTGAGTTATTTTGAAGGGAACAGTAAATTTACACTGTTATACAAGCTGTACACTGACTACTTTACATTGTAGCAAAGTTTCATTTCTTCAGTGGTGTCCCATGAAAAGATATAATAAAATATTTGCAGAAATGTGAAGGGTGTACTCACTTTTGTGACATACTGTAGCCACAGATAACAAATAATAAAAGTAAATAAGTTTGGAAACAACCTGCAAATGACCAACATCTTCAGTTATTAACCAAATTGATTTATTATGCATGAACAAATACCATCCTAACAGGCACGCACACGCACGCGCGCGCACACACACACACACACACACACAGCCAACGTTTAAATAGATGACGAGGTGGCAATGGGGCATCGTAGCTCTTTGTGTTGCACATGCTTGAATAAAATGATATTTATTTACAAGTTCAGCAACGTTCCCAAGTACAGCCACGCTCCAAAGCAAGTGACAATGGAAGAACACAAAAGATGGAGGGAGGGGGTCAGGGGTGTATGTGGAGGGGGGGTGTTTGGCCAAAAAACGACAGCAAAAAAAGAAGACCCAGCATTACATGATGGACTACATCAATATGGCAGTAACACTGAGTGAGTGTCTTTATTTACAAGGTGTAGTTGGGTCATGCGACTATTCAACCTGTGTGTGTGCCTTTTTCTTTCCTGTTTCAATTTCCGTTTTGAGGGAGGGGTAACGCCACCTATGCCAAAGCCGTGCTTCCTCCGCTCAGGACTGACGCAACAAAGCAAATAAGGCACGATTAATACTTGGACCATTGTTATTTGGGGAGGGGAGGGGAGGGGGGGGGGGGGGGGGGGGTCTACAGACAATGTAAACAATTAAGTCGATTGATTAGGAACGCCAATCACCTTCCCTTTGGAACCAACCCCCCCCACCCACCACCACACACAAACTCCCCCACACCCCTGCCTACACTACTGGACATACAATCACATGGTGACAACTAGTAGTGCAAAGACAACAAGAGGAGAGAGCACCGCCCTGCTTCACACCTTTGGTACTGCAATGCCTCTGCCTGTCTAAAGGGGGTTGGGGGTGTCAAACAAGTAGAAATGGATGATTGATCGACAGACTGATTGATTGACAAGCTGTCAGAAGCTTAAGCAGTGTCAGTGTGGATGTGTGAGAGAGAAAAAGAAAGTGTCCTGATGTCCAGCTCAGCTGCGACCTTGCAGACCCATTTTGCACTGAAATATTTTGCTGTTTTGCTTCAAGTACATCTAAATGGCACCGCCCGCCCCACTCCCTTCTTAAACGCTGGAAGTTTCCATCCACTTTTGCGAATCTTAGCAGGATGAGCAGGCAACCAAGCCTGGTCGAAGCGGGACGAGGACCGCCCGTCCACAGAAGCTGCAACAGATTGAGGACAGGGAGGAGGAAGAAGAGGAGGAAGAGGGGTCCATGTGCCTGTGATGGGGGGTGGGCGTGTCAAGATTTTTGGGCGGCCCGTCGCAGCTGTCGGGGGCTCCTGGCTTTGGTGGGTGCAGTGGAAGCAGTTAGTCGTGTTTCAGGTGGTCCTTGATGTCCTCCTCGTCCGTGTACTCGGACGGCTCGTCGCCGGGCTTCAACAAGCGGCCCACATAGTCGTATTTCTCTGCAAACATGGAACACAAGACCAGGAACAACGTCAAGACCTGCTGAACTCTTTAAGGGCTGCAACTACCGATTATTTTAATAGCCGACTAATCGGTGATTACTTTTTTCAATTAAAACAATTATTGCTTATATGATCTGCTGAACATGTTTGAGTCCACAACTTGATTTTAACACATTGTCAAAACCTATTATGCCTGTGCTCTTAAAGTGTTTATGATGGCCACAGTTTGACCCAGGAACAGATTATTTCTATTGTCATTATTTCCTATGTGGAAATGGTTCATCCAGCATTCTAGAAGAGATTGTGTTTGACTGCATGTCCTCTGTGTGTATGCCCAGGCCTAAATGAGACATTAATTGCACCCTTCTGCATCCAAAGTAATGATATTACATGCCCTCAATGTGACAGCATGTCCAGAAAAATCGTATTTACCCATGAATTGCATTTCCCACTCCCGCACGCTCTCCATCTGCACGGCATTGAGGTCGGACAAGTCATCGTACTCGTCCCTCAGGGCGTCTTTCTCCAGACAGAACGTGGCTAAGCCTCTGGAAGCGTCCCGGCCCGCAAATATCCCATAGGGACCCTCTGGGGGGGTAAAGACAAAGAAAAACTAAAAATCAAAGGGAGTCCATGAAGGCATCTGACTAGCGTGTGCAAACTCACTCTACTTTTTCAACTCCATTCATTATGCAACACAAAAGACACATACAACAGACTGTGCTGCAAATGCTATCAAAAAAGGGCTTATCATCTGAATGATTAGATGTGCTGCATGGAAGCATGTGCAGTTTATCTGCATGTGCAGATAAACGTGTCACTGTGCACGATGCCGACAGCACTGCCAGCTCTTTAATTATACAACGCAAACAGGGAAAAGACGCTTGGGTGTGAACATTAGCGGGAAAAACCAGCACATGAACTGGACTGACGAGTCACTCCTGTGTGTAATTTAAATGTATTAAAAGTTTGGTGGATCAGACAGAGGGAGCGCCTTGACAATGTTTCGCTGTCTAATGCTAATTAGCATTTCATTTAACGACTTACTATAACTTTACTACAACCTAAAGATACAAAGTTTGCTTTTTTTGTGGGACGGAGTAGAATGAAGATTAGTGTGTCTCATACATTCCAGCCCGCCACAAATACATTTAGACTGCCACCAATAGATGTGGCACTAACTGTTCATCTTTAGTCATAAAGACATTTTAATGGGACTGTCTGAATGTAGCTTGTCATTACAACCACGTACAGCAGCTGGCGATGTGCACCATAACTCCGCTTTTGAACAAATCTCATACACTCCTGGTCTGCCAGAGAATAAGACGTAGCAGGAAGGATCAGTGTAGCCAACTTAGCTACTTTGTCACAATAGTTCGTAAGTATTCCGAGCCCTACAAAGACTCTTTTTCAAAAAAGCGACTAGTGACAAATCTAGGTACTTTTTCTTGTGTTACTGGAAACTTTTGGAGACTGACATGAAAGCATGTATATATCGCTCTTAATGAGCTGCTTTGGGTCCTCCTGTCTCAAAGCACGCACAGGTGGCTCAGTCTTGTTTGTGACATTAAAAAAACATTTTACACACGGCAATAATCGTGTAATACCTAATCGTGTAATACCTAATAAAACTGCGTGACTTCTACAGAGCAGTCGGCAAGGTTGAAATGTGCTGCGAAGCATACTGTTTTGTTCTTTTTTTAAGTGTACTCTCATCTTGAGCAGACTGCACAGACAATAATAAAACTTTGCGTACACGTGCGAGTTAACAGGTTAGACAATTAAGCGATATGAATAATAGGTTATGTTTATAATGTGTGTGCAACGAAACAAGTGTAAACAAGCATAATTTGGTTCAGACAACGTCAACAAGCTAAAAGGCTAGTTAGCTGTTAGCTACGTTAAAAACTTTACACTCTGGCTCGTCGATTGCAACTTCAAACTAAAAAGTATCAAAGACTGAAAAGGATTAGGCTTTAATTTGTAACAAATATGAAGAGTCTTTGCATTGTCGTGCAAGCAGGTTTGCAGATCGCGTCACATTCAAAACAGACAAAAGCTGAAGGAGGGCAGCCAGCTATTCACGACGCTCTTTGCGCCCAGCGGTGGGTTGACGACAAGCGGCCCCACGCTAGAGACGTGTCAAGCTGTCACGGCGCCCACGCACACGGCGCCCACCTACCTTTCCCGTAGAACTTCTTGCCGCTGGTCACGTCGAAAACCTTCATGTTGACGGCCATTAGGATGCGAGGGTTCTGGAGCCCGTCGTACTCCCGCAGCTGCTCCAACGTGAAGTCCCGTCTCCTCATCTTGGGAAGCGCCGAGGCCTCGTCGCCCTGGGCCGCGTCCGAGCCGAGCCGTCTACCCCAGCGGCGGTACACCGCCACGCAGACCGCCAGCACAGCGATCAAGATAGCAATATTCAGCAACATTCCGCCCAGGCCGAGCCCGCCGGACTCGTCTGCCGTCTCCTGGCCGCCGCTGGTGTCGAGTGGAGCGCTCCAACTGTCTCCATCGTCCGCCATACTGCACGGTTAGCGTCTACCCGCCCCTGGCTTGATGCTGCCTTCAAGGCTCTCGGAAAGTAGTAAGATGATTAGCATAGCACGCTATCCGTACTCCATTACGCGACCGAAGTGTATGCTCTGAATGTGTAACGTATCACATTTTATTTTAAACAGGGGAATTCGAACTGGTGTATTTATACATGAAATGAAACACGCAGTAGAATCTCGCCAACTCTGCTAACTCGATCGTCACTGACTTACTTGACAGTGCAGTTTTTCATACTAATTTGATCACTTTCCAAGCGACCACAGAGTAATAACATGAATACGTTATCTTGATTTATCTGGGATTACAATTAACAATCAAAATGTATTGTCTTTCTCGACACTGCTGAACATGTATCTGTATCCATTCTTCGAAATTACATGGAGTACATGAAGGTAGCATTACACCCGCCCACTTCTGTTACGGTTTCATTAAATGTGTTCATATTTGGCACCCGTACTTAACATGTATTCTTTTATAAAACGCCTTTTTTTTAAATAAATGTGTGCTGTAAGTCAGTAGTTGTGTATTGTGTATAAATCTAGGACATCCACAACATCAAGTTATAAGCACGAAATAAATACAGATCATACAACATACACAAATCAAGTTATAAGCACGAAATAAATACAGATCATACAACATAAGTACCAGCCTGGAGTTTGTTTTCCGAGAGATTACAGACCTGATCAAAATTTTAAAACCAGTTGAAAAATTGTTAGAATTTGCCTTTTGCACGTTTGGACCTTAATGGGGTTTTAAGTATAGCTACAATACGCAAAAGCAAGAAGGGGGAGTGAGACAAAAAAAAAAAACATTTGGAGCTTGTAATTAAAAAAAAAAAAAAAGAAGCTGAAATAGGTTGTTTATCACCTGATCAAAAGTTTAAGACCACAGGCTATAAAAGCCAAAATCTGCTCAAAATTTTCATTTTCTGTCAGGCATTCACACTGTCATGCCCTCCTGATGGCTAAAGCAAAGAAGCTTTCTCTTTTTGAACGTGGTCGGATTGTGGAGCTGCATAAGCAAGGCCTCTCGCAGCGTGCCATTGCTGCTGAGGTTGGGAGCAGTAAATCAGTCATTCTACATTTTTTGAAAGATCCTGAGCATTATGGAACAAAAAAGTCAAGTGGTAGACCCAAAACAATCACACCTGCGCTGAGCCAGAGGATCCGATTGGCTGTCCATCAAGACACAAGGCGGTCTTCGACCCAAATTAAGGCCCTTACTGGTGCCGATTGCAGCGCATTAACCATCAGACGGCATCTGCGGGAAAAGGGTTTAAAAAAACAAATTCAAAGACCTAGTCTCCTTCAACGCCACAAAACTGCCCGTTTAGACTTTGCCAGGGAGCATCAAACATGGGACATTGAAAGATGGAAAAAGTTTTATTCTCTGATGAGAAAAAATGTAACCTTGACGGATGGCTTCCAACGTTACTGGCATGACAAGGAGATCCTGGCACAGTGGAGGGGGTCCATCGTGATCTGGGGTGCTTTTTCATTCAGTGGAACACCGGCGCGTCAGGTGGTGCGGGGTCGTCAAACGGCTTACGTGCAGATGTCGCAGCGGGCATCCCTCATGACTGAGGGCCCTCGTCTGTGTGGTAACAGCTGGGTTTTTCAACAGGACAACGCTGCAGTTCACAATGCTCGCTTGACCAAGGACTTCTTTAGGGAGAATAACATCACTCTTTTGGACCATCCTGCATGTTCCCCTCATTTAAATCCCATAGAGAACATTTGGGGATGGATGGCAAGGGAAGTTTATAAAAATGGCCATCGGTTCCAGACAGTTGATGCTCTTTGTGAAGCCGTCTTCACCACTTGGAGCAATGTTCCCACTAGCCTCCTGGAAACACTCGCATCAAGCATACCAAAAGCCATTTTTGAAGTGATGAACAAGAACGGTGGAGCTACTCATTACTGAGTCCTACTGAGAACATTTTTGGTTCTGGTTTGGAGAGTTTTATTTTTGAGCGATGGTCTTAAAATTTTTGATCAGCTGATACAGCCTATTTCAGTTTGTTCTTTTCAATAAATTACTTTTTCTAAGTGCTTTTTGTCTCACTCCCCCTTCTTGCTTTTGCGTATTGTAGCTCTACTTGAAAACCTCATTAACATCCAAATGTGCAAAATGTAAATTATAGTAATTTTTCAACTGGTCTTGGATTTTGATCAGGAGTGTATGTTGTATGCTGTGACAAATACGCACATTAGCACGCACATAACGTCATCAGATCTTACCTTTACGCGTTTCCCTCAGTATCAGTATGTGGGAACAAATACTGTACAAGGTGAAAAACGAACGGGAAAAATACGCTAATTATCAGTACAATGTCGGAGAACACAACTGTATGGTGCGTTCACTGACCGTCGAACAAAGGGAAGGGTCGCTGCTCGGCGAAACACAATGAAACAAAACTGCCAAAAAAACGGAGATTTCTAACTATATATTTTTTTAACAAAATAGCCCACACTTCCAAAATTTGCATGCATGTACATAAAATATGATGTATTTATTTACATTTAACATACCGATGCTTTGTTGTTCATATTTTCATTACACACAAAAGCATGCTGATGTGTCCTGTTTGACGTTTCATCAAAAACAGCTAATTACACCTACATACATTTATACAATCAAATTTTATTTAATATTTTTTTGGGCATTTTTACAGTATATTTCCAATTCTTAACATGCACAACTTCATTCTAAAACACTCAAAACCACACTACCAATAAATCACAACCTTAAAATCAAAACAATAATTGAATAGCAAATGATTTTTTATAGTATTATTTACATTTTTTCATTCAACTGTAAAACCTCAATTTAAGTCCATTGAGCAAAAAGGAAAAGTTACCAATTAAAGTGCTCTAAAAGCACCAAGCCTCAAGCATAATAAAAGTAAACTTTGAGCAAAAAAAAAGTAGTTATGTCGCTAGCTCAAACCCATAATTCCTGCAGAAATTAAAAAACCATTAAGAGACGGCGATCATTTCCTAAGACAACGCCATCAATCAAGTCAATGGAGAAATAAAAAGAAAACAATAAATTATGTCAAATGGGACTTTAAAGCTTCTCGAAAATGTTTTTGAATTAAAATCAACTGTTTAAAAGTGGGAGCTGCTTCAAACTGTCAACTTGATTATCTAAATTAAAACTGATGGAAGTTTTAAAAGACATGTCCACCCAAATTTGATAGCCAGGGAGACTTTTTTTTTTTTTAAAGGACGGGGCAGAGCATATTAAGGCACAGGACAATAGCCATCTTGGTACTCTTTACGAGTTGCTTGCAGATTGTTATTGAAGAGTTTGGCCTGTGAAGGTGACAATGCAGGGAATGCATTTTATGTTGTAAACTTCAGAATCAAGCTGGCTGCTTTAAGTGAAATGCTGCTAAGAACAGGTCAGGTCAACACGCTCAGTCCGTCCTTTAAACCAGTCGGCGGTGCTGCTGCTGCCTCAACCCTCCACACGTCTTCAATGCAAACCCCTCAAGAGAGGAGCGACCTTCATTTGGTCGCTGTGCCGCTTTCTTTCTTCGCCCCTTTAGGCTCCGCCTTCTTGGCATGGGTGGGCGCTGCCGTGGCTTTCTGGGCTCCTCCTTCTTTGGCCGAGTTCTGTGGTGATGCCTTGGAGGAAGCCTGGTTGGGCTTTGAGGTAGTGTTGGAGGGATGGCGCCGCCGCCTGCCCTCGTCCCCAGCCGAGGATGAATGGTGTCTCCTCCGGCCTCCTTCCTCTCCCATGGGGGGCTGCAAAAGACACAGAGGTCAAAGGTTGGGTCAACACAGTGATAATTTTCAACAGGTTTCGTTTAGACCTCAACTTTCATGGTTCATGAATCCATCTCATACATTAAACTTAAGTTTTTCCTTCACAGACCCAACAGGATTTCAAGTGAAGACTTGAATAAACTAAGTGGATTTTAAGGATGCCTTCCAGGACCGAACTGCACTCTCAGTGTTGCCCTGAATGACAAAAGTGGATTTCCAGTGAAGCCTTCAAGCAGCCAACTTGTTTCCAGCGAGGCCTTCTTAGACCAGCCTAGTTTCCAGTGTGACCTTCCAGGTCTTAACTGGCTTTTCAGTGTAGTCTTTAATGGCTCTAATACATTTGTAGTGTGTCACATGTCCCCTTCCTGTCACTCACCACCACCCTGAAGTCTTCCAGGTTCTTGAACTGGGACAGGTGTTCCTGCAGTTTTGGGTCAATGGGTTGATTCTTCATCTTGGAGTACTTTAGAAAGGCCCAGAACTTCTCCAGTCCATACAGTTGACCTGGAGGAGAATACATTAGATTTGCACATTTCGTGTCACATACCACTCTTAACTCATGTTTAAGTCAACAGTTCAATCGTTTCCTCGGCTTCAGTGAATCTCGCAGTGGAAAATGCAGACAAAGAGGTGGTCATCTTTACTGGTGACTTTTATTTTGTAAACCCTGTGTCAGCTGACATTCACTCATCACAGCAGGCGTCACTTACCTTTCTCAAAGTCCCTGAGGGTCTCCTCTTGGAAGTCCTTGAATAGATCCAACCTGAACCTCTTTTCCAGGCCATAGCTGTAGTACCTGAAGAGGCATTCCAGGCCGTACCTGTCCAAACAAACATGAACATGAACATGAACTCTGACCTCCACACAGGTGGTTCTTCATCTGCATCATCCACTCTTTTCTTGTTCTTCCCTTTCCTCTCCCCCTTTTATTACCCAGTCATTCTATCCTGTCTACCTCCCCCCTCCCCCGTCATATTGTATGGTATGTTGTATAAGTACGGACGGGTGATTGCACAACTTCTGTATAAGTGACAAGTAAAGGCCATTCTGATTCTGAT
Organism: Dunckerocampus dactyliophorus; assembly: GCF_027744805.1. Classification (NCBI taxonomy): domain Eukaryota; kingdom Metazoa; phylum Chordata; class Actinopteri; order Syngnathiformes; family Syngnathidae; genus Dunckerocampus; species Dunckerocampus dactyliophorus. The sequence goes on from NC_072831.1 coordinate 8,198,222, forward strand.
TTGTCCTCTTTCTCACCTGTAGTTTTCTTTGGCGTCCTCCAGTGCAAACTGTTTGAACTCCTCATACATCTTCCTGTTGAAGTTGTCCCTCAGGAAGAAGGACCAGAATCGGAACAGAGTGTTCATCTCCTGAGACTGGCCAATGCCCAGGCGCTTCCGCTCTGGAAAAAAACAAACATGGATGTTGTCACCAAGGAGCACAAAGACAGCTGCTCTGTAACAAGACATTCACAGGTCTCTGGGTTACCATTAAGGCAGCGTCTGCGGTACTTGTGATAGCCCTGCTGTGTGAAGCCATTGTCCCTCAGCATCTCATGAGATGGGTGCCAAAACTTGGGCAGAGACTGGGGGGTGCAGCCGTAAGTTCCTGATAGTGGTGCTCCTTCTGAAGGCGAGGCATTGGAACTGCTGTGGGAAGAGAAGAGAGGATGAGTTTTAATGAACCTACCAGCTCCAAACATGCATTCATGTTGCACACAGACCTGATAGACGCAGACCGCGGCCGGTGCTCACGCGAGTCCATCACCCAGCCGATGTGAGCCTCCTGCGGCGGGTTTGAACTGTGCCGGGTCTTCTTTTTCCTCGGCATCTGGACCAAAGCACACAAAAATGGAAAGACAACATTCATCACTACAACAGCCTACATCAGACGGAAGTATCGTTACCTTATAACCTCACCTGTCCATCGATGGCACCACTTTCCTTCATCACAGGGTAAAAGCGCGGGGCCTTGGTCGGGTCCTGCCGTCCGGGGGTCCTTGGCGTTCTGGGTTGGTAGGCACTTGGCGATTCTGGCACCGTTTTGGGCAGTGAACGGGCAATTTCAGCCTCACTGGGCACTGAAAACGACACGTTTTGTTAAATCCACACTACGCTTTTCCTACAATTATGTACTGTTTGGGAGGAAGCTCATGTGTACCTGGCAGGGATGGCACTTCCTGGTTGGGGTCCACAGGCACTTTGGGCGCGAGTGTCTCAAACTCATCCTTGCTTATGACGCTCAGCTTCTTAAAGCTTTCCACTTCCTGCCGAAGAACATAAGGAGAGTTAATTCTACTGGTTTATTTTGAAGTTTGGGGGCGACGGATCAAACCTACATGTTGTTAAGGCTGATAAGTCATGTGACTGGTGCGTCTGACACACAGCAGATGTGTAATGGACTTTGACTGTTACACATTAGCGATGGAAGGAGAACGAGACCTTGGTGTGTGTGTGTTCAGGCGTGACAGTTCCCACATGAGGATAACCTTTGTGTTAGCAATGAGCACAACACACTGGTTCTGGTAAGGGTCTGCTTGCTCTCTTCTGACAAGCAGGTGTGGCTGTTGTGACCTGTTACAGACGCCACTGTGTAAAAATAGTAATTCTGGTAACCGGCCCTGCCTCTGTTTGTCTAGCCTTGTGCAATGCAATCAAGCCAGTCTTGCTTTCATGCTAATGAAGTACAATGACATATTTGTAAAATTGTAATGAGCATTCAAGCGTTGGCATTATACAAGAAAACAATTACACAACTGTGTCAGGATGCACAGCGTGCATGCGGGGCAGCCTTTCCAAAAAGGAGGTCAGGCCTCTTGGCATGATTAACAGCAGCCTAAATTTGGACATGTCTACATGCATTCACAGCGCTGCCTGGCCAGAGTGGTCACAGTGGTGCCTCCATGAGACTTTCCTGATGATTAACATGAACAGCAGCGGTGCAAGACTCTTTGTTTGCTGTGTAGAAATATGTCAACAGGAAGAGAACGTTACCTTGGTGCACTCAAACTGCTCCTCCCCCTTCCACAGGTCCTGCTCGTAGTAGTAGAGGCCATCGTTGATGGCTTTGGCCAGGTCTGCAGTCAGTTTGGCTCTGGACTCGTGGTTTCCAGTGCGGTCGCCGCCAGGGTGCTTGCGCAGGTAGGGTGGGGTCTGCGTGACGATCAGTATCTTGTTGACGTCCTGGTCGTCCAGCTCGTAGTCTGAGTCATCCTCGTCGGACCAGTTGCTAAATTTGTTCTTCCTCGGCGCCATCTGCTCCATTTCCTCATCAAACATAAAGTCCAGCTCCTCCTGGTCGGGTTCGGCCTCTTGGGCGGTGTGGTGAGGGGTCGTTGGCGCCTCACTACGGTCCTTGAAGACATAATGGACTATTAACAAGTAAAACAGGGACAGCTTAAGTAGCGTTTATTGTTTACCGTGCTGGTCACATGATGTAAACACTCTGGTGTCTTTTTCATGCAAAAAAAAAGCATGTTCATTTAAGGTCGCATGTGGAAGCAGCACAGAAGAATAAAAGGGAGGTCAGGGGACAACATAATGTATTCTACAAAGCATATAAAAACACATGACAGTTGTACATGGATGAGACAAGTAATGGGACATCACGAGGAGGAAAAAGGGATGACAAAAAGTACCTTGGTTTTGCCGGAGGCATGTCGGTGACGTTTCTCCACCTGGATCCAGGCGTCGGGGGCGTCTTTCAGTGGGCTGGACACCTGGCTGGAGGGGTGTGACTCTGCTGGGTCCTGAGGTCCTGCAGGCTCGGTCGGGGTCTCCTTCACAGGTGGTGAGGCTGCAATGCAAAAACACATACTTCTACTTTCACACTTGCTACATGCATGCACACATTCATCTCTCTCTCATCATTTGTTGGGCTGTACTTGTGACAATTTCCTGGTGTGTTTAGGATACAGTTTTCAAAATAAACATAAAAATACCACAAAATTGGACCGGAGGACAATGACTTCTCTCATGCGACTGTTAAAAGTACCCGAATATTTTGTTGAGCACTTACCGGCGTTTACAGAGGTAAGGGCCTGGCGAGGAACAAATTCAGGGCAGTGAATGAGCTGAGAGAAGTCGGTCCGCGGGGAACCCATGACGGGCGGGACGGGAATCGGCCAGCGCTCCGGCTCCACTTTACAGCGAACTCTTTCATTTACAAGCTCCACCTCTGTGCTACTCTTCAAAGCCTGCAAAGAAGTTTCTATGTACTTTGACCCATCTGCTGTGCTCTAAAAGCATCTGTTCTGTAGCCATGGAGGAATATAAGCACTTACCTCCATGATAAGGCTGATGTCCGTGGTGAGCGCCTGAACTCTGTGGAAGCTGGCGATGAGGGAGATGGGGAGGAAGCCCTCCGCGTCCATCTTTCTCCTTAAGAAGAAGTCTCGCTCCAGGTTGTGGAGGCTGAAGTAGTACTCGCTGGACAAGGACAATAAATTAAAGCCCTGAACTGAATGGACATACACTCAGTGGCCACTGCATTAGGTAGAATAATTAAATGAAAATACATTAGACATAATAGTGCTCAGTTTTAAGGTGTACAACTCTGTGCAGGCGTTCCCAAGTAGTCACAGTGGTAGTAGTAGAAGTTCAGGTTCAGCAATGTAAAGGCTAGATGTTTACAGTTTACAACATGTATGTATGTTTATGAAGTAGACGCAATCCTGTGTTAAATGTTTCCTGTAAAGCTTTCAACAACTGAGGCATTGATGATAGCACAGACTTTTCAGTAGACATTGAGGAGAAAAAGGCCTGAAGGCAGTAGAGAATGTAGTTCATGTTAAAGTAACGCTGGTTGAGTGAGCAGGCTGAATAACGCTGACAAGACGAGAGAAGACAAGAATACGTGACACCCCCACCCCACCTTCTCCCTTCTCACCCTCTTAAAAAAAAAAAAAATTCTTTAGTACACTATGGTAGTCTAGTATGCATAAATGTGTAGAGTGAGTACTGCCCTCTGCAGGACACAAAGTGCTCACTCATTGGGATGTTCAGGCTTTTTTTTTTTTTTTTTAACTTGAACACATCCATCCAAACACGCCTTCTCAGTATCCACTGTCTGACCCACGCAACTCTGTCTCTCCTTCAACAGCTTGTTGCAATCTGAGGAGGTTCTGATTCTGCTGCTGGACTAGTGCACCAATCATAGCAAGTCTCTCAGCATCCATGGTAGTACAGTTTTACTGTAACTTTGAGCAAATTCTATATAACTGAGGTCTGCACTCAACGGCTATTCCAAATGGGCTCCTGGTCCATTTCTCCCTGTATTTATAGCCAAATTCTGCCTACCGGACCCAAGTGTCCACGAACTTGGGTCTAGCGACGCCAAACGTTGACTGGGCGTTGTTGGAGCGGTGATGAACTTTGCCGTGGCGGAAAATTGCCCGCTCCTCACCGCTCGCAATATTTTGTGCAGCTCAAAACTTTCGGAGCGGTAGGAGGGACCATCAACGGTGGCCGAGCGTATACGGTGTTGCCTTAACGAGGGCCAACTTCTGTTTAACGGTGGTGAACGGTTACGAGCGGTGATTAATTTTTTTCACTGCTCCAGGAACGCTACAGCAAAGTTCGGGTGGTGTGACCGGGCCTTAACATGCATGTTTTTGGAATGTGGGAGGAAACCGGAGTACCCAGGGAAAACCCACACACGGGGAGAACATGCAAACATGCAAACTCCACAAAATGCCCAAAGGAGATTTCGGATTGGGAGAACGAAGATTCAAACCCAGGTCTTCCCGATCTCCTGACTGTGACTGTGTGGCCAACATGCTAACCACTAGACTTGAACACAATGCTAAGTAATATATTGCATGAATTGATATACTGTATATGCTATGTAGATACATATATAACTTATTATTTAAGCACATATTTACCACAATTAGTTTGAAAACATTTTAAAATATCATAAAAATGTTTCACGGCGCTTTATTTTGATGCACCGGAACATGCACCGGAATCACCTGTCTGCCCTGTTGGCACTTGCGCATGTGTGACCAGATAAAAGTATGTTCACTTTGCTCCTTATGTAAAATGTGTAGTCATCTGACGACAGCTTGCCACAGGCTAAGCCTATCTATGCCAGCGTGTGTGATTGATCACGTATCAATCTCTTTCCACTTTCATCCTTGTTTTTCACATTTTGCCTCTCGCTGTCTCTTTGGTAGCACCTAACTAGCTCGTTTTTGTCCCACGGGCGAGCTACAAGTAGCTATCACGTACACGCTAACTTACTTTTTTAAAGTGCACTTAATCTAGCTCTCTTTTTGTCATTGGAATACTTAAGGCTTGTCTACAAAACACTAGTTTTGTGTCTAAGTTGTTCAACATAAACACGTAGTGTGTCCAGCTTTAACATAGTGACACTATCACAGTGGTTTCCAACAGGTAGCAGTATGCTAGCAGTAGCTCACCAGGTGATACGGAGTAGTTCATCAAAGAATATTTGCTTCACCTCTTAGTATTTTTATAAGTATTCTATTCAAACATAACGCCTGTATTTAATGAAAAACGAGCACACTAAGTGGAGATGTGCTTTATAAATAAAGTATAATTTAAATGTTGGCAGTCACATAAAACACAAATAGCTCACCTCTTCTTTCTTTTTGTCAAAGTAGCTTTAATAGTGCTGCAACATGGTTACACCTGTGCTCTCATAACTCTGGACAATTAATTTATACTGTTTATACCGGACAGATTTCTATAACAAAAATATTTAAATTGTTATTTTATTTTGTTAATTGTGTTTTATTGAACTAAAAATATATTATGAACAATTAATTCAGACACCAAATTAAATTTAGGTTTGTGTCAAATAGTGCAAAATTGTGTACTTTTGTACTACTCACATAGTACTATTGGACTAAATATGACAAATAAAAGGAGCCCTTACATGTTAGGCTCAGTTTAAGTGCTCTCATCAACTTTGCCATTACATGAACAGTTTTGCAATCTTCTCTGTTCATGTTCTGCTGGTTGTTGAAAAATGTTTAATGAATAAGTTGATAAAAAAAAAATAATTCATAAAAATTATTTGTCATGATAAAAAAAAAAAAAAAATTCAGACACAGCACCGCACAGTCCCATGCAGGCCACCACCACAGCTCAGAAAATCCCTGGGGAAACCCTGCAACACCAAGGTCAAAAGAGATCGTCTACTTACATTTGCCGTTTGATGTACTCCTTGAGGAGCTTCTCATCCACTGTATACATCTGCACTTTGCTGCCGTCGTCATAGTAGTAAACCATATTAGTGCCGAACTCTGAAACGGGAACATCCGAACTCTGTGAGTACTCAAAGCGACCTGAGGGAGAAAGAGGAGAGGCGCTCTAAAGAGTCTGCGACACATGCAGCCTTTTATTAGAAAAGGAACATACATGCAGTCCTTGTGTTACAAAGTTTCGTGTTTACAAACGCACTCCCATAAATATATTGTACAAATATTGTTGTACACATTTATTATACAAAACTGTACAAAATATATATTGTACAGTAACAAGAAAACTAGTTACGTTACACATGGCGAAAGAATATGTAGCTGCACGTCTTTACACTGAGGAAGGACAAGGACATCACTTTTTTTTTTGCGTGAGGCAGACTCTTCTGAAGAAAAGGAGGAAAGTGAAAAGTGAGGTGAAATTAGACATTGTAAAATGCTCAGAAAGTGGCAACAACATGGCTCAGCATTGGCTGCATGTCGGGTGCAAGTCGCTTAAACTCCGCAGCCAACAAGAAGGATAAAAAATTAAGCATGTACCAATCAATCAGCCGTCCGACCACCAATCAGCACCGATTTCCTTAATTTTGGGCCATCGGACGACATCACATATGAAACCAATATTATCTACCTGCGCAAAGGTCTTAAAATCAGCCACTGTCCCCTGCTGCTCTGCCATTCTGACAGCTAGCAATTCAGCCAAAGCTAGCCGAAGCAAAGAGCCAGGCAACGGCCCACTGTTAGCACTTAGAAGCTGTGAAAAAAGCAAAGCTACTCCTAGGAAAATTATGGAGTTCATGGCTTTAGACGACCAGCCATTTTCGGTCGCTGTGCACTTTATTTTTGGTAAGAGGCTCAAATCAGGTCTGCAGTGTAACCTGTTATGCAAGTTTTGTTTGTTGTTAAAATACTGATAGGAACTGATAGAATTGAATAGTTTGGACAGCAATTTTTTAAATTTTTTATATGGCTTTTTAAAGATCAGTGATCGAACAGAAAATTGTAATCAGTGCTGCTCTAATAAAAATTGTATCTTTGAACATGTGAAAATATCTGCTCCTGGAACAGTCAAGGAGACGGAGTAAGCTTGTTCACATTTCCAAAAGACGCCATTCGGCCATTTGGCTGTTTGTTTGAACTTGGTTGCCGGAAAGTGTTCTCCACTAGAATTGTGAACAAAACATGGCTCGCTGTCACTTGTCTTTCTAGCCTATCTTGCAGTCGATCTGTCAGTTTCAGTAAGTAAATTCTTTTTTTTTGTTTTACTAGATCTATTGTACGAATCTTATAATAATAGTATGGGGTTTCATGCCAGGGCTAGATAATCAGTCAGAGTTTCCGCTACATGTAATTGATCATGGCGCAGTGCCCCGACAAAATAATAAGTCACCATACCGTAAAAATTTGTGTTTTTTTAAGTAATATATTGTATTAATGGATATATATGCTATATAGATACATATATAGCTTATTTACGTACACAGTTAGTGTGAAAACAATTTAAAATATCATAAAAATGTCTGTGCATTATTTTGATAAACATGTACCAGAGTTGCCCGTCTGCCCTGCTGGCACGTGTGACCAGATAAAGGTACGCGATAGGTGTTGACTTTCACTCTGTTTATTATTGAGAGAATAAAAAATAGTAAAATGTGTAGTCAACTGAAGACAGCTTGTCACAGGCTAAGCCTATCTATGCCAGCATGTGTGATCGCTCATGTTTCAATCGCATACGACTTTCTGGCATCTTTGTTTACACATTTTGCCTGGCTCTCACTGTCTCTCTGGTGGCAGGTAGGTATTTCTTGTCCCAAATGCGAGCTACAAGTTCATGGGGTACAAGCTGACTTTATTTTTTTTTTTATCTTGCTGTCATGTTGTCATTATAATACTTATGGCTTGTGTGTCGAAGTTTTTCTCAACATAAACACGTAGCGTGTCCAGCTTTATGATAGTGACGCTATCACAGGGGTCTCCAACAGGTAGCTCGTTTGCTAGCAGTAGCTCAGCAGCTGATGTTGAGTAGTTCACCAAAGAATATTTGCTTCACCTCCTAGTACATGACGCCTATATTTAATGAGAAATGAGCACACTTGAGTCGAGATGTGCTTTGTAAATAACGTACAATTTAAATGCTGTCAAGTCGTAAGTCATAAAAATTATTTGTCATAATAAAAAAAATTGCAGACTCAGCAGCGGCACAACACAGCGGCGGCAGTCCGCTCTTCCATGCAGCCCACCACAGCTTAAAAAAATCCTGCAGTGTGCATATAGCTGTCAAGTGTCACTGACAGTCAAAAAACTTGTGGCCAACTTGTGGTCAATTTTGTGTGTGTGTTATATCATAGTCATCACAAGACAATAGAAGTGAATGTTATTATTGTGTTATTGTTGTGAATGTCACTTTCTTGGCTTTACTGCGAGTTCACGGCTGCATTTGTTTGACTCTGATTCACGCTCAAATTCACACCTACGGACAATTTAGAATCTTCATTAGCCTAACTTGCATTGTTTTGGAATGAGAGATGTTATTAGTTACTAGATTAATAATTTGTTTTGTCAATTATAACACAAAGCTACGATGTTGTGTTCAGATAGTTTAACACACTGGTCACCAACCTTTTTGAGACCAAGATCCCTGGTCTCAGCTGTGAACATGTGAGATTCACCCCCCACCCCCGTGTATATATTTGTTTTGTAGAAAGTAAAGTAAAAAGTGATAAGTTAGCCGCACTTTGGCCCCTCCTACTTTTGTGGCTCTTCGCCAGGGTTGGGCTTGTGGAGTGGGCTCTATGAGCAAACTACACCTCAGCTTGTTGGCTCAGTGTCGTGGGCGAGCGATGGTGAGGAGAGAGAGACTGGTCAATGCAGCCCTAATGAGCCGCAGCTCGAGGTTTTTTTGGAGGTGCAAGTCTATGGGGTTATATTTGTGCCTTAATTTTGAGGTAGCAAAGGCAGATTTGGAGCCATATTAACGTGCAATAAATACTGTTGTGTGCAATAACTACTGTTGTATGCTAAGGCACATCACGGCGCTCTGTTACTCTCTCCCTCGCTTAAGGTCCCGGAGAGGCGATCCGGTGTAAGTGCGCTGGCTAATATCTCAGATCGGGTTTTGGGGACAGGACTGCCTTGCGGATTGTGTGCCTGGAGGGCGGTGAGGCGTACCGGAATGTTCAGCAGTCAAAATGCATGCCTGTTAGTCACTCTCCGGGAGGGGAGGGCACTGATGTAATAACATTTTTTCCCCAATATTTCGCGATCGACCAGTAGCAAAGATCGATAAGTTGGTGACCCCTGGCTTAACATATATTGACCGACATTGGAATACTTTTAGCATCTTTAATGTAAATGTATCACAGTGGCCCATCCCTCAATTGTTCTGTATGCGACCCTCACAAGAAGAAGTTTGGATACCCCGTACCTAGTTGGGGGGGGGGCTACGTACCTCTACCGCGACCTCTCCCACGACCACGAACTTTGCCTCGGCCTCGGATCCCTCCGCGGACACTACCATCGCTCCTCACGCTGGAAGAGTCATCCCCAAAGTCCCGCGGCTCCCTCCTCCAACCTGCAAAGCAGATGACATTTTTATAGGTGCTTTGTGCCGCTCTCTTATAGCTGCAAGTCATTTTAGAGATGATGACACAGCTTTATTGCATTCCCGGGATGTCAGTGGCATCGTTACACTAGCAGAGGAGAGCAGATAGCTGCTGTGTTAGTAAGTCATATTTCATTAGACAGACAGAGGGGCAGCGGCATACAGGTAGGGAGCCGAGCATGAACAACAACTGAAATCAGGAGAAAGCAATGAGCCACTTACTCCTACCGCCATCATGCGCTCTGTTGCTATGGAGCGCATGATTGGGCGACGTCGGGTCAGGCGAGTCGCTACCGGGCTCGGCATCCGAGTGCGCAAGGGCCCCGCCAGGTGTCTTGGCACTGTCGTCCCGGGACGCCTCCTCCAGCGGCAGAGACACCCACTTACGTTTGTTACCTAGCGGCGGTTGCACAGCGGAGACAGAGCTGACACGCAGCACATCCAATGACATGATTGGAGAACCAGGGACCTTAGAAAAACTTTCAAGTATTGCTTGTTATGGGTGGAAACACTTGAGGGGTCTTGAACAATTGGCTTACTCTTTATCCTGTCCTTCAAAGTTCTGACTCCAATGCAAGTGCAAATGAAATAATGATGCTTATGGGCATTGCTGCATGGTTTGAAACAAAGTTCCTGTTCTACGTAGTTCTTCCACAGCAAATGCTTCCAAGCATGCCTTTGTGGACCCTGCTCTGTGAGCTGGGAACAGACAAGGGACTTCCCGAAAGTGTGCCCAAGAAGTTGGAATCATACAATTATACATACAATGAAAAATTCTAGCCCAAACTCAAGAGGTATCTCATAGGACGTTTGTCTACATAGTGTCAGTAAATTCTAGTTAAGAAACATGCTTTCTTAATCACACATCTGAATCTATGATGCATCCATCAGCTCCCTCTGTCTGGCAGACCACTAGAACGTGCACTGGTGAATAGCACGCAGGTACTGACATGCACAACTAGTCACTGTCCAGTGAGAGGCTTCTCCAAATATGGTCAAAGAGGTAGTTTTGATAAGGTCTGCTCATGAATTCAAGATCGTTGATGCTTTCATGGCAGACAAAAGATAAAGGCGTTTTTTCACCGGACAGTGAGAAAATGTGGTCAACTTGACATGCTTCGCTACTCATCCTCACCTCCCCTCTTTTTAGGGCTACAGCTCTTGGCGTCCTGTCCGGCCTTCGACTCTGCGTCCTTGGCTGTCTCGACAAGAGGCTGTGGAGGAGTCTCCTGGTTCTCTTTGCTCTCGCCGCCATCGTGGCTGCTCTCTGACTTCCTGTCCGTCTGCTCCCTCCTCTTCTCCTTGTCCCGGCGAGAGGATGGAGGCTTCTTCCCGTTGGTGGTGGTGGTGGTGGTGGTGGTGGTGGTGGTGATGGTGGTGTTGACATTTTGCTGCTGCTGGCAACATGGAGATGCATTTAGTGATAAAGTAAAGTAAACAGAGCAAAGAAACATGTTTACACGCTGGTCTTACCTCCTTGGCTAGTTCTCCGGGTGTCGGCCAGTTGGTGATGTCACCAAAGTCACCCGACTGAAGGCCGAAAGTTGGTGGGGGAGAGAAAAGGCTGAATTAAAGCAATGTTGTTTGGTTTCCAAGATGTTACATTTGTCTGTGTAAAGAGCGTTGGACTTAAGTTTGGACAAGCTGTAAGGAGGACAAGGTCAGAAAGTGTGTCACGCCGAGAAAACAAACCAGCTGTCAAACTAACAGCTTAGTCAGAAAGGCACTAAATAAAAATATCTTTTAATGCTTTATTGTACACTTGAACATTAATTGTATGCTTTTACAAAATAAAAATCATGCTATATTTAGGAATTTTGGTCCAGTCTGTTTTTTGCACGTTTTACAAAAATTTTCTCCCAAAATTCTGTTTATTATTTATTTATTATTATTAAATGATTTCTTTTTAAACTGGGCTGAAAATTGCAATTGAAATCTGCAGAAAAATTAAAGGATGTGGGGTGCCAGTTTGGTGTGTACGATAAAGATGCTAAAACCAAGCCAATGTAGGTCAGTATATTGTACTATAAGCTATTAAGGGCGTCACGAGATCCAAGATCTTGTGAGATTAAAGATTAAAGGCAAGATTTCTCGTTTGGAGAAAAAAATGTCTCGCGAGAATAGGGCAGCCAGAGTCCTATCAGACTGTGAACCATGGCATTGCTACTAAGAATGATAATAAATGTAACTTGGAAGTGGCAGTGTGCAAGGCATTATTGCAACCGCACATTAAGTGCTTCACGCACACTTTAAACCCTGCAATCCAGCCTACCTTGGCGTTCCCAGCGTCAGCGAGTAACGTGTGGCTGTTTTTTCCATCGGCGTTGTACAGCTGCCGCCATTTTAATGTCCAAGCAGAAGCTGTAGTAATTCTACATTTGATCAAAGTTACTTTATATTGGATCAAAACACATAGCTGTTTCGACTTGTCTGCACTCTTAATCACCGTTATCATTAATCACCATCAACATTAATAATGGCAGCACCACGTCTGCTCGGAGCAGGTGTCCCACTACAGTGCCACAGCAGGTGGCTCCCTCCGCTCTATACTCTGCTTCTCGTGGCCTCTGGAACGTGTGTCCGACATGAGGGCGTACCGTGACGACCATAACACTGCATTATAACACACCTCATACTTATAGGAGACAGACGCTATAGTTTGCGAGTAGGGGTGCACGTTGAAAGTGAAAGATCGGGAGTGTTTCTTGCGTCATGCATTTATCCGCTAATTAAATACAAGTGGTCAACAAAGGTGAAGCATCTGCCGCACAGGATCTCCACCTCTGATTGTGGAGAAGCAGTGCAATGAAAGCTCTAAAACCTCCACAATGAAACCCGACTGACACACTCCTCCTTCGCCTAGTAGCACCTCGCCTTGCTGGCAAACACGCATAGCTGTCCAAAGTGTGGTGCAGGGGCCATCTGTGGAACATGGCTCTTTACAGAAACAACAGACAGTACAAATTGCCTATGACAAAATACATGTCACAAACACCAATTCTGCAACTTTAGAGAGTGAAAGATGACATATTACATGAAATACTGAATTGTTATGGTATAATATTTACAATAACAATTATATTTTTTTATTATTATACAGTAGTTTATTTGGTCTCATAAAATGTAGACAATATAGTTTAGTGTCATTTTGTGGGACAATACACATTGCAAAACACAACTACATGGTTTTGTGACTCAGTGACTCAGTCATATTTTATCATTGTACTTAATATAATCCCGTCTCATCTTGCTCTTGTGGACCCAATCTCGTGTATTGTCTCGTCTCGTGAGTTGGGTGTCTCCTGACACCACTATAAGCTATATAAGCTTTGTGTTATAGGTAACAAAGCAAATTAGTGTAATATCTCAGAATATGTGTCATTAATAAGTTTTATTTTTAGAATAAGCCATGGGCCAGGAACGAACAAGTTGCGGGATGAAAATGCCATACTTCACAATCTGATTGGCTTCTGGCTGCCCTGTTCTTGCGAGACAGCTTTTCTTCAAACAAGAAATTTTGTCACGTTGTAATCTCGCGAGATCTCGTGACACCATTATTACTTACTGTTATTACTTTGCACCCTGCTATGAAACTACACTGTCATGTGTCACCGTGGACATGTGACATTGACTGTGAAAAAGTCAACCATGTCTATGCGGGAAGGTCAAAACCTGCCCAGTGAGGAGACATGCCGGCTGACAAAGTTTTGTTCTTTTCATCCTTCTATCTGTTAATAAGATGCAATGACATTTATTCACATTTCTGTAATATTAGGGTGGAATAACTGGTTGACAGAGCAAACAAAATAAGCAGTTAATCAGCTTGGCGAGTGGCGGGTGTTGATTTTCCCAGCGAGCATATCAACTTCTGGCATGGTGTTCAAAGTGGAAAAACTGAACGGACCCATCAGGTGCTGACAGGATGCCCAGTCTAATGACTTCAACAAAGATGTGTATCCTTACATTTCAACAGCTTTAACATGTGGAAATAAAAATAAAAAAGGTCACGATTACCTTGCTGGATTTTCTGCTTCTGGGCTTGCTGGCACGGACGACCTTCAGAGCGTTTTGTTGATCTGAGGATAGACAATCAATAAGTTACAACTCATATCTACCACAGCTGTCAGTCTCTGCCAAATAGCAGCTTGCTCAACACTGGACTGAAAACTGCCTTGCCGTGTTTGTGCACCATTGCGAACGTCTGTCAGCGTAGAAAGAATAAATATCCTCTCACTCACACATTGACCGGCATTTGCGTATGATCATTGGAAGTATGAGAGTGTGTGGACGAGTGTGTCTGTGGAGGCGACCAGGGAGTGGCCATCAGCCACCGACAGGCCCTATCGCCTGCCAGAGGATGGCTGCCTAGATAAGAGGCCAAAGGGCCAGCGAGCGGGTGTATGCCTGACTGAAGCACCCAGCAGGCTATGAGCACTCTCACTGTAAAATGATGCCGCAGCCATGACGGTCAAATATAGCTAACCTAACCCCCCCCCCCCCACGCCACTCCACTCCACGACACTTTCAAGTTCACTTCACATTAGCATACATGTTCATTTTTTGGAATTTTGCCCATCATCCACAATCCTTATGTGTGACATGAACACGTCTTTCACTTTTCTGTGCGTTCTAAAGATAGAAAAACAGATAAAGAGAGACAGCTCATTACTGCACGTAACGGGACACTTCTACGCCGCTGACAAAGCCTGCTTTTTTGACAGTTTTTTTTGGAATGTGGAAGGAAACTGGAGAAGCATGCAAACTCCACACAGAGATGCCCAATGGAGATTCGAACCCAGACCCCATCTGCTGACTGTGTGGCCAACATGCTAACCACTAAACCACTGTGCAGCGCCTTTTCCAAACTCAAAAATAAAAGCACGGCAGCTCCAATATGTAGCGTTATGTTTTGGTAGTGGCTTGAGGCATCGTGAGCTAGCTGCTAGTCGCTAGCAGCCTAGTGGCTGCCTGGTGTGGTTTGGCAAGGTGTCCATAATCCAGTAATTTAGTCCCATCGGCGTAACAATATTAATAATAATGATACTAATAACAATGTAATGTAATTATGTAAATGGAGCGTTGCTGGCGCTTTTTGGAGGTTTTTTTTTTCCAGAAGGCTTTATAGGCGGCATAAGTGTTTTCCATTACATGCATTCTTAGCTAAGTCTTCATCTGTTTTTATATCTTAAAAACGCACAGAAAAGAGAAAGGCTTATGTGTTATGTGTGTAAAAATCTAAGCGAGGAACACTTTCTTATTCTTCGCTATGCTAAGAGTAATCCAATATGTAATTTAAACAAAACATTGAAATCATGTTAAAAAATTACTGTGATGTCAAATAACGACTTATTAATTTTACAATATGCAGACGGCCAATAAAAAGTGAGCTGTGGAACAAAAATTGGACAAACCTGCTTTAGTGCAACATAGCTGTTGCTCTTATGTCTCAACAGTGGTTGACTTATTTTTAAAGTTGTATTGCAGTTAAGAATGTTAAAATGTGACTTCAAAGATTTCCTGTGCACAATAAAGGTTTTATGATGGACACCGTTTGAAACTGGAACAGATTATTCTATACAGCTACATTACTTCCTGTGGCAAATTTGGGATTAAGGCAGTATAATGTGAATTCCTCTTACAGCATGTACAAACAGCCATTCTAGAGAGATGATCAGCATACAGTCTGTATCAGTGGAGAGCCGATCAGTCAGTCGGCTTTCATCAGTTGTGATCTTTAATTGAAAAAATGTTGCCATGAAGTTAGCCATGGCATGTGAGTCACAAGCGCTTAATGATATCACAGTGACATCATCAGGGCTACTCCATAACATAAAAGACATCCAAGATACATTGGACTTGCAAGTTTGTCAAAGGTCAGGGCGTCTTAAGTTACAACCCATAGGTCATAGAGAGTCCATGAGTGGATTGCTTCCGACCCACCATGCAGTCTTTAAGATTAACAAAACTCTCAAGAGAAGTTTTTGTTAAGACAAAAATCATTTAACACACAAATGTGATACTAGTACGATTCAAGATTCAAGAGTTTTATTGTCATATGCATAGTAAACCAGGCAGTTATACTATGCAATGAAATTCTTATTCTGTTCTTTCTCCCATGAAAAGAAAGAAAACACAAGAAAATGAATAACAACATAAGAAACAAATACCAATAAATTAAGCAACAAGAGACGATGGATGTCAGAGGACTTTATGGAAACTAAAATGGCCTCTGAGTGCTCCATTTTTTTTTTTTTTTTGCATTTGCTAGTTTTGCAGCAAATGACAACAAAAATGGAGGCTGTCACACCTGGCCCAGCAGCTTGCTCTCTCACAGGGTGACAGTGCTTGGGCTGAGGGGAGGCGCTGCAGGCTGACAGGCCATTGGACGTGCAGTCAGCTAGGCTAGCTTCTCACCCCCCCCCTCCCGTGGCACGGGCCTGGAGCTCGCTCCCCCAAAGAAAAAACGGTGCACTCGCCACGAGCCTGACATTGGTGGAGTTGGGTGGGGGTTTGATAATGCTATGCTAGCTGCTAAGTTGCAGGCGAAGTAGCAGTTGTCAGCAGTCAACACGTGGTGCTCCCAGCAAGGAGGGGAATCAAATGTCGACAGCTCCACAGTGTGCTGACATTGACATCTAAGCACTTCACAATAATCTCCTATGGGCCACAGTGGCACAAAGAGGTGTGTGTGGGGGGGATATTAACGTGCCCCCTTCCCCCCCAAACAGAAGCTGTCAAAGTGGAGCCACAACGTGCTCCTACTTACTAAGAAAGTCAATTAAGTCCTCACCTCTGTCATACAGGTTGTTCACCAGCACTCTGCCCGTCGTCCTCTTGGTCCATGCATTGACTCTGGGCGGCGGAGCCTCGACAACTTTGGTCGCCACAAGCGCCGAGTCAGCATTTCTGGTCGGCTCGCCTTCTTGGCAATCTCTTGGTGGACTTTTCGCGTCCTCCGAACCACTGTTGTGGTATGCCGGTCGCTCTCCCGAGGCGCTGTCCTCCCTCTCGGTGCTCGCCCTCGCCTGTTGAGCCTCCTCAGTCCTGTTTTGGTGGTACTGCTGTCCACTGGAGCTCAATGCTGTCAAACTGGATTCAAAGTGACTGCTCTCAACCTCGCTTGACATCCTGCTAGTTACCTAACAGCGCTCGCTCTTAAATCCAGTGTGAATATTTGGTCCCTGCTTTCTTATCCCAGAGAAAAGTGTCCAAAAACTCGGGGGGAGACCACATCCACAAGGCGAAGTAAACAACTTTTGGGGCTGGACCTTGCTAACCAAGTAGCTCTCAGATGCCGTTAGCCCCGCTAGCTAGCTAGCTAGCTAGCCACAGTGTACAAGACCGCGAGCCGAGTGTTGTTTGGCCCCACAGGTCCAAAGTTTCATGTCAAGCAGTGGTTAACTCCGAGGCGTGAGTCGGTCACCGTGTAGACGCTTAACTGTAACAGAAGTGGACTTTGTGTAACTTTCGAAAAGTAAGAAAAGACGATCAGCTCTCAGACAGCCTCCTTCTTCTCGTCCACGCTGCTAACAGCCCACAAGCTCGTGCTGCATGCACCAGATGCTGTAAACATCACTCTGCTGCCCCCAGCGGACAGAAGGACGCACTGCAGCATAAACTCTTTGAAAACTTTGTCTGACGTCACAGTCCTATCACGATCGCTACACAATCGATGAAGTATTACCTTTATTTTGTATTACTTTAACATATACAGTTTTATTTTTTTTAAACAGGAAATTAGTATTGTGAGTATTTTGTTTGGACAGGTAGATTAAAGCCATTATACACCGTGTGATCAGTCAAGTTAATATGTTTATTATTCAATAACTACAGTGCTGTGGGTCAATCGAAAATAAAGGAAAATATGTTGAAAAATCATCATATGAAATAAATCTTCATCGTTGTGCACACACAGTGTATAATGTGCAAACATTGACAACACAAGTAAAGATGTGTCAGGAGATATAAAAACAATCAAGTGTACTAGGAGTTTTATGGAAACATCATGCATTGATGCTATGTTATATATGCTCCATATGCTCCGCTAATGGTGCGGATTTATGTTAATGACTATCAGTAGTAGTGCAGAGAATGATAGAGGACACAAACAAATAAGAGTTTAGTCAGAGAAGATTGTTTGATTGTTGGTGCAGATGACTTGGTCTTAGGTCTGGTGTAAATGTAAGGATGCTCCTGAAAAATGTGATAGAATTATGTTCAAAAAATACACTTCTGTCCATGAGCGCACACAATATATGATCATGAGAGGTGTGTTGTACCTTTGGTGGACAAATGAGTTTTATTGGCTTTGAGAAGCTCTCAATCATCCCCTTTTCTCCTTCAGGTTGGAACTGGAAAGAAAAAAAAAGTCCAATGCATTTGAAATTGTTAACAAAGTTAACAGACTCTTATCTTTAAGCTTTTGTGATGGACACAGCTTGACCCTGGAACAGATTATTTCTATTTACATCCTGTTTTGTTTTTATGTTTTACCATTATACACTGCTTCACTTCTTTTTACACTTGTATGAAGTGGCTAGAAAGATCAAATCTGTCTTAAAACATTCACTGTACACTTAGTAAAGCTTTTATGATGCACACAGGTCGAGCTTGGAAGAGATTAATTCTATATCCACTTCATTTTGTTTTTACATTTTATTGTTACACAGTACTTCATTTCTTTTTACACTTGTATGACAGTTATGGAAGTTAAAATGTGACAGAAAACATTGTCTGTCTACTTACTAAAGCTTTATACTGGCCACAGCTTGACCATGGAACACATTTTTTCTATTTCCACCTCATTTTGTTTTCACATCTTGCTATTACACAGTGCGTCACTTCTTTTTACACTTGTATGCCAGTTAAGAAAGTTTCAAATGTGACTTAAAACATCACCTGTATACTTAATAACGCTGTTATGATGGCCACAGTTTGAACAGATTATTGCTATTTACATGATTGCTAGTGGTGAAAGTGTTTTCCATCGTCCTGACTGTGTTGCAAAGCAGAGATTGATGTTTAGTGTAAAGGGACTATTGAAAGGTCACCATGTTGTTCCACAGTCCCTTGGCCAGCTCCTCGTGTCCTTTGACAGTGAAATGGAAACAGTCGGCCGTGAAGAAGCTGGAGTCCACTGTACCATCCTCATATTTTCAGAGAAAAACAAAGCAAAATCAATTAGATGCTACAAAAAGGAATTTGTGCTTGTTGCATTGCATTTTTGTGTGTGTGTGTTACAGGAAGTCTGGGCGGTCCCGCCTTTTCCAAAAAAGGTTGCAGAATGACGGCAAAGTCCTTTTTGAAGAAACGATCACCCTGGAGAAGTTGTCGCAGTTTTCTCTGCCAACAAAGGACTTCATCATTATCATCATAATGATGAGCTAACATGACTAAATTTACATTTTTAGGTGCCGATACTTCATCTTGTCATTTTGATGCTTTTGATGCAAAAGTGGCAAAATATGTTTTATTAGTACTGTGAGAAATTATGTGATTTAGTTTTTTGTAGACTACCACAACATATGCCACCAGACATCATTCCAACAGACGTGTATGAAAGCACAAGTGTACCGTAGTTGCCACCTTCACCTGTGGTCATGAGATTGGGGTCGAGACTGAAAGAACGAGGTCACGGATAAAAGCGGCTGAAATGAGTTTCCTCCGTAGGGTGACTGGACACACCCTAAGAGATAGGGTGAGGAACTCGGTCATCCGGGAGCAGCTCAGAATAGAGCCGCTGCTCCTTCACAACGAGAGGAGCCAGCTGAGGTGGCTAAGGCATCTAGTCCGGATGCCTCCTGGTGAGGTGTTCCGGGCATGCCCAGCCGGGAGAAGGCCTAGGACACGCTGGAGGGATTATGTCACAGCTGGCCTGGGAGTGCCTTGGCGTCCTCCTGTTGAAACTGGAAGAGGTGGCTGGGGACCGGGAAGTCTTCCCTACTGAGACTGCTGCCCCCGCGACCCGGACCCGGATTAAGCAGAAGTTGCTTTATCTAGTGGTGAAACTGGTGAACTACAGTGTGACAAAAAGGCTGGGGCAGACTTACCATCAGGCAAACACAGGCAATTTCCAGGGGCCCCCAAACATCTTATAAAAACTGATTATTGAAAATAATTATTCAAAATGCCTAATCTTTCATAAGCGTTTTGACCGCTGCCCCTCCCTTCTCATGCAATGGACTATTCCATGTTACTGTGCATGTGCACATTGACTCCGGAAGACGGGAGTCACGAAACAAACTTATGGGCACGAAGTTGCCCCAGTGGAGCGGAGAAGAGGAGAAGGCGAATGGAAAACAAACAGTCTTTATCGAAACTACCGAAGGTGTCAACCTTTTCCACAGTCACAACAAGCGTAGACGCGACGATAGCAGCACCGCTACTGACAGTGTCAGCCGAGGAGAATGCAGTAGATGAAGCTGAGAGTGACACTTGTCATCACAAACATGTGAATATTAAAGTTAAAAGTCGCTTAATGTGCTTATCAATTACAGTAAAAGCGTGGAGATGATTCACTTGTTAGGTAATAGTAATCCCCCAGGAGGATGTCAAGGACTATATCTAGTTCAGGAAATAGGAGAATTTTCTCATATTCACACTCGTTAGAAGGATGATAAACATGAATATATTTCAAATTGTTGTTGGGGGGGTATATAAAGATGGCCATGTAACTTAAGATGACAGATAGCTGGAACAGATTTCAAAAGCAGGAAAAACTGGTCAAAATTACATACTCACATTTTGTAAAAAGGTAAAAAGATAAAAAAAAGAACGTGGTGGGCCAAATTGACTAGGTTTGCCTTGGGCCCCCAAATGACTAAATATACCCCTGCAAAAATGTTATAAATTAGCCACAGCTGAAGTGAGAGACACCATTTTTGTTCCATGTTGACATCACAAGAACTGTAAGACACACACGTGTACATGTTCCTAATAAAATTGTCACCTGCGTTCTGTTCAGTGTTGTTTTCATTGTTTTTGTGATAAGTGTGATAAGTGTGCGTTTTTGTTGATCAGACGAGATTGGACGAAAATGTTAGTGGGCGTTCTGTCAGACGGTCAGAATGTCTGACATTTCAAATGCTGCTGCATCCTATCCTTGTCACGCCCACCACATTTTGGCGCATGGCGGCAGCATGAAAAAATCAAAAATGGGCTCGGTGGTTGGAAACAACATATGGATATACAGTGGAACCTTGGTTAGCGTCAGCAATCCGTTCCAGAAGGTCCGACTCTAACCAAAACGCACTCTAACCGAAACACTTTTTCCGTAACATAAAATAATGTAAATCCAATTATTCTGCTCCAGAAAGCTAAAAATGTTACCTCAAAACACGTTTTATAGTTCAAAAATTATAGTTTTACATGCAGAAAACAATTAAAAATGCATATAAATACATATACATGATAAATGAAAGGGATGAATGAACATTTAAGGTTACCTTTACCTTAATTTAAGACGTGATTGTCTACAAAGACACAATGTGGCAGTGAGATCGACAAGGACACTAACGTCGTGTTTAGCCATGAGTTATTTCTTGAATTCAATATTGTTTCTCTGCTTTTCTTTGGATCATGGCTGCAAAATAACCCAAAAGCCAAAGAAAGCTTCAGGTGCCAGCATTTTGATAAAGAAGGTGACAAAAAGTAGATCATATACAGGCGACGGAGCAGACTTCCGGTTCCTGTTTCCATGTATTAGTGTAACGGATGCCAGCCTGTGAGGCTGCGCAAGTGTACGTTGGTAAACCTCACTCCCTCTACCTTAAGAGATGCGCTGAACACGCGGTCGACAGTCTAGGTTTTTTGCCGTGTGGTCAGCGCTCTCGCATCCCATTGCGAAGGTCCTGTGTTCGAGCCCCGGTGCGGGCGGTGCGAAACAGGGCGGGTTACATTAGCAAGCTGCAAAGAAGAATGTTTTGTGATAAAAATACATTAAGAATATTTTTGACATTAACCAAAAAACATGCTAACCAAGATTCCGCTGTATTTATAAATTTTTACAGACTTATGGTGAATGAGATGTGTTTTCTGCGGAAAAAATGGCTTATTTTCAGAGAATAAATAAAAATACATAATTTTTGACCAAAAATCCACAAATTTGCGGCATCTTAAATGCTGAATCGTGAATGCGTGAGGATCCACTGTACTATTATCAGTGATAATGTAAAAGTGTGCTTTAGTGTCAATAATAAAATAAAAATTCACCTGGAATTGGACGTTCACCTGGACCAGTTCCTCCAGCTCAGAGGAGTTATCCTCAGGTTGAACAAGGCACGAGCAGAAGCGCCTGAGGTCACGTGATCGCATGAGTTCAGGGTCTTAGCAGCGGAAAGAAGATGAAATGAAAAGTCACTTTTGAAGCTGACAGCCCAGCGTCGGCTTGTGGACGTCTCTGAGGGGCTTCATGGGGAGGATCTGCACCACATTCACAATGGTCCTCGGGATCTGAAGACAGGAAGAAGATTGAATATGATTTTATTTGTAATTGTTAGTGGAAAAGATCACCTTGTTCATCATCATGTCGAGGGCTTCAGTCATGTGGTGGATGAAACTGTCAGCAGAGAACAGGGTCTGCAACACAAGAACAATAATAACCATGAAGGTTCCAGAGAAGGTTCCAGAAAGGCCCACCTTGTTCTTGCAATAATCACATATGTCATTCATGCCAATCAGCAGGGTCACCAACTTCCAGTCCTCGTGGAAGCTCAGACCCTAAAAGAGACCAACCTTAAATGAATTTAAACAACATAATGATTGCATTTATTGTGCATTACCGGAAAGATGAGACATACAGGATATGATTTGAAGGTTTTTATCATGTGACAGATCTGATCTGACACGTTCCTGCCAGAGAGCACATAAACAGCATCAATCAAAGGATCTGACATCTTCATACCAACAGGCTTTGAACTAAATGTGAGGATGACTTGCAGCGTGTTGTGCCCCGTCACGGCAAAGTTGAAACCTGTCTGGTTGATGGTGGTGGGCCTTCCGTGAAAGGTCGCCATTGGGGACGGGCCCAGCAGCTTGGGATTGAAGAGTTTGAAAATATCTGTGTCCAACAAATAAGATGACAGATAAGCAGACTGGAAGTGGGCGTGAAACAGCATTGATAGCTTCAAGATAGCCCCCTGAAGTTTATCATGTTTTTTACATAATTTCCCAAGTCTAAACCAAAGAATAACACATTTTTGACACTGTGTGACACACTTAAAGAGCTAAAAGAAAATTAATTACAGCAAAGTATGAATATTTATTGTTTTATTCAGCTCCAAATGTTGCACTAGTTTGCACTACATTCTTACTGCATAAAAGGTTATTCAAGAAAGCAAAAAAATAACATTTTTGACACTATATGACTCACTCACTTCAGACCTCAAAGATAGTTAATTCCAACTAAACATCAATGTTTTGTTTTATTCAATGTTTAACTAGTTAGATACACAACTAACAAGATGCGAGTGAAGGTTTTCTATTTTTTTACATGAATAATGAGTCTGTGCAAAAGAATCATTTTTGACACGATGCGACTCACTTAAAGACCTTAAAGAAAGTTAATTCCATCAAAGCATCAATGTTTATTGTTTTATTCGGTTCCAAATGTTGCACAAGTAAGTTACCAAATGACCAAATGGAGATGACCTACGGGGTTTCCCAGGGGGTCAATCCTGGGACCCCTATGGTTCAATCTGTACATGCTTCCTTTAGGCCAGCTTATACGCAGATGCAATGTGTCCTACCACAACTATGCAGACCACGCTCAGTTCTACGTGTCACTGACGGCCGGTGAACATGGTCCTACAGATTTGCTTTGTCACTGCATCAAACAGATCAGTGTGTGGATGCAAAACAACTTTCTCCAGCTTAACTCAAACACAAATGAAATCATTGGGCCTCATTCACGAACATCTTCTTAAAAGTCTTCTTAAGAACTGTACTTAAGAAGGCACGGGTTGGAAACTGTGCCACATTCACAACACGTTCTTAAGTAGGGATAATCGCTCGCACCGGTGTTCTTAGGTTGATGAATGCCAACTGCGATGCCCGTGCATGTCATGCCTAATTTGCATAGGTCACCGCCTATTATTTCCTATATGAGGTAAAAAATGTGCCGTGCGCAACAGGCAGCTGGAGGCGGAGATGGCAACGCGCAAGGGCAAGACTGAGGAGGAGCTGGACAACAAACGAAAGAAAAACTTCAATTCTACTGAAATAGAGGTGCTTTTACAAGGAGTGACCGAACACAAGACCACCTTATTTTCACGTGTATCCACCGGTCATCTGGCCATCCAAAAAGAGTCGGCATGGAGCACCATTGCAGGCAACATAAATGCCGTTTCCACGGAGAAACGCACCACCGCAGAGGTTAAAAAGAAGTGTTTTGACTTAAAATAGACTAAAAAAAAAGATTGGACTGCCCCAGAGGGATCAGGAGGAAACGGGAGGTGGGCCATCAATCAAAAACCAAACCATTTCGGAAACTCTAGAAAATATTTACACAATCATGATGGAAAAATAAAGTCAAAATACATAGTTTGTGTGTGACAATGTATTTTTTCTGTGGTTACATTTAATTAGACGCTGCCTAATTAATACAGCAGCCCCGTGCTCTGGCTCAAGACGTGGCTGGGGGCGCATGTCGTTATCTGGGGGTGCTCCGTGCGCAATAGACACACCACGTTTCATTGCGATGTTATTCTGATGATCCTGCACACCTGCAAGAATAGAGAGGGAAGCCTGAAGCCTGAAGCGGGACATCAAATATTCGTGGCTTTCAGCAAATAAATCTAATGGTCCCTTTACATTCTCTCTCTGCGCAGCGCACGTCCAGCCAGCTACTTTTTTTTTGATGAATTGGGATTTGAATATATATTTATCCATGGAGTATATTTTAGTTGTTTTGATGATAAATAATTGTTGGGATATTTTATTTGCACTACATTTTTGGGGATCAGGTTGCAAAATCCATCATGAGGGCGATTCATTGTGCATTCAAAGTGCAAGCTTTGCTTGTGCGTAAGAGTCCTCCTGAGCGTTCGTAGAATTTGTTCTTAGATCTAAGAACTGTGTGTTAAGAACACGTTTCGTGAATGCCAAAAATCTTCGTAAGAACACACTTTAAGAACACATTTGTGCGTAAGAACGTTTCGTGAATGAGGCCCATTGTCTTTGGCCCACAGAAACAAAGAGAAAGTGTCATCAGTCACCGTGAGACTCTTTCTCTAAAACCTAATCATCAGGTTAAAAATCTAGATGTATTAATGGACTAAGATCTGAACTTTAACAGCCACATTAAATCAGCAACATCATCAGCTTTTGACCACCTAAAAACATTGCCATAATGAAGGGAATAGTGTGTAAACCAGATTTAGAGAGACTAATCCATGCCTTTGTCTCCAGCAGGCTAGAATACTGTACCAGCCTTCTCACCAGGCTCTCTAAACGAGCAGTAAAACAGCTGCAGTACATCCAGAATGCTGCTGCTCGAGTCCTGACTAGAACCCGGAAATATGACCATATTAGTCCAGTACTCAGGTCTCTGCACTGTCTTCCTGTCACTCAGAGAATAGACTTTAAAATGGCTCTGCTTGTGTACAAGTCTTTTCATGGTCTTGCGCCCAAGTACATCTCTGACAAGTTTGAGCCACATAAACCATCTTGACCTCTGAGAAGCTCAGGGAGTGGTCTCCTGGGGGTGCCCAGAGTCAGGACTAAACACGGTGAGGCTGCGTTTCAGTTTTATGCTGCCAAAATCTGGAACAGTCTTGCAGAGGATGTGCCACTATCCTCAACTCTGGCAATGTTCAAATCCAAGCTGAAAACACTTCTATTCAACTGTGCATATGACAACTGACCGTATTTTATCTGCACTCTTCATTTTTTTAATCTTTTTTTTTTGTTTCATGGAATTGGCAAGTCTAAATTGTGCATAAGCATGAATGCAAGAGTGAATGGTTGTTTGTCTATATGTGCCCTGCGATTGGCTGGCGACCAGTCCAGGGTGTACCCCACCTCTCGCCCGAAGTCAGCTGGGATAGGCTCCAGCATACCCGTGTTAAGGATTTTCTTATATATCTTACAATATCAAATACCAATGTATGCACATACTCTATATTTTATTATCTGAAGTTAATCAAACGTTCAAGTATCACTGTGATTCTCCGTGTATTCTGTAGAAGTGGCAAAGTACTGTGAGTGGACTGAGAGAAAGCAGTTGAGATAAAGAAGCACCTGGTGTGTGAGGCATGACCACGGCTGTCCCCCTACATGCGTGGGCTCAAGACAACTCCAGACAATTCAAGGACGAAAAGCACATTCCACAGTCAAGCGCTAAGCAACCGCTTCATCAACGGTCCACTACCAGCAAGTTCCCCTGACAACCCGCGACCCTAGTGAGGATAAGCGGCATAGAAGATGGATGGATGGAATTATTTATGATTTATGGAACCTTATGTCATGATTTTAGAATGATTTTATGTTTTATGGAATTATTTTATAAGGTGATTTTACCCTTCTTTTCTGTGAAGCACTTTGAATTACCTTGTGTATGAAATTGTGCTCTGTAAATATACTTGATTTGCCTGCCTTGCCTACTCTGCTAACAACTAGATACGAAGCTGCATGAAGGATTTCTATTTTTGAAGTGACTCCAAGCCAAATTATAACATATTTTTGACACCGTGACTCACATACAGACCTTAAAGAAATGTAATTACAACAAAACATCAGTGTTTATTGTTTTAGTTGGCGTCAAATGTTGTACTAGTTAGTTGCTCTGCTCACAGCCAGATACGAGCTTCATGGCACTATTTTATTTACTTAATGAATAACAAGTCTAAGCCACAGAATAATATACTTTTGTCACTATGTGACTCTCTTAAAGATCTTAAAGAAACTTAATTCAGACAAAATCTTTTTATTGTTTTATGCATTGGCTCCGAGGTCCTCAAACCTAATGCTAGCATTATTACCTGGAAAGTGTTAGTTTCATAAAAATAAAATAAAAAAATCATAAACTTACTTGCAAGTGTAATTACATTCTGGTAGGTTCCATATCCTCCAATGCTGCAATGACAGAAAAAGAGAGAACAACAACCACACCTTTTAGGAATGCTAGTTAGCGCTCATAAAAGTGTCACCCTACTTGAGATAAATGAAGCTTAAAGGACATTTAGACAAGCTGTAGATAACCTTTCAGCTGCCTTACATGCGAGTAAATGTCTGTGATCACTGTTATTATTAATGTCAATTATTGTCGAGGCAGAATTCCTGATATTGGATCTCATTAGAATGTGTACCCAATGAAGTGACCAGCGAGTGTACGCTCTCGTTTACCTCCATGACACTTGGCGAAATTCAAAAGGAATGGAAAGAATAGTGGAGCCATTAGCACCAATGGCTGTCTGTAAGTGAAAATGTGGTTACACATCGACACCACGCGGGTTTTCAATGCGCTTTGTGTATTTTTTGATGCAAAAACAACACTTGACTCACTGTCAACGAGTCTCCCAGCGCGGCGATGACCTTGACGTCTGCAGCTTTCACATATTCGACTACATCAGAGCAGAGATCAGCGTTATTATGATGTCATCAGCTCTACAGATGTGTGAAGGGGACCTGAGGTTGGGATGCTGGGAGAGGGTCTCATGTCCAGACACTGGAAGGGTGGATGGAGGCGAGCGTGGAGGAAATCATCCTGAAAGAGGAACACATTTGACCTCATTATTGACTGTCGAACACATTCTTCAGGCCACGATGCACATCTTTACGGAGGCAAATGCTAACCAGACGCAACAGAATGAACCATAGCTGTGATTCAAACCTAGTAAAATGTCATTTTACCTGCTGAATGTCCTCTCCTGCTAATGTGAAGCCTGCAAACAGCAGCAAAAATATACGTTGTGATGGCTGACGTTGCTGTACATCCACAAATCAAAGTGGGCCAAAAGGCACCTACCGTCTGAGTGGCATATGCTAAAAGTGAGAACAACAGTCCCGAGCAGCGCACAAGAGAACATACTGCTACAGCTGTGCTAACGTGACAAAGGTGTGGTAAAGAATGATCACTGTACCAAAAAGTACTGATTGCGTGACCTTTGGTCTCTGCAGTCAGCGGCGCTGCCACTAGGTCACGGCAAGCAAGGTGCATTCACAAATGACGGAATTCTGAACATCAACATTACACAACATTCGTGTTTTTGCACATTCTTCGTGTTCCGTACTGCTGCTGGTTTTGCACCTTGTTGTGAATGAGCTGAACATTTTGACGCTGGATTGGTTTGAATTTTAAGAAGCAAAAGAAGAAGCGGAGTAAATACATGAAAAATGGTGCAAAATTTTATATGTGGCATTCACACAACTAAAGCTAAACTTAGAAACTAGAAGTGGAGGTGGGATTTGTGCTTGTGCCAATCATGTGCTGACCTCTAAACTCGAGAAGGATTCAAGCTTCATCCTCCTGGACCAACGGTGATGACGGCATCAGCGGAGGAAGCCTTTACCTCTCGGGGCTCAAGTGCGGTCCACGGCAAAATAGGCCAACATGCCAGTCGCCAGCATTCCCAAAAAGATGACTTCTATGAAGACCAGCACGCAGGATGTAGTTTATACTGTTAATGACATCTGCAAGTGGAACTCATTCATGACTGATACTAGCGAATGTTGACATACAGTAGTCAAATGATCAGACCTCTCAGCATAGGTAACGAGTGGGCCGTGCTGCTTGAAGGCCACGCTGTACTTGAAGCCCTGCAACAAAGTAGCAACAAATCATGTTTTCAGGCTGAAACTCATCTCAGAAGACACAATGGGACATTTAGAAAATTGACTTGGACGGTAACATTTACTGACTCAGTGCTTTCAGACAATAGCCATGTGAGTGCTAACTTCATCAAGGTCGTTTCGTTTGTGGGGAAAAAAAAAAACTTTTGGCGCCGGGCTCTGAGTTAAATTAATTTAAAGTGAGAAAACTTGCAGCGACTGACTGAGACTGAATGAAACTATGTTGCTGTCTGCTGACAGGAGAGCAGCCATGAAGGACAAATGAAGCTGATACTGTACACTTCAAATTGTGGGACCACAGTATATCTTAAAGAACTCCTAGAACCCTATCAACCCAGTACAACACTTCACTCCCAGAATTTACAATTACTTGCCACTCCTACAATTTTTAGGAGTAAAATGGGAGGTAGAGCATTTAGTTATTAGGCTCCTCTGTTATGGAACCATCTCCCCTACTCTATCCGGGGGGCAGACACCCTCTCCCTATTTAAAAGTAAACTCAAAACTCATCTCTTTGCTAAAGCATATACGTACATAAAACTAACCCCTAATACACTGATACCCTGATATGTATCAGAAACACTCCTCTGTGTTCCTTGGACTAAGACTAAGACTTCTGGCTTGATCTACTATCTATCCCGCTACTCTATTTTTTCTATTTATTTTTATAACTCAACCCAATGGGTCGAGACAGACGGTCGGCCCACAGAGCCTGGGTTCTGTCCAAGGTTTCTTCCCCAGAGGGAGTTTTTCCAGGCACCCCGGCCGAAGACAAGGCAGTCCACGCTGCAGGACATTTTGAGCATGGTTATAAAGTTAGGAGAATAAAGACAAAATATCATGGTAGTAAAGTTATAATCACAAGAAAAACATCGAAGAGAAGAAGGTTGAAACAGCCGTCATTTTAAGGGAAGTTAAAGTTGTATTCTAACAAGAAAAAAAGTTGCAATTTTACGAGAATAAACAAACAAAAATAAACATAACGAGGTCTTTCAAATTTTAGTAGCATAGAGCTGAAGTATAAAAAAATATGCTTTTTAAAAAAAGCTGTAATATTATGAACTAATAATAATAATGATTATTATTATTATATATTAAATGCTGACAATAATATCTTTGTCACTTTGTGGGACAATAAGCATTTCATAATGTCATATGCCAGGACCACCTGTACGATGGGGGGTTTCATGCACAGCTGTGGTCCCCGCCCCCCGGGCATCGGCCCGGTACTGGTTCGTGGGCAGATCCAAACGGGGCTGTGATAATCTTTTTTCTAGAAAACAAACTCCAGGCTCGTACCAAAGGTGAGTCTGTTCATTTTGTGCGTTTAATTTGATGTTGCTGGTAGCAACATTTGTGAGACTTTTGTTCAGTGAAGTCAGACAAGATGTGATGCATAGCGCTTTTAATGTGAAGGCCAGAAGTGTGTTGCTGGTAGTCATTCTTGCTTCATGTTCGGCTTTCACAGCATCAGTGGTCATCTTATTAAAACCCTCGGTTGTTTTGTGACTTGTTTAAATAACAAAGTTTGTTTGTCCAGTCATATTTTTTTCATTGTACTTTTATTAAAATGAATGTTAAAATCTCGATCTGTGCCAATGAAAGATCAATGAAAGCGAAATAATAAATCGGAGATGTGCAAATTGGCAGTCATGTTTCCGTCCGTGTGGCCCAGCTGTGACTACAGATGTCGCTTACCACCCACCAATAGTGTGTGACGATAGACTGAATGAATAAAGATCCCTGCATATTTGCAATTCAGCATTCGTGACCCCACAAACTTGATGATTTTTGGCAAAATCAAAAAACCTTCAAAAATGTTTTTCCATTAAAAAATAGGCAGTGTCTTTTCACATTATTATTATTTTACTCATATTATTTTTATGACAAAAATCACAGCAGCATACTTTCAACTTTACAGTTATTTTAGTTAATACAACCAATACAAACTCAAATGATCAAATTGAAATAAATGAATGAATAACAGGCAAAAAACAGACAAAAGAAGACCAAGTTGTATTCTTTTTAACAACCAAATAATATACTACAAAAAAACAATCAAAAAATATCCTTGCTGAAAATTGAAGGGCATCGGGGGGCACGGTTGGCACTTGTGAGCGCCTCCTCAGCAAATCAGGGAAGAAGTCTCACAAGAACTCAAATAAATGCCTTGTCAGATATCAAAACTTGATGAGTCACTGAGTGTCCTTTTTTTTCTTAAATGAATGAAAAAACAATCTACACTCCAGCAAAAAGGGCACTTTTCTCCTGCAGGGCAAAAAAGCAGGCGCTTAAGCACCACTATGGGTCTTTCTGTGCACGTGCCTGATGTGATGGACTTTAGCTTCTAAAATTACTTGTAACCTAACTTGCAATGATAGGTTGGTATACATTAGATTTCTAAAAATATATTTAAAGCATTAAAAAATTAAGTAATCTATTCAGAGTGGTCCATCTTTTAAAAAGCTGCAGTTTTCACTATTTTGATTTCCCAGTCAAGATTTTAAAAAATAGTATGTCAACATTATGAGGATAATCTGATATTTATTGGTCCTTCGATGTACTGTATCTGTAAAGCCTTTTATCGTCGTGTTATTCATTTGTTTTTCTATATTTTCTGTTTATTTTGGGTGGGCTGATACAAAAAATCAGCGTCCCTTTCAACAAGTATAAGAATAAATAAATAAAAATATATTTCAGGTGCGCCTGTCAGGTGACCACTCAGCTACTAGCTAGCTTCCTTTCTTCCGGCTGAAGAAGGTAAACAAATGGACGCGGCGACGCTTCGGGGACAAAACATGAATAATGTGAAGGAGCCGCGCGGCGTGGACACGTTAAGATGCCAGGACACAAGAGACGATATGATGTTCGCTTCTCGCCAGTGAGTGTTTCCTTGGAAAAGTTTGATGTACGACTGTTGAAGTTCATTATAGCCGACAGCTAACATGTCCACGTAGCTAGCATGGAGCTGTGATGCCTTCAAGGGCTGTAGGAAACCTAAATACTTGGAAGCCGATTGATTCCTGGATGAAACTGTCACTTACTGAGCTTAACATGAGGTACACAATCTTAATAATAATAATAATATAAAGCATAACCAGAGATAATATTTCTCCAATAGAAGTCAAAATATAACAAAAGCTCTCAGCATGAGCATAATAATAAACATGTTGTAAACCACTTAAAAATGAATATTACTGTCTTTGTAAAGGCAGACTTTTTGTAATTTACTTTTTGTCCAATTATTAGATTGTGTACCTAATGTTGTGCCCTGTGGCTTTGTATTCTAGTGGCAGTATTTGACATTCCACACTATGATGTGTGTGATATGATGTGAATGTGAAATGAACCTCTAATGGTTGTTGTCAGAATCGCATCAAAAAGATCATGCAGAAGAACGCTGAGGTGGGGAGGATTGCGATGGCGGTGCCTGTGATCATCTGTATCCTTTTTCCAGTTTGGTTATGCTTTCAGATTTGTTTTCACTGCATTGTTATTAAAATCAGTGTAGGACATGCAAGGGTGTGTGGTCCTGAACCGCAGAGGTCAGCACGAGTCCTGGAGATGTTCCTGAAGTCTCTGCTCACTAAAACGTCTTTGATCACAGAGTCCAAGCAGAGCAGCATGGTGTCCGTGGCACACATGTGAGTTTACTGTACTTCTACAGCACAACATCCTATCTGGACTGTTCGGTAGGGAGAATCGGATAGGGATTGGTTGCCGATCCGCTGTATTTTGAAGATTGGATAATATTGGCTTCCGCCACGAGATTGCCGTATCACGTTCGTAACTCTGAGCCACACTCCAACATGGCAGGTGTGGTAATGCGCCTCAAAGCTGGTTGCCACCCGCAAGAAGAAGAAAATGCAACACCACCATGCAGACATGTCCGCGGTGTACCGTGGTGTAGTTAATTTTTGTTTGACGTTGGACATTCGGCTCTGTAGCTACAGCGGTAGCTCCCCCTCACTGTGTCCCGACTGGTGTGTCATAGAGCAGGGAGCTTGTACCCAGTGGTGGCACTACGTCGTGGCCAATGGTGGCCACACTTGGTCTCACCCTACTGCCCATCTAGACATTTCAGGTACAGTGTTCCCTCACTACGTTGCGGGTCACCTTTCGCGGATTCGCTCTTTTGCTGATTTTTTTAAAGTGCAATTTTGCATGTTTTTTTTAACAGCATATGTGAACGGCCATTGTGTTCTGCGTCCTTGTGGTGTATTCGAGTGATCTATCGGTGCTCTGTTACATGTGTCTGTTATTGTATTTACTACTGCTACCAGTAGAGGGTGTTGTATGCTCATGTGAGAGTTGAAGACGTGTCTAGACTGTCCAGTTTGTCTCAGTCAATATAGAGTCACAACAGTCCTGATTAGTTAAGGGAGAACCCGCTCATTGTGTTCTGCATCCTGATTGGCTGTAGACCATTGTCACCCAATCTCCTTGTGCAGGACTGCCTGTTTCCTGTTGTAGCGATCATACATGCTGAATGAAGGCAGAAGTTACGCGGCTGTAGGGTGCCTGGAATACTGTAAATGAGTCTTCAATTCATGGAGGACGAACAAGGATACAAAAACGCTACAGCCTAACGGTGCCAGGACAAGCCACGATCAGGGGAGTGAAATGAGTCACTTAATTTCTTGTGTCCAGTCTCGTAAGTTGATCAATAAAATTCAAACGGAATTTGAACTTGTGTTTGAACAAGAGAGAAATGTGGTAAAATGTTAATGGCTGTCTGAGAAAAGTGTATAAAATGTGTGGTGAGGGGTTTTAAAACCATTAAAACATATATAATGTACAAAAATATAGTTGGCTACTTCGCGGATTTCACTTATTGCGGGCTGATCCTGGAAGCTATCCCCCGCGGTAAACAAGGGAACACTGTATCAACTTATTGCCACCCCTATGTGAGTAATGGTTTCACCTTGGCCACCCCAATGAAACATTTCTGGCTCCGCCACTGCTCACATGGGAGTGTTGCTCTACCCGCTGGTGGTTTGCACTAGGGATTGTCAATAAATTACTATTAGGCTGAAGAGAGTTTGTTGAAAAATGTCATATCTTGTAAATCACACCACAAATTGAACTATAACCATGTTTAATGATTAGTCGTACCCTAAAAGTATTTTGCATGCCCATTTTTTTCCAATTTTATCCATTCTTGGATGGACATTTTTTTTTTATTGGATATATCTTTTATTGGATTAGAGAACTGACTCAGAGAAGTTTGTTACAAAAGCCAAACAATATTGTTGGTCATGCTGTGTAATAAAAAAGTCAATTCAGCAATACTTTGGTTGCATTATTTTTAATGCTTTGAAGAGCTGTTATCGGGCTGCACGGTGGCCTAGTGGTTGTGGCCACACAGTCAGGAGATCTGGAAGATCTGGGTTCGACTCTCTTGGGCATCTCTGTGTGGAGTTTGCATGTTCTCCCCGTGTGTGCGTGGGTTTTCTCCGGGTACTCCGGTTTCCTCCCACATTCCAAAAACATGCATGTTAGGTTAATTGGAGACTGAATTGTCCATAGGTATGAATGTGAAAGTGACTGGTTGTTGGTTGTGTATTTCTGTGCCCTGCGATTGGCTGGCGACCAGTCCAGGGTGTACCCCGCCTCTTGCCCAAAGTCAGCTGGGATAGGCTCCAGCATACCCACTACCCTAATGAGGATAAGCGGCATAGAAGATGGATGGATGAATTCCACAAATGCATGTTTGTAACAAAAGCTTCTTTAAAAAAAGGATCAGGACCGGATTGGCAAGACTATAAAAAAAATCGGATTGGATCGGAAGCCAAAAAATGTGGCTCGGGACATCCCTACTGTTCAGTAATCATGGCAGCCTCAAAGAGTGTATATTTGTGTGTGTGTTAGGAAGCAGTGCATTGAGTCAGAGATGCCCTTCCACTTCCTCAAAGACCTGGCGCAGCAAGCTGCGTTTACAACTACACAGAAAGACAACAGAGGACTGAGCGTGTGGCCAATGTACAGGTAAGCTTCCTTACCCCTATCTGATATACCGACACAGTCTTGTCCAGCACTTCATTACCGACACCGATATCAACTGACACCAATATAGAGTCCAATTCAATAATGCAGGCAATGGCACAATTTGGAAAGCACTATGTTGCTATGTGCCACATACATCTGTATAAGAGCAAGTCAAGTGCAACGTATGAAACTGTGGACTAAGTGGGCTCAGTCGGCACGACACACATGAATGCAACATGAAAGAGTCATTAAAGCCTAAAACAAAGCGTCCGGTATGCTCTGCATCATTTAATTTGTGTGCTTAACGGCGTTACAAGCTGAGCCCAATGTATTATTGCAGTCACTCGGTGTCGGTGTCAACAACCACCCCCCCACTTTAGGTTAAATTTAGTTTAGCGCATTAAGTCGCACCTGACTATAAATCCCAGGACCAGCCAAACTATGAAAAAAGTGCAATTTATACTCCGGATAATTGCATATTTACAGTCCAAAGGCCAAACTTAGTTTGGACGTACTGAGCGAGCAAGCTTGTTGCTGACAATGGGGACATCCCTGTTTATAACATTAGCTTTTATCATTATCATTTAATAGACATTATACTGTGATGAGTGTTTGACTGAAGCCAGTGATTCTCAAATAGTGGGGCGGCTCCCTCTATGGGAGCAGGAGAGGCAGTGGGTGCTACACTCATCAAATTTTTTAAGGTTGGCAGTTCTGTTAGTGTCTTTATTCATGCTTGAATGATGCTGGTGCCAGCAACTTATACAGTGGTTCATACAGATAAATTCATTACTATTACAGGTTCAGCTCACTTTTGAATGTGTTTATTATTGTGCATGTGCATCTGTACTATATCATGTTGACCACTGTTCTATGTGAACTTAAATGTGTTTCTGCACAACAATCCTGACTGTTTTGTTGGCTGTTTTTTTTTTTTTTACCCTCTGCATAGTGCAAAAATAAAAGAGTTTTGTTATATTATTAGATGTTACATTCATTTGTTTTGTCACCTATGACACAGAGCTAAGATGTGTGTGTTTTGTTCATATAGCTTAGAATGTATTGAACTGCACTGGATTGCTTTTGTGCCCTGCGACTGGCTGGCGACTAGTCCAGCGTGTGCCCCGCCTCTCACCCAAAAGTCAGCTGGGATAGGCTCCAGCATATCCCTTGCGACCCTAGTGAGGACAAGCTACATGGAAAAGGATTGGATTAGCATCTTTAATGTACAAAATGTCCTTCACTGTTTCTCTGTGTGATCCTCAGTGGAAAAAGGCACCCCCACACGAATTGTAATTGTCACTTTGTTGTGTGCAGGGCACAGAGACCTGATGTCCATGTCCAAAAAACGGCAGAAATGGATGAAAATGCACCACAGCAAAGCCTCGACTCGCTTGGCAATGACTCAAGCTCCAGTGTAAACTCAACTCACTATTATTACAGTCATTATTTTTAATACAGGAGGTCCTCGGTCTATGTCTCGGTCCGTTCCTGTGACGGTGATCTAAGTGGAGTTTTAGTGTAAGTCGGCGCTTATACCTAAATGAACACCTAGGTTACTCACAAAGTACACAGAACACATGAAGGACATATAAACTATACAACACAAGAATACAATGAAACAGTGAGAAAATTTAAAAAAAGTGAACAATTCCTCACTTTTATCCCTGTGGTCGTCTTGCACTCTGGAAGGGACTTTGCAAGGGAGGGAGAGACAGGCTTATTGAGAGCAGGAAGTCTCAATAATGAGGCCACTACACTGCGTAGTTACCACTGGCAGTTTCATAGGAGCAGATACTTTCTCTCCACTTTTTGAGCATTTGAGTGTTATTTCACTGCACTTTCTTTGGTGCACATCAGTACCATCAGAATTGTCTGACTCGTGCTTTGGAGACACAATGAATGGAAAAAAATTCCACTAAAAAGAAGGAAAGGGATGTTGTCCTTCAGTGTAGAGACGTGACGACGTATTTTTCTGCCGCGCACAGCTTCTTTATGTGAGTGCGTCGTAACCACAAAAGAGATCCGTGACGAGTTCCGCTTAGTTGCTGTGCCTATTTAAGTAAAGCATTTGGCTTCTCAAAAGAGTAATACATGTGCATCACAAAAATGCCTCTTCAAAAAAATTTGATCTCACAAAACACTCTGCGTTTTCTCCTGCCGTATCTCTGTGCACTGTCACCCGTGCATTCTTGTGTATGTGAAGAAGACGCTTGCAGTAATGCCACTCTTCTTCCGCGACGGAGCGGCGTGGCCATCTTGTTTACGTATGTGTTCCACAGCGGAAGAAGATGCAGGCGTCTTCGTCACATGCATCAGAACGCACAGGCGACAGCGCGCAGTGATAAGGCGGGGGTAAAATATAATGGCAAGCATTTTGTGAGGTTTTTTTTTTTGAGGAGGCATTTATGTGATGGAAATGTATTACTCTTTTGAACGCATATTGTTTTGAGAAGCCAAACTCTTTACTTTAATGGCCTCAGCCACTAAGCGGAACTACGTTCCTCGTCACGGATCTCCGACCAGAACTGGACTCATGGGACCAAGTGGGGGGTTAAGTCACTGTTGCTGTAGTCCACTGCTGATGGGGATGTCATACAACTCTTCATGTAAAAAAAATACAAACTATCCCTTTAAGACTTTGGCTTCTCAAAAGAGTAATACATTTGCATCAACAAACCATTGGTAACGAAAAAGTCAGGACCTCTCAGTCTCCCGCTGTTATTTCCTCTCCGTTCGTATCGCTACGCGCTCTCACCTGCCCATTGTTGTGTGTGTGTGTGTTCCACAGTGTTAACATGCGCATAATGGAGACCTCATCGCAGCAGTCTTCCTCCGCTGTGGAACACATACACAACAATTGACAGATGAGAGCACGTAGTGAGAGGAAATAACGCAGGGCGACTGAGAGGTATGAGGGTTTTTTTTTAGCAACAGTTTTGTGATGCAAATGTGTTAATCTTTTGAAATTAAGTGACCCCAGCAACTAACCGGAACTACGTTCCTCCTCACTAAAATCCAACCAGAACTCGGCTCACGGAACAAAGTGGGGGGTAAGTCATTGTTGATACACTACACTGCTGATGGGGATGTCATACAACTTCATGCAAATAAATCCCAACTATCCCTTTTATTGGCGACTCAAAATTGCCGACCAGTCCAGGGTGTACCCTGCCCAAAGTTAGCTAGGATAGGCTCCAGCATATTCCCGTGACCCTAATGAGGATTAAAAATAAAAAAAATGAATTAATTAATGCTTTTTTTAAAAAGGCACGTCTTTAAAAATTGTTTTGTAAATATAAATGTAAATAAAAGGTATTATTTTGTTAGAAAATAATGCTGTTAAAAACTTTTTGCACATTTGTCGTTTTGTTTAATCAGTTTTCGGCAGTCCCAGTGGGCCGTAGTTGTGTGCATTGAGAGAAAATGAAAGTTTAAGATTTTTTTTTTCCGTTTTTCCCGTTCTTCTTTAACCTCGTCGTTGTTCCCAAATGCTGGTGCTGGTGATGGGTGTGACTGCATAAAGGTGGGCTTTGATGACGTTATGTGTGTGTTGACTTTTAGTGTTTGTATTTATGAAATGTCAAGTGAATTCATGCTGGCACACTTACCGACACATCAAAAAACGATGAGATAATGTTTTTTTCTGGAAAGCAAACTTAAGGCTCGTAACAAAGGTCAGTCTGTCGTCATTTTGTGCGTGGCGCGTTTAGTGTGAAGGCCGGAAGTGTGCGGCTGCTAGTCGTTCTTCCTAAATGTTAAGCTGTCATAGCGTCAGTTCCATCTTATTAAAACCCTCGGTTATATACGATGTTGTATACATAAATAAATAGCATTAGATGCAAATGCGTGGATTAAAAAAGGTTGGGGACCACTAATGTACACTACTGTACAGTTAAGATGGCGTCAGCTGTTATACAGCAGCGACCTCTTGAGGCAGCAGTGTTAATTACACTGCAGACATTGAACACACCTTTTCAGTGGCGGGAACTTGATCTCTGTGTGATGACA